>NC_057360.1:21838816-22471893 GCF_016509475.1 Prionailurus bengalensis
AATTTCTTGACCAGAAAAACTAATTTTTTCTTTCTGAAAATGGCAAGTGAATTTCTGAGTGAAATTTCCATGCTGGAAAGAGATAATTTTTTTCTTCAAATAACATAAAATAGGTGGACAAAGATTGTATTTACCACAGAATTTGAAGTTCTTCATTGTTTTAGTTTGTCTTTGCCTTACAGTTAATGAACAGGCTTTGTAAATCTCTTATGTTAATCCTATTACCTGTTCAGAGCTATTTCTGCGAGGGTCATCAATATTCAGGGATCTTAAATCTGAGCTTAAAACTGTCCAAGTTCAAGTGAAGTTCAGTAAACAGGCCTTCTCATCTACTGAACATAACCAAGGATACGAGGCACATAGGACCAAACTGTGAGTCTGCAGGTAATCTTCTTCATACAATTTTTAAACTTTTACCTTGGGGGAAAGAATACTGATTTTAATGCTCATGGGTGTTCTTTTAAAATATTTCAAAGTAACATTCAGTAATGACTTATCTAACTGTAAAACAAATTCCGCGGATCTTTCCCTCTTAAAGAGATGGGCACTACTCATCTTCACTAATGTAAATTCAGAGTAAACACATAATTTTGAACTTGATATTCCAGACTCAAAGATATTATTTCAGATAGTTAAATAAAACCATGAATAGAAAATTAATTTTGAAATTTAAAATTCTTCAGGCCTCCTTTTGAGTGAAGAGAGAATTGAAGGAAAAAAGGGATGATTCCTTGCACTTTGCATTTGAAGATATGACTCCTGAGCTATGAAAGGGAGTATTACGCTCAGTGAGAAAGCATTCTCAGGCTTAGAACCAGGCACTTAACCAGTTGTGTGTTCGTGTTTTTTGTTTTATTTTTAGTATTACATTTTTGGGGTTTTTACAGGGAGGGTTTGTCTATTTAAGTGGGGATAATAATAGCTGTTTCAGAAGGTTACTTCAAAAATTTAATGACACAGAAGTAATGTTTTAAAAGAAAAGAAGAAAAGAATAGGGGCTTCTGGGTGGCTCAGTCGGTTAAGCGGCCGACTTTGGCTCAGGTCATGATCTCATGGTCCGTGAGTTCGAGCCCCGCGTCAGGCTCTGGGCTGATGGCTCGGAGCCTGGAGCCTGTGTCGGATTCTGTGTCTCCCTCTCTCTCTGCCCCTCCCCTGTTCATGCTCTGTCTCTCTCTGTCTCAAAAAGAAATAAACGTTAAAAAAAATAAAAATAAATAAAAGAATATAGGGAGTTTGTGGATATTTGTTAAATTAGGTGCAATTTTTCTTTTGATTGATTATATTTTCTTCTATTTTGCCTCATTGTGGAGGTAATTATGATTAATAAATAATCTTTACAGTTTGCCTCATGAAAATGAAGTAAAATTTTCCCATTGTTTTGTCATTGAGTTTTTTTATTAACTTCAAAAATAGCTTTCAACTATAGCATCCATTTATATATATATCCTATACGTATATATATCCTAACATTAAAGCTAGAAAAAAATTTTAGAGGTCATCTAACTCATCATGGCAATTTTTTGAGTAAATATTATGTTTATAAAATGCATTTGAATTACAGAAGTTGTCAAAATATATATGAACCATTCATGATAATGCGTCTACTGTAATTATAACAGTAAGTGCTAAAGTAAGTATAGTTACGAGATATACAGATATTCAAAACAAGGTATCTGCTCTGAATTTCCAGCAAGATTCCAACATTTCTATTTGCTTCAGAACAACTAAGGAAATGTCTGTTTGTAGTAAGAGCAAACTTGAATAGGTTAATGTCTTTTTCTTTCATTAGGAGCAAAAACTCAGTTATAATTTGGAAGCTTATATTTTCCCAGGATATTTGTAACTGATGATACTGGCTGACAAATAGAAGACTGCCATATGCTATGCATTCCTGACATACAAATTGTTTAAAAGACTCCTTACATCTTCCACCTGTCCAGTCTCATTTATAACAAGATGAGACTCAAAACAATTTGAGAAGAATAGGAACCATTAACCATTATATATACTCTGCAGTGTCTCTTATCAAAGTTTCTATCATAATTCTTCTATCTAAGTTGTTATGAACTTTAGATACCAGGGAGAGTGAAAGTGATAAAGGGATGTTTTCGATGGCATCAAGGTGTGTGTTTTATATGTAAGGGAAAGAAAAGTAACGTTTGCTTGGTGTCAACCATTTGCTCAGCATCTATTTGTGACAGCCATTTTGAGGATAGTGTGTGCTATAATCAATTCATGATTCTGCGGATTTATTAAGAAAAAAACTTTCATTACGATAAAAAACAATGTGAAAGTTGACCTACCCCAAAATTAACAGCTAGAATGACTAAAGGCAGCAACATAAATCCTGAGTATTTTAACTATCTCTGCAAAGTCCTCCTCCATTAAATAACCGAAATTCAGAAAAAATATATAAACCACTATGACAAAAATGGAAAATCAAATTTAAATCACCACCTCTCATTTTCCACTTATGCACTTTTCAGAAAATCTTACTATTGTTTTCCAGGCATTTTCATGTACGTTTTATTAGTCTGTATTTCAGGCTAATTAGCCTGTATTACCTGTATTAATCAACCTGAATTAGCCTGTAATTCACCAAATGAATCTCCCCTCAGGTTTCACATTCTTAAATGTCTTAAATGTTTTATGGCAAACAGACCTTACTAGAAGTATATCAAAGTATTAGGATAAAGATAACCAAAGTATTAACATAAATCAAAGTATTAGGATAAACTTTAGTTAATAAAATAGAATAGAAAACAATTCTGAGATAAATGTATAATATATGTGTGACTGTGTACACACACATGTACACACACACACACACACACACACACAGATATTCTTGGGTGGGAGAGATAATTAGACATAAGCAGTGCATAAATGCATTGATTCCAAAACAAAATTTATATTGATTTGACAACATCTATTATTAATTTTAAATATTTTATTTTAGTATTTAAAATTTTTAATTATTTACTAATTATCACTTTTGCTCAACATCTATTAAGTTCCTACAACTAAATATTACACATTTTACATGATACATTGCATATCATTTAATACTCACACAGCCTTTTGAAGTGGCCACTATTATTACTCCAATTTTACAAATAAGAAAACTAAAACACAGAGAGATTTTGTGATTTGTTCAAGGTCACCCAGTCAATAATTGGCAGGGCTATATTTGAACCCAAGTGTTTATGTATTACTATGTTCTACTGTCACTCGAAGTATTGTAATGCATGGTTCTTACCCACAAGAAGCTTAGCTACTCCTCAGAGGAGAAGACATATATAATTAATCAATTGGAGAATTATTCAAGAAATTAACTGACATATTATGAGGCATAAAATTCCCTCTACATTGATACTGGACCTAACATAACATTACTCTTACTAGAAATCTCCAGTTCTCAATGTCAGTAAATAAAATAGAGGGGTGGGATAGAGAAAGAAGAAATTATGTCTTATGTGAAATCATTATAGCTATCTTTATGATTTGAGAGGTAATGGAGGTCTCCACAAACCCAGTAATAACTCCTATGATATGACATGGTGCTATTAGACCTATCTGATGTGAAATTCCCAGCACTTTTTTACTAATAAAGGAAAAGCAGAATTGTTTGCTATAGGAGTCCAATATGACATTGGGAAAGATAGTCATGGCAAGGGTTAAAACATCTGCCATTAATATATTAGCATTGGTGAGAACATTAGCCTGGCTTAGTTAATCAGATTAGTTCACAGTCACCTTAGAAAACAGGAGAGCACAGACCTAAGGAGATGTATGGTTAGAGGCAGAAAAGGGTAGGATGTGAAGCCCTCTAAGAGTGACACCCTTAATAAAGCACAGATCAAGGCACAAAATCAGGGTTTCTATCAAAAATAAGTCAGTCAGAGAAATACAAATACTTCATGATTCCATTCATGTGGAATTTAAGAAACAAAACAAACTATCATGGATCGGGGGTGGGGGAGAAGAGAGACAAACCAAGAAACAGACTCTTAACTATAGAGAACAAACTGATGGTTACCACAGGAGAGGAGGGGGGAAGGGGTTAAATAGGTGATGAGGATTAAGGAGGGCAGTTGTGATGAGCACCGGGGTTGTATGCAAGTGTTGAATCACTAAATTGAACACCTGAAGCTGATATTACACTATATGTTAACTAACTGGAATTTAAATAAAAACTAAACAAAAAAGAAGTGAAGGTGAAGCAGAATTTCTATAGATTTTTCTCCACCTAGCAATTAAAAAAATTTTTTTTCGCATTTATTTATTTTTGAGAGAGGGAGAGAGAGAGCACGAGTGGGAGAGGGACAGAGAGAGAGAGGGAGACACCGAATCTGAAGCAGGCTTCAGGCTCTGAGCTGTCAGGGCAGATCCCAGTGCGGGGCTCAAGCTCATGAACTGGGAGATCATGACCTGAGCCGAAGTCAGAAGCTTAAGCAACTGAGCCACCCAGGTGCCTCTGTTTGTTTTATTTCTTAAATTCTACATGTGGGTGAAATCATTTTGTATTTGTCTTTCTCTGACTGACTTCTTTCACATAGCATGATACTCTCTAGTTCCATCTATGTTGTTACAAATGGCAAGATTTCATTCTTTGTTATGCCTGAATAGTCTACATTCTATTGTAGTTAGTACAGACACCAATATTTTCCTCAGGGCATCAGTGCAACCCAGAAACTGGCCAAGGAAATAACTGGCATTTATATTATTTGGCATGCAGGGGCTTCCTGCCCTATGTTTTTATAGAGCCTTCTATGTTATCTCAGGAATATGGGTCTAGAAGCAGGGAAAGAACTAGTGAAGAATCCAAAAAAATGGACAAGTTAATCCTAGGTATGCCTCATTGCATTAATTGTAATTCTTAGACGATAGATGGTGAGTCCTGAGAAATCCAGAGGCTGCAAGGCTTCAGAAATTAAGGAAAAGGCAGGCTAGGCAGACTCAGAAATAACAGCCAGCATCTACATAATTTAGATAATTTATCACAAAACAGAACCAGGGGCTATGGACTGAATTGTGCCCCCCACAATTCATGTTGATGACCTAACTCTAACTGTGATGGTATTTTGAGATACTAATTAGTAAGGAAGGAAGTAATGGTTAAATGAGAGCACAAGGGTAGGGCCTTGATCCATAGATTTAGTGGCTTTACAAGAGGGGACACCAGAGAACTCAATCTCTACACCATGAAAGAACACAGAGTAAAGGTGGCTGTTTGCAAGCCAGGAAGGGAAGCTTCACCAGAAAGCCCTGCCAAACCTTGACCTGGGACTCCTGGCCTACAAAACTGTGAGAAAATAAATTTCTGCCCCAGAAGTCTATAGTATTTTGTTAAAATAGCCTGAGCAGACTAAGATACCAGGAAGTTATGTTTATGTGATTTCTGACAAATTGAAAAGAGGCAGACAGTTTGAAAGACTGAAGTGTTAGTTTTCAAATATATGCCACACATTGAGAAGATTTGGGGAGCTACATAATAATAGCACTAAGAAGCAAACAGACTTAATTTTAGAAATTGATCTTAAAGACTGTTGTTTCAATTACATTTAAATATTCAAATACCATTCTTTGGAGTATACAGTTAATTCTTAAGTGGTTGATACGAATCCCATGAGTGAAATATCACTTGGCTGGCCAAATCTTCATACAAAGCTAAGTATAATGTTTCCATAACTTTGCATTTCTAGTTTCAGTTTGATACAGAACTGACAAATTATTGCATATTACACTTGCTTTTATTTACTTATACTATTTATTTATTTATGCTGTTACACTCAGCATAAATCAGTGAGGTTTAATGCAAAACAGAGACATTTATCATTCAAGTAACTACTATCTCAAGGAATTTAGGAACATGGTAGCTTATTGATCGATTATTTTTCATATTCTCATCTTGGTTTTAATGCTTCTATAAAAAATTAGGCTGATTTATTTGGTTAATTCATTCATTCCTTTTAGCATTTTATTGAGGTAATGAAAGAACAGAAAAAAATGAGGATTTTTGAGGTTTGAGAGTCAGACAAATTCGGATTGAACCCTGGCTCTATCTACTGCTACAAGCTCTGTGAGCTTTGGCAAGTCACGGAATCTCCTGAAACCTGAGAGTCCATGTCTGAAAAATGAAGATAATAATTTTTTGAGAATTAAAAACAGTATCTATAAAGTATCTAGCACATAGTGGTTTCTTTTAAAAATGACTGCTGTAGGGGCGCCTGGGTGGCTCAGTGGGTTGAGTGTCTGACTTCGGCTCAGGTCATGATCTTGCAGTCTGTGAGTTCAAGCCCTGCATTGGGCTCTGTGCTGACAGCTTAGAGCCTGGAGCCTACTTCAGATTCCGTGTCTCCTTCTCTCTCTCTGCCCTCACCCCCCTCCACTCTCTGCCTCTGCCTCTGTCTCTCTCAAAAATAAACATTTAAAAAAATTTTTAAATGGCTGCTGTAACTTATGGAGTATTTATAACATGTGAAACAATTATAAGAAGACAAGAACAGGTAAAAAACTTGTTCCTGTCCTCAAAAAAGCTTACAGTAGTGGAGGAAAAGGAATGTAAAAATAAGTCCTAAAAAAATTGTTGTGGATGCTAGGAGAGAAGTCAATCTAGAACATAGTGGGGAGATGACTCTAGTTTTTGCAAATCTACCAGCAGACTACAAGAGTTAGTATTGAAGGCAAAGCTCTTCTTCAAAACACTGAGAATGTACAAGTCAATTGTAAACTAGATAGTCTGATTAGATCAGGTCAATATATTTAAAATGATTAACAGATGTCATCATCACAGCGTCATGTGAACAAGGATAATGATAATAATGAAATAGTTTAGGGGTAGATTTGGGGTTTTTAAAGAGTTTTTTAAACTAATGTTTAAGAATTTTACTCACTTCCTTTCTATTCTAGATCATCACTATGGGAGGTGTTAGAGTTTTAAGAGCAAAGTGTGAGAAATGTTATTCCCTATCAGCCATTATTTTAAATTACTATTAAAATCCTACACTAAGAGGAAAATAAAACCCAAACCTGGTAAAATTATATTTTAAACTATATGTCTCATTAACATGTATATATATCTAAAATCAAAAGGGAACAACATTACAGATTTTTATAATACATAAGATGGAAAATACAGTAACTGCTGAACCACAGCAAATTTGGGGATGGAAGCACTTTTCTGTCTTCTCACCCTATTTTATCACCAATTTGCAATCACACACAGATGAGCTTATTAATACCCAAAGTCTTGGGGCGCCTGGGTGGCGCAGTCGGTTAAGCATCGACTTCATCCAGGTCACGATCTCGCGGTCCGTGAGTTCGAGCCCCGCGTCAGGCTCTTCTGGGCTGATGGCTCAGAGCCTGGAGCCTGTTTCTGATTCTGTGTCTCCCTCTCTCTCTGCCCCTCCCCCGTTCATGCTCTGTCTCTCTCTGTCCCAAAGATAAATAAACGTTGAAAAAAAAATTAAAAAAAAAATACCCAAAGTCTTGTAAACATCCTATTGTTATTTTAAAACCTTTAACCCTTGGGGCGCCTGGGTGGCGCAGTCAGTTAAGCGTCCGACTTCAGCCAGGTCACGATCTCACGGTCCGTGAGTTCGAGCCCCGCGTCAGGCTCTGGGCTGATGGCTCAGAGCCTGGAGCCTGTTTCCGATTCTGTGTCTCCCTCTCTCTCTGCCCCTCCCCCGTTCATGCTCTGTCTCTCTCTGTCCCAAAAATAAATAAACGTTGAAAAAAAAATTAAAAAAATAAAAATAAAAATAAATAAAACCTTTAACCCAAAGCAGACATGGAATTTTTTAACCACTAAGAATACCACTGCAAACCAAATGCTGATCATATGTTTTAAATGATTGTTGTACTGTATTACAAACATAAAATACATATTTTTATTTTATTTTACAGACTCACATAACACTCACTATGTGTCTGGATCTAAGCACCTTCCAAATACTAATTCAATTAATTTTAGGATACTAATGCTAATTTTGAAAAAGATAAGTTATTTGAGGAAATCAGAAAACCCCAGAGTGAGGTGATGACAGGGAATATTATTAATAGGAGTGTAGATCAAAAACATCAATAAGTTAATTATACTGGACTTGTGTCTCCTCTACAGAATCTTCAAGCAGTGTCAGCAAATATGTTTCAATATGTTTCTTTCAATTTGTATCTGTTGACTGGTTTCCCTAGTAGTAAATAGTAGTAAATTTTATCAATCTTTGTACTCTAACTCAAATGAAGGCATTAGGTAAAGATGGGCTCTGGTTTTTACTAAATAGACAACCTAGCTGACTTAGGTCTTAGTGTTTGTAAGTGTCATATTGGAAGAGTTTTGTTCCTCATGTAATTCAGAGCCTATGGAAATGCCAGCCACATAGTCTATTCTTAAAATATACTAGTTGAATAATGAATCAAGTTTTCCCCAAGTAATGGGATTATCTTTTCAGTAAACAAATTGGCAAAAGTCTTTTTGGAAAATGAAATTTTTTTTTTACTGGATTTCTAACTAGGTTGGCAAGAGGCAAGCCAAGAAGCAAGTTATGCTTCTTTTTCTTCAACATTTGAAATAAAAATTATCTTTAGATAGTCTTAATGTACTTATTGTGTATTTATTGTATTTACCGTGAATCGTAGTTACCCCAAATTAGCTCTATACTTCTGCGGGCGGTGGGGGGAAGTCTGGTTGAGTGTCTTCTTCTCTAGGGACTAAAGAACTATTGAAGTTATCAAAAAGTTTCTATTACTTTGTTGTGAAGTGTTCTTTTGAAGCAAACTAATAAATATTCATTTTTTTAATGCAAAAATTATTTTTAAGTAATTGCAATAAGTAATTAAGTAGCTTAGTGTTTATGTAGCTTTAATGTTTATTTATATTTGAGAGAGAGAGAGAGAGACAGTGAGCAAGCAGGGAAGGGGCAGAGAGACAGAGACAGAATCTGAAGCAGGCTCCAGGCTCTGAGCTGTCAGTACAGAGCCCAACACAGGGCTTAAACTCACAAACTGTGAGATCATGATCTGAGTAGAAGTCGGACACTTAACCAATTGAGCCAACCAGACACCCTTAAGTAGCTTTTTAAATATAATGCTTATTTGTTTGTTTGTTTACTTTAAAGTAAGCTGTACACCCAATGTGGGGCTCGAATTCACCACCCTGAGATTAAGAGTTGTATGCTCTACTGACTGAGCCAGCCAGGTGTCCCTTAAGTAGCATGTTTTAACTAACATTTATTTATTTCCATTTTCCTTTATTCTTTTTAATTACTAAATCCATCGAATTTTAATATTTTGATTACATCTATAGTTACATAAATATTGTGTAATAAATTGGTGTTCCCTTGATAGCTTTTTTTAAAGTGACTCAAACCATTTATTTTTCTTATATTCCCCCTTTTACATGAACATGAGAAAGACACATGATTTAAAATCCATATCTACAGTCTCCAAGAGCTCTTGACAGCCTTTGCTTAAAAGGCTTTTCTTGTTCAAATGGATAAAATCAAATTGGCAAAGACCTTTGACATCCAGTGATTCTGAGTAAGGACTACAATGATAGAAACAATAAAATTATGGGGCGCCTGGATGGCTCAGTCGGTTAAGCGTCTGACTTCCGCTCGGGTCATGGTCTCAGGGTCCTGAGTTCAAGCCCCACATCTGGCTCTGTGCTGACAGCTTGGAGCCTGGAGCCTGTTTCGGATTCTGTGTCTCCCTCTTTCTCTCTCCTCCCCAGCTCATGCTCTGTCTCTCTCTTCTCAAAAATAAATAAACGTTAAAATTTCAAAAAAGTCACATCTATACGGACCCCGCAGGGAATGTGTTAGTATGTATAATAGAGTTTTCCAGATGTTGGAAAGATAACTAAGTACATAAGTTGAATTTGATGTGAACAAAGAATAAATAGGTTCTATATAATGACATCAAAGAGTTTCCCATGAATAAAACTTCATGTACTTTTGGTAGATATTGTGACATATTTTATTTAGTCAAAATTCTATAGGCATAGTGACTAATTGTTATCTACTTGTTGGGTGATTTCACCAAAACTTGCTTGATGGTCTGGAGAGATGTTATGGAATTAGTTTTTGAACAGCACTGTTTCTTAGATCATTATTCGTTAATGCCAGTTCAGAAGTTGGATTTGTCAAACCATATTGACAAAATGACTCTACTTCCGTATGTTAACTTCCATAAGAGTGTAATGACTTAAAATTTAGCTCTACAATTAAATCTAGGTTCAAATTTTTGCTCTACCACTTACTATGCAATCATGGACAAGTAACTTAAACTCCCTGTCCTTTAGCTTCCTCAGTTGTAAAATGACATTAACAATTATCTCCGCCACATATGGCTATGTGAGAATTAAATGATTTTTGACACATAAAGTAATTGGAACAATGTCTGCACATAGTATTCATAGTAAGTTTATAATTATTATTAATTTTTAAAGTGTTGTTATATAAAATATTGGGATATAATTGTATGATATTTGGTAACAAAATAAAAAACCATGTAATAAATAATGTTCACTAAGTACATAGATTTAAACTGAAGGCTCTTTAAGTAAAAACAAACTATGAATTATGTAAAATATTTAGGTCAAAATATCTTTAATAACATAAACATTACATTGATGTCCTTTTACAAGGCAGACAGAAACATACTGAACACTTTATCACTTAGTGATAACTCTTAGCCTACTGTGGAACTTGGCAGCAGGAGAATAATAGAATCTCATATATATATATATTTTTTTTCAGATTCAAAAAATTAAAATTAAAAACTCTACCTTTGGTCTACTACTGTTTACAATTGCAAAGAAAGTTCATAGTGGGAGAAGTTAGGAAGGAGCTTAATTATACTGTACATAGAAAGGTATATGTATACATATATAATCATTACTTCTTTGTTCATACTATAGATTATATCAAATCTAATCCCAAAAATGGAAGAAGCCAAAAGCCAAAGTTTGGAGGAAGACTTTGAAGGACAGGCTACCCATACAGGTAAGCAAATCTAGAAGAAAATAATAATTATTAAATTAAAGTTAAATCTGGATATCTCTAATGTTCTCATTGCCACTATTCAGTATGAAATTTAAGTAATATATTTGAATGGTTTCATGGAATCATCTAAAAATACTTGAGTGGAAAAATGAATGTGAAGTCAAATACTCTTAAGCAGTTTTATTTAGATGTCAAAGAATGAGAAAAACATTTATTATTGAGAATTTCTTACTGCCCAACTATTATAAGACCTTTCTATGTACAGTATAATTAAGCTCCTTCCTCTCTAATTTCTCCCACTATGAACTTTCTTTGCAATTGTAAACAATAGTAGACCAAAAGGTAGAGTTTTTAATTTTAATTTTTTGAATCTGAAAATATAAAGAAATGATAAAACATTCTTAAATTAAATGCATTTCAGTATTCCTCCAGAAAACATTAAGACTTCAATTCATTTCACCCAGAGCCTGTTTTCCTAATCTGTTAAATTGTACACGACTGTGTATATGCCTCTACTAAGAGTTTAAAAGTCAAATAGCATGGTTCAAGTTTAAAAGTTCAGTTTGTAGGGGCATCTGGGTGGTTCAGTCAGTTAAGTATCCAACTCTTGATTTCTGGTCAGGTCATGATCTCATGGTCATGCCCTGTGTCGGGCTCTGCGTTGAGTGTGTGGCCTGTTTAGGATTTTCTCTCTCCCTCTCAGAAAAAAAAAGTTGTTTGTACCTCTTAAGCCTCTTCACTTATTTTGTAAACCCTAAAGTAATATAATATTATTGTCAACTACACTTCAGTTAAATATAATATTAAATTATATTATAAATTATATTAATATATGTACATATATTATATAAATATATATAACAAATTATAAATTATATTAAATATAATATAAATATACTGTCAACTATACTTGAATTAAAAAAATAAATAACAGGGGCGCCCAGGTGGCGCAGTCGGTTAAGCGTCCGACTTCAGCCAGGTCACGATCTCTCCGTCCGTGAGTTCGAGCCCCGCATCAGGCTCTGGGCTGATGGCTCAGAGCCTGGAGCCTGTTTCCGATTCTGTGTCTCCCTCTCTCTCTGCCCCTCCCCCGTTCATGCTCTGTCTCTCTCTGTTCCCAAAATAAATAAACGTTGAAAAAAAATTTTTTTTTAAATAAAAGAAAAATAAAATAAAATAAATAACATCTTAAAAATATGTAAAAATAACAGTTTAGGGTTTTTTAAAAACTCTATTGAATCTTATTAAATTAATACTTTCCTCTGTCTTTTAATAATATGAAGTGGAGCCTTTAAATTTAGAAAGAAGGTTGAATGAATTCACATGAGTACTTTATTTTTTTTTAATTTTTTTTTTAACGTTTTATTTTTGAGACAGAGAAAGACAAAGCATGAATGAGGGAGGGTCAGAGAGAGGGAGACACAGAATCCGAAACAGGCTCCAGGCTCTGAGCTATCAGCACAGAGCCCGATGTGGGGCTCGAACTCACGGAGGGAGAGATCATGACCTGAGCCCAAGTCGGCTGCTTAACCGACTGAGCCACCCAGGCGCCCCCACATGAGTACTTTAAAAAATTTTTTATTTATTTTGGGAGAGAGAGAGAGAGAGAGAGAGAGAGAGAGAGAGAGAGAGACAGCGCACAAGTGGGGAGGGGCAGAGAAAAGGAGAGACAGAATCCCAAGCGGGCTCCACACCATCAGCGCCTGATGCAGCGCTCCAACTTACTAACAGTGAGATCATGATCTGAGCCGAAATCAAGAGTCGGATGTTTAACCGACTTAGCCACCCAGGAGCCCCAAATTCACATGAGTACTTAACAAAATGCATGGGAATTCATTTTATAATGACACTGTGAAGAATACCTGTCTAATTATGGCACAGAACCAAGAAACCATAAAAGAAGATTGATAAATTCAGCTATAAAAATGAGAAGGGAGAGAGGGAGAGAGGAAAGAATGAAGGAAGGAAGGAAGGAAGGAAGGAAGGAAGGAAGGAAGGAAGGAAGGAAAGAAAGAAAGAAGGGAGGGAGGAAGGAAAGAAGGCACCAATGAACAAACAGGGAGGGAGGAGAGGAAGGGAGAAAGGGAAGAAAGAATGTCTGCTGTCTGATAAGTCATTAGTAGCAAATTCCAAAAAGCATTTAACAAATTGGGGGAAACCAGCTGTAATTCAATTGACAAACAGTTAATTTCCTAATATATACTGAAAGCTCTTACAAATCAGTAAGAAAAAAAGCAACAACCAAATGGAGAAATGAGCAAAAGATAGGTCAATTAAAACAACAACAACAACAACAACAACAACAACAACAGCAGCACTGGGGCACCTGGGTGGCTCAGTTGGTTAAACACCTGTCTCTTGGTTTCCGCTCAGGTCATGATCTCACAGTTTGTGAGTTCAAGCCCCACATGGGGTTTGTGCTAACAGCATAGAGCCTGCTTGGGATTCTATGTCCTTGTCCCTTGCCCCTCCCCTGCTTGCTCTCTACCTCTCTTTCTCAAAACTTAAAAAGTAAACATTTTAAAAATAGCACTTATGGGGCACCTGGGTGGTGCAGTTTATTAAGCTCTTGGTTTCCGCTCAGGTCATGATCTCATGGTTCGTGGGTTGAGCCTGCATCAGGCTCGTCAGAATCTGCTTCAGATTCTGTGTCTCCTTCTCTCTCTGTCCCTTCCCTGATCAGACTCTGTCTCTCTCTGTCTGTCAAAAATAAATAAATGTTTAAAAAAATTTTAAATAGCACTTATGAAATTAGTACTGTTGTGAGATACATTTTTTTCATACAGTTTGTAAAAGTAAAAAGTTTAATAACACACTTTGGAAAGAGGCATACTCATATTACTGGTAGGAGTGTAAATTGGCACAACTTCCTTAAAAGTAGTATAGCAGTATCAAAATTAGAAATGTATATACTTTTAGGGGCGCCTGGGTGGCTCAGTTGGTTGAGCATCTGGCTTCAGCTCAGGTTATGATCTCACAGTTTGTGAGTTCGAGCCCCACATCGGGCTCTGTGCTGACAGCTTAGAGCCTGGAGCCTGCTTCCAATTCTGTGTCTCCCTCTCTCTCTGCTCCTCCCCCGCTCATGCTCTGTCTCTCTGTCTCCTTCAAAAATAAATAAAAACATTTAAAAACATTAAAAAAAAAGAAATGTATATGCCTTTTGACCAAGCAATTTTACTACAATAACCTATAGACAGAATTGCATGGATAGAAAAAAAAAATGTATGTGCAAGGTTCTTCATTCAGAATCATATATCATAGAAAAAATGTGGAAGCACCAATATACATCAATAAGAAACTACTTAAGCAATTTAACATCTACACAATGGAATGCCATGCCCCCATTTTTTTAAAAAAGAGAAGATCCTCTTTATGTATATATATGAAAAAATTTCTGAGATATATTATGAATTTAAAAAAGCAAGGTGAGAAAAAGTATGTATAATATACTACCACCTGTAAAAATAACGAGAGAAAAAGATGCCCTTTTCTGCACATATAAACACATGCTATACACATGCATATTTTGCATAGACAGAAAACATATCTAGAAGATGAAGACTATACAAGTAAACAGAACACAGTGATTGACTGAATATAATTTTTAATATAAGTAACTTTATATTAAAAGTACATATTGTATATTATGTATATGTATATTTATTTTATTATTTTTTTGAGAGAGAGAGAGAAAGGGGGAGAGCGAGAGAGAGAGAGAGAGAGAGAGAGAGAGAGAGAGAGAGAGAGAAAGCAGGGGAGGCGCAGAGGGGGAGGTAGAGAGAGACCTGAACTGAAATCAAGAGACAGACACTCAACTGACTGAGCCACCCAGACATCCCAACATATTATATAAATTTAAAAATTATTAGAAATATGGGGGAGAGAGCGAGTATATCCACATATATAATACAATATTAAAAGTATAGATAGGGCTAATCTTTAGTGAAGGATATTTAAAACTCCATATTTTCAAGAATTTAGATCTTCCAAACACTGTTATTATTTATCACGGCTACTAAACATCTGAATTCCAGTTGGATCATCCTTGATTTTATTAATTTTTCCTAAATCTTCAAATCCCAGCTTTTCTACATTTGTGAAAGGTTCTTAAAATCTTAAAAGGAACTGGATGATTATGTAATAATTTTCTTAAAGCCATTTTGGTTATGTTAATTGAGATCAGGTCTACTCTCACTGGTTGTCTTGTATGTGCTATTATTATTGTTGTTTTCTGGATCTTTATATCATTTCAATTTATTTCCCTAATAATCCTAGTATCCTTTGTTAATAGTGGGTGCCAATTTTAGTTTATTGCTGAAGCTTCCTTCTTATTAATAAACGTGCCATTTTTCTAGTTTCTCTCTACATTCTAATTTCTAACAAATTTACCCTCAAATTTTGCCAGTAGTTCAAAGTGTATAATTTGTATTCTCATTGATGTAGATGTTTCAGAAAAATTCTTAGCCATAACCCACTTAACAGATTAATTTGGGAAAACATTTTTATGAGCAGGGCAGTCAAAAATTTCTAGCCAAAACAAGATGTTCATTTCCGATGCAGAAGATGACAAGTCTATTCCCATGGCAATATTTAATACAAATTTAAGTTGTATAAATAGTCGTTTTGAAAATAAAGAGGAAAACAATTTGTTTTTTATTTTATTACAGGACCCAAAGGAGTAATAAATGATTGGAGAAAGTTTAAATTAGAGAGTGAAGACAGTGATTCAGTTCCACCAAGCAAGAAGGAGATTCTCAGACAAATGTCTTCTCCTCAGAGTAGAGATAACAAAGACTCAAAAGAAAGATTCAGCAGAAAGGTAAGGAGAAATCAATAATAAATAACTTACAATGTTTTTAGTCAAAATTACTTGAAAGAATCACTTTAGAGATATTATAAAATAGATATATTTCAAAAATATATATTATAGTATTTATATTGGCAAAAAAACAGGAAATGAAGTGAATGCCTGTGAAGATATTCCATATTAAAAAATGTATAGCAGCTATTAAAAGAATTAGTTACAAATACATGAGCTGACTTACAGGCAGTTCTATAATATGAGAAAGCAAGATACAGAGTATGGTAAATTATACAATCCCATTCTCTAGAGCAATGGGGAAAAAAACCACATCACTTCATATATTTTTATGCTTATATGATTATATGAACATGTGTGTAAAAAAGTAGGGAAAGACACTCACCAACTTGACAATATTGGTTAGTTGGAAGGATGGGATTGGTGAGAGATCTCAACTTCCTTTTTCCAAGTAGGAGAAAGAAGATAAGCAGAATAAACCACTTTTTTTTTAAGGTATCACGATTTTTTTAAAGCAGCATTAACAAAAAAATCACAGTAATTTACTTGTCATATAATGTGTATTTCCATGTGATATGTTAAAAGATGATCTCTAAAATGTTAATGGAGATAAACTCAGAATATTAGAATGAGGAAATTTCACTATTTCTTCCTTCATTCCTTTAGCTTTTAGGCCATTTTTGAATCCTTATAATTAGCATGCATTATCTATATAACAATAACAATAATAATCATATTAATTAAAAACCGATAAAGTGATTTCCATTGTGGAATATATCACCTTATGGATTATTATCTCTAAACCAGTGTATACCATTCATTATATATTAATTCTCAACAGACTGCATCAGAAACATAAAGGCATTTTTGAGTGACACATTCAGATTGTGTGTCTATACCTTTTTATTTTTTATGAAAGCCACTCCAGGGTAGAACTTGCTGGGATTTTTTTACCCAAAGTGATGGGTAGTTCAGCGGCACATTTCTTACTGGTGATCATCTCGTGGCTCCACAGCAATATTTAGGCATGCTCTAATCATGAAATAGTTATGAGCTCCTATTATATTCCAGACACTACAGCAGATAGTGAAGAGTGATGAATGAGAAAAAATTCCTGCCCCATGGGACCTATCAGTTATAAAAACTATTATTAAATAAATAAATAAACAACACAATCTCGGGTAGTGTTTATTGCTATGAAGAAAAATAAACCAATATAATGAATAGAGAGCATAAGGTGGGCATTCTGTTAGGTGGTGTAGTCAAAGAAGGTGACATTTGAACAAAGACTAAAAGTGGTCAAGGAGAAGGCCTTCACACCACGAGTGAGGTAGGATGAGGGGGAGAAAATAGCACATGCAAACTTTGAGTCTATATGATTTTGTGTCTAAAGCATATAAATTCTGACTGAATGATCTCTGTCATTTCTTTTGTGTTTATTCCTAGATGAGCATTCAAGAATATGAACTAATCCACCGGGACAAAGAAGATGAAAATTGCCTTCGTAAATACCGGAGACAGTGTATGCAGGATATGCACCAGAAGCTGAGTTTTGGGCCTAGATACGGGTTTGTGTATGAGCTGGAAACTGGGGAGCAATTCCTGGAAACTATCGAAAAGGAGCAGAAAATCACCACAATTGTTGTTCACATTTATGAAGATGGCATTAAGGGCTGTGATGCTCTAAACAGTAGCTTTACATGCCTTGCAGTTGAATACCCTATGGTCAAGTTTTGTAAAATAAAAGCTTCTAATACAGGTGCTAGGGACCGCTTTTCCTCAGATGTACTCCCCACACTGCTTGTCTATAAAGGTGGGGAACTCATAAGCAATTTTATTAGTGTTTCTGAACAGTTTGCAGAAGAATTTTTTGCTGGGGATGTGGAGTCTTTCCTAAATGAATATGGGTTACTACCTGAAAGAGAGACACATGCCCTAGATCAGACCAACATGGAGGAAGATATTGAATAAAGAGTCACTATGTCAACATCTCATATTTCTCCTTTACAAGTTGAGCATTGATTTTCATAGTATCTATATTCCTTTAGAGAACACCAAGTATGGCCATGGCTATTTTAATTTGTGGGAAAAAAAACATGTACACTAAAAGTATTTACTTAGCGTTTCTTAGTTACTTAAATGCATAGAAGTCTTTACTATAAAACATTGTAGTGTTCAGCCACATGTTTGTAGACAAAGAGAATATGAATAATGTGACAGTTTTCAAAATCCCTTTCGAATTATGTGTGGGCTTTTTTACTCCTTGTTTTTTCCTCAGTGTTATTATTTGGGTTTTCAAATTTATAATTTTTCTAGTGTGATAAGAATAAAGTCTCACAAGGAAATAAGTTTTCTTTTTGAAGTCTTTTCTTTCTTGAGTATTACATTATCAAGGTCCTAAAAACATTATATAACCCAAAATACAAAAAAAAAAATCATTAAGATACACACACACACACACACACATATAAACTTAGAAACACTGTGCCACATTAAAGTTGCAAAAAAAAGTAGTATTTCTTTTAAATACAATTTCAGAAGCTAACCTTATTTAGGAAAAAAGGCAGAGTAGTAGCAAAGTCTTTTTATTCTACAGACACAAAATTATCTAGTAGTGATAATAATTACAACTATACAGATATCATTTTTTAATTTTTATTTTTATGGGCCAGCATTTTATACATATAATATCTAATCCTTTTTTAATTTTTTAATGTTTATTTAACTTTGAGAGAGACAGAGCATGAGTGGAGGAGGGGCAAAGAGAGAGGGACAGAATCCCAAGCCGGCTCCAGGCTCTAAGCTGTCAGCACAGAGCCAGTTGCGAGGACCAAACCCACGAACTGTGAGATCATGACCTGAGTTTAACTGAATGAGCCACCTAGGCATCCCCTAATTCTTTTTTTAAACGTTTATTTGTTCATTTATTTTGAGAGAGAGAACACGTGCATGTGCGTGAGCAGGGGAGGGGAGGAGAGAGAGAAAGATAGAGAGAAAGAATCCCAAGCAGTCTCCATGCTGTCAGCGAGGAGCCCAATGCAGGCAGGGTTTGATCCCATAAACCGGGAAATCATGACCTGAATCGAAATCAAGAGTCAGATGCTTATCCAACTGAGCCACCTAGGAGCCCCTATAATGTCTAATTCTTAACCACAATTCCACAAGTAGATAGTATTATTCGACTTTAAAAATGATGAAACTGAAGTTCAGAGATCTATTTCTCTTGAAAACACTTGCAAAACTCCTCCTACACAAACAAATGGAAATGCAAAATAAAATATAATTTGAAAAATGTTTTTAAACACATGAATGAACTGAGCAAGAAGATAAAAGAAACTTCTAGGGGTCTGAATAACTGTAGGAAATAATGGTGAGTGAGAGCTGAAGCACTAAGGCCCGTATATGAAGACATAGTGCTTGATAAATCATCAAAAATTGGCTCCCTGTAGGAAGTGTGCTTAAAACAGTTTTGCCTATTTTCCCCTGGTGGACCAATGTTCAAATCAGACTTTGTCACAAGTTCTAGTCTCCAGTTTCCTAAATGAAGACTTTATAGATTCTCATTCCTTAAGCCTTTTATAGATTTTCTTCCTACTTCAAGCACTTCACCTTCCTCATATTTCACTGAGAAAATAGAATTTATCAGACGAGCCCAACTTCACCTTTCCATCACCAATCTACAATGTGCACCTGCATGTAAACACTGTTTCCACTGACGTTATAACGCGTGTCCATGCAGCTAAGACTCATGACCAAACTGAGCAGTAGAGCCAACCTTCTCACCCATTTTTCTCCTGCAAGTGTTTTCCCTCTCATTTCATCATGTTTCACCCTTTCTCTTTGTCATACTATTCATATTGGCTTGTAAATGAATTTTAAAATTGCCCACTATGTAAAATATACCTAACTATAATTTAAAATTTCCAGCTATTCCTCAGTTCCCTGCTTTCCTATACAGTCATATCTCTCAAAAGAACTATCTACAGCCACTATCTTTGTCTTCATTTCCATTTTTTTTCATCCCACTCCCATCCAGCCTTTGTCTCAAACACTCTAATTACAGTTGAAGTCATATTGTCAAACTTAGTGGACAATTCTTATTCCCTATTTTATTCTATCTCTTAATAAGCATATGTCAGAGCTGCCCACCTCCCCTCTTTTTGAGTCACTTCTTTCGGCTTCTTTCAAAATACACTGTTTGTTTGCTTTCTATCCTACTGACTATTTCATTCAAGTATGAATAGTCTTCTCTGCCAAACACTCATCCAAGGTAGCCCCCTTCTGTCCATAGTTTTAAATATCACCTTACATTCAGATCACTTTCAAATTCACATTTCTACTTTCACCTCTCTCCTAGACTACGAAACCCTGTGTCTCAACTGGAGAAAGAGAATAAAGGAGAAAAAGAATGGGAAAGAAAAAGAAGGCCTGTAATTGTTGTAGATATTGGTGATACAAATATGGGTAATATAGAATTCCTAACTATGGCCAGCATACATTGACAAGTCCTTGACATATAGTCATTGCAATAGGTAGTTTCTTTTAATGAACCTAAAATTCCATATTCTATTCCTCTTTGTAAATTGGGAAAGGCATTTTAAATATCCTCTGGCCTGTTTCTAAGTTGGTGAATTCAAGACATATCACAAGGAGGAAAAGTTCTAGGAGAGATACATGCAGGGCAATTACATATAAAATAAGAAACAAAAAAAAAATAGTCCAACTGTTTTCTCCTATCAAACAATTGCTAACAAATTTGTTAATCCTTTATGGAGTTCTCTGCTAGGGAATTAATGGACTCAAAAAGCCATAGAAACAAACAAACAAACAGGATCTTCATATGAGATATTAATAATGAAAAAACTCTTTAGTGGAATGTCTCTTTAGATTGACATTAATTCCATGAGCTGGAAGTAAATACTTAAAAAGATGATGACAAGGCAGTAAGGAATGACAGTCAAATGGATATCTTTAAAGAGAACAATATTTTAAGAATGTAAGTTCTCAATCGCTAGTCTTTAACTACAATGTGATACAGCTTTGTAGGGCAGGGGTAGAAAAGCATAGCTAAGCAGTGAGAAAAGTTTCATCTATTAAAAAGAAGAATAAAAAGGAGTGCTTTGAAAGATTCCTTCAATGAAAGCTTTACTCTTGTATCAACTGTGCATTTAAAATAGAGAACTAGCAAGCTTAAGCAGGACTGAACCCAGGAATGTATTTAACCCATAATTGCCAAAACAAAAGTAACTAGGTGGCACCTTTGTAGGGAGTAAGTGATGATAGCAACCATTCTCAAAATAAGCACTTGGTGACTAATGGATGCCAGAATGCAGCTTTGATGGTAACACTCATCAGAAAGAGTCGGACAAAAGGCAGGATTTGACTAGAATATCTGAAACCCGCTGCTGCAGAAATCCTGGATTACAAACTCCCCTCATGTAAACACTCATTCCGCTATTATGTTTGGCAGGAGAAGAGATCATTTTTGTCTCAGCAAAAGAATGAAGTTTAAATGTAAAGGTCTAAAATGCTGTAACATGCCTCATAACAAACCACCCAAATAATAAGGGGAATAGCCTTGGAAGAACCAAGAGTGTCAGTTGCAAAGTAATATTAAAATAGAGAAATATTTTAGGGAACAGCAAAATTATATTAGTAAGTGAGAAGCTTATTCCTTCATTCGTTCATGAAATATTTATGGATGAGCTGCAATGTGCCATGTAGTGTTCCTGACCTTAAGGAGCTTACAGTAGAGAAAGGAGACATTTAAACAAGCAATAGGTAATGCCTGCATCTATATCCATGTATATATTAGTAATGGTGGTTAATAGCCTGAGCACTGGTGCCAGACTACCTGGGTTAATTCAGTGACCTTGAGTAAGTTAGTTAACCTCTCTGTACCTGTTTCCTCATCTGTCAAATAAGGATAACCATAGCACATCCTCACTGGACTGTGAGGAAAAAGTGAATAAATCATGTAAACAAACTACTTAGAACAGTGCCTGTAACATAGGTATTACTCAAGTGTTGTTATTATTATTATTATTATTATTATCATTATTACTATTTCTAACAGATACTTATGAAGTATCATGGTACATACAGTACATAGATACAACCTCTGAAAGATATGCTCATGTAAATAGAAGCTAATTTACGAAGATGGTGGGATGCAATTCATCTATCCCAAACACCTCACACACATTCCTGCATATAAGGACCTTATTAAAAATTCTAAATATTTGAATTGAATGAGAGATCTCCCCAAAAATTGTCATTTCAAGTTGACTGAGGATACCATGATAAATATAAGTTAAATTATTTCTAAAAACAAAAGTGTGAAATAAATATTAACACACACATGAGAAAGAAATCTACAGAGTTTTGAGGACTACTATACTGAATTTTTTTTGGTACAATATAATCATGATCATATACTTAGTTGTTCAAATATATCTTGTAAACTATTACCTCACGATAAAATTTTGATTTTCTTTGTTTTCTTTATCTACACTAGTTTTCCACAAGTTTTGAGTGTCTAATACATACAAGTAATTATGTTAGATATAGGAAGTAGGTGATAAAAATGGGTAAGATATAGTCATTCTTTCTTCTCAAAGATTTGCAATCTAGGAGAGCACACATTCCTAAAATTAAAAGACATGGGGATTTATTTTTATTTTGTTTATGTATTACTGTTTGAGATCCTATATTCTGGAACCCAGCTGATACTGGATTTCAGTGAAGAAATTAGTATACATTCATGCCCCTCTGATTAGCTAAACACAGTCATCTCTATTCTGTTCTTCCTCTTACTTTCACTCTTAAAGTATATGTTCTTCAAGACCTCCAATTTTTCAACCCTACCTCTTTAACACTTTCTCCATTTCATGGTTTATGTTATATATAATATAATGTTATACATAACATATATTATCTCATTTGATTCTCACAACTGCCCTAAGAGGAGGGCACAGCAAAGGTTTTAATATGTCCTGTTCAAGGACGGAGACAAAATTTTTTCAGCTTTATTGAGGTGTAACTGACATTGTAAGTTGTCTAAAGGATACAACACCATGACTTGGTATAAATATACATTGAGAAAGGGTCTGCCCACACACACATACACTAAATGAGTTAATTAATACAGATGATGGAGAAATTGAAGTTTATGGTTAGTTTACTTGTCCAGGTTTATACACCTAGTAAGATGTAGAGTCTAAACCTAACCTTGGTCTCCCAATCCTAGTGCCTATGCTCTAGGATACATTATACTCTTTGTTTACCAGTCACCAATACAAAGCATACATTATCAACAAAATTTGGGATTCCTTAAGATTAGAAAGTCTGTCTTAATATATTTCATGTCTGTGTCAATTCTTCAGGGAAAAAGGAAAGTTACCTGGAATCCAGATAAAGCTTCGGTAGGTTGCACAACTCCAAAATCACTGTGGTGGCCATGGCCCTGGTAGACAAAACAAGCCTTAGGTATATAGCACATAATCTCAGTTTTCAATTATGGATTTTCCTTTTTTTGGCAATAGCATTCAAAGGAAACATAAATTGATATCATAAACATAAAATAAATATCTTTACTTGAGTCTCTCATCTATAACAAGTATCAAAGTCTTTTTTATCTTTCAGAGCTTTTTTTTCATAGTATAAAGATAATGCTTCTAAACAACCACTTTCATAAAACCAGGTGTTTCACCCTAGGCTATTTTATTTTTCAAAATGTCCACTCCCCACTCCCAATCCCTGAGCACATACTAGCTTGATTTAATCATGTTATCTCAAAAACAGTAATTCATTTTTAAGGCTGACATTTATTCATTGCTGACATGGTATGATTATCTCCTCTACAGGGTTCCTGTTCTAACAAATTAATGCACTTTCAACACACAATGATTATCACACATGAAATTGACTTGAATTTCAGAGACTTAATACTAATAAAGTGTGTTAGTCCCACATAAGTTTAGAAGCATAAGACCACGGCTGTACATTACATTCAAATTCATTAAAAAAAAATACAGATGTGATTTTCCCATCATTTTTTCCACTTTGCACATTTATTTTTTAATTTTTTTTGTAATACTTTTTTTAATTTTATTTTTTATTTTTTAAAATTTACATCCAAATTAGTTAGCATATAGTGCAACAATGATTTCAGGAGTACATTCCTTAATGCCCCTTACCCATTTAGCCCATCCCCCCTCCCACAACTCCTCCAGCAACCCTCAGTTTGTTCTCCATATTTATGAGTTTCTTCTGTTTTGTCCCCCTCCCTGTTTTTATATTATTTTTGTTTCCCTTCCCTTATGTTCATCTGTTTTATCTCTTAAAGTCCTCAAATCAGTGAAATCATATGATTTTTGTCTTTTTCTGACTGACTAATTTGACTTAGCGTAATACCCTCCAGTTCCATCCACGTAGTTGCAAATGGCAAGATTTCATTCTTTTGGATTGCTGAGTAATACTCCATTGTATATATATACCACATCTTCTTTATCCGTTCATCCATCAGTGGACATTTGGGCTCTTTCCATACTTTGGCCATTGTTGATAGTGCTGCTATAAACTTGGGGGTGCATGTGTCCCTTCAAAACAGCACACCTGTACCCCTTGGATAAATGCCTAGTAGTGCAATTGCTTGGTTGTAGGGTAGTTCTATTTTTAATTTTTTGAGGAACCTCCATACTGTTTTCCAGAGTGGCTGCACTAGCTTGCACTGCCACCAACAATGCAAAAGAGATCCTCTTTCCCCGCATCCTCACCAACATCTGTTGTTGACTGAGTTGTTAATGTTAGCCATTCTGACAGGTGTCAGGTGATATCTCATTGTGGTTTTGATTTGTATTTCCCTGATGATGAGCGATGTGGAGCATTTTTTCATGTGTCAGTTGGCCATCTGGATGTCTTCCTTGAGGAAGTGTCTATCATGTCTTTTGCCCATTTCTTCACTGGATTATTTATTTTTGGGTGTTGAGTTTGATAAGTTCTTTATATATTTTGGATACTAACCCTCTATCTAATATGTCATTTGCAAATATCTTCTCCCATTCTGTCGGTTGCCTTTTAGTTTTGCTGATTGTTTCCTTCGCTGTGCAGAAGCTTTTTATTTTGATGAGGTCCCAGTAGTTCATTTTGCTTTTGTTTCCCTTGCCTCCGGAGACGAGTTGAGTAAGAAGTTGCTGCGGCCAAGATCAAAGAGGTTTTGCCTGCTTTCTCCTGGAGGATTTTGATGGCTTCCTGTCTTACATTGAGGTCTTTCATCCATTCTGAGTTTATTTTTGTGTCTGGTGTAATAAAGTAGTCCAGGTTCATTCTTCTGCATGTCGCTGTCCAGTTTTCCCAGCACCACTTCTGAAGAGACTGTCTTTATGCCATTGGATATTCTTTCCTGCTTCATCAAAGATTAGTTGGCCATACATTTGTGAGTCCATTTCTGGGTTCTCTGTTCTGTTCCATTGATCTGGGTGTCTGCTCTTGTGCCAGTACCATACTGTTTCGATGGTTATAGCTTTGTAGTATAGCTTGAAGTCTGGTATTGTGATGCCTCCTGGTTTGGTTTTCTTTTTCAACATCACTTTGGCCAGTTGGGGGTCTTTTCTGGTTCCATACAAATTTTAGATTATTTGTTCTAGCTCTGTGAAGAATGCTGATGTTACTTTGATAGGGATTGTATTGAATATGTAGATTGCTTTGGGTAGTATCGACATTTTAACAATATTTGTTCTTCTTATCCAGGAGCATGGAATCTTTTTCCATTTTTTGGTGTCTTCTTCAATTTCTTTCATAAGCTTTTTACAGTTTTCAGTGTATAGATTTTTCACCTCTTTGGTTAAATTTATTCCTAGGTATTTTACGGTTTTTTGTGCAACTGTAAATGGAATCAATTCCTTGATTTCTTTCTGTCGCTTCATTGGTGGTGTATAGGAATGCAACCAATTTCTGTGCATTGATTTTATATCCTGCAACTTTGCTGAATTCATTAATCAATTCTAGCAGTTTTTTGGTGGAAATTGAATTAGTAATCAAAAATCTGCCAAAAAACAAGAGTCCAGGGTCAGATGGCTTTCCAGGGGAATTCTACCAAACATTTAAGGAAGAGTTAACACCTATTCTCTTGAAACTGTTCCAAAAAATAGAAATGGAAGGAAAACTTCCAAACTTTTTCTATGCAGCCAGCATTACCTTGATTCCAAAACCAGACAGAGATCACACTAAAAAGGAGAACTATAGACAAATTTCCCTGATGAACATGGATGCAAAAATCCTCAACAAGATATTAGCCAACCGGATCCAACAATACATTAAAAACATTATTCACCACGACCAAGTGGGATTTATACCTGGGATGCAGGGCTGGTTCAATATCCGCAAAACAATTAATGTGATTCATCACATCAATAAAAGAAAGGACAAGAACCATATGATCCTCTCAATAGATGCAGAGAAAGCATTTGACAAAATACAGCATCGTTTCTTGATAAAAACCCTCAGGAAAGTAGGGATCGAAGGAGTATACCTCAAGATCATAAAAGTCATATATGAACAACCCAATGCTAATATCATCCTCAATCTGCCTTTTCCACTGTTATTCAACATAGTATTGGAAGTCTTAGCCTCTGCAATCAGACTACTTTGCACATTTAAGAGATTTTATTTATTTATTTATTTATTTATTTATTTATTTATTTATATTTTATTGAGAGATAGAGTGAGACAAAGCGTGAGGAAGGGAGGAGCAGAGAGAGAAGGAGAGAGAATCTGAAGTAGGCCCCAGGCTCTGAGCAAGCAGTCAGCACAGAGCCTGATGCGGGGCTCAAACCCACGAACCGTGAGATCATGACCTGAGCCGAAGTTGGACGCTCAACCGACTGAACCACCCAGGCACCCCTAAGAGATTTTAAAAATTTATTTTGTTGTTGTTTTCATTTTGGTGGGGGACTGGAGAGAACTTTTATTTTTAATTTATTGCCAAGTTAGCTAACATACAGTGTATATAGTGTGCTCTTGGCTTCAGGAGTAGATTCCCATGATTCATCACTTACATGCAACACCTAGTGCTCATCCCAACAAATGCCCTCCTTAGTACCCATTTTCCCCTCTCCCTGCCCCTCCATCAACCCTCAGTTTGTTCTCTGTATTTAAGATTCTCTTATGGTTTGCCTCCCTCTCTGTTTGAAACTACTTTTTCTCCTTCCCTTCTTTCATGGAATCTTTTGGGTCTTCCATATAAAGTATCATGTCATCTGCAAAGAGTGAAAGTTTAATAATTTGAAATTTACAGTATAATTCTATTACTTGACACAGGAGTTAGTTGTATACACACACACACACACACACACACACACACGCACTTGTTTTGGTAACAAATATATATTTGTTATTAATTTCTACTTAATTGCATTGTGTTCCTAAATGTAATCTGTCTTACAATATCCTAATTTATTAACTTTTGAAAATCTTTGTGTGCTAGAGGGGGAAGAATGATTAGTTGGCTAATTACTGATTGCAGTATTTTATATATTTCCCTTAGATCAAGCTTGTTGATCATGTGGTTAATATCTACATTGATATTAATTTTTTGTTGATATCTTGATATATTAAGGATTGCAAGCACTGTACTAAAATCTCTGATGGTACATTAGTCACTTTCTCCCTATATTCTATCAATTTGTGCCGTGATATTTTATGACATTTTATTAGGTATATATGTTTAAAATTGATAGATATTCCTGGCAAAAGGATTCCATTTTATCATTATGTAATGACCACTTACAAATGACTATAAATTTGTTTGCCTGATATTAATTTAGTTATACTTGCTTTAAAAAAATTATTTGTTTGGGAAGCCTGGGTGGCAAGAGTGAACATCCCAGTCTTGTTCCTGACCTTGGGGGAAAGCTCTCAGTTTTCCCCACTGAGGAATCTTTTGGGTCTTCCATATAAAGTATCATATCATCTGCGAAGAGTGAAAGTTTGACCTCCTCCTGGCTGACTTAGAAGCTGATTCTTCGAAAGAATTAACAAAATTGATAAACCACTAGCCAGTTTGATCGAAAAGAAAAAGGACCCAAATAAATAAAATAAAGAATGAAAGAGGAGAGATCACAACCAACACAACACAACCAACAGAACAATAAGAGAATATTATGAGCAATTATATGGCAATAAAATGGGTAATCTGGAAGAAATGGACAAATTCCTAGAAACATATACACTACCAAAACTGAAACAGGAAGAAATAGAAAATTTGTGGTAAGGATAATATATGGATTATGTTTTTAGAGTAATAATAGTAATTATTTCCCTAGGTAACTTCTTGAATTCTCTCCTTTCTCTTGTATTTTTTATCATTTTTAATATTTTACATATACTAAAGAATATATGTATAATAAGTCTCCTGTGATGTGTCATTAATTCTTTCCCACCCCATATGCATGTGCTACTCTTCCATTGAGAGGTGAACTTCTTTTCCCTCTCCTCTAGGAACTATACTGGCCCTGTTTGCTTTGACCAAAAGAATATGGAGGAATGACATTCTGGGATTTCTAAGCCCAGTCCTTTAAGAGGTAACAATTCCCACTTTCTTGCTTTTTGAACACTGATGTTTGGGGCTCTTCCTTTTGGAATCCAACCACCATGATTTGAGAAGCCTAAGCCATGTGGAGAGGTTATGTGCAAAAGCAGCAGATAAATTGCCAAATATGTGGATGAGCTATCTTGGATGTCACAGCCCTTAGATAACTGAAGCCCAAGCTAACATCATGTGGAGCAGAACCTTTCAGCTGAGCCAGCTGAACCCAGTCAATCTATAGAATCATAAATAAATGATTAATAAAACCATTAATAAAATGGCTAGTGCCAGTAAGTTTTGAGATGATTATGAAGAGATAACCAAAACAGAAACTGGTGCCTAGAAATAAAGTAGCACTGGGCCAAAGCCAAAACATGTAGCCTTAACATGGGAACTTAGAAGGAGACAAAAGCTTTAAGGCCTTCAGGAAACAATGATGGCAAGAACAATGAAAAAACTGTTACTGAAAGGCAACCCTTGTTATGAAAGGCACTTTCACCTGCAGTAATGTGAAAGGTAGAACTAATGAACTTGTGGAAATCACAAACTGGAAGAAATAACTGAATAATCTTGTGGATCTGGCCAAGGAGATTTCCAGACAGAATACTGAAAATTCCAACTGACTTTTACTGGCTTTGATCAGAGATGGAAAGAGAGATGAACTAAGTAAGAAACTGTTCAGTTTTGGAGCAAACTTTATAGGAAATATAAAGGCCCTGAACACCTTTTTCCAGCCAGCAAGAAATTCTAGAGGAGGAAATGACCTCTGGGCAATGCTCAACTCTAGGGAATTGCAAGTAAAACAAAGCACAAGTTAAGTTAGGATTGAGAGTACAGCTAGAATAACCTTTAAGACTTCAGAAATATTTAATCCAGTGCCATAGATCTCTTAGCTAGACAAAAAGACTTCTAAGAATCTTATAAGCATGTATGTTATTTTAGTCCACTCAGCAAGGCAATTGGTACCTGATTCTTAAGGATGTTGTCTTTCAGCATCCTGGCACTTAGCTCAAAGTAGAGGGAGAGGCCTATCTTGAACAGATTTGTGGGTGTGCCTTTTGCTGAATGGAGTGGATTATAATTTGATTCATAGAAAATACACAATATTTTTAAAGGAATTACATCAGTTTGGTCTAAAAGGAAGAGGCAGTTCAAAATAAAAAGAGGCTTCTGGGACTTCAACCTTCAAAGAAAGACAAGGAAGCAAGTTGAGAAAGCTATTCAACTTCAAACAAGGCACTGTCATGGAAAAGGACAACTCAGATTAGAGTCAAAATCTCACAGGGAAGGGCCAGAGCTGAGAATTAGGCCCTAATTAACATACACTCCCTGTGCCTAGAATCATGATGATTTTAGAGACATGTGCCCAGTTGGGAGTTCAGAATTGCTATGAACCATTTTCTGCTTTGTACCTCTCATTTTCCCTCCTTTCAGACAAGAATCTATTGCCGGTCTTACCATATGGATATATGGGGAAGAAAACTTGTTTCTTAGTTCATGCATCTTCATATTGAGAAGAGCTGAAGTAAAGGTGGCTCATCATGTACCTGAAACTGATTCAAATGATGGGATTATGGGCCTTGAGCCTGAATCTAAAGATGAAACTTTTAAGGTGTCTTGAGAGGTGGTGAATTCATTTTCCACATCAGGAACATGAACTGCTATGTCCAGAGTCCACAGGGTATATTATGATAATAATCTCCAAAGATGGTTGCCATCAAATCCTTTCCTTCTCATATATGCATACCCATTGAGAGGTAAAGGTTTTTTCCCCTTCATCTTTAATCTAGGCTGGTCCTGTAGATTACTTTGACCAACACAATGTAGTGATGTTCTTAGATTTCTAAGCCAGGGCCTCAAAAAGACGCACAGGTCCTACTTCTTTCCTCTTGGAATGCTCACAATTGGGATGTTACTCTTGAATCCCAGTCATTACGATAGGAAGAAGCCCAGTCACCATGATGGAAGAACCCCAAGCCACACAGGCCACACAGAAGAAAACTGAGGTGTGATAGGTGAGTTCCCAGCTGATGGCCAGTATCAACTGCCAACCATATGAATGAGCTATTTTGGATGTTTCAAACCTAATCAAGCTCCTAGAAAATTGTAGTTCTAGCCTACACCATGTGAAGAGCAACCTGATTCCTGTCAATTCAAAATTGTGGGGGAAAAAAAAATGAAACATTGTTTTAAGCCAATTAAGTTTGGGGGTCATTTGTTAGTAGTAGACAACCAAGAAAATATATATATATGTTAATACCATTAGGTACATAAAGTGAGTATCAAGTAACCCATTTCAACTCAAGAACTAAAAAATCACCAATAATGTTTCATCTATTCATTTGTTCCTTCTTGTCTTCCTGCTCTGCCATTAGTCCCACCTTGAAATGGTAATCAACATCCTGAATTTTTTGTATCACTCTGCCACATTAAAAAAAAATTATCATGTGTTCCTGTGTAATATAGATGAGATTTGCTTGTTTTTAAACTTTATAAAAGCTATCTATCATACTGCAGCCTTCTGAGACTTGCTTTCTTAGGTCATTCTCCCTATTAAATTAAATTACAAAACCCATAATTTATTTTCCATTTCTTGTCAATAAACATTTGGGTGATTACAAATAAGGCTGCCTTGAACATTCTCAAGATGTACTCTTGTATACATATGGAAAGAATTTCTCTAAGGTATATATGTAGAAGTAGAATGGTCAGGTATTAGAGTATGTATATGGCTTACTTTAAAAGATATTGCCAAATTGCTTTCCAGGGCAAACTGTGTGTTGATTTACAACCCCACCTGTAAATGTCTTCTTGATGCAAATCTTCTTCATTAATATTGTTGTATTTCTTAACTTTTCATTTTACTGGATGTAAAATGATATTCACCATGGTCTTAGTTGATGACTTATGAGATTAAACATCTTTTCATGTGCTCAGTCACAACCTCTTAAAATGTCTGATTTGTTCTTTGCTCATTATGTCTACAGTACAGTGATGAATAGAAGTGGTGATAAAAGCATCCTTATTGAGTTCCTGATTTTAAATGTATAAATACAACTTAGTCATACTGCACCATCCTTTCTTATATAATGTTGAATTCAGCTGATCAATAGTGCTTTTGGTTTTAATATCTGTTAATGTGTGGGATGAGTCTGGAATTTTCTTTTCTCCTACTGAATGTAGGAGTAATCTGATTCTACTATGAGTAGTTATACTGGATCCACAAAATGAGCTGAAGAGTCTTTGGAAGAGTTTGCATGAGATGTTTAAATAGTATTGTCCTTGAAAAAGAAACATCTGTAGATGTGGGCTAGTCTGTCAAAAAATTTTTCATTACTTACTTTTCAACACTATTGAATAAGTCTATCTAGCTTGTCTATTTCTTCTTTAGACAATTTAAAGAAATTGTATTTTTCTAGACCTTAATCAATTTTGTCTAAGTTTTCAAATATATTAAGATGCTTCTGTCAGTCTCAGCATTTTCATCTCTGCTATATCTATGGAATCCTTTTTTTAAAATGTTTTTTGAGAGAGTGCACAAGTAGGGGAAGGGCAGAGAAAGAAGGGGACAGAGGATCTGAAGCAAGCTCTGCACTGAGCAGCAAGCCCGATGCAAGGCTCAAACTCACCAACTGTGAGATCATGACCTGCACTGAAGTCTGAAGCTCAACTGACTGAACCACCCAGGTGCCCCAAGAATCCTTTTCAATCTTTATGTTGTCTACTTGGGCCCTGTTTTCTTCTTGTTCAATTACGCCAATTTTATTGTCATGAAGACAACTTTGACTTTGTGATTATTTTGTTTTCTAATTCATTGATTTCTTCCCTTGCCTGTATCTCCTTGCTTCAACATTGTTTATTCTGTTGTTCTTTTCTTAAGTTACATACTCAAGCTTTTTAAAAAATTTAAGCATTTAAAGTCATTTCCTTCAGTGCAGTTTCTGCTGTACCACCCAATTTCTCCGAACGTGGTGCTTATAATTAAGTTCTAAGTATTTATGTTTTTAAAACATGTAAATGTATGCTTTTTAAAAAACTTAACATTTCTTACTGACCTCAAACTTATTTCTGATTATCCATTTAATACTGATTTTTAAAACTACTGTAATTTATTTCATGCCCAATACATGGTCAACTTCCGCTAACATAAAATGCGTAAGAATATTCTCTAATTGCTGATTATTTTAAATCTGTTGAATCAGTATGTTGATTGTATTATTCAAGTTTGGTTTTCCATTCATTTTTGGCTTGGTTTATTTACCAATAATTGAGAGCTGGTGAAATTTCCCACTCTATTGTTCAATTTGTTGGTCTAGCCCTATAATTTATGTATTTTGAGGTCATTTTATAAAGTATATACAAATTTAAAATCGTTATTTATTTCTAGTGAATTGATCCTTTTATCATTTGGTGGCTTTCTCCATCTTTAATAATACTACCATAAAATCTAATTTGGATTTAATATCACCAAAGCTACACAAATTTTATTTGTCTGTGTTTTCATCTTTTAAAAAACCTAGCCTACAGCTGGATTTTGAAAACTTATTCAGTCTGTTGTTGAACTGGGTTTAGTCTATTCAAGTTTAATAGTATTACTTAACTTGTTACTATGATTTTATCTATTTTGCCCCTCTCCACCCCTAATTTCTTCCTTTTGTACTGTTACTGTATTCCTATTCCATTATTTTAAACTTATCCTTTGCAATGATTCATTCCCTATCTACTATTTTTAGCAGTTACACTTGAAATTTTACCATATATATTCAACATACTTTAAACAGTATCTTCAACCACTTTCTGAACAATAAAGGCACCTCAGAACACTTTAATTCTAACCACCCTCCTTCCATCTTATAAGCTACTATCCAGTTTTTCAATTATATCCTATTTTAGAAGTCCACATTCATGTTGCATAAAATGTTTATTTAGTTTTACATTTTTTTTTACAGTTTTACTTCTTAAAAACACTTTTTTCATTACAATTGTTTTATATTAACAACACTTGATTTACATGTTTATCACTTTATTCACTAGTCCTTCAATTTCAGATCATCCTTATGGAATCATTTTCCTTCTTGAAGATCATCCTTTTGCAGTTTCTTTAGCGAAAGTCTGTTGATGGCAAAAATCTGTTTTTCATCAGAACATTTCAGTTTTGCTTCATATAAATTCTAAGTTGATAATTAGTTTTTCTCATAATTTTGAATCCATCATCTTTTGGGTACATTGTTGCTATTGAGAAGCCTACTAAGTATGTGACTGTCTTGCCTTCATTGGTGATCTTTTTGTCCCTTTGATTGCTTTTAAAATCTTGTATTTGGTTACCTTTTTGTTCTAATACTTTGGGTTAGGCATGGATTTGATCCATATATTCCTGGGATATAATACGTTTCCTGAAATCATGAAGTCATATTTTTCCAACAAATCTGGAAAATAGTTATCTTCAAATATTGCCACTCCTCCACCCCTCTCTATTCTTTCCTCGTAATACTTCTAGTCTTTGTAATTCTTCTCTCCATATCTCTTAACTTCTCTTTAATATTTTTATTTTCTTGTTCCTTGTTTCTCCTTGCTGAGCACTGGATAATTTCTTTAGAACTCACTTACAGTTTATTTATTGTGTCTTCAGTTGAGTCTAACATGATATTCAACATGCTTGAGGTTTTGGTTTTTTTTTTAATTTCAAGTAACATTTTTTCCATTTTTAGCAGTTCTTTAGTTCTCATTTGTGCCTGTGGTTCCATCTTTCATAGAAGTTGGTGATGAGACCTTGGAGAACTGAATCCAAAGCTTATTATTTCTATGGGAGCTTTCTCATGCTAGCTGGTTTCGATTTGCACTGGTAATCTATACTGCTTTATCATAATCTATGGAAATCTTGAGGCTGTATCTTGCTTCTGCCAGAAGTATTTATAGGATACTATAAACTGGGTAGCAATTCCAACTGTACTGGCTAGGACAGCATGTCAGATTCAGATTCATCTCCTTGTTTCTAGTCCAAGGCAAATTGCATATTGGCAGTGTTGCAACTAGTATTTGCCATCTGAGTAACCACTGCCCACTTGCATGTTTAATAGAGTATTCACAATTCCCAACTCAAAATGTGTTCATTTTTGTGGGGGAGTCAAAATAGAGGTATGATTCTCAGAAACTTCCCTACTGTCTTTGAGCCGATTAATGCATTCAAAAGTAGGTTTTATTCAGGATTTAGTTTTGTAGTACCTAGTCTAATGTACCACTAGAAGTAAATGTCTAATATATTAAAACATGTATGATATGCTAACCTGAGAAAGCACATGATTTATGGCAATCCTTACCAACTCAAACCTCTCTGAAAAGGTTGCCTTACCCCTTGACCAGAACTCAATCAGTATTTTGTAACTGAGTATGCCTTAGAAAGGTCCTAGAGTATGAGTTCACCTAATATGTAGTTGCTCCACTTCTTAGAAATTTCTCCAGTTATTCTATTACTAAGATATACAGTCAACCCTGACTATTCACGTTTTCAATATCCTGATCAATATGCAATCCAGATCAAGAGGACTAAAATCTATGAAAGTAAGCCATCATTTTGAACATTTTTGAAAATAGATAATAAGGATTTGTGACATGCAACTTCCATCTATATGCACAACTTTATTTTTGCAAGCCTGAGCCATCTATAATATAAGCAGGGCTAAATGAGGCAGCTAGTGATTTCCATTTAGTCAGAAACACACCTAGTAGGCATTATTGGCAGCAGATCTGGCTGCTACTGTCTGAAATGTAGATGGATGGTCTGCATCTTTATGATTCATAATTGTTGGTCAGTGTTCTCTGGATGATCAGGAAGCTCTTTGTGTCTCACCCTAATCACTGAAGTAGTGAAAGGAGATCCCCGCAGCAAGGACTGCAACTGCAACCGCTGCAATCACACCTACAAGTAAAACAAACACAAAACACGTGGAAATGGGATGAGCAAAAGAAAGGCTTAACTGATCCTCAGCTCTGAAATGCAGGTGACTGATGCGCCTAAACGAGACACACATGCACAAACACATATACTTCCACACACACATATATATGTACTAAAAGCCAGCAAAGTCTGAGGAGGAAAATACAGCTGTAAGTGGAACAGTTTGCCAAGGTTGAACTGGTAACCATGTACTTCACCACTTAGCAAACAAAACCCTAAAAAAAAAAAAGCATGTCTCTTTAACACATGTGTACTCACCTAAGAGAAAGACTCACACATACTTGAAAAGGTTTCTTTCTTTTTTTTATTTATTTTTTTAATGTTTATTTATTTTTGAGAGAAAGGGAGACATAGTATGAGTGGGAGAGGAGCAGAGAGAGACAGAATCTATGCTGTCAGCACAGAGCCTGATGTGGGGCTTGACCCACGAACCATCAGATCATGACCTGAGCTGAAATCAGATGCTTAACTGACTGAGCCACCCACGTGCCCCAAAAAGCCTTCTATAAATATGTACACTGAATAAGTCAGTCAGAGAAAAGACAAATACCATATGATTTCACTCATATGTGGAATTTAAGAAACACAACAGATGAACATAGGGGAAGGAAAAGAAAAATAAGATAAAAACAGAGCAGGAGACAAACCATAAGAGATTCTTAAATACAGAGAACAAACTGAGGGTTGCTGGAGGGGTGGTAGAGGGGGTGGGCTAAATGGGTGACGGGTACTAAAGAGGGTACTTGTTGGGATGAGTACTGGGTTTTATATGTAAGTGATGAATCACTGAATTTTATTCCTGAAACCATTATTACACTATATATTAATTGGTTGGATTTAAATAAAGTTTTAAAAAATAAGTTAATTAAATAAAATAAATATGTACAATGACATCCAAGCCATCTCATGGTAACTAGCTTAAACCATAAGAGAGCTCCAATGAGCAGTGTGTCTCAAACATTACAAGGCAAAGTCAATTGTGTAGCTATTAAAACTACAAAAACTCAGATTCCACCATTATAAAATCTAAGAATTAGTAAGCCTGTGCTGGTAACTTTTATTTTTATTCATTTTTTTTCTGATAATTGTAAGTTAACCAAAACAAAACTGACCAGAGAAGTCCAGACACAGACCCACACATATACACACACTTTGGTATAAAGAATTTGGGTAATCAGCTAATGAGTAAGTGACAAAAACAACTAAATTTCCTAACTTCTCTCAGTCAAAAGTCTTAATGCTTACAAAGCATTTTTCAAATTGGCATTCCACTTAACAACAGTCTACATGTTCTTCCATTAGTAAGTCTGAACAATGTTAAAGTGACTGCCACACTTCTTGGAGCCTTTAAAATTTTGAAATTCAAATGACATATCGGACAAAGGGCTAGTATCCAAAATCTATAAAAAGCTCACCAAACTCCACACCCGAAAACAAATAATCCAGTGAAGAAATGGGCAGAAAACATGAATAGACACTTCTCTAAAGAAGATATCCAGATGGCCAACAGGCACATGAAAAGATGCTCAACGTCGCTCCTCATCAGGGAAATACAAATCAAAACCACACTCAGATATCACCTCACGCCAGTCAGAGTGGCCAAAATGAACAAATCAGGAGACTACAGATGCTGGAGAGGATGTGGAGAAACAGGAACCCTCTTGCACTGTTGGTGGGAATGCAAACTGGTGCAGCCACTCTGGAAAACAGTGTGGAGGTTCCTTAAAAAATTAAAAATAGACCTACCCTATGACCCAGCAGTAGCACTGCTAGGAATTTACCCAAGGAATACAGGAGTACTGATGCACAGGGGCACTTGTACCCCAATGTTTATAGCAGCAATCTCAACAATAGCCAAATTATGGAAAGAGCCTAAATGTCCATCAACTGATGAATGGATAAAGAAATTGTGGTTTATATACACAATGGAGTACTACATGGCAATGAGAAAGAATGAAATATGGCCCTTTGTAGCAACGTGGATGGAACTGGAGAGTGTTATGCTAAGTGAAATAAGCCATACAGAGAAAGACAGATACTATACATGTTCACTCTTATGTGGATCCTGAGAAACTTAACAGAAACCCATGGGGGAGGGGAAGGAAAAAAAAAAAAAGAGGTTAGAGTGGGAGAGAGCGAAAGGATAAGAGACTCTTAAAAACTGAGAACAAACTGAGGGTTGATGGGGGGTGGGAGGGTGGGGAGGGTGGGTGATGGGTATTGAGGAGGGCACCTGTCGGGATGAGCACTGGGTGTTGAACGGAAACCAATTTGACAATAAATTTCATATATTTAAAAATAAATAAATAAATAAATAAATAAATAAATAATAAATAAATAAATAAAATTTTGAAATTCATTATGAATTTCCAGACTTGCATGTGACTTTTTTCATAGAACACATACCAAAATCTTCTACATTAACAGTTTTGCAAAGAACACCAGTTTGCAAAGCACTGGCCCAACTATACTAACTGAGTCCCAAAACTCAACATGTTTTTCTTCCAAAAACACCAAAAAAATTAACAGAAAGTATCATGTTCGAGGGCACTTGAGATAATGCATTATTTATAAATCTTTCCATCTCCAGGATCTAGCACTTTCCATAATACTCAAATACTCCTTAAACCAGTACTTCTAAGAAAGCAAAAATGGAATGGAAATAATTTAAAATAAGAAAACTCAAAATTCAAAATACCTTTTCAATGTTATAAAAGAAATTAAATACCTATGTTTTGCTGAATTTTCAGTATTATTCTAGTTTTAATTGGTTTTTCAGGATGTTCATCATCTGTGGTGTCCAATGAAGCTTCAGTATTCACAGAGTACCTCATACAAGCTGCAAGAGGATAATAATAATTTAATAATAATTCCTAAATGAGAATTACCATTTTAAAATTAATTTTAAAGAATATTATAAAGAGCATATACAACAAGCTCCATTTTCCTTCAACTTGACTTTTTTTAATAACATAATGTATTTGCTCATTATCAAATGCAGGCCAATTCAATCTCATGGAATGTATGTTAAGATGACAATTTTTAAAATCCTGTATGTAATTTTATAACTGACTGAAATCAAACAGCCATAGAGCTAGTTCTGAGTGACTCCCACAAATTATAATTCATTTACTATATGGTAGTAGAAATAAACTGATACCAAAAATCAAACCAGATAGGAGCAGGGTAACCTTCACTCTTAATTGGGATTAATTTCTATCGTTCTTATTGATGGTTTGACAATTAATAACTTCAAATAATTAGATATTAATAATAAAAGCAGGGATTTGCAAATTGCAGCCCATGGCCAGACTTTATGTGCCCCACAAAGCCTAAAATATTTACTATTTGGACCTATAAAGAAAAAGTTTGCTGACTGGATCTAACCTGAAATTTGATATGTAGTTGTACCCTTTAAATTTTTTCACGTTTATTTTGCAAAAGGAGCAGAGAGTGAGGGAGAAAGAGAACTCCAAACAGGCTTCCACACTGTCAGCGCAGAGCCCGAAAGGGGCTTGAACTCACAAACCATGAGATTATGACCTGAGCTGAAATCCAGAGTTGGATGCTTAACTGACTGAGCCACCGGGGTGCCCTGACATACAGTAGTACCCTCTTATCTGCAGATAAGTATCTTTCAGATACTTGCAGTCAACTGCAGTCCAACAGCAGATGATCTTCTGACACAGCATCAAAAGGTCAACAGTAGCCTAATCCTTGGTCACAATGCCTGAGTCATTCACCTCACTTTATCTCATGAGACATTTTATCATCTCATATCATCACAAGGGGGAGTATAAATACAAGAAGATATTTGGAGAAAAAGAAAGAGCACATGCACATAACTTCTTTAATAGTATACTGTTATGACTGTTATATTTTATTGTTAGTTATCATTGTAAACTCTTACTGTGCCTAATTTATAAACTAAACTTTATCACAAGTACATATACATAGGGAAAAACACAGTATAGAGAGTTCGGTACTACCTGCAGTTTCAGGCTTCTATTGGGGGTCTTGGAACTTATCCTCTGCAAATAAGAAGGGACTACTGTATTCAAGCAAAATATGATCATAAATTTGACCTTAAAACAACTCAATGTTAAGCAAGGCAACTCTTTATCCCATTTTACAGATGGAAAATAGGACCTGGGAAGTTAAGTGCATATTTGAGGGTAATGGATAGCAGACTGAGGATTCAAATACAAGTTCTCTATTTCATTATACTAGCAATAATTTATGTAGGTTGGTTTAGCTGAATTTATTTAACATTGATTAAAAAAAGTGTTTCAACTAAAGGGCCGCCTGGGTGGTTCAATCGGTTAAGCATCCGAATCCTGACTTCAGCTCAGGTCATGATCTCACAATTTGTGGCATTGAGCCCCGTGTCGGCACAGAGCCTGCCTAGGACTCTCTTTCTCCTCTCTGCCCCTCTTCCCACCTCTAACCAGAGTGCATATACTCTATCTCTCAAAGTAAATAAACTTAAAAAAAAAGTGTTTGAACTAAGAACATCCTTAGAGATCACATAGACTAGTGGTTTTCATGTTTTTTCCTAGTGCTAAAGAATCTGACAGAAAATCCCAGCATGTAAAATAGATGAAAATAGAATTACGCAGCTAAAACAAGAATGGAGGGATCCTGAAGCCAGACTCCCTTCCTTCCCTCAGAGGTGGTAATCAAATGCTCTTCTATAGAGCTCTAGGGAATTATCTGAAAGCATCTGCTCCATGTTGATACCTTTGTTTACAAAGAGAACACAGAGAGACAATAACTACTGTTTAAATTCAAGGTAAAATAACAATGGAGTACTACCTGGCAATGAGAAAGAATGAAATATGGCCCTTTGTAGCAACATGGATGGAACTGGAGAGTGTTATGCTAAGTGAAATAAGCCATACAGAGAAAGACAGATACCATATGTTTTCACTCTTATGTGGATCCTGAGAAACTTAACAGAAACCCATGGGGGAGGGGAAGGGAAAAAAAAAAAAAAAGGTTGGAGTGGGAGACAGCCAAAGCATAAGAGACTCTTAAAAACTGAGAACAAATTGAGGGTTGATGGGGGGTGGGAGGGAGGGGAGGGTGGGTGATGGGTATTGAGGAGGGCACCTTTTGGGATGAGCACTGGGTGTTGTATGGAAACCAATTTGACAATAAACTTCATATACTGAAAAAAAAAATAAATTCAAGGTAAAATAGATAATTTCCTGGATTTAAAATGTCTTTACAGACATCTTTATATCTCAATATAACAGCACAGGCTCACAAGTATGATACATAAACTTATGGAAACAGTTATTTGTGGTACCAAAATGAATGAAAGAGAAAGAAAAAAAATGCCTATTTTTACCGATTTCCCATGAAGATAAGTTTACTGTCATCTTCAGAAATCATCTTTAGCAACTACTTCATTACAATCTAGGCTATCACTGTTTCTTTTCCCCTCTTCAAGCATATGATGAAAGTACTTTAAAGACAAACACAAAACCCCCTTCCCTTTTTTTTTCTCCATATCACATTGGTTGCAAAGGCTAACAAACTCTTATCATGAATTATCTCTAGAACCATTCAGTCTTCTATATTTCCAGTTTTCTAGTTTTCTCAAGGGCTCTAACACTTTAGTTCTAGATTACATTAGCCCACCCCTAACTTTATATTTCCCCTAACTTCACCTATAGATCAAAAGGTCGAATGCAACAGCACACTTTTATTCATGGTAGCACACACACACAACTCTGGCTTTTCTGTCAGTAAATAAAATAAATAATTTCTATTAGTAAATAAAATAAAACTTTTTTGGGGGGGGCCACTAAAATCCTTGTATCTGATAACAAATAAAAATAATGGATGAAGCAAAAATTAAACTTATTTGCTAAAGGATTTTTTTTTACTTGAGTACTTGTATTTAAAGAGCACAAAAATGGTTTTGTCATGATGTTGCTTCCACATTTAACATTGAATTGTTACCTGCAAAAGTCATGCTCTAGTAATGTCAAATCCTCTGCACAAATAATTTACTTCTCTAAAAAAAGATATTTCATTGCTCTATTTCCATTTTGAATCTGTCATACAAAATCATATTGCTTTGATACAAATCTGAGATCATTTACTAAAGCAGAGCCATAACAACTTATTTGTGCTGGTTTTTGGTGGGGACTTTTAGGACTTTAATTCAAATCTCAGACATTATTCATTTTCCTAGTATCTGAAATTTAAATGCAAATAACATGATTCGATAGGAAGTTAGATCTTAATCATTCCTTAAAACCAGGTAATTTTAACTTCAGACAAGCCCCAAATTAATCATGTGAGAAAGTAGAGCAACTGTCAACAAACGAGAAAAAACAAGAGCCATAATGAATGCATGCTAAGTTATCAACGTGATCAATTTTATTCCAAGCTATTGATAGTTAGGACTGTTTAGATGCTTTAAATAAAATGTTAGGACTTGAACTCCTTAGTGGTCTTCTTCCCCATCCCTGAATACTAAAGTAATGAGGTTTCACTATAACCAGTGATGTAGTTGTAAAAATACATGTTCATTAGTACTTCTCTTTCCTTCATAATTATCAATGTTTAACCAAACAACAATTAATTAGCTCTAATAAAAAGACACAATTGGCAAAGATGAGTTTCACCAGATTTTAAAGGTAGGTCTCCAAATTTTTAGCTGATACTGTAGATAAAATACATCTGAGTTATTAAGTTAATATCTAGTAGGAGATGACTAACACACCTAAGAAATTCTAAAGCCACAGTTATCCCTCACCTTAAGTGAGTCATTTTTACAAACAAATTGTTCTTCATCCCTTAAGTCATTTAAAAGTATGTTATTTTAAGGTACTTACCTGGCAAAATATGTATTTCAAACATAGCAACTACTTGGCAAGTATATTATAGTATAGAAATAATAATAATCAGCAAATAATAACACCAAATACTTAGAAAATTAAGCCAGATACTTATAACAAGTTTAACACCCCTAAATGTACAGTAATTGATTTTAATTTTTGAACTTGAACAACTGAACTCCACTTTTTATGATTTTACACAAAAACCCTAATTTCAAATATTTAGGAAAATCTATGTATACCATAAAATACTACTTTTATACTTTATGTTAACATTTTTCATTATAATTCAGAAGTTTCATTTTTTAAAAGTTTTATAATAATGCTAGTTAATATCATCTTACAGTTATGTATCTCTTTTTGTTTAGAAAGTATTTTCCCTAACATTTATATTAAATTCTCATATCAACCCCAAGAGTATCTGGGGTTCAGAGGTGAATTGTTTAAAGTCACACAGATGTAAGTGGCACACCTGGACTCAGTTAAAATATTATCTCCATAAAATTATGCATCTAATATTTTTGAGTAAACTAATAAATGAATAAATGAGTGACAAATAAATTGAGAAATAAAGAAGTGAATAAGTGAATATAGTTCTAAACCAATAGGATACTAATGAAAAAGCACTTGATTTTTCTACTAAAATGTTTGTTTTTACCCTGTCCCATAATTTGGGAATATGTTATTTTGTTATTAAATATGCTAATTACCAAATCATTCCTTCTAATTCAACAAAAACTTGATGAAGCAAAACTAATATAATTCTAGACAAGTCATATTCTTGGCCACAATACATCTGATGCTAGTGTTCAATTCCTAAAAAAAAACCTAGATTTACTTTTAGTGCATTCATCATTCAAAATGAACTCAAATGTCACAGAATGAACACAAATGCTCTCAGATTTTTTCTAATCCCAGACAAGGATAATGCCTGTGCTGAATGTTCTGATAATTCTGTTCATCCCTCTATTATAGAACTAATCACCTTGTTTTAGAATAACTCATTTTTCTCTATTTCCCACTATACCATGAGCTTCTAATAGTCAGGACTATATATTTGATCTCTAGAACCCTCATGCTTAATACAGAATAGGCAATCAAAAATAATCAATCAGGGGTGCCTGGGTGGCTCAGATGGTTGAGTGTCCGACTTTTGATTTTGGCTCAGGTCACGATCCCACAGTTTGTGAGACTGAGCCCAGCATCAGGCTTCACAGTGCAGAGCCTGCTTGGAATTATCTCCCTCTCCCTCTGCCCCTTCCCTGATCATGTTCTCTCTTTCTCTCTCAAGATAAATAAATTAAAAGAAAATTTTTTTAAGTAATCATTCAAACACTAATTTGGGATTTATGTACATTTCAAAAACAGTGCAGACTCCGTAAAGAAGCACATTTCCCATAATGAAGTAGTATCTTCAATACATCATATAATACTAGAAAAACATATAATCTAGAAATCATGAGTTTGACACAGGATACATTTAAGTATACACAGCTAAACTTTCCAAGTTGCTGTTTTGTTCCTTTGTGTTTGTAATGTTAAACTCTTCCTACTCAAGTTAATCCATCTCTATACTAGATTACCAGCATAAAAAAAAAAATCACGTATTTTTAAATGTTCGTTTAATATGTTTAAACATGTTTAATATGTTTAAATAACATGTTTAAATACGTTTAATGTTTCATCACATATTTTTAAATGTTTCAGAAAGCCTGCTATACACTCTTGTACACTTATTTATAGATATGTTTTCACATCCTGCCTTCACTAGAAACAAAACAAAAACAAAGCAAAGCAAAACAAAACAAAAACAGCCTTCTAAAATGTAAGGTCAAGGGGCGCCTGGGTGGCGCAGTCGGTTGAGCGTCTGACTTCAGCCAGGTCACGATCTCGCAGTCCGCGAGTTCGAGCCCCGCGTCAGGCTCTGGGCTGATGGCTCAGAGCCTGAAGCCTGTTTCCGAATCTGTGTCTCCCTCTCTCTCTGCCCCTTCCCCGTTCATGCTCTGTCTCTCTCTGTCCCAAAAATAAATAAACGTTGAAAAAAAAATTTTTTTTTAAAAAATAAATAAGATGTAAGGTCAAATGTGAAAGTGACAGGGGAAGAAATTATGTTACATAATTAGATGCTATGGCAAATCTGTGCTCTATAAAAATAAAGTTGATCTAATGTTTGGAACTGCCTTTTTCAGCTTAGTATCCCAATTATATGAAAAAGACAAGAAAATAGAGGCCAATATATGAAAAAGATATTTAATAAAGTGTTTAAAAAAACACTGCGACATTATGCTTAACCAAATATTAAGATAATGAATTTTAAGAAAACTTTCCATATAATAAAACAAATACCTTAAGAGCTATATATTTCCACTTATTTAAGGATGAATTTTTTTAATGAAGATCTACTTGCTAGGCTTAGAAAAATTTTAAGTATCTTAAATTTTGGTAGAATTTTCCAAGAAAACACTGACTACATGTTCATCATATGTAGAAATTAAACAGACACATTTTTAAATGTCTTGAAAATATCAAACAGAACTAGTGTCAAAGAAATCTAAAGACATATTTAAACTAGATGCCTCATAGGTAATCTTAGGAAAAGTTTAATGAGGTTCTTAAGTAACATTATATAATTACCTGTGTTTATTTCCTCTGCAATTTCCAAATCTTCTATTTGAATCATATGATCTAACATCTCTATAAAATGGTCTCTCATTTCTTCAGCTGACTCATCACCAAATTTATAATCACATAACATTATAGTGGATCCCGGAATGGGGACAAAAACTCGGTGAGGGAGGATGTGAAACTCTTTTTCAGAATCTAAATGGAGAAGGAACATTATCAATATTTAGATAGGTCTGTCACTAGGATCAGTGATATATTTTGATAAGTATATGAAAATATACACTAATAAAAACAAAACCTAAAAGGTCTTTTCATTTTCTAATTGATCTTACACAAAACTGCTCTTACTGAATTCTGCTTTACCTTAACACCCCTGGCCTCTGCAAGGGACTCCATGATGCTCCTATGAAATGTAAACTTACCCACTGCCTTCAGTGTGAAGATACTGTTACTTATATATTCTTGTAATATCCACTGTCCTATGAAAGAATACCCAATAGAGAATTTTGTCCCTGGTCTCAGAAGTAGTTGTTTTTCTTATTTCTTACTTTCTTATTGTACTTCTTACAAGCAATGGATTTTATAAAAATAGTATTTCTCTTCTTCATGTAAGTTTGGAGCCAAATTAGTGGCCCACTTACACCAAGTGTATAGGACATGATAGTACATTTCACACTAATCTTACCACTGACTTCATCTTACTAGATCTAGGCTGATTACATGTTTTATATATGAATCTTACTGTAACTTCATCCTGCTTTCTTTTCATTTTCCCTTTACCTCATTCTTACCACTAGTATTTATCTTGTTATCTTGTTAACTGTAATACCTTTTTGCAAACAGCCTTAAATTATCAATAGAAAAAATAATCTGGATATAAATAAACAGTATTTCATTCTTTGAATACTCACAAAGTAAAATATAATACCTCCCCTAATTTTTAACATAGTCACTGGTCTACATAAACACATAATAATTGTTTAGTTCAACACCATGATTCTAATGAACTATTAACAAAGATAGAGATATTGTGTAAAGAATGACCTCTTTCAGCAATGGATGTGATTAAATAAGCTACCAATATACAGATCAAATAGAAAACTAGGGCTCACTTTAGTAGCAATCTACATTTCCTTGTCAGGAAACTAGCAGTAGCTTTATAAAACTATAAACAGAAGATGATGAAGGCGGCCTTAAGTGTCACAGGAAATGCTATGACTTAAAAATTATGTGTTCTTACCAGATTCTGCTTATTATCTTGTTTTCATATGAGAACTGGGAGAAAAATTTTACGATTTGACCAGGCTGCCTCCTAGCTGTAATATTATATTACTGCAATTTTTACTGTAGCATGTATATTGTCCACACATTGAAATTAGGAATGCATTATTTTATTCTGGGCTACAGTTTCTTATAACAGGCTAATGTAATTAGCTAAGGCCTCAAAGGCCACTCAGTTACCAGTGAAAACTTTTATTTTTATTGAAAATTTAGGAATAATATTAGATTGTAACATTAACTTCTAATACATCAAACTTAACGTATACATATCACAACTGCTATGAGAAGTAATTTTACTACTTGAACATCACCAAAAATTTCAAAACACTAGCTCACTTAATATAAAACAACATCAATGCATTTTTAAATGCTTTAAATAGAGTATTTAACTAAAGTGTGTGATAGGGTAGGTCTTTGGCATTAATGGTGAATGTATCCCTACGTCCCCAAAAATCCTAAAATTCACAGTTCAATTATAGCAGTCTGTTGCTTAGAAAGTGAAGTAATGTTTAGCACCAGGAGAGTTATGACATACACAAAGTTAAGTAGTAAAAACAAGGTCACACTGGGGCACCTGGGTGGCTCACTAGGTTATTAAAAGTCTCTCTCTTTTTTTTTTTAAGTTTAAAGTTTATTTCTGTCTGAGCCAGACAGAGTGCATGAGCGGGGGAGGGAGAAGTGGGGAGACAGAGAGAAAGAGAGAGAGAAAGAGAGAGAGAGAGAGAGAGAGAGAGAGAGAGAGGATCCAAGCAGCCTCCATGCTGTTAGGTCAGAGCCCAACGGGAGGTTCGATCTCATGAATCATGAGATCATGACCTGAGCCAAAACCAAGAGTTGGATACTTAACTGACTGAGCCACCCAGGCACCCTGCATTTGACTCTAGATTTTGGCTCGGGTCATAATCTCAGCAGTTCATGAGATTGAGACCTGCAGTGGGTTCTGCACTGACAGTGCAAAGCCTGCTTGGGATTCTCTCTCCCTCTCTGCCCCTCCTTTGCTCTCTCTCTCTCTCAAAAACAGTAAATGAATTAAAACACACACACACACACACACACACACACACACACACACACACACACACAAGGCCACACTGACATGAGGCTGATAGGCTGGTAGGCTGGGTGACTAATTGACCAGGTTTTACATACTTCACAAAACAAAAATCTCAATCCAACTGCTGCATATAAAATTTAAATTCATGTCTCAGCAAACTATACATTATTACTAAATGGAGCTTCAGGGTTACTTGTGAAGTACAGAAAGGACAAATGTTAAATTAAGTCTGGCAATTCCACCAATCTATCATACTACAGATATAAAAGAGATAATTAGTCCACCAAACCTAATATACTAGCTATCAGTAGTCCTAAAAGAAGTTAGTTATACAGAGATTTTCCTATAAACATAAAAATATTCCCTTAACAAGCTAATGTACATGTTTCATTTAGATACATATTCAACTGTGAATTGCAAATGCACTCACACCTGAATGGTTGGAAGGTAGAGAAAAGTGTGTAACTTCAAAAAGCATACTCAATATTATAATTCTCCTTTTGAGTAAAAAAAAAATATTATTAACACAAATTACATAAATGGTATAGTTTATATTTCTCAAAAGATGGAATAATTATAAAAGCTTAAGACAGAATGACCCAGTCTTTTTCAAATCTAATAAAGTTTGTTATAGTAATAATGAGAAGTATATAAATTAGTATACAAAACAACTTAGGAAAGATCAACTGCATATATACTACAAATTAATACCTACTAAAAATTTATTATATAATACTTAACACTAATAAATATTTTGTTTTGGATAAATTTTTTTTAAACACCAGATATTAATTTAATAATATTAGCTTTAAAATGTTAATACAGTTTACCCATTCTGGCAGAAATTCATGCAGAGTTTACAAAAAAATCCTCCCTCAGATTTTAAAAATGTTGACAGATTTGCTATTATAAGGTGTTTCAAACATTTTTTTGGGGGGTGGCAACTGAAAAATTGTCATTTGCTAAAAAAAGTAAAAGATGTCATATCGTTATAAAAGACAGATATAGGTAGTTACAAAAGATAACATATCTATTACATTTTGACATCCTATTACTGTATTGATAACACACACATAAAAAGTTCTTAATTTTATACTCATAACTTTTTTTTCTGGAACTTCATTCAAAAGCAGATCCTCAAATAGTATTTCACAACGATCTGCAACTGTATTCAATATATCTCTCTTCATTGCCTATAAAAAAAAATCACAATAAGAAATGAAATCTGTGACTTTAGATTTGCATTATTTTATTACCACTCCCCCCCAACATAGTTGACCTCCCTGTATAATCATGTTCACTACAATAATTGGTGGTACATCATCTCATTTTTGTTAAAGTTTATTTATTTGAGTGAAAGAGAGATAGAGAGCAAGCTCAGGGGAGGGGCAGAGAGAGAATCCCAATCACTGATAGTGTGGAGTCTGATGTGGGGCTCCATGCCACAAACCATGAAATCATGACCTGAGCTCAAATCAAGTCACTTAAGTGACTGAGTCACCCAGGCACCCCACATCATTCCATTTTTTTAATATCCATTGCTTTAGCATGATTAACACATTAACAGTTTAACAGCACATTTGCCTAGCCTTCATTTAAATAATTAAAACCAAATAAATGAATGAAATTTTGTATCTAAACAAATAAAGCTAGTGTTCCAAATTAGGAAATGTATAATTATAACAAAAGTGCCAGTCATCATTTTTTAAATTTCTGAATTATCCAGATTATAGAATACTAGGTAATAATATTTCCAGTGAATACTTTTCTTGTTATTTATAAAGTTTAACTTCCTTCTGAAGAGATCATTTCAAATGTACTACTATATCAAAACTGTGGATCACTGAATAAATATGTATAATCATCACTTTAAAAAAAGGCATAGACCAGATATCCTACAGATGAAAATCTTGGGACCAACGACATGGTACATTTGGATTAGCTAAGAGATTTGACCTTTATCAGTTAAAATCAAATTAATAATTATGAAATCGAAGATTGAAATAAGATTTTAGGATTTTTGAATAGTTATGTTAACATGCTTCTGTTTTTCATACAGCAGTTATTCCTTCTGTACCTGCACAGCATCTTTAACCTTGGGTTTACTGCTATGAATATAAGCTCTGCATTTCACGGCACCCTTAAGGTTTACCGAGCCACTGCAGATCTGGACTGTGGCTGTGGATCTGCGGTCTGAATTCAGAAGCTGAAAGACAAAATCTGTTTAAGTTCTAAAAGCCAATAATTATTAACTATATGAAACATTTAAACATTATATAAGCCATTTCATGAAGTGAGATAGAATTTCTGACTGAACAAACTGTTTGAAGATACCTTCCATAAATTACTAAAAGGCCTTCACATTCCTTATTAAATTATATATTATTTTCTGAGTATTTTAAAAGTACTCTGAAGTAAAACACAACCCCCAAAATGGGACACAGTAAAAATGAAAATTCTAAGTATACCTGGAATAAATAGGGTCAATTCTGAAGAACAAACACAAATCATGTAACTTGTGAATAGTGCTATGCGCCTCTGCAATAATAATAATAATAATAATAATCAGGAAAAAAGGAGGGAAAATGGTGAAGAAACTGAAAGACATGACTATGAGAGCACATGAATAGTTAATGTCTAATGTCTAATGTAATTCAGGCAAAGTTAGTTTGGGGTTTTTTTGCGTGTGTTTTTTAAAGAATTTAAAGTTAATACAGTCAAAGTCTTATTGGTAAAAAATCTGTCATAAACCAAAAAATTCAAAATGTTCCAGGACTGGTTAAAACAAAGTTTATCCTCAAACCAAGCAGCAGGGTGATAATGCTCATATTGTACCTGGAATAAGCCTATGATACTTGTAGAGATCATTGATATATCAATAAGGTGAGGGTGGAGGAGGAATACTGGGCTTCCTTTATCCACTACACAGAACTTTACTACAAATGAAACTATTTCATTATGGAACATAATGCCCTTTTTTATGTATTTAATATCTAATTTATATGTCTTACAATATACAACACATTTTTATTAAAAAAATTTTTTTTTAACGTTTATTTATTTTTGAGACAGAGAGAGACAGAGTATGAACAGGGGAGGGTCAGAGAGAGGAAGACACAGAATCTGAAACAGGCTCCAGGCTCTGAGCTGTCAGCACAGAGCCCGACGCGGGGCTCGAACTCACAGACTGCGAGATCATGACCTGAGCCGAAGTCGGCCGCCCAAGCGACTGAGCCACCCAGGCGCCCCTATACAACACATTCTTAACATATACATGTATAAATTAGAGCACTGTTTTCCACAAAGTACTAGACTATATATCAAAGACTACACACACACACACACACACACACACACACACACACACACACACACAGATGGAGGAGAGTTTTCAAAAGATATAAGGACTAACTTACTCCTTTTTGGTGGAAATGTACCTGTATGCTACAAAGATCAACTCCTTTTGGTTTCTTTGGACTCAGGAACAAACTAGCTTAAAAAGAGACTCTGGGAACCTAACTTGGTCATAACTGGAGGAATTTTTGTGACACTGATATGGTATTTTGGAAAAGAAAAAGATCCATCTGGTTATGGTGACCAAGAACTTTACAGAAGTGGTGGTAGAATTTGGGGTAGATCTTGAAGTATGGATAGGATTCTGGCTGCCTGAATGACAGAGAAATGACTGTACTGGCCAAGACACATGGCTCAGAAAATAAACAGAATTTTAAAGGCACAGAAAGCGAACCTCTGAAACTTTTCTAACTAGTCAGTATAGAGCAATGAAGGAATTTAAAACAGGGAGATCATTAACACAATCAGTGCCTAACCCTTATATACACTCAACAAATATTTTGTGGAAAAAAAAACCTAACAAGTAAGACTTTAGATACAACTATTCCATTTAGGAACACAATGCCTTATTTTATATATTTAATATCTAATGTATATGTTTTACATATCTAGTAAAAAGCATACAGGTACAGGAACAGCTTTAAAACAAGGGACACTCCTAACCTCAAAGGTACTAACGAGAGAAATTGAGAACTATGTTGATTGGCATTAGGTCCAATGACAATCTAGTAAATGCTCTATTGCTAAACACAGAGAAGGAAAAGAAAGGAAAACAGCCTCCTATGAAAATTACTTTTAAGTCTATTTTACTTAGGTAAAATAACATACAATAAAAAAAATATCCTGTTCTACATGCATACTTTTAGGAATAATTAATGGCTTTAACTTTTTATTCTTCAAGATATCCAATTCTCAACTTCTGAAAAAAAGAGGTGTGTAATTTAAAACAACCATAAAAAATATAAAAATTGCTAATGCTGTGTGATTTTTAACAAATCAAAGGCGGTATAAATATACTTCAAAATGAAGTATATGACAACTCTTGGCACATCTCTGCACACATCATTTTAAGTTGTTAAGAACTACAACTTTGCTTATAAAACCTATAACCCAAAATATCACACACATGTATGTATGCGTATGTACGTATATGCTATACGTGTATATATACTATACATATATATATATATATATATATATATATATATATAAAATACGTACATAAATTGCTATCTACTTGATGCTAAAATTTTAACAGCCTTGAGGCAAAACACCAAAATAGGTTTCATTAAAATAATGTTTCTGGTAAATAAATTTCCTAGAACTGGACATTTTGTACACCTTATGTTTCTAAAGTTCTTTAATTCTCTAATTATAAAAACCAGAACAATTTCATTATGATTATTCTAAGAAATAATGTATTTTGATTAGATAAGTAGTATTTTAAAATATTTACCAAATGTGTTAGCACTTTGACATCAAAACAATGACTAGTCGCTTGAACATTTCCTCTAGAAGATTTTTTCTGAAAAAACACAAAAGTTAAAAAACTTGATTATTGAGATCTGAGTGGAATATAAAAGATAATTTAGGAGCCATCCTACATATTCTAAGTAATTTAGAGGAAAAGAAAGTCTTATTATTTGTTTCATATTAGCTTTTTCTATAGATATGTTACTTTGTGTATTCTCTATCAATCGACGTATATTCTTAAAAACCACTAATTCCCTACTTTTGTTTCTCTAAAGCAACAATTGGCAAACTATTGCCTATGGGTCAAGTCTAGACTCCCTCTCGTCTTTGTAAATAAAGTTTTACAGAATACAATCAAGATCATTCATTTACATGTTATCCGTGGCTGCTTTCATGCTACAACAGCAGAGGTGAATAGCTGCCAGAGACCATGTCGCCGACAATGTCTAATATATCTACTATTTGGTTTTTTACAAAAAGTTCACTGACCCTTGCACTAAAGGGGGAAATTACCAAAGTTTCTCCTCAGATCAAAGCTATTTTAGAAGTTTGTATAGATTCCTTCTACAAAATGGCCAAACTGAGTCTTTAAACTGCTATCAAAGTAGAACATGTACCTTTAGTTTCTTGTCTTTTTTTTTTTTTTTAAATGTACCTTTAGGTTTTTTTTGTTTTTTTTTTTAATTTTTTTTTTTTCAACGTTTATTTATTTTTGGGACAGAGAGAGACAGAGCATGAACGGGGGAGGGGCAGACAGAGAGGGAGACACAGAATCGGAAACAGGCTCCAGGCTCTGAGCCATCAGCCCAGAGCCCGACGCGGGGCTCGAACTCACGGACCGCGAGATCGTGACCTGGCTGAAGTCGGATGCTTAACCGACTGCGCCACCCAGGCGCCCCAATGTACCTTTAGTTTTAAGCAAGCAGTTTACAATTTGGAAATCAGAATTTAGATGACATGTACTTCTTCAGATTTCAGGATCCAATTAATTCAGAAATAATCTCCCATAATTTTCTGAAAAAACATTTATTTGCTTTACTTTAAAAAACCTTAGGGGGCACCTGGGTGGCTCAGTTGGTTGCCTGTCCAACTTCGGCTCAGGTCATAATCTCAGTTTGTGAGTTCGAGCCCTGCATCGGGCTCTGTGCCGACAGCTCAGAACCTGGAGCCTACTTCCAATTCTGTGTCTCCCTTTCCCTCTCTGCCCCTCCCCTGCTCGTGCTCTGTCTCTCTTGCTCTCAAAAATAAACAAACATTAAAAAAGATGAAAAAAAAAAGACCTTAGAAATAAGAAGTAGATGGAAACTGTTTTCATGAAGGCAACAACTAAAGATGTCATTTTTAGTTTTTCCTTAAGTACAAATAATTTCATAAGATGATTTTCTCTCAACTCACCTGCCCTTCTAACAGGTCACAATCTTCATCTTTAACTTGTCCATTAATCAAATAAACACCATTTTCTATTTGCTTGGCCCAGCGTACAAGTCCATTCTTAAAAAAATATAACATGGATATCTTTCAGATATAATGCCATCTCAATTAAACTCCCTAGAGTCTACTTTTTTCCCCACCTGATACACTGAAATGTTAATGTGGTAATCAGTAGTGTGGTATTTATTTATTTCTTGAGTTAACATTTTGCCATTTTTGCTTTGTATATTAAAAAAATTGTTTTTCAGTATAGCTGACATAAAACATTACATTAGTTTCAGGCATACAACATAGTGACCCAACTTCTTTATATGTTATGCTATGCCTACAAGTGTAGCTACCATCTGTCACCATACAACACTATTACAGTATCACTGACTATATCCCTGTGCTGTGTCTTTATTCAGTCTCATAAACAACAAAAAAAAAGTATATCCCCAATTTTTAGCACCTTACTCCTATTTAATAATAGTTTTTCTAAACTTTATCCCAAACTAACATTCATATCACAGACTTAGAAGGTTTAATAATTACATGACCACAGTCAAATAAAATTCAGTAATGCTCATTATCTTAAAAAAGTGAGAAAAGAGAAAGAACCTCAAGAACAAATATATAAGGGAGTATAAAAGGGGAAAAAATAAGCAAGGTCCATCTGCTTCCTTCAACAGAAAAAAAAGAAGAGAAATGAGACATGAACAAAAGAATAGTACAGAAATACAAAAAAGGACTGGAAAGGAGAAAACAAAACTAAAGACCAAACAGTATACCTTTTAAATAATTGTATTTTATGTAACTGTATTTTACAATGTACTTAACTACATATTAATTAACAAATATTTACAGAGCACCTATTATGCTAGATGTGTTACCATTATGACGCTGTCCTATCTCTAAATTTCTAATCTGGCTGGGGTAATAAATTAGTCACTCATAATATCATTATAATTAGTATGCAATTTATGAGGATCATAAAATGAATGGCTCAGACAACCAGAAAAACAGCAGATTATCTATTCAGCAATCACTAAAGAAAATTCATTTTGCCTTAATACCTTTGTATTTTTCTCCAAAGTATAGCTGACTGAAGTAGTAGACAGCGGGATGTGAATATTAATATGAACTGTACACTCTAAAGAAAGCCATGAAGTTGATAGTCCATTTTGATACTTCCAATCTGCTGGTTTTGCTGAACTCTTTAGCAGTGGGGAAAGTAAAAAACAAAACAAAACAAAACATAAAATATGTGATTTAGGTAAAATATATCAAACAATGAAACATCATAAAACGTACAACATAATAACTCACACAAACTGCTATCTAACATATTGGCCAACTTCTTTCATCAAAGGGCAATAGGTTAAATTAAACAGAAATGAAGCATGCATTAAGTTCACTATTCTTCAGCACATTCCAGACAGCCTTGGCAGCTCCATCCCCCAGTGGTGGGTTGAAAAAGAATCAGATAGTTCATGGGTAGAATTCTGACAAGTCCTCTGGTTCTTCTCACCTGTAGCTTCAATAGTGTCAATTCTGAAGCTTATGATTCAGAGCAAATAATCACTGAGCAACTGACTATTAGGTGTCAGATGTTCTCCTTTCTGTCCTATACCTTGCTAACAGAAAACTGCAAAGTTACTTTTTCACACTGCTTTTAGACATCTTAGCAAAATGTTAGTCTGGATTCTGCTAGTAGGTAGCTTGCTTACTAGGCAATATAGCTAGCTACCAAAAGCCCAGATACTTTTACTACCAGCCACTCAAATAGAATACTAAATATATAAGTAGGTAGGGGAAGCTTAAGAAAAATATTTTAACAATGAAAAAAAACTAAATTTTCCTTATTTGTAATGAAATTAATCACATTTCAAAATAAACAACTGTAGTTGGCTGTGAACATCAATAGGAAGTGAAATTATGGAAAATTATTAAAACTAAACATTTAGTTTTATTTTTAAAATAAATTGCAATACAAAAATCTTTAAAGAGGTATTTTTCTTACCTTTGGATCATGGATATCATAAGTTCGACAAAATATTCTTTACTGGTTAAGGGTAGAAATGACCAAAAAAGATAATTCATTCTTATTAATCAAAAGAAAACAAACCATCAAAAAATAAAAATAAAGTGCATGCATCCAAGAGTTTTTAACAAAATCAGACTACTTTATATACTGAAATATATACACATATATGTTTGCACATATACATCTTGTAACTAAACATATAAAAATATCCATATTTTGTATAAATTTATATAAACACAAAAATCGTTCTGATACCTATGATGCTGTAAACTATTTCCTATTGCTTAAAATCCTGCCAATCACAATGAATAGAATGCAAGCACTTGCAGAATTTTCCTCAAATACACACCCTCTATAATAGGAGTGCTGCTTTAAATGGAGTCCAGTCTGAAAATGTTTACTGAGTCAAAGGTCCTGTGCATGAAACGTTTAATTACCAAAGGCATTGTAAGCTCAGCTTCGGCAGGAACGATCACTTCTTGAATTTTGCCTTTTCCACGTCCTAATTCACTAGGCCCTTGTGCTGCTTAGCCCCCTTGGTGTGGCTGCCTCTTGCTTGGGAGGTACCCTTGCTCTGACAAGATGTAGAGAAAAAGAAGCTAAGGAGCCCCTAAAGTGGCTTTTAGTGTCACTTGATGTTGGCTAAAGACATAATAATTACTTGGATGTTCTACACTGTCCAAATCAGTGTATCTGTGCTTTGAACTGACCATTCTGAACTGGGGGTGAAAATTTACCGTGACAAAAGAATTACCTTGCCTCAGCTGTAAGTTGGGCTTCTACCTCTCTGTACCGGACCTACTGAGCTTCAATGTACAGGGGTAGTTAGCAGTTAATGAGCTCAGAATCCCCAGTTCTTTCCACCTTTCTCAAAGTCTTTAATAATCCAAGACATGATTAACAACAATTACTACCCTAATTACTATTGGCAGTCCTAATTATGTGTTATATACAGGAAAAACTTACAAGTTATGCCTGTTTTTTAAAATGATGATTTAAATCAATGGGAAACTACTTGCAGGACCATTATTTTGGTCTCATATATTTTAAAATACAAACACCTATACAAAAGATACTTTTTTGTAGAAGAGCAAACGTGAAGTGTCACTCGTTCTGAGACTTCCTCTTCTGTGAAATTCCACAGTCTCCTTTTACTCATAGATTTTTCCATAGCAAATACTAGCTGAAAGAGAGGAAAACAACATCAACTGAATGCAAAATAAGAGAACAAAAATGAGTGCAGAAAAAGATAATTATAATGTCCCTAGGCTCCCAATTAGCTTTAAAATTCCATGATTCTATCATTAAGTTTTTTTGTCTTCAAAAAAATGACTGAATATTAACCTTTTGGATTCCATTTTTAGGGATGTATAAAATTTGGGTTTTAAATATAAACATACAATTCACTGTCATTAATCAACTGGACATGAGAAATTAATTTGGGGCAATTAACATTTATGTATAGAATAAATACTTTATTTTAATTAGAATCAGAAATGACAAGTGATTTTTAACCTATAAAAATGAAGCATGTCACCCATTTGGGATTTCTTATTTAAATGTCACAAAAGATGTAAGGCACTACATAAGTACACATAAAATATACTAATAACATAAAAGTAAAAAAAAAAAAATTAGAAACAGTGACATGTATTTATGTCAAAATAAGAATTTTAAAAATACATACTTGATATGAGAGCGGTCATAAATGTGACTCAAAGCTTCCTAACAGTAATGTGCACAGACCAACCTAATCTGTTACCTAATTCACATGGTCCATAAACTGAACACAACTGTTGAGAAGAGGCACAACTTTCTTGATAATGAAGAAATTTCTTCAAAGATGATAGTATGTAATATAACAAAGATCTCAACAAAGACCTTATGGAAGACACAAGTTTTATAAGGTTATTTCTTACAAATTGCCTCAATAAGGGCAATAGAAACAAAGTTAGGAAACTGATACTCCATCATTTCTGAAATACAGCATTTCTAAAGTCTTACTTCCTTCTTAGGAACAAAAATCATACAAAAGTAAAAGGAAAGAGGACCACCACTATCTCTCCAGCTCTGAGCCCAAGTTCACCTTATTCAATCCAGTGCCAACCACAAAAGGATGCACAACAAATGCAATTAAAAATGTCTAGACTTATACTTCAAAATGTCAAAAAGGATAAACAACTGTGAAAGGTACATTTATTTTAAATGGAGAAAACAGCAGAAAGTTGAGTAACTTGCCAGGGGAGGGGAATATCTCCATTTTCTTCCCTTTTTCCTTTAGGTACAAAGATTTAATACAGGACATTTGAGAGGAGAGAAGATTACAAAACTGAAGAGTCTGTAGCATCTGTGATTCTTATTGGCTGCACACTTTTTTACTAGGAAATGTTTTTTGGAGATTCTGTGGGGTTTTGCATTTATCAAGATTATAGGGTCCCCTTCTCTCTTGGGGTGGGAAAGAACTTTATGAAGACTCATTTGGATCCTGAGTGCTAAAGGAGATGAAAGGTGCCTGTACAGAGTTTGCTTTAGATTTGGGCTTAAGGGAAAACAGCTTGTGGACCTTCATAATTAATTATGGACTATGTTACCCAGTTCACTGATATAGGAATAAAACAAAAAGGAGGGGACTAATGATAGTCCTGATTAAGTATCTGATAGTCCAGAATAAGTATCTGATTATGTTTTACTCTTAGAATCTTGAGAAAATTAACACATGAAGAATCACAAAACCTATTAATTTCACATTATAGCAATCACTTGGAACTAAAAGGAAGTTAAGCTAATAGGTTTAATTTTAAAGATAATTTTTTACTATCATGAGACAAGTCATAGTGGTTTAACAAGTACTGTCCAATAGTAGTACTCTGCTAGAACTTCCATTTAGTTCCAAGTGATTGAGGAGGGCACTTGTTGGGATGAGCACTGGGTGTTACAGGTAAGCAATGAATCATGGGACTCTACTCCCAAAGCCAAGAGCACACTGTATACACTGTATGTTAGCTAATAAATTATGTTTAAAAAAATAAAATTAAGTTAAAGCTATTTTAAAATAGCTTTGATTGAAAATAGAAATATTGACCTTTTGTTACACTCAAAATACTATGCAATCAGATGAAAAAAGCTGTTTTAACATAATCCCAGCATAAAGGATTATGAAATGCTAATCTAAAATATGCCTAGGATCATTGCATATATGTATAATCAATTCAAATAAGATGTAAACCTTGATCATCTTAAGAATTTTTGATATTTCAGACTTACTCTACGCAGGGCATTTTGAAAATCATTTCCCATTTCTAAAGTTGTAATGATAAATACTCCAAGAACTAAAAGTCCCCCTGGTAGCATTCTGGACACCTAAAAATAGAAATATAGTATTAGCTAACATAAGCATTTGGCATTATATGCAATGTTTGGTGTTTGAGAAGCTAAATACTAAATCCACAAATACTTACTGAGTACTAACTATATGTATACCCTACAGGTATACATATACAGGTATACAGGAGCTTTGAAAAACTGGTTAAAATACTAAGAAACAGTTGATAACCATGATGAATGGGGTGTCAGTATGTACACAATCTTTCTAAAGTGTCCTTAATTTTTGTCTTAAAAATACTTTATAACTTAAACCCTTTAATAATGATACCCTTTAGTTACATCAATAAACAAAACCCCTTTCTCACAAGATCAGAGTATCTTGTGAGATACCTTCTAAAATTTTTCAATGGCTTCCACTGTCAGTCACCTAAATAATACATAAATTTTATCTACTACTAGTATTTCAGAGTCTCCAAAATCTAGCTAATCAGATATTCAGAGCCTCACTTGATGCTACTTTTCCCTGAAATATTCAAGTATCATTCAAAAAGTTCTGTTTCCCATACATGTATCCAGCTTTCTAATTCTAAACCTTCACTCCAGCTGCTCCCTCAGCCTGAACTGGTTTTCCTTTATCCTTCTACATGACTGAACTCTACTGTATGTCAAAGTCAGCTTGAGGAAGCTGCCTTCCCTGATACTTTGATCTCCCAACTCTACAAGACTCTGGTGTTGTTTTCCCATGGAGCTTATCACATGAGCCCGTGCTATAATCATTGGTATGCGATGGTCTGGAAGTTCTTTAAGAGAAGAAGTGATCCTCAACTAACTCTCTATTCCTATAATATTCAGAAGAATGTTAAAAGCCTAGGATTTGAATAGAGGGCGTCTGACTTGAAAATCCATTGTTTCCTATTTTTTATGTTTACTTCAATTTTTGTACCTATTTATTACATTGGGTATGAATGTTATTTCCAATTTTTCTTTACTCTAAAATAAATGTTTTTTATTTTAGACACAGAATCTGAAACAGGCTCCAGGCTCCAAGCTATCAGCACAGAGCCCGATGCAGGGCTATAACTCATGAACTGTGAGATTGTGACCTGAGCCGAAGTCAGACACTTAACCAAGTTACCCAGGCACCCCTTTACTCTAAAATAATATTGTAAAACTTCTAGCAAGGCTTTCTATGTTCATGGCATTATTTGCTTAGAATAAATTTCCTGAGGTGGACTTATAGATTATGAAGTTATGCATATTTTTGATCCAAACTACTAGTTTGTCCTCCACAATATGTTATTTCCCTTCACATGACTGTGGCTAGTTCTTAATACCATATGGATTTCTTTCTATCATCTAAATTCAGAGATCAAAATGCTTTGGTTATTTTTTTGTGTGCTCAGTGCATAAGAAAACTGATCACAAAGTTAAGTCTTCTTACATACCAGTCTATTCCTTAATATATTTACATTGTGTCTGCTGGTGGTTCCCTCAGATTTCATAAATTCTATTCACTATAGTAACATATGCTTGACATATAAATAAAGAACAAAGTTTTCATATTTAGCACAGAAAATCTGTATGTTTTCAAAATCACCATAACACATAAAATTAGTGATTTCTTTCTAGAGGCAAAACGGTTAACATATTTTGCTATAAAAATTTTATGTTCGTGTGTGTGTGTGTGTGTGTGTGTGTGTGTATGTGTGTATGTGTAAACATATACAATATGTATCTCTCTATGCATATATATATATACATGCATATATAGTATACACTGCATAAGAAACCAGAAGAAAAATTAGAGTCCAAAGTTACTTAGAAACCATTGTGAATTTAAGTTTGAAATATTTATTATTTTCATTAGAAGATATTAAAAATTTCTTGTATTTTTTTTACTACACACCACTCCTATTACACATACAAACATACAGATAAACACGTGCAACTCTGAAAAATTTAAAGTTGATGGGAGATGGAAATCATTATTTTACATTACTCTAACATTTCCTATTAGTTGATATAATCCATTCAATAACTACTTTTAAGTGAATTCCCTCTCACCCACTCCCAAATCTTTTTCTTCCTTATATAAAGGCAACACCATCTTCCTAAACATCTGGGCTAGAAATGTGTCATGTTTAGCTTCTTTCTCAATAGCTCTTCACTCCCAGTCTACTTGGTCACTAAATCATCTTGCTACTGGCTCTGTGACTGGAGCGTTTTGGCAGTGAAGTTTTAGCTCACTGCATTAGTTAACTCATGCATTCATTTATCCGACATTTTGGAGTTCTTCTTGTAAACCATGGAAATACTACACTTGGCACTGAGGATATACCCATAAACAAAACAGACATGACCCGTGTCCTCACAAAGCTTAGAGTCTAGGACGGGCTCACATCATCTTTTTTTGAACTATTACAGTAACTGATATTCAGTCTCTCTACCCTCCATTCACACTGTACCAAGGTATTGAAACTATCTCCTCAATTATTGATCAATCATATTAACTCCTTCTCTAAAGGAAGCTCTGAAAGTCTACCACAGAGCTACTATCTACCAAACAAACTCCTCACTTCTTAGGATAGCACTCCAAAACCATCCATAAACATCCTCACAGCCTTATGTCTAAAACTACATTCTTTTACATATCCGGTGTTTCGACTGTAACCAATTGCTTGCTCTTCCCCTAACATGCCTTTAACATTCATGCCTTTGGGTCATTTATTCATACTATCCTTTGTGTCTTCAGTGTGTTCTCTGACTTCTGCTGGCAGTACTATTCATATTGCAAGTTTAGAACCTTTTGTGAACCTGTTTGAATCTAGCCATTGGCAGATATTTAATCATTCACCATTCCATATTCTTACTGTCCTTTTCCACTTTTATCTCATTTCTCTTACAATTGGTTTGTGGTAACTTTGATTACAACATACATTCTAAGGACATAAAAAAAAAAAAAACCTATCATTTTATTCTACATGAAGTCTTTAAAACAATCTGACCAGCAACTATATTATCAATAACTAGTATTATTTTAGTATTATATTATTATTGTTTTATTAGTAGTATTATGTTATTTTAAAGAAAACTCAGAAATAAGCTAAAGGACAAATAACAAAGACAGGTTAAAAACTACAATGGATAGGGGTGCCTGGGTGGCTCAGTTGGTTGAACACTGAACTTCGGCTCAGGTCATGATCTCATGGTTCACAGGTTCAAGCCCCACATTGGGTTCTGCACTGACAACTCAGAGCCCTGGAGCCTCCTTCACATTCTGTATCTCTCTCTTTCTGTCCCTCCCCCACTTGTGTGCACACTCTCTCTCTCAAAAATAAATAAATAAGCATTAAAAAAAACCCTACAATGGATAAAGATTAGCAATAGAAAAGCAGAGCATATAAAATCAAAGGCTTTCAAATGAGACTGCCTGGTGCTGGCTTTGGCAGCACATATATCAAATCAGCCTGGGTTCAAATCCCAGTTCCATCACTTATTAGGTAATATTGGGTGACTTAACCTCAAGTAAGAAAATGCATTTTTAAATTAGACACAAGATATTTCTATCTTTGATGTACTATGCAAGTTTTGAAAACTTAAAAACGAGTACTCTGAAATCCTAGTCTAGTAGTCTGAGGCTGAAGTGCTTTTATTTTGTCAGTCAATAAGCACAACTTAACTCTATAAAAAACAAATATGATGACCTGGTTGGCATGTTCTGTGGCCCATTCTTCATCCAAGTTATCCAACTTAGCTTTTTGTTGATGTTTGAGGTTCTCATTTTGTTCCTCTTTGGGTGGCGTTCTAGTGGCAAGAATGACATAATCCTTTTGTGAAGAACACTTAAAAACAAATTAGAAAAGCTTATTAGAGTGTTATCTGATCGAAGAACATAAAGCTCTTACAACATGCAAAAATAATATATGTACAGCATAAGTTGCTAATACTTGCATTACAACAGAATTAACAGGGAAACCAATTATCATGGATAACTTTGCAATGTTTCCCTTGCGTGTCATTTATATACATGATATACTTAATATCAGATCCTCATTTGCTTGGACATCCTGAATGTGAATCATATAGTGGTCCTTTAGTGGTTCTTAAAAACAGTTTACTGAATGAGTGAATGTACTGCATTTTAACTAAAAGATAAAACGCTTTGTCAATTTTCTCGTTATCATATTTATTTTCTAAATAATCTGAACAGATTGGATGGCTCAGCAAATATAAAAACTCAGTAAAATAAAGCAACAAATTATCTTGTGTCTTAGTTTCACTGAAACAATGATAGAGCGAATTTGTACATGTTTGTCCACAGAAAAACAAACAGGATTTGGGACACATAATTGAAGTGATATCAGATTTATGTTCCTCAGTTTTAATAACTGGTAAATGGTAACCAAAGGTGAGCTATCTAAAGATAAATTTAGGGGGGCTCCTGGGTGGCTCAGTCGGTTAAGCGGCCAGCTTCGGCTCAGGTCATGATCTCGCGGTCCGTGAGTTCGAGCCCCGCGTCAGGCTCTGTGCCGACAGCTCAGAGCCTGGAGCCTGTTTCAGATTCTGTGTCTCCCTCTCTCTGACCCTCCCCCGTTCATGCTCTGTCTCTCTCTGTCTCAAAAATAAATAAACGTTAAAAAAAAAAAAGATAAATTTAGGGAACTTTTAATAGCTCAACCTCCTTACAGTGAAAGTACACTATAAATAAAAAGTAAAAACAAGGCAGATAAAACCAGTTAGCATGGTGTCATTCTCATACATGACCTGAAACTCCTATTATGAGTGTAATCCTGGAATAGAATACAAAGGAAGAGAAATTATTTCTACAAAAGTAATTTTTCCAGAAAGTTATATTCATATACACACAGGAAAAGGTAGATGCTGATTAAGAAAGCAGAACTTTAAAAAAAAAAAAAGAAAGAAAAACTGACTCAGAGAGTAGGAAACAGGCAAGCTTGAAGAAGGAGAAAGTGATGAGTTTAAGTAGAAACATACCGGAAGGGATGAAAAGGCAATAGAAGGAAAGACTAGAAGGAAGATCTTAAAACGTGAGAGGCTTATTTGTAAGATGGTGGTTTTGCCAAGCTCTAAAAGCCTATACGAGTAAGGCAAGTTTGGAAAAGGGTACTTCTCCCTGACCTTTTATCTTTACTGACTACGTCTTTTTCTGAGACTCTCATTCCCTTAAACTTTCTTAAATAAAAGGTAGTCGAAAACCTTAAATGAAAAGTTCCTAAGGTACCTGGGTGGCTCAGGTAGTTAAGCATCTGACTTTAGCTCAGGTCATGATTTCATGATTCTTGAGTTCGAGCCCCGCATTGGGCTCTGTGCTGACACAGTGCACAGCGTGCCTGGGATTCTCTCTCTCCCTCTGTTCCTTCCCCAGGTGGGCTCTCTCTCTCTCTCTCTCTCTCTCTCTCTCTCTCTCTCAAAATAAACACATAAATTAAAAAAAAAAAAAAAAAGCTCCTAGCAAAAAGAGCCCCATATTGGATGCAAGTAACCTGAATCACAAAGTAGTTCAGATTATTGCCAAGAGGTACTTTGGCTACCTAATGTGAGGCCTCATAGGGTGGTATTATCTGTGTGAACAGTACAGGGTCTACCCTCTGCGTTACAAGTTAGGAAATCAGCTGTATGAAAACCCTGAAAATGAACCGGTGTCTCAGGGCTAGACTGACATTAACTAGGCTCATTCAGAATGATGTTGAAAACAAGAATTATCATGAAGGGGTGTGAACACATGACTCTTCTGGACAGTACATTCTTTGTAAGTAGGTAACAGAGGGTTATAATTATAACCAAATTATAAAAGGAAACAGCTTGAAAATCTGGATAGAATCAGAACAAAAAAATTAATTACACAATTCGAAGATTCTAAAGCATCATGATAAAATACTCAGAAAGAAAATTATTACAATAGAACTTTTTGCTCCTAGGCATCAAAATCAAGCCCTTGGGCCACAGTGCACTCTTCTCTAACTAGTGTTTAGATGGAGGTAGGCCAGTGTGTCTGTGACTCTCCTTTTGTTGTCGCTTTATACTCCTGACCAGTCCTACCTGCTGATTATATGATAAATCAGCAGGTGCTTATGCTTTTTAACATAACTGTCCAAATCTCTGATCCATTTTGTGTTGATTTTTAAGGCTTAACTCTAAAAGGGAAATAAAATTTGTCTAATTTTCAAATTTCTCCTATTCCCTTTTCCTCCCTTTCCACTGAATCAACATTAAAAAAAAAAAATCAGTAAAATGGATACCATAGCATGTAACAAAGACATGCCCACTATCGCCACCAAGGTTGAGATAAGATAAACAATGGGAAATAAAGTTGTCAAAAGCTACTTTTGCAAAGAATTAGACAACCAGGAATTAATAAAGATTAGATGAGAGTATAAAACACTTGGAAAGACATTAAGATACATATAATCTGGTCAGTAAAATTCTAATTTTGGGGTTTCTTTTACATTATAATTTACTTTTACATTATCAAAAGGAAATGTGTTCTCACTTAAGCAAACTTGGGGTCTGTCCTGCTTCTCTATATTTTTCCTCAAAGATCCATGTTAAGTTCTTCTTTTACATTCCATTCTTCCATTCCCTAACCTTATGCTTATTGTTAAACAGCATATTTTAATTTTAAATAAACAAGTAATTTGTTTTATCAATAAATGCACTAAAAGATACATACCTGTCCAATTAAAAGACCAGAGACAAAAGCCTTTCCTTGAAGATTTATGTTTGAAAGATACTGGCCAACAGCCTCTTCTACGATGTAGGTTCTTCCCATTACTGAGAACTAATTCTATCTCCTAAATTATGAGAAAAAAATATACAGCATTCTTAAGTGTAAGTATAACTTGCAATGTTTTTGTCATGGAGGTTGTATACAGACAGAAGTGGTACTACCCTGATTCTATCCCATGCCTTGCAGAGATTGCTTATTAAATAGGGAATTCTTTCCTGCAAAGTTTAAATGTAGCTTCAGAGTCCTCAATACAGTGTTGCTGGAAATGATTACCAATCAACTAGAGTTGACATAAAAGATAAAACCCACTTCTATAGCTAAGATAAGGGAGAGGAAACCAACCTAGCAGTCAACACACCTATTTTTTTTTAATTTAATTTGCTACTCCTTAGTTGTAACATCTTTGATAGTCTAAGCTGAGCCTCATTGTACTCATTTCAAAAACAGGAAAGAAGACAATTTCTGAGCTGCTCATTGGGAGATAGAATCAAATTCATTTACTCAATAAGCATACTATGAAGAACTACTATGTGCTAGAAATTGAGCCAGGTCGGATGGCACAAAGATGAATAATACTTGACCTCTACCCTTGAGTAACTCACAGTCTAATTAGAATTATGAAATTTGATAAATAGCTATGCAAGAATAATGAACATTTACGTGGTTTCTACTTTGTATAAAGCCTTGTTCTAAGTACTGTACATGTGGTAATATCTAATATTCACAAAAACTCCATGAGGTAGGTACTATTACTATACCCCCCCTTTTAATAACCCTTGTTTTATAGATGAAGGGAAAAAAAAGGAACTTGCTCAAGCAGCAAAGCTGGGAAGTGGCAAAAGTGGAATTTCAACTTAGGCAGTCTAGCTCTAGAATCCATGTCCTTAAATGCTATGTTCATACTGAGGAATCATAGTTGGTGTTTCAATTAACCCTTTACTAAGGGTAACTTCTGTTCTGCTCTCTCTTTCCAGTTTATGGATGACAGCTGCAGCGTTTTGAATAGGAATAAGAGTCGTCTGAGTTCTGGAAAAGATTTCAAACTTTTGGCACAATAAAGCCAAGGCAACTATAAATATGCTGCAGTGGCATATCTGACACCCGTAAAGAAAATCACCAGTCACAATGATTTTTCCATTACTCCAAAAGTAAAGCCCAGCAAATTGGTTCCAGTTTGAAACTGTCTACGGGGTGTTGTTTTTTCAAAAAGCCTGTTCAGTTTTGTCTCAAAATGCATTACATTTCTTCCTAGCTCTTTTCCAACAACTGTGCAAGTAAATCGGGTTTGCACAAAATTTCTCTTTAGACTAAGTCTAGAACTGCCTATCTAAATCAGTAACGCTGCTATAAATTTAAAGGCTTTCCATTTTTAATAGTGCCTTAACATATTAAACTTTCCTCTTCTTTCATTGTGCTATTCTACTTTTCCTTCTGTCTTAATAATCCTTAATTCTTCAAGAAAAAGCAGTGACAATGACTCCAAAGTAATGAAATGTAACTTTGCAATCCTATTTTTTCCCAAACTATCACCTAGTAACCATATTACTTTAGTGCTTCTTCAAAACTTTTTATAGCTGACCATACTTTACAAAAGACCCTACTAAAAATGTACGTCTTGCCTAATACAGTTCAATTTATCCTGAAATATTGTGTGACAGCGTAAGCTATGCAAATTGTCCGAGCACTGTGACTTGAGACAGCTCAATCTCTACAAAAGAGAGATTTCCTAGTCTACAAAATAAAGAATTTGGATCAGGCAAGTCTGAAAACCCATCTAATTTTAGGACTCTGTGAGTCCAAACACAGAATATCTGCATTTTCCAAATCACGAATAGTGGGCTAAGGACCCAAGACAGTGCTACCCATACCAGCAACCTTAGTTAACATGCTTACATAAAATACTTTGGAGAAAAATCAATCTTTCCTTACTGATATTCACAAAAGGGCTGCTGCTGTGGGAACTGCAGGAGAATGACATTAGGAATACTTTATTTGCAATAAAGGACCTAATAAATTCTTTCAGAGGCATGTTTAAATATGAAATAATCTACAGGTTCGGCTTAAAAATCACAGGATTACGATCTGGAAACAAGTAGTTCTGTTAATAGAAGCAGGGTGATAAGCGGTTTTTAACAGTGTGTTTTAAAACTTTTGTTACAACACAAAACTTTTGTATATAGTTTCTCCATTCAAGAAGTAGAAACATGGTAACACTTTCTGCAGTATCACCTTAAAACAAAGAAAAATGAAACGAGCGCCTTAAATTCCTGTTGGCTCACTGTTACTCCGCTACACACACACACACACACACACACACACACACACACACGCTCTAAGTATGCCGTTTTAAACAAAGTTAAGTTTTGTCAAAGCTGGACTTCAATGTCGTGCCGGAGTGTCTGCCCATATGTTTCTTACACTCGGTCTCTTCCTTACTTCCTTCCTTCAAAAGGAGGTTCTCTGAGCCCGAGTGCACACACTCAACCCTCACACTCACGTATTACACCCGTAGGCCGACTCACCTGCAGTCAGATTCTGCACGCATGACAGGCAAACCTGTCGAACCGTCCGTCCTCCCGAGAAAGGGGTTTAAGGTGCAAGAACCAGCCTCCTGGGGCCAGATTCCCCTCGGGTCCAAATTCCACAGCCAATGAATTCATCAGAAAGCGACAGACTTCCCACACCTCACTTCCCACTCCAAACCCAGGGTCTCGGGAGTCAAGTGGCGCATACTGATGACGCACGCTGCCCCCCTTCCTTCATCGCAGCACCTCAGCCAAAGGGACTGCGGTCGCCACCCCGCCCCCTTCCGGGCGCCATTGAGAGCGTGGCGGTAGCCCGGCGCCTGCCGTTCATCCGTGTTCGGACCGATGCCCTCTAGTGGCTCAGTGTCTAGAAGCCGCCAAAGAGGACGACCCATGGCATCCCGGAGCTTTGACGGTAAGGTCGCCTGGCTCTTCAGGGAGGGACGTGAGTTGACGAATACTCCGTGGCGCCATCTCGCGGACAGTAGTCGTATGGCCTGAGGAGAGCCGGGGGGCGGGGAGAAAAGAGGAAGCGGAATGGGCGGTGCGCAATCAGGCTCACCGAAGGGATTGAGGAAAAAAAAACACCAAAACACTACGTTTCCCACAGGTCTGTGGGGCTTGAAGCGGGTGGACTGGGGAGCCGGAAATCGGAGTGCCCGGCCGGGTCAGAGGCCGCCTCTGAACTCGGATACCCAGGGTGCCCACCTTCCGGCGGCTGCGCGCGCACTTCGGGCGCGGGCGCTGTGGCGCGTTCGGCGGCGCCTAACGCAGGACTCGATTTCCCAGGGTCCCGCCGCGGGAGTCTCCGGCGGGCAGGCGCGCGCGAGCCCCGGAGCGAGGTGGTCGAGGCGGGCGCCCAGGCTTCTGGGTCCTCTTGGTCCTCGCCTTTCTTCTCCGGTTCTGCTCCGCCGGCCGCTGGCCCCGCGGCCCCCGGCCACATCGACATGGCGGCGGTGCTGCAGCAGGTCCTGGAGCGCACGGAACTGAACAAGCTGCCTAAGTCCGTCCAGAACAAACTTGAAAAGTTCCTTGCCGACCAGCAATCCGAGATCGATGGCCTGAAGGGGCGGCATGAGAAATTTAAGGTGGAGAGTGGTAAGTGGCGACGCTCTTCCCGCCCTTGGTTCTGGGCCCGACCCCGTAGCCATGGCTGGTCTTCTCCCCTTGCAAGCTGGCTTTCTGCGTACGACTTCGCGGATGGCATCGCTTCCCTGTGCTGCCTCGCCCTCCTGTAGGCCTTCTCTTACCTGCTTCCCTCACAGTTTGAAATGAAGGAGCCCTTTTGTTTGTTTTAAACTGAATTTACATTTAGCTCCGTTTTCTTTGTAGTTAGAGTAGTCTCACATAGGGACACTTAACGTTGTTCGGCACACAAATTTTGAAGATCTGGGTTTCTTTACTCCGGACTGGCCGGAGTCCGCGCGACCCCTCTCCCTCTAAGCTTAGAGTACCGTGTCTTTAGGTTGCACGTAAAATGCTAGCGATTGCCGCTCAGTTTTCCGGTCACCTGCCTTCAGAGGCCTTTGTCGAACTGACCGCTTCGTGCGCCTAGTTCTGTTTTTTTTAGCCCTTCGAGCGGATCCAGCAACGACGTAGATATTCACAAAAATGAGTAGGTGCATAACACAGCGCTGGAAACGCAGCGGTCGTAAATAGGTTAAGTAAGTTTGATACATTGGATTTCTCTGTAAAAGCTGGAGTTTACTAGAAAGTATATCAAGACCTGCTTATAGATACCTATAGCAGACCCTCAAGTAAAGTTACCGGCGACGGTGACTTGAACATCCTTGAAGAGAGATTAAGACCACCGTGATTATCGTTAGAAATACAAACTCTGTGGGGCGCCTGGGTGGCACAGTCGGTTAAGCGTCCGACTTCAGCCAGGTCACGATCTCGCGGTCCGTGAGTTCGAGCCCCGCGTCGGGCTCTGGGCCGATGGCTCGGAGCCTGGAGCCTGTTTCGATTCTGTGTCTCCCTCTCTCTCTGCCCCTCCCCCGTTCATGCTCTGTCTCTCTCTGTCCGAAAAATAAATAAACGTTGAAAAAAAAAATTAAAAAAAAAAAATACAAACTCTGTAAGTTTCTTGGTTTGGGGGGGGAGGTTGTGGTGCTGTTTCTGCTAAATTGATTGAAAATTCTGAATACATTATCACTTCAAAAAAATGTAATTATCAAGCAGAATTGGTGTTACAAAGTAATTCCCTGGGGGCGCCTGGGTGGCCCAGTCGGTTAAGCGTCTTAGGCTCAGGTCGTGACCTCACGGTTTATCAGGTTTATCAGTTCGAGCCCCGTGCAGGGCTCTGTGCTGTCAGCTCGGAGCCTGGAGCCCGCTTCGGATTCTGTGTCTCCTTCTCTCTCTGCCCCTCCCCCGCTCATGCTGTCTCTGTCTCTGTCTCTCTCTCTCTCTCCCAAAAAATGAATAAACGTTAAAAACAATTTTTTTAAATAATTCCCTGAATCCCAACACTGAAGGTTGTATACGGCATTCTTTTCATTAATTTATACATAACTATCCTTTGTCTTCTATGTACTTGATACTGTGCCGAACAGTACACATGCAGCCCTTCCTGTGTGAAGTTAGCACAGTTTTGCATAAATTTGGTTATTTTATAATTTCAGGTGTATGGGTCTGTTTACACAACCTTTTAAAACAAAGCAGTTTTTAATTAAGTATTCTTTCTCCATTTAATAAGGTTTTTTGTACGTGTGTCAGCTTTATGCTAAAAAGTAATGTGTGGGGAAAATACTAAGATATTTACTAATATCTTATTATCTTAAGATATTTACTAGTAATTTGTAAGTAAGTAAGTAATTTGTAAGTAAATATCTTAAGATATTTACTAGTAATGTGTGGGGAAAATACTAAGATATTGCCTACCTTGAAGAATTTCAGTCTTGTGAATAGAGAAGTAATTTGTAAAACTCTCTTTAGTTCTTGTTTTCTTTTATATACGTGTATATGTTCATATATACATATATAGATAAGTATATAAGGAAATGTTAAAGTCCTTTCAGTGCTCTGTGTATCTTTACTTAAACTTTCTTATTTGGAGTGCGATTCAAATACTGTCTTAACTATTAAAATCAATGTTATTAAAAATAAGTAGCAGTATTGACAGTATGTGCACATGTGTGTTTGATTTTTTTTCTCTGCTCTTCTGAAGAACAACAATACTTTGAGATAGAGAAGAGGCTGTCCCACAGTCAGGAGAGGCTTGTGAATGAAACCCGAGAGTGCCAAAGCTTGAGGCTTGAGCTCGAGAAGCTCAGTAAGTATCTAATTGTGTCCTTATTTTATTCTTGGAGAATGGAGATTTTTAGATACCTTTTTGTGTGCCCTGGAAACATTACTATTTATGAAAATACTGATTGTCATAGGGCTTAATGGTCAGGAGATCTGAGTTCCAATTCTGCTGTTAAAAAGTTCTTTTGCGGGGCGCCTGGGTGGCGCAGTCGGTTAAGCGTCCGACTTCAGCCAGGTCACGATCTCGCGGTCCGTGAGTTCGAGCCCCGCGTCAGGCTCTGGGCTGATGGCTCGGAGCCTGGAGCCTGTTTCCGATTCTGTGTCTCCCTCTCTCTCTGCCCCTCCCCCGTTCATGCTCTGTCTCTCTCTTCCCAAAAATAAATAAACGTTGAAAAAAAAAATTAAAAAAAAAAAAAGTTCTTTTGCCACATGTAAATCATAACATATAAAATGTTTAGAACCACCTGTCCGTCTGCTTACACAACTGTACAGATCAAATGAGAGATGTTTGAAAGCATTTTAAAAAGTCATAAAGCATTATGCAACGGAAAGTGTGATGAAGGAGAGTGACTTTATTATTTGCATGTTGAAGATTAAAGCCTATTAATTCTATTATTATAATTTTAATTGTCACAATTTTTACAAATGTGTATGAATTCCAGGATATTTCCTCTTTAAGGCCCATTTCTTGTGAAAGATGAGTAATTTCCTTTTTAATTAGTTTCCTTCTATCATTAAGTTCTAGAAGGTACACAAGATCTTGAAGGTCGTGGCATTTCTTAGGAAAATGATGTGTATTATATGTTTTGCTTATTATAGAAGAAAGCAAATGTCAGGAAAGAGCTTTCTAGAGTAGGGACATGGTACTATTAGGGATAGCTGGATTTTTAATTTGATTGGGAACACAGAAGCTAATAATCAAGAGAATGGTTAACACTTCAACCTTTTTATTTAACCAGGTCTGTGGCCATCGAGTATTTAGGTCATAGTTTTTTTCAGCTCATTTTGAAGCACTTAATTTTTTAAAAAAATATGACATATATGTACGATGGTATATATACACATGTAATGAAGGTATAAGTAATTTCTCGAGTAGCTACATCTGGTTCATCCATCTGTATTCTGTTTTGGCATGATAACTAGGTCTGTAGGGCTGTGGTACTTAAGAATTTCAGGAAAATTACTGGATTATTGCTCCTTTTATGAGATCTGGAAAAGATGAGGGTAACCTATCATTTGTCTTCTATGTACTTGATACTGTGCTGAACAGTACACATGCAGTCCTTCCTGTGTGAAGTTAGCACAGTTTTGCGTAAGTTTGGTTATTTTATACTTACAGGTGTATGAGTCTATTTACACAAGGCATATAGTATGGCTTCTAGGAGTGTACAATTATATTTGTGTTTTTTTAGTTTGTCATTCTAAATCTGCGCTTTTGGAAGGCAGCAAATGATACAAGTGTGAAATAGAAAGTTTAGACTAATTTAACAAGATTTTTCTGTATAATAAGCCAACTGTTTAAATAGAACTTAATATCGGAAATAGTGATAATGTATTTAGTCATTAAATTGCTAGCATGTAAATAATATAGATGTATTTTAATGGAGGAAAGTTTGAGGAAGTATATTTTTCCTAGTTACTTGCGTGCATTTAAGGGAGAGACTGTACAAGGAAAGATAGACCATTATGAGTGGAGATTGTGGGTTTGATAATTCAGTATCAAGCATAACTTTTTCCCTGCATGGTAAAGGCTCTTTTTAAAGTGATAAACAAGCTGAATTAAAATTATCCATTATTGTTATTTGCTCTGTATAAATTTTCTATACTTTAAATGTTGTTATTTACTTTCTTGGTTTTGTCTTTTTTTACTCAGTTTTCTTATTTGTAAATATAATTTACTCTTTATGATTGACTCAGAGATGTCCTTGAAAAATGATAAACGTGAGAACTGCATATGCGTTTTCCTGTAAATGTTGGTTAGAATGATCAAAAATGTGATTTTGGAGACAGGATAGCACATTTAAACATTTGGTCTACAAGTAAACTTGGAATATTCAGGAATTTGGAATGTACAACTCGGTCTTTTTGAGTCTCAGTTTCTTCATTTTGAAATACATATGGGTGGCAATTGGATGAAAACCGTCATTGCAGTTTTTAAGTTCATAAAATTCTTTTTATTCAGACAATCAACTGAAGGCACTAACTGAGAAAAATAAAGAACTTGAAGTTGCTCAGGATCGCAATATTGCCATTCAGGTAAAAGTTATTTTTGTGAATAAAGCTAACTATAAACATGATACTTGAGGAAGTATTCTATTCTGGTTGTGTTTACTCATTACTTAATGGGAAAATGAAGCATGTTCTATCACTAAACAAAAATGCATAAATATATATTCCTTAATTGGTCCTTTATGTGTTTTATTGATTGAGCATTTTTTTACTCATCAGAATGTATTAGTGCTTAATATAAAAGGGAACTTGCTTTTAACTCTGTAGTTCCTAAGGTTGTGATTTTTTTCCAGAAATTCACATTGTAAATAAAGTGCCATAGAACTGTAGGTAGGATAGACATTCACAGATTTATCTGTCCACCTACTTAACCTACCTAGAAATTCTCTAATGTTTACTATTGCTCAGGCAGTATTTCAACTATTGTGATCTGGTTGGGGATATGGGTGAATCCATATCATAATCATTTTAGAGTAGTAAGAAGAATAACAGATGGAATATGATCATGAGGATTGGTCACCCATTGGTTTAATAAAGTGGTCATAGTCCGTGAGAAACTAGATGGAATGTCAGCCTCTTGCTATTGCTTTTTTAAAACTTGTGTTTGATTTGAAATTAAAATGTACTTGGTATATTAAAGGTACTTACAATGGGAAAGAGTGCTAGACTTAATCCAATAGAAATTTAAAATTTTCTGCATAGAACTAAAACACAAGGAAGCTATTAAGTATTTTTCATTTAAAATATGACTGTTTGGATCCTTAATACATGACTGCTTTCATCCTTTAAGAAAAATCATTCAAGGGGGAAATGGGCAAAGGAATTAAAAAAAAAAAAATCAGGAAGCTGCACAAATGGTCTATGGCAATGTGAAAGGTTGCTCTACTTTACTTGTAATCAGAAAGATGCAAAAAAATAACAAAAAAATTTTTAAGGAAAAATGCAGATAAAACAATCAGGTAATTATTTTTTTACCTCCTCCTGTGAACATTGATTTTTTTTTTTTTTTTTTTTTAATCTTCAGTTCTGGCATGAGTGGCTTGAGATTGGTGCTTATAAATCAAAGCATATTAATTGCCATTATCTTGCTGTAAAACAGTTGACAAAAGATATGAAAGGTTTTTAAGACATTCCATTTCTAGGGCTCTTTCTTAAAAACATAATTTGAACCAAGGTGTAAATACAGTGACAGTCATCATAATTGTATTTTATGGCAGCAAAAAATTAGAAATAAAATGTCCTGTCTACCAAGTCATGTTTAAGTAACTAGGACATGTCCAAGTGATAAATAATGATATGGGAAATTTTTTCATAAGCTATGAAAAATAATTTTTAAAACTGCAAAATATAAATAGAAGTGTTGAGATTATGGGTAATTTTTAAACTTTTAAATGTATTAAGTTATAAGAAAAAACCAACCATTCTTAAACCACAGCTAATGTTAAAGTTCTGTGTTCAAGTTCCTATAATGATTAATCAACTTTATTTTTTAATTTAAATGTATTATGCTTCTCCTTTACATGATAGAGCCAGTTTACAAGGACAAAAGAAGAATTAGAAGCTGAGAAAAGAGACTTAGTTAGAACCAATGAGAGACTATCTCAAGAACTTGAATATTTAACAGGTATGAGAAAATACTTTAGGCTCTAACTTCACTCTTTCCTGTCTCTTCTTACAGTGCTAGGAATTAATCCTCAGTCCATTTCTGTTGCTGGTGTTTCTTTGTCATAGCACAGAATATAGTTCAATGTAATATCCTATTGTGTCTGCCACTCGTTTGTCTTTAGATCATTACCAAGGTTTTAAAGCAGTGTGTAGATAAGTATGCATAAATGAAAAACATCTCTAAGAAGTTGTAATTTGAACCAAGATTTACATGCTAACACTACAGCGTTATTTATCACATCAGATTGGAAGCAGTTTAAGTGTTTAGTTGTAGAGGCTAAACTCCTTCATTTTATACAGACACACTTGCTGGAATAAACTGTCCATAAACATTCAATATGTAGAAGAACCTGAAAGGAGAGCTCATATTTAAAACTACAGACTGAAGGAGTTATGAGGCAGGAACATAAGCTAAGTAATACACGTACGTAAGATAGATAGTAGATAGTATGTGAAACAGTTGATGTTTTAAGGTAAACATGACTCTTAAGCAGTTTAATGTATCAAATTCCCTTTGGTTACTTTTTAAAAATTTTTGAGGTTTTATTAATGGAAGAATTTTCAATTATTTATGTTGCTATACAGTACTATTCAGTTAGGTAACTATACTTTTCCAGTCTCAGAAAAGTTACTTCAGAGTATTTGTTGATGAAGTTGATCAACTAATAGGTAGATAAAATTGAAACTTTTTTTTTTTTGTTTATTTTGAGAGAGAGAGAGAGAGAGGATATACATACAAGCAGGGGAGTGGCAGAGAAGAAGAGAGAATCTCAATCATCAGTGCAGAGCCTGATGCAGGACTTGAACCCAGGAACCAGTTGGACACTAACCAACTGAGCCACGCAGGTGCCCCGGAATTTTTTTTAATAAAAACTTTCATGTAGGGGAACCTGGTTGGCTCAGTCAGTTGAGCATCCAACTATGGCTCAGGTCCTTATCTCACAGTTTGTGACTTTGAGCCCCACATAGGGTTTACTGCTGTCACTGCAGAGCCTGCTTTGGATCCTCTGTCCCCCTCTCTTCCCCTCCCCCACTCATGCTCACTTTCTCTCAAAAATAAACATTAAAAAAAAAATTTAATAAAACTTTGCTGTAAAGAGTATATAGAAAACTAAGCATGTACATGTTCTGGCTCTGTTGAGTAGGTTTTTGTTATCACTGCTTTTTAACTTAAATGGCTATTTATGAAATCTTAATAGATCTGTAAGTATATATCAGGAAAATTAATGCTAATTTGCATATTTAGCTTAAGATACTGCATTTAAAATAACCAGTGTAAGTTATATGTTGGCTTGGGTGCACAAATTTGGTTTATCATCTGCATGTTTAAATTAAATTTATAACTAAGTATGACAGAAACAAAGAAGTCGAGAACTACTTTGTATTAATTGCTTGTATTTCTAGAGATGTATCTTTGATGTTTGGTTTCTCTGAGCATTAATTAGTCATTATTTTCAAATTCTCTTCTGACCTTTCTAGAGGATTTTAAACGTCTAAATGAAAAGCTTAAAGAAAGCAATGCCACAAAGGGTGATCTTCAGTTAAAACTGGATGAACTTCAAGCTTCTGATGTTTCTGTTAAAGCAAGTAACAAATAATTTCTAATGCACAAAATACAATGTTTGCTTAAAACTCCCTAAATTAAATTTTAAATGTGGGCAGGTTATCTATGAAGTGATTAAAATCTGTGTTTTTGTTTTTGTTTAATATCAGGGAATTAATTAAATATTATGGCCATTTTAATTGAAGTGTTTATGTGATGTTTGTTTCTTATAGTTCTTGATATGATTATCTTACCTGATTACCTATTTTCTGTTAAGAATGCATGCAAATACTTATTTCTGTTAAAGTAAGATTCTGCTTGTGTTCTTTAGCTACAGACAAAATCTTTTATTAGCCCTATATTGTCTTTAACTGTAAACATGATTTTCTTGGGTATTTTTAGTATCGAGAAAAACGTTTGGAGCAAGAAAAGGAGTTATTACATAATCAGAATACATGGCTGAATACAGAGTTGAAAACTAAAACTGATGAACTTCTGGCTCTTGGCAGAGAAAAAGGAAATGAGATTCTAGAGCTTAAATGTAATCTTGAAAACAAAAAAGAAGAGGTAAGTTAGTAAAACTTTTTTTTCATTTTGGTTAAAACTTACATTTATGTGCCAGGTTATTACAAAAATATTCCATGGGTATACCAAATGAAATGTATTATAATGTTAGAAATGTGGAGGACATAACTCAAACATTTGGCCTAGGAAATGAACCAGTGGCATATAATTAAATATTTTAAGATCTTCTTTGATGAATTTTGATACTCTCTACTATTTTTTTATATATCTTTAAGACATGTTTAAGAAGTGGTGATAAATTTTGTCAACTAAATCCAAGTGTGTTGTTCTGTGAGCTGTTATTTTTCATTCTCTTACATATACATATTTTATATGAAATCCTTTTTTGGGTTTGGGGATTATTTTGCTTTCACTTGGCAGCTAAACTTTATGTTTATCGAAACATACGTTTATGTTACGTAATTGAAAATTAGTTTCAGCTAATACAACATCTTCCCTCTACCCAACTCTCTTCTTCCTAGGTTTCCAGAATGGAAGAACAGATGAATGGCTTGAAGATGTCAAATGAGAATCTTCAAAAACATGTAGAAGAGCTGTTGACCAAACTAAAAGAGGTATAGAAGACCACTTTAAAATTTCTCTTTTATAAAATCGTCAAAGCATTTATGAGGCGGGGCGCCTGGGTGGCTCAGTCCATTGCGCTTCCGACTTCGGCCCAGGTCACGATCTCACCATCTGTGAGTTCGAGCCCCGCATCGGGCTCTGTGCTGACAGCTCAGAGCCTGGAGCCTGCTTCGGATTCTGTGTCTCCCTCTCTCTCTAATCCTCCCCCACTCATGCTCTGTCTCTCTCTGTCTCAAAAATAAAATAAAAAAAAAAACATTAAAAAAATTAAAAAAAAAAAAAAAAGCATTTATGAGGCTATTATTCTTAAAATGATCTCATGTTGTGAACTATTTCTGGCTCCATAAAATGGCCAGGATACTGATATGATGTAGCTAGGTTAAAATAGCTAGACCCAGAAAAGGCAATCACGTAGTTTATCCAATATCCAATATATTGTTTGAAAATGAGTATGGTTAATTTCAGTATTTATGTATTACACTTTAAGATAAAAACATTTTTGTTTTTAAGGTAATTCACCTTTATCATGAAAATTGATGTTAATTTTTATCGCTTTGCAAATTGTATTTTTTATCTTAGTCTTTGATAAGCATTCTAAATTCAGTTCAGATGAGACTGCTGTAATTGGGTCTTTTTTGCAGGCCAAGGAACAGCAGGCCAGTATGGAGGAGAAATTCCACAATGAATTAAATGCTCACATAAAACTCTCTAATCTATACAAGGTAAATGCCCAGCCTCACATTTTAGTGTCCTACTGTTGCATTTTTGGATGTCAAATAACTTTGTAAGATTAAATTTTAGAGTGCTGCTGATGACTCCGAGGCAAAGAGCAATGAACTGACCCGAGCAGTAGATGAACTGCACAAACTTTTGAAAGAAGCTGGAGAAGGTAAGATTTAAATTATGGGGATTATTTTTGGTTTTAGATAAAAGGTGTTTTTTTTCTTTACATTTGTGGTTGTTGGATTTGGAAGGCAATCTTATTAGAGACAAAATTTGGTATAGAAGAAAGAGTCTTGGAGTAAGAAACTTTGAATTCTATTTTCAGCAGATATTTTCTATTTTGAAAATAGAGTTAGCTACTAGTTTTCTGTTTTTTTCATCTTATAATCCTATATATGGTCTGATTTCTAAAGGAAATTTTTCTTCCATTTATGAGACACTTACTTGAGTAGTTTGGGTATTCTCTTACTCCATAAATAAGCCTAACATTTCAGTTTGTAAATTGTGTCTTTTAGGGTCTTTGATTTTCTTATATTCTTATTTGTAATGTAAGTTATTTTCGTATGATCTTTTTCCAGTCATTTTCTGTGTTCTAAAGATCAGAATAAAATCAAAGAGATACGTAGAGCCACTTCTTTACAATCTGAATTTCCCTTATCTTCCCCTTAGATTGGAGACATCCAAAGGAGAAGTAGATTCACCAGGCTAGGACATTTAAGGAATGTAGAGCAAGAGCTTTCAGAGGGTGACTGTCAACCATAGCCTGTCTACAATTTAATGTTGTCTACTGAAGGGAAAAATAATGACTAAACTTCCAAGATTTTAATTGTGTTTGGATATTGTCTTTAAAAACGTTTTTAGCCAATAAAGCAATTCAAGATCATCTTCTAGAAGTGGAGGAATCTAAAGATCAAATGGAAAAAGAAATGCTTGAGAAAATAGGAAAATTGGAGAAGGAATTAGAGAATGCAAATGACCTGCTTTCTGCCACAAAACGTAAAGGTATAGATTAATAGGTACTTAATAAAGGCTTGAATGAAGTACTAGAACTTCCTACATAGTTCTTACTAATTTCCGCTAATAGTATTTCTTTATCATGTTGTGATAAAGGAAACTCCATTAATTTATAGAATTAGAATTTTTTACTTTAAAATTAATATCTATTAATTTTTACTATATTGTCAAGTATAATTATCATTTGATCACACATAATTTATGTGTCAACTTCCAGAATGTCTTTAACTATACTTAACTGCATGATTTTTAGAATTGGATTATGTTACCTGACAATTTGATACCCCATTGTAAAATCCACATAGGAATTTGTATGTAATGCTTCATAGGTGTCACATTTTACTCGTTTTGAAAAAACTGTTAGTGGCTTTAGTTTGAAATATTACAGAAATACACTAGATTCCTATGTCTTGGCACAGGAGCCATATTATCTGAAGAAGAACTTGCAGCCATGTCTCCTACTGCAGCAGCTGTAGCTAAGATAGTGAAGCCTGGCATGAAATTAACTGAGGTAAGAATGGTATTTAAATCTTACTGTTTTCCTTCAGCAAAAGGAAATTTGCTGAAATTTAATGCTGAGAAAAATTATTCTTAAAATCATCTGATGATTTCTTGGAACATTCCAAGAAAAGCTTTCTTGGTTTCTGGTTCTTATAACATAGTAAATAAACATTAACGTCTTATGTAAGTGCTAACACATGTTTATTATGAGGCTGTATCAATTACAGGTATATACTTCTGTTGTTATGCTCAGATTTGAAACAATCCCTCTTCTCCTTTCAGCTGTATAATGCTTATGTGGAAACTCAAGATCAGTTGCTTTTGGAGAAACTAGAGAATAAAAGAATTAATAAATATCTAGATGAAATAGTGAAAGAAGTTGAAGCTAAAGCACCAATTTTGAAACGCCAGCGTGAGGAGTATGAACGTGCACAGAAAGCTGTGGCAAGTTTATCTGTTAAGCTTGAACAAGCTATGAAGGTTGGTTCCATTCTTAAATTTTAGCTGTGGGAAAAATATAGATGACACATGATTTACTAGGTAATTCTTTCCTAGAATTAAAGTGTTTGAGTTGGGAAAGGCTAATCGTGCTTTTTCAGCAATAGAGTAATTCTACTTTATTAAACACCTGTAATAATGAAATGTTCTAATCTTACTCTGCTAAAATTATGGGAGCCTTTTATATTTTTTAAGACATTAGAGATGTTTTCTGTAGGATTCTCTAGTGGATGATGAATCGCCAAATCCCGCTGGGCTTCTCTTCAAATTAAAATAACAGTCTCTTTGTAATAGAACTCTTTTAAATTTGTCACAGTCATTCCTTGTCAGTCAGGTTCTGATATTCTGTCTAGAAATGGTAACATTGTTTGACCATAGAGAAGAATTCCTTTTTTATAACATTTCATAATTTGGCAAATATTTATGTACATTATTTTGTTAACTGTTCTTTGCCAATTGGAAGTACCAAGGAAATTCACAAATATCTTCCCTTTTAAGGTTCCTTTTTATTAGATAATGATTAAAAAACTTTCTGATAATTTTGCTTTTAGGGTACAACTATTAATATTACTGAGAAGTAGTCAAAGTTTATTAAACAAATTTTATTGAGAAAATTCAGTTAAATCCATTTGTATCTGCTGTTCTAAACTGATCAGTTTTTTTTTTTTTTCCCCTGGAGATTAGTATAAATAAATAGGGTCCTTAATTCAAACTTAAAATTTTGTTGCTGTTGCTATTATAGTTTAGTTGTCAGTTTAAATCAGGGTATATTATATTTAATGGTCTCTTTCTCCTGCGTTATATGACATCTGTCAGTCTTGCCTTGACAGAATATTGGCATTTAAAATCTGCACACACACACACACCCAACCCCATTGTTTGAAAAGAAGTCCCTTGGATATAATTACATCATCTTGAGTTTCTCACTGTTGAGAGTGTTTTGCCTGGAGCTTATTGTCTGAAGAGGATAGTGAAGTAGAGGGGCAGATGTTCATTGTGGAAAAAACCTATTTGTTTTTCACTAATGTGCAGGTATAACAATAAAAATCCTTTACATACTTTTTTAAAACTAGTTAAAGAATTTATAGATAATTTCTGTATCTTCTTTATAGTAGAATCTTTTATCCATAACCAATATCATGTGTCCTCCAGTCTAGATTCTGTGATGTTCATTTGTTAGATACTTAAGAGTTTTATAACCAAATTGCTTCTTCCTTGGCATCGTAGTTAATCCCATTTTAAACTCAGCAGATTTGTATCATTGCCATCTCATGAGTATTTGCCTTCTTCATTTTATCACATACTTGTTTCTACAGAAAATGGTTTATGCATACCTTTAGGGCAGTGCATTCAGGTACTTGAAACCACAGGATACATATGAGCCATCTTTCACTTGGATAGTATTTAAAACATTATTATGTAAAAAAAACTCATCAAGAGGCAAAATTTGTATGGATTTGAGTTAAAGCATAAGATTTCAACAAATTTTGTGCTTTTTTCAGGCTTGTTAAAAGTATGCCCCTAAATCCCTAGTGATATTGTGATGCGAAACTTAGCAAGACACTGCTTATACTATTTTTTTTTAACATAGGCTTGAAACATAGGCTGTTGCTTCTTTAGAATTAATTCCTGATGCCTTTTTTATACAAGTCTTATGCATCCCTTACCCAACATTTACTTTTGATATGTATTCGCAGATAAGTAACGTATTAATGATTAGCATTATAATACAGTCCTTTGTTTTCATCTCGGTAACACAGCTTTTGAGAGTATTTGTGTGATGTTATTTGATATACACTATTAATTTCATGTGGCTGTATAATTGTAATTTACGGTTAATTCTGAGTGGCAAATTCTCCATTGTTTGCATTAGCATAATGATAAGCAGTACTTGAGATATTAAGAAGTGTATGTGTTCATATTTGTAGAGAAGTAACTGTTTAGAAACTACTGTTTTATACAGAAGTAGTTGAGCACTGTGTATTTTTTTTGTTCATATAACTATTGGTATAGATCTTAGAAGGGAATACAGAATTTTCATTAGAATTTATGTTTTAAAGGAGATTCAACGATTGCAGGAGGACACTGATAAAGCTAACAAACATTCATCTGTGCTTGAAAGAGACAATCAAAGAATGGAAATACAAATAAAAGATCTTTCACAACAGGTTAGAATTTTTTGTTTCTTTTCTCTTTTTTTTTCTGTATAGACTGCCCAGTAGTGATCGAATCTGCAGGTATCTAAGATAGAACTACTGCATCTGAAGTTCTCATCAGTTAGGGATACTACTCTAACAGAATTATAGGCTAGTCATTGTTTTTTTGTTTTTTCATCACCCTTCCCATTTGTATGTTAAGTACTTGATAAATTTTCAAATTGCAAGTACCGATTGTAATAAATGAAATAATTCAAGAGTAAGTAAAAGTTTCTGCCTCCTGCTCAAGTCCCAGAATATAACCAGTGCTAACAGACCAGTTCTTTCACGTCTTTTTTCATATATATGCAAACACATGTGAACATTCATGAACATGTATAAGCATTCCTTGTTTTTTGTTTTTTGTTTTTTTAATTTATTTTGAGAGAGCACAAGTATGAGCATGGGAGGGGTAGAGAGAGAGGGAGAGAGAGAATCCCAAGCAGGCTCCGCATTGTCAGTGCGGGGCTTGAACTCAGTGAACTGTAAGACTCAGTGAACTAGGACCTGAGTCTGAGTCAGAATCAGAAGTTGGATGCTTAACTGACTGAGCCACCCAGGTGCGTCCCCCCCCACCTCTTGTTTTTATTGAAATAAAACCATGCTATATGCATTACTCTGGGACTTTTTTTTCCAACTGAGTAAGTCAAGAATGTAGATCTATCTTGTTCATATATTTTATCCTCAATTTTATGTGTAGGTTTACGCACATACATGAAAACCTCATATGAATGGAATTAAAATCTATTTTTCATGCTGTCCTTCTTCCGCACCATACAATATATACATAAGCATGCAAGTGCAAGCATACACACACACAGGTATATATTTCTTTGTGTTTTATTTGGCCACTGTTTTACAAAAATGGGACCATCCTTCTAGAATTGTGAATTGGTGATTTAAAAAAAACAACAGCTTTCATTGACACTTTTATAGAAATGAAAAATAGTTTTTCCCATTAAAATTTAAGTTTTAATATCCAAAACAATCTTGATATTAAGATAATTTAATATTGATGGCTTTCATAAAGTAATATTTTCATTTGAAAATTTTTATTCTAAACATTTCCAGAATCAAAGTCAATGCTATTTGATAATATATTAAAATTTTGTTTTTAGATTAGAGTGCTTTTGATGGAACTTGAGGAAGCAAGGGGTAATCATGTAATTCGTGATGAGGAAGTGAGCTCCGCTGATATAAGTAGTTCATCTGAAGTAATATCACAGCATCTAGTGTCTTATAGAAATATTGAAGAACTTCAACAGCAAAATCAACGTCTCTTAGTGGCCCTTAGGGAACTTGGGGAAACCAGAGAAAGAGAGGAACAAGAAACAACTTCATCCAAGTAAGCAACTGATTACCTCAGTTTGTTTAGCAAAAATATTTATTAAAAACTTCTTACGTGTCCTTAATAGTGCTGTAAACTGGGAATATGATGACCTAACGGAAAAAAGAATTGAGCAACAATACAAAAAAAATTTTTTTTTACTCTTAGGGATCTCAATTTGTGGATGAGATTGATGGTAAGATAGAATAAGGTATATAAATAAGTAGGATAATTTTAGTCCCGTGTGTTCAGTGCTGTAATGGCTAGAAGTCTGTCTTTGAGAGTGTAGAGGTGGAGGACCTAGCCTAGGTTTAAGGAAACAGACCAGGCTTCATGGAGAAGGTAATGTAGGAATTACTCAAGCAGAGTAATGAATTTTTTCCAAAAATGTGTTTGGTGCCAGAGAAAGAGCAGTGGCTAAGAAGACTGAGATTTGGACTGAGTGGAATTGGTTTGATTTTTGCAAACAGATTTTTCAGGTGACATTGGTGAGTACCTGAGTACTGTATGGTGGAGGTTTTTAAAGTGGTTCTTAAAATACCAGCAGAAGAAGGAAAGGATAAGAGAGACAAAACATTATGCTTAATGATAGATGGTAAAATGCTTATTAATTTATAGTTTATTGAAATACAGTAGAATTTATAGTAGATGTTATAATTCAATCTCAGTCATGTGAAATAGACTGATTTCTTTTCCTACAGAATCACTGAGCTGCAGCTAAAACTTGAGAATGCCCTCACTGAATTAGAACAACTCCGGGAGTCACGACAACATCAAATGCAGCTTGTTGATTCTATAGTTCGTCAGCGTGATATGTACCGTATTTTGTTGTCACAAACAACAGGAGTTGCCATTCCTTTACAAGGTAGGTTTTTACATATTATCCTAAAAAATTCCAAGTAATTTTGGGAAGTATTTTTTAAATGTATATTATAGAATAGATTTTGCAACATAAGCAGTGTTTACTGATGGTAGCTTCAAATTTATCTACTATATGTGATTGATCGATCATGACATCACCAATCCTAAAACATATAATCGTTTTAGGTATGACTAAGAAAGAAGAAATTCTGACCATTGTTGACAAGTGTGCATCTTAGAATCCATGAATTACTATATTTGTCTATTTTTAAGTGTAGTTGACATACAATATACTATTAATTTCAGGTGTACCTCATAATGATTTGACATTTCCATACAACATGAATTGACTCCCACATTCTATAAGTCTAGTTACCTTCTGTCACCATACAGAGTTAACTCACTATCACTGACCATATTCCCATACTATACATTACATCTCCATGACCTTTTAGTTATGTCTTGTTTCACCATTTCATTTGCAAATATTGTCTCTAACCAGAAATGGAAAGTGATCTTGGTAGATTGTTCATTAGATTCCTTCTTTCATAATCTCTGTAATCTTACTGTTTCATTTAAATAAGTCGAGCTTGTTTATTTTGGCAATGCCATATGTACAAAGAGATGTTACATTATTACTTTTACATTTCTGAAGCTTCAAGTTTAGATGATATTTCTCTTGCATCAACTCCAAAACGTTCAAGTACATCACAGACTGCTTCCACTCCTGCTCCGGTACCTGTAATTGAGTCAGCAGAGGCTATAGAAGCAAAGGCTGCTCTTAAACAGGTAAGAACACACCATGACACTTTTATCTTGGTTAGAATCTTTGAGAACACAGGTGGTCATCTTTTAATAATTTCATCAATATTTAGTTGCAGGAAATTTTTGAGAATTACAAAAAAGAAAAGGCAGATAATGAAAAAATACAAAATGAGCAGCTTGAGAAACTTCAGGATCAAATTACAGATTTGCGATCACAAAACACCAAAATATCTACACAACTAGATTTTGCTTCTAAACGGTAAGTTTTCTTTTATTTATAAGTTAATAGTCTTAGTAAAAATAGTCTGAACTTCAGTATTCAGTTGAATCCAGTTCAAGGATTAGTTTGCAAAAGTTTACTCATTTGTGGACTATAATCCAGGGCTGTAGGGGTTCATTTTTGAATATTGATTAATGATTCTCTTGGGCATTTCCTAAGTAGGCCAGGTAGTTTTTTAATAAGTTGAAATTGATGTGAAGAATGTTGCTGGTTTTCCTTCCTGAGATTGAACAATCTACTGTTTCTATAGGACTTAATTATTTCATAAATGCATAAGAGGATGAGAAGAATGTGAGCAAATTTTATTCAGCCTTTTCTAGGTAGAAGAGAAGCAAGCACTAGACAGTTAATTTTGAGAAAATTCACTTTCTTGGTCATTTATAAAAGTAATAGTAAACCTCATTTTATAGTTTTAGTAGGTCTGTCAAATACTTGTTAGTTTAGTAAGTTAGAATGAAATGTATTTCTGTATACTACATGATAAAACTAGGTTTTTGTAAGCATATGGCAGGTTGTTTCCTCCATACAGTCCCAACAGTTTGATATCCCAGATATAAGCACCTTTTTTCCCCTATGTTGATAACTGTAGCCAGCCATTTGTAGGCTTTCAAGCACATAATAGAAAGAATTATAGAGGAAAAAAGGATCTGCAAAACTCCAACCATGCATAAATAAATTGTGTTCTGTATCGTGGTGGGTGTTTCATGTATCAACATTATATTGGTGCTATTTTGAATGTGATCAAAATTCTTAGCTTAAAAAGAATCAAAATCTAGCTTAAAAAGTTAATTCAGCATGAAATGAGAACTTAAAGTTTACTTAGAATTTGAATTTAACTGTTAAATTTGGAGTTGAAGGTTTTACATTATTACACAAGGTACTTTTTTTTCATATTGTTAATCGTGTGAAATTAGTCTGTTGTAAAGTTCTTCAAGGAATAAGCTAGGATTCAGTATTTCAGTTGCTAATGGAATTCTTTCCTCTCACATAAGCTATGAAATGTTACAAGATAATGTTGAAGGATATCGTCGAGAAATAACATCCCTACATGAGAGAAATCAGAAACTTACTGCAACAACTCAAAAGCAGGAACAGATTATCAATACAATGACGCAAGATTTGAGAGGAGCAAATGAAAAGCTGGCTGTTGCAGAAGTGAGACCAATTTCCCTCATCTGATTTGCATTGTAAATTGCATTTGGCATGTGTTCTTTAGTTATTACTTTGATTCCACTGGTTGGTATGATACAGGTGTTTGAGCGGTTTATGGATTTCAAGTCTACTTATTTATTAGAGAGTGTACGTGCGCTCAGGGGAGGGGCAGAGAGAGGGAGAAAGAGAATCCCGAGCAGGCTCCATGCTGCCAGCATAGAGCCCCGTATGGGGCTCGAACCCACAAACTGAGATTATGACTCAAGCTGAAACCAAGAGTCACACGCCCAACTGACTGACACCCGGCTCCCTGATTTCAAATCCTTATTAGCATAGTTTCTAAATACCTAGTTGTGCATCAGTTTAGTGATTATTTCTATCAAAACTAAATGGGGAAAGAAATTTGTTTTTCTGGACTAAGATTTCTTTACAGGTCTTCCATTTCATACTAAATTTGTAAATCACTGTTTCTCTAACAGACAAATGAATATTTCATTCATTCTTGCTCATTTGTGACAAAAATACAAAAATCTTATTAGCATTAAATTATATTTCTGAATTTCAACATGAATACAAATATCTACTAGAAATTGGCAGTACTTTCAACTATACTGGATTCTTGATGATGAATTTCTATTTAATGTTTTACTGTTCTGTAAAGTTGTCTCACAACTTTCTGATCATTGTGAGCTAGGTGCACTTGTCCCCCATTTTACCGGTTGAGAAACAGACTCAAAACTTAAATGATTTCCTGTTTGAGATAGTCGTGAGAGATGGGTTGGTTGGGACTTATACCTAGGTTTTCTAATTCTGTTGGCTATATCCCTTCATTTTTATGTTTCCACTCATTTGTGGGGAATGGACAGCATCACTTTTTCAAACTGGGAGAGTAAGTTTTATGATTGCTCATTTATGATTTATGGTGTAGTTATGAATACTTTGAGGATATTTGTTTTCAGAGCACCCTTCCAAATCTCCTGAGACTCAGAGTGTACTCTTCATGAGGCAGAAAAAATGGAAATAAATCCGTCATCATTCTCAAACCAGATACTTAGAAACCAAGCTTTGATTCTAAAACTTGCATAATTTAATAATATATAGGTATGAAGGTAGCAAAATTTTGCAATTTTGTTTTACTCTGATGTTTTAGATTTTTTTGTTGGCTGTTTCAAAGTCTGATTTGTTAAGAGCAGAGAAATCATTAAGTATTTGTGGTAATTGCAAGATTTTTTCCTTTGGTCTATTGATATTCCCATAATTTTTGCTTCATATTTTAACACCTGAAAATTAAGAGTTATAAATTCTTATGTAATGAAGAAATGTCCTCGTCTCTAATTAGCATTAAGAAATACCAATGAGGGGGGTGCCTGAGTGGCTCAGTCGGTTGAGCAGCCGACTTCGGCTCGGGTCATGATCTCACGGTCCGTGGGTTCGAGCCCCGCGTCGGACTGTGTGCTGACAGCTCAGAGCCTGGAGCCTGTTTCAGATTCTGTCTCCCTGTCTCTGACCCTCCCCTGTTCATGCTCTGTCTCTCTCTGTCTCAAAAATAAACGTTTAAAAAAAAAATTAAAAAAAAAAAAAGAAATAACAATGAGGGATCTTTTAAATTTTTTCTTTTACTTGTATTTGCCTCAAGGTAAGAGCAGAAAATTTGAAAAAGGAAAAGGAGATGCTTAAATTGTCCGAAGTCCGCCTTTCTCAACAAAGAGAGTCTTTGTTAGCCGAACAAAGAGGGCAAAACTTGCTGCTGACTAATCTGCAAACAATTCAGGTAACCAAAAAAACAAAAAAAAACAAAAAAAACAAAAAACACCTGTAGAAAAAAATGTTCTAGTTAAATAAGTAGTTTTAACATTGCATCCTCTCAGGTTCTTAATTAGAACATTTTTCTGTCACTTTTGTCATGCATTATATAAATAAAACCTTGAAAGAGAACTGATTGAAACCATGCATTTAGCAGTTTTCACCCTCAAATCTATATTTACAGAGTCCTGTGCAGTTGAGTTGTTTACAAGATTAAATTTTTGTTTTTATTTTTTATTTTAAAACTTCAGGAGGTCTGAATGACTATTGCAATATGTCTCTTTTCCTTTATTAAGTAGATATTTTAATACAAAAAATGTCAGAAGACTTTTTTGGTGAATGTTCTAGATTTTAATTTCTTCATGTAGAAATGGGTTGTAATGCTCTATAGCCTTTCATTTTCTCTGTATTACTTTTTTAATTTCTTTCTTAAGCATAACCAAAAAATCTTTTTTTACCTTAGGGAATATTAGAGCGATCTGAAACGGAAACCAAACAAAGGCTTAGTGGCCAGATAGAAAAACTGGAACATGAGATATCTCATCTAAAGAAGAAGTTGGAAAATGAGGTGGAACAAAGGCATACACTTACTAGAAATCTAGATGTGAGTCTGTTAGTGTTATGAATTTCTATAGATTGTTTATTTCTGGAAATGAAGCTGGTATGTAGGTACACTGCCATTTCCTGTTGAAGCATGGTTTTGAAGAAGCTGTTAGTTTTCCTTGCCTCCTGTGTGCCTAATAATTTTTGGTTGGGTGCTATATATTTTGAGTTTTATCCTATTGGGTGCTGGATATTTTTATATTCCTATAAATCCCGTGTTTTTTTCTGGGATGCAGCAATTGAAAATAATTTGCTTCTCTTGAGGGTTGCTTTTTATGATTTTTTAGGCAGGTCCAAAGCAGTCCTCAGTCTGTAACTAATTATTCCCCACTATTGAGGCAAGACTTTCCTGTATACTAGTCCCAGTGTCCAGTGAATTATGAGTTTTTTCATTCTGGCTGCTGGTAATTGGCATTATTCCTGACTCTCTGTGAACACCAGACACTCTTCACTCAGTCTCTTTGGATGATTCTTAAGCCTGTCTGGGGTAATTTCACATGTATGTACTGATGACTATTTTGTTGAATATTCACCAGGGATCCTCTGCAAATCTCTTGGGTACTCTATCAGTGCAGCTCTCTGTGATAGTCTATCTTAGGAATTAGGAACTAATTTAGTCTGCCTATACTCTCATTTATGTGTTCTCAGTTCAAGGAGTCTGCTTGCTTCTGCCTTATTTCCCTTTCCCTCTGTCAAAGCCTAAACACACAGGAAGCTAGGGAAATTACAGGGCTTGCTTCTTTTGTTTCCTATCTCAGGTATCATAGTTCTTTTTTTCAGTTATTTCAGATGGGAGGATGTATCTGATTTCTGTTGCTCTATGTTGGCCAGAGTTTAAAGTGTTTTAAAATAACACTTAGGTTCACTTCTTAGGTTCAACTTTTGGATACAAAAAGACAACTGGATACTGAGACAAATCTTCATCATAACACAAAAGAACTATTAAAAAATGCTCAAAAGGAAATTGCTACATTAAAACAGCACCTCAGTAATATGGAAGTTCAGCTTGCTTCTCAGTCCTCACAGAGAACTGGCAAAGGTAAATACACTAATAAATAAGTAAAGTGATAACAAAGTACTTTTTGAGGCTCATAACATACCCTGTAAATAAATAACCTATGTTCTTTTTGGATAATAGCAAAAGAGGAAAAAAAAAACAAAACCTTTTACTCTTCATATAGAAAAGCTGTTTTAGGCTTAAATTAATAAATTTGCAGACTCAGAAGACTGGAAATAGTTCTGCATGGCACCTGACCAGTTTTCCAGTTGTTGAAACCATTTATTGATACTTGTAAAATGTTTCTTTTGAGGAGGATTAATACTTAAATCTTTAACTCTCCCTTGTTGAATCTGTAGTAAGGGTCACTTGCAGAAATAATTCATTTGTTTGGTCTCTTTTAGAGTAGTATTCATAATCATTGCTCATTGATAGCCTTAGGTAAAAGATTTGTTTCATTAGATTTTGCTTCTTTTTGAGAATGTACCATTTCAAATGCAAAGCCTTTGGTCCAGGTAATCTTAAGAAGAACATAATATATGTACATGGGTAAATATATGATACATAAGTGGATGTGTAATTATCCAATAATAGTCCATATTGATACATCACATGATAAGAAAACATCCTTTTTAATCTGTAGTTTCTTCCTTTTCCATGGATTTTAGAATGAAAATTGGACTAAATAATTTGAGATTTAGTGTTTTAGAGTAAACAATGTTAAAAAAGTAAATTAGTAACCTGGTAATATCTTCAAGTAGCTTCCTCAATTTAGCTCAAATGTTTATTCTTCTCTTTTAAGTATCTTCATTGTAATATTTGTAATGGCAGATTTCAAATATTTGATTTTTTGAAGAAATAATATTCTGGAGAAATACCTGTTTTTATTTTGGTATTTAGTGTGTGTTCAAATATACTTTCAAGATAAGTACTTTTACATTTGAGCCTTAATCCTAATTTCATAAACTCTCTGATAACAGCCATTTAAAATGTTAGTTTTAAGAGAGCTCTTAAATCTTTTAGGTCAGCCTAGCAACAAAGAAGATGTGGATGATCTTCTGAGTCAGCTAAGGCAAGCAGAAGAGCAGGTGAATGATTTGAAGGAGAGACTCAAAACAAGTACTAGTAATGTGGAACAGTATCGAGCAATGGTTACTAGTTTAGAAGAATCTCTTAACAAGGAAAAACAGGTATATTCAATTTTAAATTTAATTTGAATGCACTTTTTTTTTTTAATGTTTATTTATTTTTGAGAGGGAGATAAGAGTATGAGCAGGGAAGGGAGAGAGAGGCGGAGGGGAGACACAGAATCTGAAGCAGGCTCCAGGCCCTGAGCTGTCAGCACAGAGCCCAACATGGAGCTCGAACTCACAAACCATGAGATCATGACCTCAGCCCAAGTTGGACACTTAACCAACTGAGCCACCCAGATCCCTCTTAACTTTTTTTTTTAAATAAAAGCCTGCTGTGTGTAAGTACTATAGTAAATATGAGTTTGACGGATATCATTGTGTTTACCTTTTAAATCTGAAAAATACTTCAGTCTAATAAGCCAGATAAAACAAAACACACAAAATTCAAAACTGATTAGCATTGATAGATATTTTTTTTAAGTCTTTTTTTTTAATCTTTATTTATTTTTGAGAGAGAAGAAAGAGAGAGAGCAAGGAGGGGCAGAGAGAGAGGGAGACACAGAATCAGAAGCAGGCTCCAGGCTCCAAGCTGTCAGCACAGAGCCTGACATGGGGCTCGAACCCATGAACTGTGAGGTCATGACCTGAGCTGAAGTCGGATGCTTAACTGACTGAGTCACCAGGCATCCTGATAGATTTTTTTTTTTTTCAATACAAAGCAAATGTTAATTTTAGTACTTGTGAAGTTTAGATTTAGAGAAACTAATTGTATAATTTTAGATGTGTATAATTTTTGTATTCTATTACCTGGATGCTGGTAAAGGTGACAGAAGAAGTACGTAAGAATATTGAAGTTCGTTTAAAAGAGTCAGCTGAGTTTCAGACACAGTTGGAAAAGAAGTTGATGGAAGTAGAGAAGGAAAAACAGGAACTTCAGGATGATAAGAGAAAAGCCATAGAAAGTATGGAACAACAGGTAAATTAGATTATTAGCCATATCAATCTTTGTGTGTGTGTGTGTGTGTGTGTGTGTGTGTGTGTGTGTGTAAGGATTTGTATTAAGTAGCTTATTAGTTACCATCCAGTTCATTTCAACTGATACTGAATGGACACATATTTAACAATTTTAGTTGTATGTTTTACACTGCTTTGTAGGTCCGTATGTGTTTCCTTTTGAGTATTTTAGACTACTTTATGGTAGTAGATATCAGTGCTGTTTTTTATAAGCCTCTCTGCCTGAGCATTAACTTTTGCAGATGTTAGTAAGGAGTGAACATAAGCCTGTGAAATTTGTGCAGTATTACCTCAAGTTATCTTTTAAATTTAGTAAGTCTGTTTGGGCCAGTAGGATTTTAAAAATTTGTCTTTAAAATAACCCTGGTTATTTTATTAATTATTACAATAATTGTCTTGCAATTAACCCTGGTTTTAATTAATGTTCTTCTGATTTAGTTATCTGAGTTAAAGAAAACACTTAACAGCGTTCAGAATGAAGTACAAGAAGCTCTTCAGAGAGCAAGCACAGCTTTGAGTAATGAACAGCAAGCCAGACGTGACTGTCAGGAACAAGTAAGTGTTGATCATGTAGCCAGTTATTGAGAAATGAGGTTTGATCCTAGGGAGCAGTTCTTGGAGTATCTTACTGCATCTTGAGGATTGGTAAACCGTACAGAAATACAGTTATTTTCACCATTGTGGAACTTGCACTAAGATCAGCTGAAAAGTGTTATGTGAAGACTAAAAGCAAATAGTGCAATAACCATTAACAAAGCAACCTTGACAAATGGGGAAAAATATAAAAGTACCAGTAATAGTAAAACTGAAATAGAATGGGAAGACATGTAATGTTCTCATCTTTGAGTGGTATATGAATAGTCATTTGATTATAGTTCTTTATTGCTTATATATATGGTATGTACATGTATGAAGATTACATCAGAAGTGGAATACAGGGGAAAATACTTCAAAGGTAAATTAGACAAAAATTATCCTTGGCTTATTGCCAAACAGTGTAACATTGCAAATTAAAATAAAAGAATGTATCAATAATTCAATATTGAAATAAATTATTCTTATTTCCTTTTGTTTACTTTAAGTTTGTGTTTATGCATGTGTATGCACATGTATTTTACATATCGGAGTTGTTCTTAGCTTTTATTTTATAAAGCCTGTTGCAATTTGTTGTATCATCTTCATAAGTTTCATTTTGAACAATTCTTTCATATTTCTTCCTTGTTTTGAGTTTTTTTTTGTTAGAGTGGTTGTTTTTTCTCCAAATTTTTATTTAAATTCCAATTATTAACATATAGTGTAATATTAATTTCAGGTGTAGAATTTAGTGATTCGTCACTTACATACAACACCCAGTGCTCATCCCAACAAGTGCTCTCTTTAGAGCATTACCCATCTAGCCCATCCCCCACACCTACCTCCTTCCATCAACCCTCAGTTTATTCCCTATAGTTAAGAGTCTGTTTCTTGGTTTTCCTCCTTTTTTGCCTCCTGTGTTCATTTGTTTTGTTTCTTAAATTCCACATATGAGTGAAATCATATGGTATCTGTCTTCTTCTGACTCTTTCACTTCGCATGATAATTTCTAGTTCCACCCACATCATTGCAAATGGCAAGACTTCATTCTTTTTTGTGGTTAATATTCCATCATGCGCGCGCGGACACACACACACACACACACACACACCCCACCTTTTCTTTATCCATTTATCAGTCAATGGACATTTGGGCCCTTTCCGTAATTTGGCTATCATTGAAAATGCTGCTATAAATATTGGGGTGCATGTGTCCCTTCAGATCAGTATTTTTATATCTGCAGATACAAAAGGTATTTATAAATATCTTGTAGTGGTGTAATTACTAGGTCATAGGGTTGTTCTTTTTTAACTTTTAAGGAACCTGTACATTTTTCCAGAATGGCAGAATGGTTGTACTTTTCCATCAGCAGTGTAAAAGGGTTCCCCTTTCTCCTCATCCTCGCCAACCCTGTTGTTTCCTATGGTGTTAATTCTAGCCATTCTGACTGGTGTGAGGTGATAGCTCATTGTAGATTGGGGTGTTTTGTTTTGTTTTGTTTTGTTTTGTTTTGTTTTGTTTTGTTTTTGAGAGCGAGAGAGAGCACGCAAGCCAGGGAGAGGGGCATTGGGGAAGAGAGAGAATCCTAAGCAGACTCCACACCCAGGACAGAGCTGGACGGCAGGGGTTAGTCTCAGGACTGTGAGATCTGGACCAGAGCCGAAATCAAGCACTTAACCTACTGAGCGACCCAGGCTCCCCATCATTGTAGTTTTGATTTGTATTTCCTTGATGACGGGTGACATTGAGCATCTTTTCATATGTCTGTTAGCCACCTGGCTGTCTTCTTTGGAAAGTGTCACTTCATGCCCATTTCTTCACTGGATTATTTGTTTTTTTTTGGATGTTGAGTTTGTTCTTTTTTTTTAAAAATTTTTTTTTTCAACGTTTATTTATTTTTTTTGGGACAGAGAGAGACAGAGCATGAACGGGGGAGGGGCAGAGAGGGAGACACAGAATCGGAAACAGGCTCCAGGCTCTGAGCCATCAGCCCAGAGCCCGACGCGGGGCTCGAACTCACGGACCGCGAGATCATGACCTGGCTGAAGTCGGACGCTTAACCGACTGCGCCACCCAGGCGCCCCGAGTTTGTTCTTTATATATTTTGGATACTAACGCTTTATGAGATACGTTCTTTGCAAGTATCTTCTCTCATTTTGTAAATTACCTTTTAGTTTTGTTTATTGTTTACTTCATCGTGCAGAAGCTTTGTATTTTGATGAAATCTGAAAAGTTTATTTTTGTTTCTGTCTCCTTTGCCTCAGGAGACATATCTAGTAAGAAATTGCTACAGCCAATGTCAGAAGAGGTTCCTGCCTGTTCCTCTAGGATTTTGATGGTTTCTGGTCTCACATTTAGGCCTTTTATCCAGTTTATTTTTGTGTTTGGCATTAAGAAAATGGTCCAGTTTCATTGTTTTGCGTGTTGCTGTCCAGTTTTCCCAACACCATTTGTTGAAGAGACTTTTTTCCTTAGGATATTCTGTCTTACATACATCTGGGTTTTATTCAGTTCTGTTGCCCTGTGTGTGTTTTTGTGCCAGTACCATTATGTCTTGATGACTATAGCTTGAAATCCAGAAACGTGATGCCTCCAGCTTTGCTTTTCTTTTTCAAGATTGCCTTGGCTGTTTGGGGTCTTTTTTAGTTCCAAACAAATTTTGGGGTTATTTGTTCTAGATCTGTGAAAAATGCTGCTGGTATTTTGATAGGGATTGCATTAAATGTATAGGTTACTTTGGATAGTATAGACATTTTAACAATATTTGGTTTTCTAATCCGTGAGTGTGGAATGTTTTTTCTTTTTGTCGTCTTCTGCTTCTTTCATCAGTGTTGTGTGGTTTTCTTGTTTTCACAGTACAGATCTTTTACCTCTTTGGTTAGGCTTATTACTAGATATCTCAAGGTTTTTGGTATAGTTGTAAATGAGAATGATTCCTTGATTGCTCTTTCTGTTGCTTCATTATTGGTGTATAAAAATCCAACAGATTTCTGTACATTGATTTTGTAGCCTGAAACTTTACTGAATTTGTGTACCAGTTCTAGCAATTTTTGGGTGGAGTCTTTTGGGTTTTCTATATAAAGTATCATGTCATCTGCAAATAGTGAAAGTTTGACTTACTCCTTGCCAATTTGGATGCTTTTTATTTCTTTTTGTTGTCTGATTGCTGTGGCTGGGACTTCCAATACTATATGTTAAGTAACAGTGGTGAGAATGGACATCCGTGTCTTGTTCCTGACCATAGAGGAAAAGCTCTGTTTTTCCCCATTGAGGATGATATTAGCTGTGGTTTTCGTATATGGCCTTTATTACGTTGAAGTATGTTCTCTTTGTCCTTACTTTGTGGAGGGTTTTTATCATGAATGGATGTTATACTTCATCATATGCTTTTTCTGCATCTGTTGAAAGGAGCATATGGTTTTTACCCTTTTATTAATGTGGTGTATCACATTGATTGATTTGCGAACACTGAGCCACCCCTGCAGCCCAGGAATAAATCCTACTTGATCACAGTGAATGATTCTTTTAATGTACTGTTGGATTTGATTTGCTAGTATTTTGTTGAGAATTTTGCATCCATGTTCATCAGGGGTATTTGCCTTTTTTAGTGAAGTCTTTGTCTGGTTTTGGAATCAGAGGGTAATGCTGGCATCATAGAATGAGATTTGAAGTTTTCCTTCCATTTCTATTTTTGGGGACAGTTTGAGAAGAATAGGTATTATTAACTCTTCTTTAAAAAAAAACTTTTTTTTACATTTATTTATTTTTGAGAGTCAGAGAGACAGTGTGAGCAGGGGAAGGGCAGAGAGAGAAGGAGTCACAGAATCCAAAGCAGTCTCCAGGCTCCGAGCAAGGTGTCAGCACAGAGCCCATCGCGGGCCCAAACCTACAAAACATGAGATCGTGACCTAAGCCGAAGTCGGACACTTAACTAACTGAGCCACCCAGGCACCCTGTTATTAACTCTTTAAATGTTTGGTAGAATTCCCCTGGGAAGTCATCTGGCCCTGGACTTTTCTGTATTGGGAGATTTTTTATTACTGATTGAATTTCTTTGCTGGTTATCAATCTGTTCAGGTTTTCTGTTTCTTTCTGTTTCACTTTTGGGAATTTAATCTTTCTAGGAATTATCCATTTCTTCCAGGTTGCCCATTTTGTTGGCATATAATTTTTCATAATCTCTTAAAATTGTTTGTATTTCTATTGTGTTGGTTGTGATTTCTTTCATTCATGATTTTATTTGGGTCCTCTTTTTGATAAGTCTGGCCAAGGGTTTATCAATTTTACTAATTTTTTCAGAGAACTAGCTCCTAGTTTCATTGATCTGCTCTGATATTTTGTTTGTTTGTTTGTTTCTCTGTCATTTATTTCTGCTCTTTATTAATTTCCTTTCTGGCTTTGGGCTTCATTTGTTCTTCTTCTGGCTCCTTTAGGGATAAGGTTAGGTTGCATTTTTGGGATTTTTCTTTCTTCTTAAGATAGGTCTATATTGCTGTGTACTTCACTTTTGTGATTGCTTTTGCTGCATCCCAAAGATTTTGGATCATCATGTTTTCATTTTCATTTGCATCCATGTATTTTTTTTTTAATTTTTTTTTTTTTTAACGTTTATTTATTTTTGAGACAGAGAGAGACAGAGCATGAGCAGGGGAGGGTCAGAGAGAGGGAGACACAGAATCTGAGACAGGCTCCAGGCTCTGAGCTGTCAGCACAGAGCCCGACGCGGGGCTTGAACTCACTGACCGTGAGATCATGACCTGAGCCGAAGTTGGCCACTTAACCTACTGAGCCACCCAGGCGCCCCATGCATCCATGTATTTTTTTATTTCTTCTTTAATTTCCTGGTGGACCCATTCATTGTTTAGTAGGATGTTCTTTAAATTCCATGTATTTGTGGCCTTTCCACAATTTTTTCTTATGGTTGACTTCAAGTTGCATGGTGTTGTGGTTGGAAAATATGCATGGTGTGTGGTGGTGTGATCTCAGTCGTTTTATACTTGTTGAATCCTGATTTGTGATCCACTGTGTGATCTGTTCTGGAGAATGCTCCATGTGCACTAGAAAAGAATGTGTATTCTGCTGCTTTAGGATAAAATGTTCTGAATATATCTGTTAAGTCCATCTGGTCCAGTGTGTCATTTAAGTCATTGTTTGCATGTTGCTTTTTGCTTAGATGACCTGTCCATTGATGTAAGTAGTTAAAGTTCTCTATTGTTATTATATTATTATCAATGAGTTTGCTTATGTTTTTGTTAATTGTTTTATATATTTGTATGCTTCCATGTTGGGGGCATAAATATTTACAATTGTTAGATTTTCTTGTTGGATAGTCTCCTTTATTTTGATATAGTGCCCTTCTTCATTTCTTGTTACAGTCTTTGGTTTAAAGTTTGGTTTTAACTGATACTGATAGAAGTATTGCTATTCCGACTTTCTTTTGACTTCCATTTTCATGACAAATGTTTCTCCATCCCCTTACCTTTCAATCTGCAAGTGTCTTTAGGTCTAACATGAATTTCTTATAGGCAGCATATTTCATTAAATAGATATAGCATAACTTCTAAGTATTTTATTTTGGTACATTTAGATTTTTAAAGAATGTAATGTGCATCTTTTCAGAAAATACTGACTAGCCTTATGAGTTTTTAATCTTGTGTCAATGGGGAAATAATTTCTTACAGGCTAAAATAGCTGTGGAAGCTCAGAATAAGTATGAGAGAGAATTGATGCTCCATGCTGCTGATGTTGAAGCTCTACAAGCTGCCAAGGAACAGGTTTCCAAAATGGCATCAGTCCGTCAGCATTTGGAAGAAACAACCCAGAAAGCAGAATCACAGTTATTGGAGTGCAAAGCATCTTGGGAAGAAAGAGAGAGAATGTTAAAGGTATTATTATACATCATGATAGAGTATTCTGGAGAATTTAAAGGTATGGGGGTTTTTAAATATACATTGATTGGAAAATCTGCTGTTATTGTTTTTTATTTATTTATTTTGAGAGAGAAAGAGAATAAGCTGGGGAGGGGCAGAGAGAAAAGGGGACAGAGGGTCCAAAGCAGACTACTTGCTGACAGCAGAAAGCCTGATGTGGGGCTCAAACTCATGAACCATGAGATCATGACCTGAGCTGAAGTCGGATATTTAACCGACTGAGCCACCCAGGTACTCCAGAAAATCTGCTATTATGATAGACTCTTGTTTACAGGATGAAGTTTCCAAGTGTGTGTCTCGCTGTGAAGATCTAGAGAAACAAAACCGATTACTTCATGATCAGATTGAAAAATTAAGTGACAAGGTTGTTGCCTCTGTGAAGGAAGGTGTACAGGGTCCCTTAAATGTCTCTCTAAGTGAAGAAGGAAAATCTCAAGAACAAATTTTAGAAATTCTCAGGTAAATCCAATAATATTCTTAATGCTTTATTTTGTGGTATACCAAGCACTGTGTAATGTAACTATAAATGCATAAATTAGGGAAGTGGGGGTTATCTGCTATTTATTTATAAAGCTCGTTCCATTCCTATTGGCCAACAAACCCACTTCTACCCTATCAGCAGTCACTTTCGACCTTTAGACATAGGCCACGCTAAAGATAGGACTTTCAGTTGAATCTGATAGTAAGAACTTGAGCGAGTTCTTTGAAAAACTAAATGCCTTTCAATTTTTTTTTTTTTTTGATGTTTATTTTTGAGAGAGAGACAGACACAGAATGCCAGTGGGGGAGGGTCAGGGAGAAAGACACAGAATCCAAAGCAGGCTCCAGGTTCTAGCTGTCAGCACAGAGCCCAACCCGGGGCTCAAACTCACAACCTGTGAGATCATGACCTGAGCTGAAGTCGGCTGCTTAACCAACTGAGCCAGCAGATGCCCCTCAATTATTTTTTTTAAAGATACACATTTCTGAAGCCATTGTCTATAATAAAAAGCATCTCTCGTTACTTATTAATGAAAACATGTAAAAATAGTTACTAAAGTGAATAGATTTGTCATCTTAAAGATTATCCAAGTTTTAAAATGTTGTGTTGGTGGCATTTTTTTTACTCAAATAAAATTTTATATATTCCTGTAGATTTATAAGACGAGAAAAAGAAATTGCTGAAACCAGGTTTGAGGTGGCTCAGGTTGAGAGTCTGCGTTATCGTCAAAGAGTTGAACTTTTAGAAAGAGAGCTGCAGGAACTGCAGGATAGTCTCAATGCTGAAAGAGAGAAAGTCCAGGTATGTATCCCAAGCTTTAAGAAAGCAGTTATTTACTTATTTATTTTTTAATTTTTTTTTTTTTAACATTTATTTATTTTTGAGACCGAGAGAGACAGAGCATGAACGGGGGAGGGTCAGAGAGAGGGAGACACAGAATCCGAAACAGGCTCCAGGCTCTGAGCTGTCAGCACAGAGCCCGACACGGGGCTCGAACCCACGGACCATGAGATCATGACCTGAGCCGAAGTCGGCCGCTTAACCGACTGAGCCACCCAGGCGCCCCAAGAAAGCAGTTATTAAATCAAGAGAGCACATTTCAGTTTCTTGAAACATGAAATTTAATCTGAAATAAGCGTTTTTCCTACACTCTCAGATTATTAAACGTTATTAAATAGTGGTACAGTGTAATGGTAAAAGACTAGTGGCAATCAGACTGCCTAGTTTAAAAAAAATTTTTTTAATGTTTATTTCTGAGACACAGAGAGACAGAGCATGAGTGGGGGAGGGGCAGAGAGCGAGGGAGACACAGCATCTGAAGCAGGCTCCAGGCTCCGAGCTGTTGGCACAGAGCCTGAAGCGGCGCTCGAACTCATAAACCGTGAGATCATGACCTGAGGCGAAGTCGGTCGCTCAACCGACTGAGCCATCCAGGCGCCCCTAGACTGCCTGGTTTTAAATTCTAGCTTCATACCGTTAGATGTGTGTCTTGGGTATATTATTTTCCCTGCTCTTAAATTTTCTCATCTGTAATATTGGGATGATAATAATAAGGATTGAGTTCAAGTACGGGAAGCATTTAGAAACATGTCTGGTGCATGGTGAGTGCTTAAGTAAATTTCAGTTCTGTTTTTTATTATTATAGTTGTCATATGTATGTCAGTAATTATTCTGAGATAAAATTGTGGGTAGAAACTGCTACAGAACATTTTTTCCTCAGCAAGGAGCAAAAAATAGTCAAAACTGTCAACCAAGAAAGGAAAAGAAGTTGCTGAGGTGAATGGATGGTCACAGCAAAAGCTCAACTCCTTAACCTACGCTACCACCCAGAAGCTTACAATTGCATGTGCTCATTCTAAGGAGATTCAATAATAGAACTTCACATCTGGAGGGAAGGAAATTATGACCTTTACTCATTTATCTTCTTTTAAATTTTTTTTTTTTTTCAACGTTTATTTATTTTTTTTGGGACAGAGAGAGACAGAGCATGAACGGGGGAGGGGCAGAGAGAGAGAGGGAGACACAGAATCGGAAACAGGCTCCAGGCTCTGAGCCATCAGCCCAGAGCCCGACGCGGGGCTCGAACTCACGGACTGCGAGATCGTGACCTGGCTGAAGTCGGACGCTTAACCAACTGCGCCACCCAGGCGCCCCTCATTTATCTTGTTTTAAATGATAGTTGGAATGGCTGTTAGACAAAAGCCATCCAACCCCAGGGGAAAGTGAGTAGATTTATGGGGTTTATATTTTCATACAGAAATGAAAAGTTTCAGAATTGTATCTTGACAAAAACCCATTCAAATATATCTCGTAATATATAAAACCCTCCAATCAGTGGCATTAACATTTGGAGGAAAAAAAAGCAGAATCAGGATTTTTAAAAAGATGGCATATTCTCTCAGTGTTCCTTCCGGCAAATAATACTAGAAAATGCCCAACCAACAAAGTTAGATGGGAGAACCAGCTTTTACATACAATCGAAAGAGTCAAGAAATATCACACGTTATATAAAAAATAATACCCAAACATGAACAGTGTAGGATGGTAACCCTGTATCATAGCTTTTTTTTTATGCACACTTTTTTTTTGACTATATTAAAAGGCAATAGTCTGACAATAAAAAGGCTGCTTATGAAATACTGTTATATTAAACTTTAATTACAGGATGTTAAATCCTTAGAAGTAAGGATTTAATTAAATTAATGGAAACATCAATTGCTCTTCAGATTTGAGAGTTGCTGCTTGAAAAGGTGGTTTTACACGAACACTGAATTAAAAGAAACAAAAAAACTTTAGAACACAATGAATTGCTTTAATTTCAGTATGCATCCACATCTCAGCAATCAGTGGTCCTGAACAGAAAAGTGGAAAACGACAGCAATTTGCCAGGAAATCAGGCCCACCAATATCAGGGATCTGCTGTGTGCACGTTCTTTCTTAATCTCTGCTGAGAACCGTGAGAAGCAGCAGCACCAAAAGCAAAGTATGCACCGAATTCAGGGTTCTTTTTGTTCCGTTTGTCAGATTGCAAATGAGACCCAGGTGGATGGCAAGGATCAATTTTTAAAAGCTAATGCAATTCTAGGAAAAGAAAACAACTCATTCAGGGGGATTGTGTGTGCTTGTAAGTGTCTTCTGTGGCCTTTCTCCAAGTTTAACCACCAACAAGATTGAGGGCTCGCAGGTTTGAGTACCCCTGGTGACTGTTACTTTCACTTTGTCAAAACCTGAACTAAAAAAAAATCCACATCATTTGGGGCACTTGGGTGGCTTAGTCGGTTGAACATCTGACTTCAGCTGAGGTCATGATCTCGTGGTCATGAGTTCGAGCCCTGCATTGGGCTTGCTGCTGTCAGCCTGTCAGAGCAGAGCCCACTTCAGATCCTCTGTCCCCCTCTCTCTGCCCCTCACCCACTCGCGCTCTCCCAAAAATAAATATTAAAAAAAAAAAATCCCACATCATTTAATAATGAAAGCCAAGTACGGCAGGGCTGAGGATCCAATATTCATTATCAAGCTGGTGGAGAGAGAGTAAATGTGGTTCCAGTACTACACAAGGGAAGTCTGAAATTCTCTCCAACCTTACCTGATGGCTTCTAGCCAAAGCAAGGAAGTGTCATGGAAGGTGTTCAGTGGTGATAGTGTAAAAATGCACTTGAGGAAGAGGAAGGAAAACACAGTCCTCAGTTAAGGTTGGGGAGACGATATGGGGAAAACCCTGAATTTGTCCCCAAAGGCCATTTTCAGAGGGGATTAGAGGGGGTGCTGTCTATGCTTCAGTCAGAGGTGGTAGTAGAAAGTGAAGAAAGGACAATGGCTTGAAAGTGGGGGGGGGGGGGCATCATCTAAGATTTTAAAAAAGAAACCAGAGATGCAGCTAGAGCCCCCTCCCCCACCACCACACATAGCAGTAGTACCACAGGCTCCGACCTGAAACCCCCACTCCTCTAGCAGGTCACCCCAAGCTGGAGGGCTGTTGCAGGCCATGTAATCAGCAGAAGGTGATTGTGTGATATGTCTTTTCACAGTTGAGTTAGATGGGCCCCACTGGTTAGGATTGGAATCAAAGTATACTTTCTTGATCCCAGAAGTTCAACTATGTGGACAGTGGTTATGTTTGACAGGATTTGTTAGAGCATAACATATATTTCAAATGGACAAAAAAATTAGAATTGCTTACAGTATCTTAAGATAAATTGCTTTTGAATGGGAGTTTCCCTTTTAGTACTTTGAGATCTACAAGACATATCTAGAAAATTAACTACTGTGAAAAATGAAGACTGCTTAAATCAAGGCGGCAGGGCGAGGAGGAGGAAGGCCTATGGTTTTTCTTTTTGATTGACTGCTATAACATTATCCTCTGACCGGAGCCATAGCTTTAAAAATGGTGAGGAAATAAAGTAACATGTAAAAGATGGATAATTACACCCAATGAGAACAGAACAGAGAAGTTCGTCACCGTTGAAGAAATATTCAGTAGAATTGCTCAAAACCAAAGTGATGAAACAACTGAATGAAATGAAGAATTTCTAAACAGTGGGGAACATGGTGGAGGGGGAATAATATCATTTTAGAACTATTAATAAATTCAGTATACCAAGAAAAAGAATAAAGATTAATAGATAATAGAGATCTGGATTAATGTTTTTACCCAGTGTTAGAACTGATTATTTATTAGTGGGATTTTTATCTTTTTGTTTTCATCCCTATAATTTTAAACTTGTAGTTAGCCTGCATCACAGAAAAATAAATACGTACAACTTTCAAAAATTTCCATTTAAAAGCTGACATTTAAATCCTTTTTACTTTTTGTAGGAAAGATTAGAACTGGTAGGAAAAGATAAGTCTTCACCTACTGTTGGATGTTGGTATACACGTGTGTTTGAAATCTTTAGGTAACTGCAAAAACAATGGCTCAGCATGAAGAACTGATGAAGAAAACCGAAACAATGAATGTAGTGATGGAGACCAATAAGATGCTAAGAGAAGAAAAAGAGAGGCTAGAACAGGATTTACAGCAGATGCAAGCAAAGGTTTGGGACTTCCTAATCAAGAGTAAACACGTGTCATTTTTAACAATGTTAGAGTTTTTACATCAGATGTTCAAAAAAATACTGGCACTATTTTCAGGTAAGGAAACTGGAGTTAGATATTTTACCCTTACAAGAAGCAAATGCTGAGCTGAGTGAGAAAAGCGGTATGTTGCAAGCAGAGAAGAAGTTACTAGAAGAAGATGTCAAACGTTGGAAAGCACGTAACCAGGTAAATGCAATTAAACATGGAGGTGTTGATTTTTTAAATAATAGGACAACATTTAAGAGGATGAGAAATGGCTAATTTATTTCTTTAAATTCCAAATTTACGCTTTTCCTGTATCTCTAAAATATTTTTGTACATGAAAAAAATGAGTTTATCTAGCTGATTGAAGCACTTTAAAAAGACTTGGTCACTGAAAACTTTTTGGGGGGACAAAACTGTATAATTTTGATTAGAGGGTTAGAAACTCCAGCTCCATATTTAAACAAAAGATTGGAAATCTGCCTTGCCTGATAGTAGTTATGCAATTTGTGAGAGTTCCTTAATATTTCCGAGCCACTTTTCATTTTACAAAAAGTTTAATAAATGTAAAGCAGTTCACTTAGCACCTGGCTCCTAGAAAATGGTCTAGAATAGTAATTGTTATGATCCGAATAGGGTTATAGAATTTTAGAGCCCATTTTTTTCCTGTTTTTATCACACAAGCAATCTGAAAAATAAGAAAGGAGGGTGATCTTTCCAAATCTAGATATGTTCCTGGTAAACTTCACTGCACTGTTTCCTGACTCAATGGAATCAGTTAAATTTAGTTTATTTTTATGCAGTTGTAATGATTTATAGACATTTTTTCCTTGTAAATGTCATTTTAATGAAAGTGGATATTTAATATTAAAAGCTTATAATTTCTTTAGATTCATTTATTTGACTTGTTTGTAACTATTTTGAAGTGTTTGTTTGCAGTTATAAAAAAATAATGCATAATGACGTTTATTTCCCTTTCCCATTTTGGCTAGGGATTTTAGGTAAATAAACCTTCAATCTTATTTTATAGTTTGGTACTTGATCACCATGTATAAGACAGCAAACATAATTAGATATGCTGCTATTTTATTATAGTACATTAGTTTCATAAAACCTATATAACCATATTATGCGTTTTTGCTATTCTAGCATCTAGTAAGTCAACAGAAAGATCCAGATACAGAAGAATATCGGAAGCTCCTTTCTGAAAAGGAAGTTCATACTAAGCGTATTCAGCAGTTGACTGAAGAAATTGGGAGACTTAAAGCGGAAATTGCAAGGTATATGGAAAGAAATCTTAAATTGTATATTAATATATGAAATCTTGAGTTTATTTCTACTCTTTATATATTGACTGCCCAAGTGCTTCCTGAGTTAGAAAGAATGAAAAGTGCTGCAGCCTTTACATGTGGCTTTCCCTTTATTACCTTATGGAGCCAAGCAAGCAGTAATTTAATTTTATGCCTTTATGTATATGATTATTACTTTTTAAAAATCTACATTTTTGGTATGAGTCTAAACCTAAACGTATTTATTTTCTTAACAGTTGATAACTTTTGCAAGCAGGTTTTTCTTCTTTTGGTTAGCATTTATTTATGAGTATTTTGAAAGTGTTTAATAAAGAAAGTTTTTAAATAAGAAATTTTTTAAAATGAACTTACAATGAACTGGTGCCTTTTTAAAGTTAAGAAATTTAAAATTAAAATTAATGTTTCTGAGACCTTTTTTAAGTTTAAATTTTAGTGTTATTTATTTATGTTAGCTCCTACTTGTGTAATACTTGACAGCTTATAGATTTTTCTCATGTATATTCTTTTGTTTTATAGCAGTCTGGCATTTTAAGTAGGAGAGATAATAATTAGTACTTAATGAGGAAACTGAGTTTCAGAAAGGTACCCAAGATCACAGGTAGTAGTTGTTAAACCCATACTCTTAATTCAGGTCATGTGATTTCAGATTCAGTTTGATAAAGTACAGGGGTTGGCAGACTATAACCTACATGCCTGTATTTGCACGGCCTGTAAACTGAGAGATTTTCACATTTTTAAAGTACTGTAAAAAAGGAAGGACATGTGACAAAGACTACATGTGGACTACAAAGCCTAACATATTTACTCAACACCCAATATAGTAGAAATTATGTATTTTAGTATCAGGCAGAAGTGGCTTAAAATCTGTGTACTAACATTTGATTATTTTCTCCTTTATTTTTTTGTTTGTTTAGATCAAATGCATCTTTGACGAACAACCAGAACTTAATCCAGAGTCTAAAGGAAGACTTAAATAAAGTAAGAACTGAAAAGGAAACCATCCAAAAGGACTTAGATGCCAAAATAATTGACATCCAGGAAAAAGTCAAAACTATTACTCAAGTCAAGAAGATTGGGCGTAGATACAAGACTCAGTATGAAGAACTTAAAGCACAACAGGATAAGGTATTTTGAAGTAATTTTCTTTATGTTTGTATGTTTGTATATATAATTTTTGACATACACAACTTTGTTTTATACGCTTTTATTCATGTAATAAGTTTTCTTTATAATTTTTATTTATTGGTTTTTAGATTCTGAACATAACTGTAAGTTTATATATGATTATTTGGTTTAAGATATCTCTTTAATTTGCCTCAAGTTACACTATAAATTCATGAAGAAATTTTAGTAAATGCTTTGTTATTTTAGTTCAGTGTTCCAACTTCAAATATTTTCCTTTTTCAGACCTGTTCTTGTAACTTATTGCTGACTAAAATTGTGTATATAGGGGCGCCTGGGTGGCGCAGTCGGTTAAGCGTCCGACTTCAGCCAGGTCACCATCTCGCAGTCCGGGAGTTCGAGCCCCGCGTTGGGCTCTGGGCTGATGGCTCAGAGCCTGGAGCCTGTTTCCGATTCTGTGTCTCCCTCTCTCTCTGCCCCTCCCCCATTCATGCTCTGTCTCTCTCTGTCCCAAAAATAAATAAAAAACGTTGAAAAAAAATTTTTTTTTAATTGTGTATATAAAAAATGATAGTTCTTTATAATTAATCAGACTTTATTACAGTTTTACATAAGTAATGTATATTAGCCACCTATCAAAAGGAATTGTTTAGTTCTTGTAACATTTTGAATCTGAATTAATTCCCAGAAGTAAAAACAAACGTATGTTAACTTAATTATATATTTAGCACCTGTTAGATTAGAAAATGTATTTTGAAAATCCAAAATGCAGGATGCCTGGGTGGCCCAGTCAGTTGAGCGTCCCTCTCTCGATTTCGTCTCAGGTCATGATTCTAGGGTCATGGGATTGAGCCCCATGTCACGCTCCATGCTTAAGATACTCATTCATTCATTCATTCATTCATTCTTTCTCTCTCTCTCTCTCTCTCTCTCTCTCTCTCTCTGTCTCAACCCCCTCCCTGTCCCTCTATCCCTCTCCCTGACCTAGACTTGCACATGTGTACTCTTTCTCTCTCTCAAATAAAAAAATAAATAAAATGTAAAAATATCCAAAATTATTACCCCTTAGTATTGACTGCATTAGCACTTGAGTGCTTTTTCACTTAATGCGTTATTGTGAAAATATATTTGTATGTCAGAGATCCATCGATAGTGCAGCATCATTTTGATTAGATGGCTATTATCCAGTTGTATAGAAGACTCTAACTTGCTTAACTAATACATGTTACTTTCAGACATTAGAGTTATTCCATAGAAAATTCACTTATGAATACCTTTTAAGATAAATTTCTTTGCATAGTTGTGATTATTACCTTAGATGAACTTTTGGAAGTGGAATTATTGAGTATAAATGTGGAAGTATATTATTACTGTTTGTCATCTTAGGCCATGGAGACTTCGGCTCAATCTTCTGGAGACCACCAGGAACAGCATGTCTCAGTCCAGGAAATGCAGGAGCTCAAAGAAACCCTCAATCAAGCTGAAACAAAGTCAAAATCACTGGAGAGTCAAGTAGAGAATCTGCAGAAGGTATGACTGAGAGTAGTGAAGAGTGTATGTGTCCGTAATTGTTTCCTTGTTAAATACTTGAAATATGTGTTAAACACTGACAGTTTCTCTTGTCATATGGAAGCATTTTTATTATCTTTTTTATGGATATTTATCTTTTATACATGAATGATGTGTGTGTAAATAGTATCTAATCGTCTTCAGGTATCCACTTGAATGGTTTGACCACATTTTACATTTATATTTCCATTTAATCTAAATAAGCAAATTAATAAGTTTTACATGTTAAGTCTGCAGGGTGTACAGTTTATATTGGTATAATTGAATTACATGAATACTTTGCTTTCCTTTAAAAGACATTATCTGAAAAAGAGACAGAAGCAAGAAATCTGCAGGAACAGACTGTGCAGCTTCAGTCTGAGCTTTCACGACTCCGCCAGGATCTTCAAGATAGAACCACACAAGAGGAGCAACTCCGACAGCAGATAACTGAAAAGGAAGAAAAAACAAGAAAGGCCATTGTAGCAGCAAAATCAAAAATTGCGCATTTAGCTGGTAAATTTCTGTATATGCCAGAGTTTGAACTTAAATATTAGGTTGATTTCTCTTAGACACAGAATTAGAACAGTCTTAATTTTCAAATGATGAGGATGTCCCTGATCTATTTATGAAGTTTTTCCTAATTTTTGGCTGGTAATAGGGAGTACTGTGGTCCTTCTCCTTTATTGTGTGTCTGTTTCTGCCATCTGTTGGGAGATCCTTTGGGTCTGCTGTGTGCTTTGCCAAGAGGCCTTCTGTAAATTCCTACATAGCATTGGCTCTTACTAGCCCAATGATTTTCTGTGCCTTACTTTTCTGGGGGTTCCTCCAGCCCTTTGTGGAGAATATCATGTCTGATTTGTGAAGGACCCAGTGCTGGAATGCTTGGGAACTAATTGCACTTTGCTTGCTGTTCTGCTTAGTGGGTAAATAAAATGCCCAATCATCTGGGTTTTATTGTAAGCAATTTTTTTAATGATCTGTAATACAGTGTCCCAGCAACTTATTTCATTAAAAAAAAGTAAAGTTACCTGATTATTTTTAAGTATGTTATAGGTTGTATGAAATGAAAATTTTGGAATTTATAACCTTGTATTTTAGTAATGTATTGAAATATTAAAAGCTGTATTTATAAAAGGACTTACACTGACTACAGTTTATTCTGTATCCTTTATCTTTATGAGAGCTTAGATATAGTTACACATTGTTATGGTACAGTATTTTTTATATTGGAGTAGTAAATATAGATCGATGTAGATATTTATTTATTCAGATGTATTGTGTATTAGAATTAATTGTAGATGTTAAAGCTAAGGAATAGAATCTGATACAACCTTTGTGTACCTATGAAATGCATAAAAGTTCTTTACTTCCATTGTTTGATTATAATAATAGAATCACGTGATTTCTTCTTTAGGTGTAAAAGATCAGCTAACTAAAGAAAATGAGGAGCTTAAACAAAGGAATGGAGCCTTAGATCAGCAGAAAGATGAATTGGATGTTCGAATGACTGCTCTTAAGTCCCAGTATGAAGGTCGAATTAGTCGCTTGGAAAGAGAACTCCGGGAGCATCAAGAGAGACACCTTGAGCAGAGAGATGAGCCTCAAGAACCTACTACTAAGGTAGTTAGCTAATTCTGTGTAAATGACAAATCATTTTGTCCTTGTACATTGTGCTTGAAGGTGTCTGATGATTTAGAGGCCTTTATCAGTAAATTTTGGCTAAACAAAGTATACAGAGAGAATTAGTAAAAGTATAATATTTTGATGGCATTGTTTAGTGAACTCTTGTAGCGTAGACAAAATAATCCATAATTTTCTTTTTATAGGTCCCAGAACAGCAGAGGCAGATCACATTGAAAACAACTCCAGCTTCTGGTGAAAGAGGAATGTGAGTTTTAGTTCTGTCACAGTTTATCTGTTTTTATTTCTTTTAAAGTTCAGGCAAGAGTGAGTGATCTTGGAGGAGAAAACAAATCTGTATTATAAAATTATGTACTAAAAAGCTGTTTATCTGTACAAAACTGCATCGTGTAGTTGCAACTCTTTTTTCCAGGACTCTTGTTTTCAGCATCCTTTCAGTCCTCTCAGGTAGACCTTTGTGACAAAAGAAACAAGATTATCTTTTATCTTTTAGACTTCTGCAAGGCTACTGATATTCTCTGTGATGTTCTGTGATAACAAATTTCAGAGGCTAGGCTAACACCTGAGTTCAGTGACAAACAGAACATTATCAGGATGCAAGATCGTAGAGCATTTACTGTAGTTTTTAATGCTTAAATTCAAAACTTTTTCACTAAGACTTTTGAAACATTTAGTGAACAAAAAATACAGAATTGCACTCTGTAACTTTTTTTTTTTTTTCAAGGTTGCCAAAAGTACCCAAAGCAGTGTTAGGAAAAACTGAATACAGGGTCTGAGTTCATACACAATTGTACCTACTAAACACTCACTTGAGGAAACACATAGTGCTCTTTATTATTATTATTTTTTTTTTTTTTAATAACAGCTTTATTGAGATAAAATTAAACCCCACAATTCACCTACTTCAGTGTACAACTTGGTGTTTTTTGTTTGTTTTTATTCTTTTTAATTCCAGTGTAATTAATATACAGTATTGTATTAGTTTCAGGGATACAATATAGTGATTCAACAATTCTCTACCTTAGTTATTCATCACTACATAAGTGTACTCTTCATCCCCTTCATCTGTTTCACCCTCCCACCCTGCCACCTCCCCTCTGGTTCTCTATATTTAAGAGTCTGTTTTTTGTTTGTCTCTATTTTCCTTTGTTCATTTATTTTATTTCTTAAATTCCACATATGAGTGAAATTATATGGTATTTATCTCTCTCTAGCTGACTTATTTCACTCTAAATCCATCCATGTTGTTACAAATGGCAAGATTTCAGTCTTCTTTATGGCTGAGTAATATTCCACTGTGTATATATACCATATTTCCTTTATTCATTCATCTGTTGATGGATACTTGGGGTGCTTTCATAGTTTGGCTAATGTAAATAATGCAGTAAACACAAGGGTGCATATATCTTTTCCAATTAGTGTTTTCATATTCAGTGGGTGTAAATACCCACTAGTGGAATTACTGGATCATATGGTAATTCTATTTTTAATTTTTTGAGGGCCCTCCATATTGTTTTCCAGAGTGGCTACACCAATTTACATTCTTTTTTTTTTTTTTTTTTTAACATTTTTTTATTTTTGAGAGACAGACAGAGCATAGTCAGGGGAGGGGCAGAGAGAAAGGGAGACACAGAATCCAAAGCAGGCTCCAGGCTCCAGGCTCCAAACTGTCAGCACAGAGCCCGACACAGAACTCAAACTCACAAACTGCGAGTTCATGACCTGAGCCATTGTCGGACACTTAACTGACTGACCCACCCAGGCGCCCCAGTTCACAGTCCTATTGGCAGTGCATGAGTGCTCTCTTTTCTCCACATCCTTGCCAACTCTTGTTATTTTTTGTCTTTTTAATACTAGCACTCAGATTTGTATGAGGTGATATCTCATTTTGATTTTAATTTCTATTTCCCTGATGATTAGTCGTGTTAAGCACTTTTTCATGTGTCTGTTGCCATTTGTATGTTTTCTTTGGAGAAATGTCTGTTCTTGTCTTCTGCCCATTTTTTAATTGAATTATTTGTTTATGTGATTTGGAGATTAACTCATTATCAGATGTATCATTTACTAATATCGTCTCCATTCAGTACAGTGTCTTGGTTTTGTCGATTGTTTCCTTTGCTGTGTAGAGGGTTATTTTTTTCATTTCTATGTAGTCCTGATAGTTTAACTTTTTTGCTTTTGCTTTTCTTGCTTCAGGAGACATACCTAGAAAAATGCTGCTATGTCCAATGTCAGAGAAATTACTACCTGTGCTCTCTTCCAGGATTTTTATGGTTTCAAGTCTCATATTTAGGTCTTTATTCCATTTTGAGTTTATTTTTGTGTGTGGTATAAGAAATTCATTATTTTGCATATAGCTGTCCAGTTTTCTCAACCATTTGTTAAAGAGACTGTCTTTTTCTCTGTGTGTATTCATGCTTCCTTTGTTATGAATTAATTGATCATATAATCGTGAGTTTATTTCTGGGCTCTCTATTCTGTTCCATTGATCTTGTGTCTGTTCATGTTCTAGTACCATACTGTTTTGAGTACTGCAGTATATCCTTTTTTTTTTTTTAAGAGTTATATGAGAGAGAGCATGTGCATGTGAGCAGGGAGGGGCAAAGAGAGGGAGAGAGAATCCCAAGCAGGCTGCATCCTGTCAGCCCCATAGAACCTGACTCAGGCCTTGATCCCACATCCCTGGGATCATGACCTGAACCAAAGTCAAGAGTCGGATGCCTAACCAGCTAAGCCACCCCATTGTATCTTGAAATCTGGGATTGCGGTACCTCCAGTTTTGTTCTTTATCCAGATTACTTTATGTGGCACTTTTTGTTTTGATAGAATATATGTACTTTATAAGAAGTATTTATAGTAACTTTATATGAATCATTATTCTTGCATTTTCCCCTCTGTAAGTGCCAGCACATCAGACCCACCAACAGCCAATATCAAGCCAACTCCTGTTGTGTCTACTCCAAGTAAAGTGACAGCTGCAGCTATGGCTGGGAATAAGTCAACACCCAGGGCTAGTATCCGCCCAATGGTCACACCTGCAACTGTTACAAATCCTACTACAACCCCAACAGCTACAGTGATGCCCACTACACAAGTGGAATCACAGGAAGGTAAGTAAAATAATAAATCTGATCAGACTGACTACTCATTTAGATTTATTATGAGAAGATAGCAGTAAGTTCAAGGATAAATAAGGCTTCCACTAAAGCTAAAGACAAACATATAGTAAAAGTGGGCAGTTAATATTTTCAAGTGTGTGCCTCCCAGGATACTTGTTAATGCAGTGAATTTCCTTCCTCCTTCCTTCCCTTTCTTTTTGCTTTGTTTTTTTTTGGTTGTTGTTATTGTTTTTAAGCTGAAGGAGGAGGAAAATAACACACCTATAAGTACATAGCATGTTTTTCTAAGGCCAACATACTTACTTCTAATGGCTTAGGAAGACGATATGAAAGCCACCTTGGAAAGCATACTAAACCACTGGTTCAATGCAGACACCACTCTTTCACTGAAACTGTCTGACCATTTCAGTATTTTCTTCACTGTGTTCCCATGGCTAGTTTCTTACTCATTACTAATAATAAAACTGTGTAATTTGTTTTTGAGCTTCTTAATTTATCTTATTTGGTTATGATTTAAATAAAATCATAGATGCAAAGAGTTTCAGAGACTTATTTAATTCAACCACCAAACTGCACACTACCATGTCAGTCACATAGGCAACACAAAAATGCAGAATACATTAATTACCTTTACTCACACTGTTTTTGCCTAGTGAGTGGTGAGAGATACATACACAAATAACTGTAAAATGTTACCTGTAACATAGTAGGGAGGGAAAAATCCAAGTTTGCTAAGAATAGGAAACTTCATATATTAAATATTATAATTATTTTTCAGCGATGCAGTCAGAAGGGCCTGTGGAACATGTTCCAGTGTTTGGAAGTGCAAGTGGTTCTGTTCGTTCTACTAGTCCTAATGTCCAGCCTTCGATCCCTCAACCCATTTTAACCGTTCAGCAACAAACGCAGGCTACAGCTTTTGTGCAACCCACCCAGCAGAGTCATCCTCAGATAGAGCCTGCAAATCAAGAGCTGTCCCCCAACATAGTAGAAGTTGTACAGAGTTCGCCAGTTGAGCGGCCTTCTACTTCCACAGCAGTATTTGGCACTGGTAAGCTTAATTTCATTTATTTTGTTTTAATTTTTTTTTTTTTGATAAGGTTAATTTTTTTTTTTTTAATTTTTTTTTTTTCCAATGTTTATTTATTTTTGGGACAGAGAGAGACAGAGCATGAACGGGGGAGGGGCAGAGAGAGAGGGAGACAACAGAATCAGAAACAGGCTCCAGGCTCTGAGCCATCAGCCCAGAGCCTGACGCGGGGCTCGAACTCAGGGACCGCAAGATCGTGACCTGGCTGAAGTCGGACGCTTAACCGACTGCGCCACCCAGGCGCCCCGATAAGGTTAATTTTAAAAGCAAGTTAAAGTAGACCTGTGCATTGTATTTTCTTGGACATGATACACATCTTGAGTATTCTTTGTACATACTTGTTTTCTAAATGGGGTTAGGAAGGATGAATGGATTCCTAACACTTCATTTCATGTTTACTACTAGATCACTCATTTTTGTCATTAAGATCTTTCTTCTCTTCCAGTTATTTTGACTGGTTTTAAAGGTGATACAACCCCATAACATTATATGTAACTTAATACAGGTCCTGAGAGGAAAAAAAAACATGTAGGAGACCATATAAGGATTTTCAAATCTAAACAAACAGTGTAAATTTTTTTATCCAAGGAGTCTTGGATTTTATAGCGATGGAAGGCCCTACGTAAACTTTGTGAATAGCAGTTATACATCAGTACACCGTGAATCAAATGCATTGCTGTAAAAGTTGATGGGGTTTATTAACCACATTTAAGATTGATAGTATAAGACCATTGATTGAGAGCAGGTGTGTGGAGGAGAGTAAGAGGAGAGGGAGAGAGAATCTTAAACAGAGTTTGGAGTGCAACTCTGGGCTCATCTCACAACCATGAGATCATGACCTGAGCTGAAATCAAGAGTCAGACACTTAGCCAACTGAGCCACACAGGCACCCCAGTTACTCTTTGCTTACACGTATATTAGCAGGAATAAATTACGTTGAACTGTTCAGTTAAGTGTTTACTATATCTTTCTTCAGTTAAACGACCAAAATGTTTCAAAAACTAACTTTGTTTCATTCAGTTTGTTATCCTCTAATTCAAGATTTTAATTATGTAATTTCAAAGTTTCGGCTACCCCAAGTTCTTCTTTGCCTAAACGGACACGTGAAGAGGAAGAGGATAGCACCATAGAAGCATCAGACCAAGTCTCTGATGATACCGTGGAAATGCCTCTTCCAAAGAAGTTGAAAAGTGTTACCCCTGTAGGAACTGAGGTAAGTCTTTCAGTCACATTATTAGGTGCATGGACCTGTTGGAGCCAAAATCCATTACTTGGAAAACTCTCGTTGAACTTACTGCAAAGCTTCAACTGACAGCTCAGGTATTGTTGCTTTGCCAACATTTGTTTATAATTCTTGGCATATGTTTTGACTGAATTATTTCCCATTTCAATTAAAAAAAGACAGTTATAAAAACTTAAGTTGTATTCCATTTCAATGGAATGAATGGTTATTTTTTCTAATCAAAGAATAAGGAGTTTATTGTCTCATGGACATTTTAAACTGTTACCTGCCATCTTTTTCTCAGATTAACCAAAACTGTGTTCCTTTATTTTCTTTTGTTGAAGCTAAAGTTGTAATGAATTAAGTTTTACCATGAAACGTTAAAACTACTAAATTAATTTCATTAGCATGTATTTAATTAGTGTTTATAAGCTTGTTTATACTGAAGAGAACTGTGGTTGGTTATATCATATAAATGTAAGAGCATTTCTGTTGTATGTATGTAATGTAAGAGCAGTTTCATAAAATTATAGATTTAAGTTTTTATTTTGGGAAAACTAGCTGAGCAGGTGACTCTTCATCTAGTAAATTGATCTGGTTAACACACTTTGTATTATTATTCAGGAAGAAGTGATGGCAGAAGAAAGTACTGATGGAGAGGTAGAGACTCAAGTATACAACCAAGATTCTCAAGATTCCATTGGAGAAGTAAGTAAAACATTTAAAGTAGTAAATTGTTGCATTTCATGAATGAAATCAGCTTTGACAAATTGTAACATTACTTGGACTTTTTTTTTAACTTGATGCTTTTATATTTAATGAAATAACATTAGAATTACCATTGCAATTTCTGTTTTGTTTTACTCCTGGTTAGTATACTGCCTTATAAACTTTGTTAAAGAGATGTTTTTATTATACTTAACACAGAATTTTTGCAGGCTAAGAGTTGTCATGAGTAAAGATTATACACTCTTAACTATTTGGAAAGATGAGTGCTGGTTGAGTCTTGGGTTAATCCATAGTGCCCATTTGGTGGTCCTTTATTGCTCTCCCCTCTATTGCTTCTCTTATGGGATTAAAACAACCGATGAAAGGAAATGCATTTGAATTTTTCTTCATTTTTTGAGCTGTAAATGAGGCTTCTCCAGAGGCAGCCTCACTAGTTCTTAGACTCTGAAGCTATAAACCATTATGTTCCATTCCTGACTACCACTAAAAAGTTGTGTGACTGTGGCAAGTCATTGATTGTAAGCCTTAAGGCCTTAAGCCTTCTCATCTGTTGGAATAATATAACGTGATTTTTAGTATCATAAGTACTAAAAATACGTGGCAGATACTGTTTTAGGTACTATTACTTTTCTTTCATCCCTCTGCCACAATAATTGAGAATTCGTAATATAGTAATATTAATAGTTTAACAACTGATAATTAATACAGTTCCTTACTGTGCATCCCAAGTGTTCTAAGAAATCAGCAGTTATTAGCCAATTTAATCCTCAACAGCCCTATTATATGATGCTCAGGTAAGTAACATACTCAACTTCTGATAGCACTGGAGCTGGGACTTAAACTTAGGCTGTCTAGTTTCTAGTTATACTCCTCAGCTTGAAATAGTATGTTCTGTCTGGATAAATTTTTAGGATCATTTATTCTAATATTATCTATATAAAATTAAGGGATTGTTTCAAGCAGATCATAAGCAACCATAGATTGCAAGTGAATTTTGATTTCTTAGATGTATTAATTTTTAAGTTAATTTTCCCTATTTTCCTTAATTAAAGCAGAAAATTAAACCTTAAAAATGAGTGCACAGTACTCTAAATGACCTCCATTTCACGTGTCTTTCAGAGTGTCATATCTGAAAAGCATAATAATAGTTTTGAAATAATACTTGAATTTCTAATTTCTTGCGAGACTTGGTCAAATTATACTAAAGTCTTCTGTACAAAGTTTTTTCTTGAGATTGGCAAAATTGCCTGTGACTCAGAAGTACCATTTGGCATTCCATTCCACTTTTAGCATTATCTACTGATGTGTAACAGTTCATTTTTCTGGTTTTCTGACATTGAAGCAGATGTTCTTTGTAAGCATTGCTTTTCTTGAAATAAGCCTGTCACTTTGAAGCACATTTTTAATTATACCATAAATTACTCATTTTTTCCCATTACAGCAAATATAATCTTTGTGAAGGAATTCACAAGACATTGCTTTGGGCCTGTATAAAAAATAGATTTTGGGGCGCCTGGGCGCAGTCGGTTAGGCGTTCGACTTCAGCCAGGTCACGATCTCGCGGTCCATGAGTTCGAGCCCCGCGTCAGGCTCTAGGCTGATGGCTCAGAGCCTGGAGCCTGTTTCCGATTCTGTTGTCTCCCTCTCTCTCTGCCCCTCCCCCGTTCATGCTCTGTCTCTCTCTGTCCCAAAAATAAATAAAAACGTTGAAAAAAAAATTTTTTTAAAAAAAATAGATTTTGCTGAGTGCTTAACCAAAAAGTAGTCATTTAATTTTTTATAGTAAATAACAAAAATAAAGCTTAAATTACAGTTGATTTCAGAGGCTAACAAAATAGAATTGTGAGGGTGAATTAAGCAAAGAATTATATTCACGTCTAATGTCTTTAACATGGTTTGAGAACAGTATACTGAGTTATTAGGGATAGAAGCACCTTTGTAAAAAGACCATAATAATAGGGGTACCTGGGTGCCTCATTCAGTTAAGCATCCGACTTTGGCTCCCATCATGATCTTGTGGATCATGAGTTCACGCCCTGTGTCAGGCTCTGTGCTGACAGCTCAGAGCCTGGAGCCTGCTTCGGATTCTGTGCCTCCCTCTCTCTCTGCCCCTCCCCCACTCATTCTCTCCCTCTGTCTCTCTCTCTCTCTCTCAAAAATAAGTAAACATTGTCTTAAAAAGGCAGCTGTTTTAAAAAAAGACAATAATAATAGCTTATTTTGTTTAGTGTGTTTTCCAGGCTATTTCTGGTTTGGGGAATAAATTTTTTTTTTATAATAATAAGTTGCAAGCCTGTGAATATTCTTTTTTTCTGACTTTGGTCTGCAACTACACTGTCAACTAACCACATTGGCTGTTGAACACTTGAAATAGAGCTAGTCTGAATTGAGATAGACTGTGAGTATAAAAATCTACATTGGATAATAAAGGACTTAATTATAAATTTTAAAAGGTGGAATATCTACTTAAAAATTCTTAGTTTGATTACATATTGAAATAATATTTTGTATAAAGAATATAAACTGATTTCACTTGTTTTCATTTTTTAAATGACTACTAGAAAATTGAAAATTACATGTGTGAATCACATCGTGGATCACATTGTGTTTCTGTTGGACAACACTGATCTACACTATCATGCCGGTTTTCATACACATATATCTGTATATATGCATTTTTTTGTATTGGAGTATTACTCAATGGATTTATAATGCTTCCTCTACAAGAAGACGGTAAAGAAACCCGATTTATTTTCTCTAGCGTGTGTTTCAAATTAATTCTTCTTTTAATAAAAATCACATTTTATTTTATTTTTATTTATTTATTTTTTTAATGTTTATTTATTTTTGAGACAGAGAGAGACAGAGCATGAACGGGGGAGGGTCAGAGAGAGAGGGAGACACAGAATCTGAAGCAGGCTCCAGGCTCTGAGCTGTCAGCCCAGAGCCCGACGCGGGGCTTGAACTCACGGACCGTGAGATCATGACTTGAGCCGAAGTCGGACACTTAACTGACTGAGCCACCCAGGCGCCCCTAAAAATCACGTTTTAAAAACAAAATGCTACTAGTCCACAAGTGTTTTTTTGTCTTAGATATACAGTATCTCACTGATAGTTTTAAGTATATTTTACTTTAAAAAAAATTGTTTTTCTTTGTATTTTTTTTTTCACTCTTATAAGGGAGTTACCCAGGGAGATTATACTCCGATGGAAGACAGTGAAGAAACCTCTCAGTCTCTACAAATAGACCTTGGACCCCTTCAGTCAGATCAGCAAACAACAACTTCATCCCAAGATGGTCAAGGCAAAGGAGATGATGTCATTGTAATTGACAGTGACGATGAGGAAGAGGATGATGATGAAAATGATGGAGAGCATGAGGTAAATCATCCATTATTTTTAAACTGCTGGGTGAAATGCTCCAATCCTTAAAACTGCTAATTCATCAACCAGTAACATCTGCTTCCCTGTCAGTTTAAATAGGTTATTTTGCTTTTTTTATCCCAATAGTTCTGAAATTAATATTTTATAATGGAATTGAGCATAGAACAAGTGATAAAAAGTCCATCTTTTTTTTTAATTGCTAAGCCCTTTTAGGATTTGCTAAATTTGTTAAATTAATTGAACTTAGTTTTAAATATTACGGACAACTAACTGGATTCAGTTGTAAGCTCTATCGTTTCTGGAGATAAAAAAAAGGGGTTTTTTTTTCTTGTTTAGTCACATAATTTTTTTCAAAAATAATGGAAGGTTTTTTTGTGTCTTTTGTGTGTGTGTTTTTGTTTTTTTGCTAATTGAAGCATAATTTAAGTGAAACTTTATTTTTTATTTTGGGAATTAATCCTTATTGATAACCATTCATTTGAGATTCTTTCATTAATCAAACAGTGGTTTTTAAAGGCTCATAGTTTAGTATAATTCCATCATGTTTTTTCTTCAGTGCCACTTTTTAAATTGAGAATCAACTGGACCACCTAACACTTTTTGGACACCTCGGAGCTTTGATCTTTGAACTGGTCTCATGTCAACAGTTAGAATACAGAACTGATTATTACAGTACTCATTCCAGTAAACCTCACAGTTTTGCTATTTGCTGCCACTGACATAATTCCATATAACTCTCAGGACAATTCCTGTATCCTGATCAACGGTGTGTCACTGAAATTTTTTTTTTTTTTAATGTGTATTTATTTTTGAGAGAGACAGAGACAGAATACAAGGGGGTTAGGGGAAGAGAGAGAGGGAGACACAGAATCGGAAGCAGGCACCAGGCTCTGAGCTGTCAGCATAGAGCCCGACGCGGGGCTCAAATTCATGAGCTGTGAGATCGTGACCTGAGCCGAAGTCGGTCGCTCAACCGACTCAGCCACCCAGGCGCCCCTATTGAAATTTTTAAACACGCTGTTAGGATGTGCAGAATATGTGTGCTACATCAAAGATCTTTGTTTTTCCTTGGGAATTTTTCTGCTAGGATTATGAAGAAGATGAGGAAGATGAGGATGATGATGAGGATGACACAGGGATGGGAGATGAGGGTGAAGATAGTAACGAAGGCACTGGTAGTGCAGATGGCAATGATGGATATGAAGCTGATGATGCTGAGGTAAGTGGCTAGAATTAAGAACTTGCTAGAAAAACTGTTTTCCAAGGGTATACAGAGGCCTGTGTTGTCAGAACACTAACACTTCTTAGACCTTTGGATTTGTTTGTTTGTTTGTTGTTATTGTGGTTTAGGTTGGTTATGATGTTTTTAAGGTAACTAATATATTTGCACTTATTCCTCATATTTTGTTTTTAGGGTGGTGATGGAACTGATCCAGGTACAGAAACAGAAGAAAGTATGGGTGGAGGTGAAAGTAATCAGAGAGCTGCTGATTCTCAGAACAGTGGTGAGACTTTTTTTAAGGAGACCTTTTTTAATTGAATATTTCTGGTAATATCTTCTAAGCTAGGATAGCATTTGATTATCATGTAAGGAATGAAACTTGGTTAGTAAATTAGCAAGCAAGAGATTAGCTTATTCTAGGTTTGTTATTCTCTCATGTAAAGTCTACTATATTTATCACTAAAGTCATTATACTGTCTTTGCTGCCACATCAGACTTTTGTAAGATTCAAACATTCCGAAGTCTGTAAAGTATTGTAAATGTAATGTGTTGCTGCTGTTTTTATTAAGTGGAAAAAGTTCAGTCAGGGGCCTCTAACAGTGGTAATAGCAGTTCACAGCCAGAAGAGGTCATCTAAATCAAGTTGTACATTTAGGATTTGTGGGTGTTGGAGCTTTGCAATGTTTACTGGTTTTCCATTGAATAAAAGATACTGTGGTCATCGTAACATGCTTTTTGTTAAATGTTTGAGAGGGTGAGTCCAGACCTCACTGAAATGTTGTAGGTATTAAAGGATTCTGGAAATCATAGAAAAATTTATTTTAGAACATTTTTAAATGTGTTTTAAAGAATTGGTGATCATCTGGTCTAATATCCTGGTTTTATAAATAATACTGAGCCAAAATCACAAAGGGTAATGTAATAAAGCCTTATATATGTGGACTATTGGGAAAACTGTGTCTGAATTTCTGTATAAACCTGCACATTTAAAAATGCAAGGTATGGGGCTTGTGGGTGGCTTGGTGGGTTAAATGTCCAACTCTTGACTTTGGCCCAGGTCATGATCTTGTAGTTTGTGAGTTCAAGCCCCACGTCGGCTCTGTGCCGATAGTGCGGAGCCTGCTTGGGATTCGCTCTTTCCCTCTCTTTCTGCCCTTCCCTACTTCTCTCTCCCTTACTTTCTCTCTCTCTTTCAAAATGAATAAATGAACTTAAAAAATAAATGCATGGTATGTGCTCATGTGAATTAAGATAAAGCAAGGGCATAGGCAACCTTTCAGCTTTTAAATTTTTTAGGAAAAAAAATAAACTAATGAATATTAAACCATATACTAAAACATATTACTTTTTAAGGGACATAAGGAGAGAGATTAATGATAATTTGGGGTCATAATTTGCATTTTATAAAACATTTTGTAGATTTAAGAAACATGTGTCACATAGTTGGGATACAGGAAGAAATATGTTTTGCCCTTTTAAGTATTATCACTGAAAGTTAAGTCTTTTCAGGGCCAATGTTGGTAGCCATTTTTTTCCCAGATACAAAGCATATAATAGATGTTCATTGAATACTTACTGGAGACTTTCTTTTTTACAGTCAAACAAAAATAGGCCTAGTGATCTGGATAAAATTAAGTTAGTGGATGTATTTGGTATGTTGCCAAAAAGTTACAAAAAGAATGCTTTTCCTGAGCAACTGTACTTAACATTAAATTGAACAATGCCAGGGTTAAGGATGCCAAACCCCCTGTATAGTCAAATATTCAAGTATAACTTCTGACCCCCCCAGAATTTGACTACTAATGGCTAACTGTTGACCTAGAAGCCTTAATGATATCGTAAAACAATTAACATGTTTTTGTATATTGTATCACATACTGTATTCTTTTAATAAAGTAAGCTAGAGAAAAGAAAACATTATTAAGGCAATCATGAGGAGAACATATAATTATTGTACTGCACTGTAAAAAATCTGCATATATGGACCTGTGCAGTTCAAACCCGTGTTGTTCAAGAGTCAACTATATTCTTAGAATGAGCTTATCAGTTTAGGTACCAATTAAGAATCTGAGGGGGCACCTGGCTGGCTCAGGACATGCAGTCGGTAGAACATGCAGCTCTTGATCTCGGGGTTGTCAGTTTGAGCCCCACATTGGGCATAGAGATTACTTAAAAAAGAAGAGGGAAAAAAAAGATCACATAGTTATTAAATGTTATAGCTAGAATCTGATTCCAGACCTCAGACTTTTAAAACTGCTAAATTCTGTGATAGCCTATTTACTTTCCCAGTGGGAAACAGCTTCTGTTGTTTTTACCACGTATGTAGAAGACCTAGACATCTGAAGATCAAGACATTGAAATTACAAGTTTAAGAATCCGAAAATACAGAAGTATTTTTTAGCTGGTTCCATTAACCAACCAGAGAAATAGACTCAGAGAGGTTAAGGGACTTGCCTAAGGCTGCACAGCTGATAATTGCACTCCCATTGTCCACACCTCACTGCTTTCCTTCTGAAAGTATTAGTGAGGTGAACATTCCTAGTGGCAAAATTTATACTTCTAGGGGATTGTCCAAGTTATTCTGTGATAAATTTAATAGTTCAAAATAAGCTTCTCTTTTCCTCTAGGTGAAGGCAGTGCAGGTACTGCGGAGCCATCTTTTTCCCAGGACATTTCTAGAGAACAACAGCCATCATCAGCATCTGAAAGACAGACTCCTCGAGCACCTCAGTCTCCGAGACGCCCTCCACACCCTCTGCCCCCACGCCTGACCATTCATGCTCCACCTCAAGAATTGGGACCACCAGTTCAGGTATTAAAAGTACTGGTCAATCTGAAAAATAAACTAAAAAATCTTGGCTTTATCTCTCCTCCTTTCTGTTAGATACAATTTTTTCCAGAAGTTAAATGAACTTTTTAACGTTTTAGCATATTTTTATGAAGTTTTTTGAACTGAAACTAATCTCTTACTTCTTTTCCTTAAAATATGTCAGTAATTTACTTCATAAGTGAAGCAAGTTTTAGAAAGGCAAGGCTTACTAAAAGTTGTGTATAAATTGAAATGGTTACAGTCATAACAAATAAATGTCTGGTCACTTTTTCTAAAGGTTAAAAAAAGGAAAAGGGTTTCTGGGATTTTAAATAAAGTAAATTTTATTTTAGCAGCAGACCACCATGTATTTTGAAGGTTTCTTTTTCTATGGTGCGCATGTTTTTTCTTCAAAAGGAAATTACTATTCTGCTTAACAGAACATTTTTTTCTCTCCTTTTGTTTCATTCATACATATTAATTTCCATTTTCCTAATTAATGATAGTGTTCATGATCCTTAGCATGTAGCACTCTTTGTAATAGGGTTGAACATCTCTTAATCAGAAACTCTTACAGAAATAGCAGGAAAACTACAAAGGCTCTTACTAATCTAACTTGACTCTTACGCTACGTTATGGTGTACTGAAAACTGTCAGGTGTAGATTCTTCTAAAATACCACAGATGAAGATAACCTCATTAGGTAAAAATATAGCCTTAATGGATTGTGTATGGATCCTGCAATATATACCAAATCTACCAATTCAGAATTGCCTAAATTGGGCAACAGTTTATGTGAAGACCATATTGCTATTTGAGCTACAAAGAATAATTAAGCTTTAAGATCCAAAGGCACATTCCCTAATGTCTTAAATTAAGGAAATAGTAATTAGCTACATACAAATAAAATAGGATCAGAGATTGGTTTTAAATATTGGTTAATATTTTGTCTTTTGGTTAATAAAGTATTTGTTGGTCAGTATTATAGTCTGTACATTTAAAAATTTATCGCTATTTAAAACTGATTTCTTTAGTGCAAATATAAGCAATTTTTCCTGAAAAGATACCCTGGTGGTTACATTATATGCTAACATTTCAGTGCTGTTATGATCAGTGTAGTAAGCTGTATCTATTGGTATTTGGTTCTTGTTTCATTGCCTGATTCCTTAAAACAAATGTAATTCCCTTCTTGACACAGAGAATTCAGATGACTCGGAGGCAGTCTGTAGGACGTGGGCTTCAGTTGACTCCGGGAATAGGTGGCATGGTAACTATCTACCCATTATGTGAAAGTGACTCATTTGTTCAGCACATACTTACGTAGTCCATACATGTGTTTCTGTCATGCTGTTGATTCCATTTTCTGCCTTCATTTCAGCAGCAGCACTTTTTTGATGATGAGGACAGAACAGTTCCCAGTACTCCAACTCTTGTGGTACCACATCGCACTGATGGATTTGCTGAAGCAATTCAGTAAGTTAATGAACGAGAAACATATTTTGTAACTAATCATATTCTTCCTTTTTCCCTGTTAGTTTGTTTATATTTGAGTGATTCATTACTTATTGAGTCTTCTAATTGTGTCCTGAGCACTGGGGTAGGAGGGCTGAGGATGTAGTGTTGGGGAAAATGATATAAAGGTGAATGAAATATAGTGGCTTCCATTAGGAATTTGAAATTTAAAGGCATTATAACAGTGGTTAAGAACACAGCCTCTGGAGTCAGAATGCCTGGGTTTGAAACTTAGCTGTACTGCTTGCCAGCTGTGTCAGGTTATTTAGGTTCTCTATTCTATTCTCTATTCTCATTTTACTAATGAGCATAATACGGTAGTTAGTACCATAGAAATTGTGGGAATTAAATGAACTGATTTATACTAACATGGTTAGAATATTACCTGGTATGTAGTAAATGCCTTGCAGATGTTGATGAAGGTGTTGGTAATGGCAGTGATCGTGAAGGATGGCATTATTTCAAAAGCCAAGCATATGAGGAAACTAATTGTCGCCTACTCAGTCTAGGAGAATAAAAGGATAAGCAATAGGCTTTTTAATACAAAGAAGTTAGGGGAAATTAATATGAGACTTAATGGGGACAACATTGAATTGAGTCTTGGAAAAGAATTACCTACCACTTTTGAGCATTTCCATGAATCTGTTTATTTAATCTTTATAGCTATGAGCCTAGACACCATTATTGTTGCTGTTTTACATTATAAGGAAGCACAGAGATATTAACAGACAGCAAGAAAATGACAGTTTATTATTTAGAACCAGTCATTCTGGCTCTAGAACCTGTGTTAACTTGAGCCAAACCACTTCTCTTAAAGGATAAAAAAGCTTTCCATGTGAAAGTACTCGTTTAATTGTAACTAAAGTATTAGGTGCATAATAGGATGTACTTGAATACCAGAATGAAAAAGTTCCAGAGACTTGGGAAAATATATGCCCATATAATATATGCCCATCAAAACCTATTTTAAACTTGCTCAATTAACCATAACTCATCTTGGTTAACACACTTTTCCAAGCCAACTGATCAGTGTCTGCCCTTCCCTTCTGGAAGTCAGCCTATCAGAAAGAGACTCCAGTAAGCTGGTTCTGAGTGACAGCCAGTTAGCAGATTCTTGCATAGGTCAGAATGCAAGGTTCTAATAATTTTATGAAGATAAGTTTAACAATCCACCTGAAAGAGAACATCTTTAACTAAAGCAATAGTGTTGACATGGAAAAGAAAATAGATTTAAGAGTAACACAGAGGAATAATCCATAAACATTAGTGGCTGGCTAGTGAAAGAAGGTGGAAGGGTAGGGTGAGGTGTGGGCACAAGGGGAAGACAAGTTTCTAGCCATCTAACAGGGTCTAGACTTTTTCTAGACCTTGGGAGCCGTGTGATGAGCTCTTTCAGAGAGGAAGTGGGCTAGAGGTGGCTTATCTATGACTCAACAGTGAAAAACCAAGACAAGACTTTGTCTCATGACTCTTTTTTTTGGTACTTCTCATTTTAGATTTGTGTTGTTTTCAGTGTATCTACATGGAGATAGAGATCCAGTAGATTCAGGAAATGTGAGGCATAGTTCAGGAGAGCTGAAAGTTACTGATAAATTAAATATATATAAATCACATGTAATCTTACTACTAAATTCATTGACAACTGATATTTTGAAAATATTTTTATAAGGATTTCTGTAATCAACTTTATTTCTAATCTGTTTTCTTCCTACTTTGTGCTTATTCTTCCTTCTATGTTGTTTCCTATCATTGTGATTTAAACAAAGTAACTTTAAATTTTATCTTAAATTCATTTTTGTCTATTTAGCTCCCCACAGGTTGCTGGTGTTCCTAGATTCCGGTTTGGGCCACCTGAAGATATGCCACAGACAAGTTCAAGTCACTCTGATCTTGGCCAGCTTGCTTCTCAAGGAGGTAAATAGATAAATAAATGCTTAGATCTCCTGGATTTGCACGTATTCAAGTAATAAGCTATTCTGATGTGATTTTTTTTTAAAGTGAGCAAATATAAACTTTTTTAAAAAATTGATATCTAAGTAATTCCTCTGCAGATTTTTGGGAAAAGCTGTATTTACTACTTGTTAAATGTTGCCTTACATATAAATCTTACCTTTCCAACAAAGTTCTCAGATCTTTGAGCATAAGGACTAGATTTTACATTTTTATTTCTTCTGGCTCCTATATGTCATACATGTACAAACTATTTAGGAATATTTGTTGAACATAGGTACAATGAGCCATTTTAAAGTTGTTGAAAGGAATGCAGCATGTTTTATGTTTAGTTTGGTACTTTACATTTCTAGTTAAAGGTATAAAATTAACTAGATATTGTCTACTGACATTGAAAGTAAGAAATATAAAATGTGTAAAATATGTGGCATAAAATGATCCCTAAGTTAAGTAATACTAGTTGGCTGTTAAACATGAATTATGCTTTTTGTGGAATTAATTACCTTTTAATCCTCAGTCGGCATCCATATAACCAACTATATTTGTGGGAAGCTGTATGGCATTTTGTAAGTGAATAAGGAAAGCATACTACTTTTATAAGCCCAAAATAAAGGATCATGTAAGCCATATACTGTATCTTTTATATAAATTGAAATCTTACATGATTTTTTATTTTATAGGACAATTCCTAGGCTTGGAAGTCAGGTCTAGGCTTAAATTGGAATGCTACCACCTACTAGTTTTGCAACTTGGCAAAGTTGATTAGCCTCCTTGAAATTCAGTTTCTTTAACAAAAAGGGGAGGAGTCATATCTTGTAGTTTTGGTGAGTAGATTCTAACGTAGGACCTGATTTAGTTGGGTATTCCATAAAGTTAGCTTATATGAAATCACAGGACTAGCATCTTAGGTACTTTTTTAAAGGCTTCTGAGTGTCTGTGAACTTAAAGGATGTGTTTCAGTTACATTTACATTTTGAGAGACTGATTTTTGCCTGATGGTGCGAAATAAGTGGGCTACAGCAAACTTGTGTGTCTCCACTGATTCATTTTTTTTCTTTCAGATACCTAGCATATTGACAGTTTTATGTTCTTTCAATCATTCATTAATATTTAGAATTGTCTTTAGGTTTAGGAATGTATGAAACACCCCTCTTCCTAGCTCATGAAGAAGAGTCAGGTGGCCGAAGTGTTCCCACCACACCTCTACAAGTGGCAGCCCCTGGTAAGTATCACAGGCAGACTGGTAGATTACGTACATTCTTGGTAAAATGGGAACCTGTGAGACATCTTCTGGCTAAAGATTTGGTAAGCCACCAAGTTAAAGTTGTCGTTTCTTTTCATTTTAAAGTGACCGTATTTACTGAGAGTACCACCTCTGATGCTTCAGAGCACGCCTCTCAGTCGGTTCCAATGGTGACGACGTCCACTGGCACTTTATCCACAACAAATGAAACAGCAACAGGTGATGATGGAGATGAAGTATTTGTGGAGGCAGAATCTGAAGGGTAAAGGTTTACTTTATAATTTTACCTTGCTTTAGACCTTTACACTTGTTTTCCTTTAGCCAGGAGACAGTGGGTTTGGCTATATTTTCAGTAGCATCCCATTACAAAAATAAACCAAGCTATACATTTTGGAAGACTGATTTTTTCATACAGTAATATATTTTAGGACTTGGATGTTACTGCAGCAGACAAGTAATTTTTAAAATGTTTATCTCCCTGAAAATTACGTGATGTATTCTAGAACAGTCTTTTCTTTAAAGTCACTGGTACCCTTGCATTAATGTAGCTGCTTGAACTTTTCTCTAAGTAAGAAGTCTTTCTGTGAAAATTTGGAAATGGCTCACTTTCCATTTTGTAGTGGGCTCTTGAGTGAACCTCATTTATTCATTCTTTAGAACTTGATATCTGAAATACTGACTTCTTAAAAATTAGAAACTTCTAGTAGTTTTTAAGACCTGACAACATTTTTTTAATACATCAGTTATAAACAAAGTTTAACAAAAGTATTTCATGACACATCATCTGTATTTTTTAAGTCAAGGGAGTAGAGTAATTTATTTAAAAAAATGTTTTAACGTTTATTTGAGGGAGAGAGTGTGAGTGGGAGATGGGCAGAGAGAGAAGAGATGGAGACATACAATCCAAAGCAGGCTCTAGGCTCTGAGCTGTCAAAACTCAATGCGGGGCTGAACTCAAGAACCATGAGATCATGAGCTGAGCTGAAATTGGACACTTAATCAACTGAACCACCCAGGCACCCCAGAGGGAGTAGAGTAATTTAATGCAAAGAAGCACTAGACCATGGTCTTGGAAAAGTTTTAACTTTCAAGGCAGAACCTAATTCTTTATAAAATAAAAAAGTTGAACTACTTCATAGAAGCATAGCTAGAACTAGCACCCAGATTTCCTAGGTAGAGCTCAAAGATTTTGTTTTATTTAGCAGTATTTTCTTAGCATAATTATAGGCCACTTCTAGCATATGAGAGAAAAAGCAGGCTTATTATTATGCTGTAACACAGTGCTGCTAATTTTGAGGTTATACACCCTGCTGGGAATACTAGCTGTCATTAATTTCATACCATGTATACAAGTTGCTTTATATATGTTGTTTCTGACCCACACAAAATCTCTACAAAGTATTATCTCCAATTTACAATGAGGAAGCCCAGACTCAGAGCATGTTAAAATAACTTGCTTAGGCCACTGGTAACTGGCTTAGACTGGATTTGACCCTTGACTTCAGCCCCATGCACTTTACACTTCATTAGCACTTCTCAACTTCAACACATAGTTATGAAAGACATCTTTCAGATACATTATTACTAATGACTGTACTAAAATTTGCAGATGATAATACTGGAGCAGATTCAAAGTGCTTTTGTATTGTTACCTCCCTTCCTTGCGTTTTGATGTGCTTTTTTGAGTGGTAGAGAGAGTGGTGAAGTTATAGTCATTGAGCCAGGAAATCACATACCCACAGCATGTCTCATCTGGGCTAGAGCCCCTGGTGAATTAGTTGTTTATAGTTGTGACTTGTAAATTATTTTAGTGTTCTGCTTTCCTAGAAAGTTGTTTTGAGATTTCAAGATCTCGGTAATATCTCTTATGAATGTCAAGAATGTGCACATCCTTTGTCAAAGAAAAAAACGACAAAGAAAGGAAGCAGAAACTAAAATTGGAACATGTCCTGGTGAGAGAGGAATAAGGAAAAAGCAACTTGAGCTCTCTTTTCCTCTGCCCCCTTAAAAAAAAAATAAACCATTATCAATGTCAGAGTCTACAATCTTGAGTTAGGGGGAACTTGGGGTTATTTAAGTGATAAACTATATCAAAAAGAGGTTGGGAACAATTTTGGATACCTCAAAGATCAGCTTGTATTTTCTACCAATCAATTTTTATTTTCCTTTCTTAGTATTAGTTCAGAAGCAGGCCTAGAAATTGATAGCCAGCAGGAAGAAGAACCTGTTCAGGCATCTGATGAGTCAGATCTTCCTTCCACCAGTCAGGATCCTCCTTCCAGTTCTTCTGTAGGTAAGTTCCTGCTCTTGAATACAGCACAACTCGATACATCAAACTTGTTTGCAAAAGACAATTTTATCGGTAACAAATTGATAATTCTCTTTTTTCCCTGAGTTTAAAATGCCTTATTTAAAATGGAAATTGTATTTCATTAAAGGAGACATCAGGTATATTAAAGACGTGGTTGTCCTGGAGGTGCGGCAGGGCTGTGAGGGATTGGTTACTGGGAAGGAAGCTAGGGAGCAATACTTCACATCTCCTGCCTCTTGAAAACAAAGCAGCTTCATGTTATTTGTTCTACATTTGGGGGTTCTGACATGAGATTGGATTTGAAGAGTTGAAGGGTAGGAGGACTGTTGCTCAAAAAATATTTGAAATTTACTGATGTAAATAATTTCAAAGTTTGGCTTTCTTTTCAAGTACATGACATTAACTTTGAAAAAGGCTATTTTATGTATCTTTCCTACAATAGAAACTATTTATCTGGTATTCTTAAAAAAGTAACATTTATTGAGCACTTATGTGTATCAGACCATGTTTAAGCCCTTTACATGTATTTATTTAATTCTCACATGAAACCAACATGGTAATCACTCATACGGAAACTGAGGCACAGAAATGTTGAATAACTTTGCCATAGTACATAGCTAATAAATAATGGGCAAGCCAGGATGCAAACTCAAGAAGTTTGGCTTCAGGGACTCCACTTTTAAAATAATACGCTGTACTAACTTATCTGTCTTACAGTTTTTAGGTACGGAATTACTTTTATTATTGAAGAAATATAGTACCCATCATCCACTCTGATTATTTTTATTTTGAATTGTTTATAGTAGTAATTCTCAAATTCTGCCATGGAACCTTCATGTTCTGTGGAAGATCTGCTCAGTTATTACTTTTTTCAGTTATGGGACTTTACTATCTCAAGATCTTTTCTGCCTATCAGCTGCTTTTCTCTGACACATCAACCGATGAGCCAACATCCCAAGGCTCAGATCCCTTTTAACAGCTAGTAACTTTAAATGCCTGCACATTTATTTTATTATGAAGTATGGATGGTCATAATTAATCTTGTAGTCAAATTAGAAATGTATATAAACTATATAACTCAATGCATTACAGTCCACAGGGTTCAAGTATCATAATTATCAGAATTATTAATAATAGAATTACTGAAGTGCTCTTTCTCCAATTATATTCTAATGTCCCATGAGAATTCTTTTCAACTGTAGAATGGGCACTAGTTGTATCTTACCAGGGCTTGCATAAGAAGATAGGGTTTTTGTTCCCTTATGTAGTATGCTATGAAATTAGGATGTCTACATTTTTTGGTAATATAAAACACTAAGCCACCTCATCTGAGCAATTGTTCATTTGGTCAGTAAATATTTCAGTGCCCACCATGTGCCAGGCAAAAGAAAGCATTACTAGGAAAATGACATTTCAGTAAAGACCTGGAAAGGGTAAGGTAGCAAAGCTGTGCAGTTTTGAGGAAAAAGAGTGTTCCAGGTGAGAGATCTAGCAGATGCAGAGTCCCTAAGACAGCATTGTGGTATATTCAAGGTCAGCCAGGAGGCCAATGTGGTTAGAGCACAGGAAGACCAGAGAGGCACCGGGGGAGAGGCCCAATAGATCATCATAATTGCTTTGGCTTTCATGGATTTAGGAAGCTTTTCTTTTTTTTAAGTTCATTTATTTATTTTGAGAGAGAGAGAGAGAGAGAGAGAGAGAGAGAGTGTGTGTGTGTGTGTGTGTGTGTGTGTACACACGCACATAAGTGGGGGAGGGGCAAAGAGAGAGGGAGAGGGAGAATCCCAAGCAGGCTCTGTGCTGTCAGTGTGCAGCCCAACATGGGGCTCAATCTCACGAATCGTGAGATGACCTGAGGTGAGATCAAGAGTCAGATGCTTAACCTGTCTGAGCCACCCGGGTACCCTGGATTTAGGAAGCTTTTTTAGAGGGCTTCAAACAGAGTAGTAATAAGGACTTAACAGTATCAGTTTCGCTGCTGTGTAAATAAGAGATTTGAAAATGTGTAATGGGCAGAAAGAAGGAGAAAGTTTGGAGGATATCGTACTGATTCAGGGTTAAGACAGTGATGTTTAGACAGGCTGGTAGAGTTTAATTTGTGAGAAGAGGTCAGATTTGGGGATAAATTTGAGCTGGCAAGATTTGCTAATGATTGGATTTGGGGTGTCTGGAAACGAGAGGATTCAGATAATGATCACATTATAGTGTAGGGGACTGTTATTTCCTGAGGGAGGTGATATGTGGTATTTTATTGTAGTCCTCACCTTCTAGCACAGTGATACCTGGATAGGCACCAAGTGAATATTTATCAAATGAGTGGAGTGAATGAATGAAAAACCTCAAGCACTCTTTTTAATAAGGAAATTTTTTTTTTACATTTTACTCTTTTGCTTGTTAAACGTCCCTTGTTAAAAATGAAACAACTTTTAAATACTGAAACAAGTGGACACCTCTGCATTTATCCATGCATTTAGTAACTAGATTTTGTCATTGTAAATGCTTTTCTTATTTTTTAACCTGCTTTCTTATATTTTAATGCGTTTTTTTTTTCCTTAGATACTAGCAGTAGTCAACCAAAGCCTTTCAGACGAGTAAGACTTCAGACAACATTGAGACAAGGTGTCCGTGGTCGTCAGTTTAACAGACAGAGAGGTAAATTTCTGACATATTGATTACATGATAGGATGTATGATAGTAATACACGGAACAAGTTTTCTAATCCTTAAACTTCCAACTGTATCTAGGTTTTTTTAATGTTCAAGGATTGATTAAATTATTACACATTGAGCATGTGATGTTTACTAACCTGTAAGCTTCTTGCAGAAAGATTTGTAAACTATAGGTATATAATGAATATGTACTTAGAATTCATATTTATTCATTTCTTCCTTGAATTAAAAGTAAAGATTTTGAGAAGCTGAAGTGTTATAGTACTAGATAGTCATTTGTTACGTCTCTGCCTATTGTTATACTTCTTACACTACAGAATAAAGCTTTGTGACTTTGTTTAGTTAAAAAAATTAAAATTTTTAATGTGTCTTCTAAGGTAAACATTAAAGATTGTATTCATGTCATGAAAATAATAATCTAATTGTACTAATTTTCACTGAAGATGTCAAATGTCTAACACAGTTTTATATTTATATACCTAGATATTTGATATTGAAAACAATTTTTATAATGACCTAGGGTAAGTGAATACTCCAGTTTTGAGCTAACTTCTTAAAAGATGCATTCAGTTTGGTTATTTTTTTCTCTTATAGGTGTGAGCCATGCAATGGGAGGGAGAGGAGGAATAAATAGAGGAAATATTAATTAAATATCCTGTAAACTGTAATAATTGTGAATAAGATTGTCCAAGCCTGTTTTAGTGTAATGGTTGTCAAGATTAAAAACCTTTTTGTATTTAAATCAGTATGCTTCTCTCAACATTCTTTATTAATAAAATGTGTTTCAGTGTCAAAATTTTTCATTTTTTTCTTCATTTTAATTAGTCGATTCTTCCTTTGCCCGTGGGTCTAAGGACAGTTGTACCAGACATTGGACAAGGTCCGCCCAGAACGAGTAGTAATGACTCTTGCTGTTCTACTTGGTTCATCGATGTTATAGTATTGATCTAAATAAAAGAGAAATCCTTTTTTAATTAAAAAGAAAACAAAACACCTGAACTAAAAATAGGGGTTTTTTTTTTATTATTACACTCAAAGACAGTGTTTGTCAATTTAATATCAGAAATGTTTAGATTGATTAATTTGAATTTACAAAAATAAAATTGCTTTCCCATACTGACCTTTCACCATCTTTCCATAAAATTAGGTTCATCTCTCCTTTTCACGGTAAGAATTTGAGAAAAACTAAGTCTAAAAAATTATTCACTTGTTTTATCCTTTAAAAATATTTTTGACATTTATATAGGTAGAATAACTTAGATTTCTGAATTTTTCTAAGAAAAGTGCCCCAGGTAATATAATTGAATTAATAAAGTTAGTTTCTCAACTTCTTTGTGATCTTCATGACTGTGTAGTGATGCAAATCAGTAATATTTTGTGGCACAAGACCTCCTATAAATGCCACAAGCAGTAGAAGTAAAATACTGTTTTTAGTAGCAGTTTTACTCAAGTAATATGTTTTATTATACTAGGCTTTAATCTCATGAAGGATAGTACAGAATTGAATTGTAGCACATTCAGTTCAATTGAAAATAAAGTGAAAATCTAAACTTTCTCTTTTTCAGAGCAATTAGAATAAGTATAGTTTAACTTCTCATCTTTAGTCACCATTGAACACTCGTGGTTTTGCTTTAATTATATTATTTCAGAGATTAGAGCACATCTGTAAGAACCTATGAAGATTTTACTTAATAGCTTACCTTTAGAAAAGGCATAATAATCATAGCCATCAGGTTTTCTGGTGTTGGGCAGTGCTATAGCTGAAGTAACCACATTTGGAAATCCTCTCCAGTATAAACTCATTTTAACTTCATTATGGAGGAAACCTGTAGATTTAAAGGTATCAGACTGAAAAGCAATGTACTATAGGAAAGAGCAGATATTAGGCAGACCTGGGTTTGAATCGCAGTTTGGTGACTTAGTAGCACTACTTTGGGCGAGTTGTGCCTTAGTTTTTGCTCTCTCTGACATGGTACAAATACCTACCTTACAGGACTCTTCTGAGGTTTACAGATTTGTATGTAATGTTCTTGGTAAGAGGTACCTGATAAGTGGTATTAATTACAATGAACAAACCTGAATAAACATTTCTTTACTCACACACACAAAGAAAGTATTGATCTGGTCCTCCGCTGAGTTGGATTGATGTTTTACATCAATACGCTTTAAATTATTAGAGCTATTTAGTCACTGCATTCAATAAGCTTCATTCTGTAAGAAACTGTATTACATCTATTTCATGTGCAAGAATTTTTAACACAGTGAGAAACATTACCTTTGTCTTGATAAGAGACTCTGATGGGTGAATAGCGAATTCTGATGGTGTGTGTTTGAGAAGGTCCTATGGCGCGTTCGAAGCGACGTCTCCTAACCTGTGTTGTTTCTCCATACACTGAATAATTGATAGCAGGCCTTCTACCAGTGCACTTTCTGACAGGTTCCTGTTTATAAATATACTGCTGAATGCCGCCACCTATTATGTATTAGAAAATCACATATAATAATGAAAATTAAGCTTAATCCTCCGAAAAGGTGGAAAAGAGCTTTTGCAAGATAGAGGAAATGATCAAGGTCTTTCATAAAGTATGTCCAGACATTAATGACCATTAGTCCAAGGGTATTATAAAATAATTACTGAGTCCTGAAATCCTTCCTGAATGAACAAAACCAACAAATTGTATATTTGTATATTTAACTTTGTTTGAAAGTAAATGATGACACTTACATTAAGGACCTGAACATTCAAATGAAATTGTAATTTGTATGCTGAGAGCTCTAAATACTCTTTCCTGTCCTCAGTTTTTTCATTGAAAATATCTGATTCCAGCCATTAAAGATCTTTTGACAGTAAACCCAGTAATAAATGAAAATATTTAATAAAATTTCCCAGACAAATCAACTCTTAAAAGTTTTGTAATCTTGTCAATTATGTAACACATACCTCTCTTGAAAAAATACACAGATTCAGGTCTTTCCTTGTATTTAGCTATGGAGAGAGCTGCCACTATTTTTCCATTTAGTCCTCCAAATCCTTTTACAATTTGTTTGGGATACCCTGCATCTTTTATGTCATTGGTGAAACGCCAGTACTGAGAATCCTGATAATTCAACAGAGGAAATAATGTTAACAGCTTCGGAATAAAAAGGTTAGGGATTCATTCTTAGACTTAAATATAGGGAGAAAGTTTTAACTTCATTAAGTGAATAAATTAGCCTGTAATGTTACCAAGTTGTTAACTTTTCAGATTAAATTTTGATGATAGAATAGCTTAATAAAATATGGAGACCCTTCTGAAGTAGAGGTTAAGCTGATTTATGCTGTTATAATAAAGAATAGCTTGTTGCTGATTTCTCTGAAAAAAGATATTTTTCTTACCTTAAAGAAGAAAGTTTTTCCTTCACAGTTGCACCTAGTAAAAACAGTATCAATGGGGGAGGGAATACCCCAAACTTCAGTAATTTTACGAGCTGGAGATGGTGGACTGAATGGACTTAGCATCCAGAAATAATGACCTAAAATTGAAAGTGATCTATCAGCCTATAAGCTGAATGAATCCCAATAAAGAAACCAAAATAAAAAAAATTTAGTCTATCGTAAGAACAGATTGAATAAATAAGCATTACATGACAAGTTTAGTCAATACCATGAGGACTAGTATAGTTAGTATTTGAACATTTCTGAGAGTAGAGATTTCTCAAGTCTGAAGTTCAAGCCTTTGAAATATTTTAATTTTCCAGTTTCCCTAGAAACTTCTGGCTTTGTGACTTAACAGAAAGTCACTTCTCTCTCCATTTCTTTACCTTTTAGAACCAAGGAGTTATAATTCAATGACTGCCAAAATCTCTTTAGCCTCTACTGTGCTAGTCTATGATTTGTTTCCGGTCAGATTTAATCAAAATATTAGAGGACTGGACCAGCAGAAGGCACAGCAGAGAATTAACAGGAAGTAACTGCTGCTCTGTTACACTCACACACAATGTAGCACTGTAGAAAACATCACAATCAAGATGTTATTTTCAAGTAAAATAGAGCAGGTAATACAAATCCTGATGTCATTTCATTTGATATGAAATCAAACTATGAACTACCTTTTCATTCTAATGGAACAAAAAATCTTAGTAGTATCTCTTCAAGTTCTTTGTTTTGTTTGTCTCTCCCAATATGTCCAATTTTGTTAATCTTATATTTTGGTTATTACTCTCAGGTTCTCGTAATACTGTGTGAGGTACGTTCATCAATCAGTTTCCCTCCAGAAAGCTTAACCCAAACTTCCACTTTTCTTTGGTTCTCCCAAATGCCAAGAACAAAATGAAGAGCAGAAAAAGAAATACGTGCATAGCTCACCTCGAAATGCAACTAATGTTCCATTGCGCAAAGCAGTCAGCCCATCTACTGGCTTACCGTTGCATAAATTAGTCTCATCTAAAACAAAAAATTAAGCCAAGATAAAAGAAAATGCGAAAAGTGTTCACATTCTTTTCAAATCCTCCCACAGTGTTGTTTTCCTCTGTTCACCTTTTCCTCAGCCTTTGAAGGGACTGGTGGGAGGTGTGTGTATTTCAAAAATGAAAAAGAAGAGAGAGATTTCATAATTGGTTTACTTAAAAGTGATCATTATTCAAAAAGTAATATATAAAAATAAGTTACGAATTGGAATAGGCCAGGTTACCCATTATCTACATGTATTAGATAATTATAGGATGTTTGATCCCAACACAAAATTCCATTTTTCAGTTCGGTTTGCCTTTGAGACTTGGTTTGGTAAAGAATAATATTGCAGGTTTTTGCTTTGCGTTATACTCTTTTAAGGATAGACTTCCACTTAAGTATTTTTGACATTCTATACACTGTGTCTGCATATAGACACAGATGCACTAAGTTCCTAGCACACTAGGTTATTACATGATTTTCCAAAGACCAAATAACCTTACTACAATTACTCCTCTACTTACCTATGGAGAAGCTGTAAAACTCCACAAGTTAACAAGTTCAGGATTCTAGATAATGTACTTCAATAGAGTGATACTAACTTGGCATTCTGGTCCAAATAAATTTAAGTTAACATTACCAATTTTAAAACAAAGTAACTGATGCTTGTTACCTGAAAGCATGGAGTTGATGGCAATGTCTTGATTGGATCCTCTCACTAAGATATCCGTGCCTGGGATAAATATAGGAGTTAACACAGGGGGCCTGAGGATCACGTGAGGTTTTTCTCCTGCAGCATCTCCATCCTTATTTGGATTTACTTCAACTATTTCTGAGTTAGGTGTTTGGTTGGGGCTGGTGGTAGTTTGGAGAATGGCTTTTGTGGAAGAGGTGGGGTGTAATTTGGGCACTGTCGATGTAGTCATCCTTGGGGGAGTTGGTGTAGTCTTTGGTTTTCTCCCTTTAGGTATCGTGTTTGGCTTTTTGGTAGAAGTGGGCTTTTTTGGTGCTTTGGTTGGCTTTTGGGATTTAGGAGTTGACACTTTAGGATTAGCTCTGTCTTTTGGCGCAGCTGTGGTTTCTTCAGGTTTATTCATAGTCTCTTCAGATGTAGTTGCCTTTTTTGTTGTAGTCATTACTTTGGGTGCAAGAGTTGTGGCTTGAGGAGTATTTTTGGACGATGTGGCTGATGTTACTTGTGTGGTTGTTCTTGTTTTGGAATCAGTGGTCTTTTCTTCTGTCGGAGTTGATGTAGGTACAGCGACCATAATTCCAGGTGTCATGTGTATGTCTTTTTCTGTTGTTTTGTCTTTAGCTGTTGTAGTGATTTCAGGTGTGGTCACTCCAGGAGCCTCAGTTACAGGTATAACAGGTTCTTTGGGACTGTTTTCAAGAGCCTTTGGTGTGGGTTCTTTGGGAAACTCAGGAGTTGATTCAGCAGGGTTTTCGGGAGTAGTGGGAGGCTCCATGGTGGTTGTAGTAGAGCCCTCTGAGTTGGTTGGAGCAGGTGTCTCAAGAGAAGCTGGAGTGGGCTCCCTGAGAAGTTTGGGGATGGGCTCCTTGGTGGTGGTGGGAGCAGTCTCCTTGGGGACCGTGGGTGCAGGCTCCTTGGGAATGCTGGGAGCAGGTTCTTTGGGGGCCGTGGGTGCAGGCTCCTTGGGAATGCTGGGAGCAGGTTCTTTGGGGGCCGTGGGTGCAGGCTCCTTGGGAATGCTGGGAGCAGGTTCTTTGGGGGCCGTGGGTGCAGGCTCCTTGGGAATGCTGGGAGCAGGTTCTTTGGGGGCCGTGGGTGCAGGCTCCTTGGGAATGCTGGGAGCAGGTTCTTTGGGGGCCGTGGGTGCAGGCTCCTTGGGAATGCTGGGAGCAGGTTCTTTGGGGGCCGTGGGTGCAGGCTCCTTGGGGGCGGTGGGTGCAGGCTCCTTGGGAGCGGTGGGTGCAGGCTCCTTGGGAATGCTGGGAGCAGGTTCCTTGGGGGCTGTGGGTGCAGGCTCCTTGGGAGTGGTGGGTGCAGGCTCTGTGGGGGCCATGGGTGCAGGCTCCTTGGGAATGCTGGGAGCAGGTTCCTTGGGGGCTGTGGGTACAGGCTCCTTGGGAGTGGTGGGTGCAGGCTCTGTGGGGGCCATGGGTGCAGGTTCCTTGGGGGTGGTAGGTGCAGGCTCCTTGGGGGCCGTGGGTACAGGTTCCTTGGTGGTAGTAGGAGCAGGCTTGTTGGGGGTGGTGGGTGCAGCCTCCTTGGGGGCCGTGGGTGCAGGTTCCTTGGGGGTGGTAGGTGCAGGCTCCTTGGGGGCTGTGGGTGCAGGTTCCTTGGTGGTAATAGAAGCAGGCTTGTTGGGGGTGGTGGGTGCAGCCTCCTTGGGGGCAGTGGGTGTAGGCTCCTTTGGAGTGGTGAGTGCAGGCTCCGTGGGGGCTGTGGGTGGAGGTTCTTTGGTGGTAGTGGATGCAGGCTCCTTAGGAGTGGTGGGAGCAGACTTCTTGGGGGTGGTGGGTGCAGGCTCCGTGGGGGCCATTGGTGCAGACTCCTTGGTAGGTGTAGGCTCTTTGGTGGTGGGTGCAGGCTTCTTGGGGGTAGTGGGTGCAGGCTCTTTGGTCGTGGGTGCAGGCTTCTTGGGGGTGGTGGGTGTAGGCTCTTTGGTCGTGGGTGCAGGCTTCTTGGGGGTGGTGGATGCAGGCTCTTTGGTCGTGGGTGCAGGCTTCTTGGGGGTGGTGGGTGCAGGCTCTTTGGTGGTGGGTGCAGGCTTCTTGGGGGTGGAGGGTGCAGGCTCTTTGGTCGTGGGTGCAGGCTTCTTGGGAGTGGTGGGTGCAGGCTCTTTGGTCGTGGGTGCAGGCTTCTTGGGGGTAGTGGGTGCAGGCTCTTTGGTCGTGGGTGCAGACTTCTTGGGGGTGGTGGGTGCAGGTTCTTTGGTCGTGGGTGCAGGCTTCTTGGGGGTGGTGGATGCAGGCTCTTTGGTGGTGGGTGCAGGCTTCTTGGGGGTGGTGGGTGCAGGCTCTTTGGTGGTGGGTACAGGCTTCTTGGGGGCGGTGGGTGCAGGCTCTTTGGTGGTGGGTGCAGGCTTCTTGGGGGTAGTGGGAACAGGTTTCTTGGTGGTCGTGGGAGCAGGAGATTTGGTTGTAGTTTCAGCTTTTGGTGTAGATGTACTAGGAGCTTTGGATGTGGGTATAAAATCTTTAGCAGGTATTTTCTCTGCACTTTGTTTCTCTTTAGGTGAAGTAGTCTTCTCTTTTTCTCTATTTGAAGTCTGTTTATTCGTTATAGGAGTCTCTTTAGTTTCAACTGCTGTCTCCTCACTCGTTGAAGATGTCTCTTTGGGTGTATCAGAATTAGGTGGAAGACTGGGTTTTGGATTTGTCGGTTTGACTGTTGTAATCTTGGGAGGTGTGGTAACTTTATTGCGTTGGGTGGTAGGAATGTCAGGAGTCGTGGTGAGCTTGACGTCACCATTGTCCAGTCCACTTCCATCTTCATCTACAACTGGTGGTTCAGGGTTAGGTTTCTTTTTAGGAGTTTTTTCCTTCTTGTTATCTTTTACTAGAAAAAAAAAATGCACATTTTTTACTTTTGAATAGTTTTCCATAATGACCTAAGGAGCTCGTCCTTACCAGCTAGCTGTGTTGATAGCTGATCAAACTGCTTTATCTGTAGGCAAATTGCTAACCTGTAATTCATTAATTTGTTGTAAAATGGGAAATGATTAACTTATCTGATTGGGCTATTTTAGGGAATTGATGAGAAGGGATGAAAAAGCACAAGTAAAAGTCTATACTATTAATGTATAGAAACAAGTGGCAACTTTGAAATCACCAACATGATCAACTACACGAATTCATCTCTTTATATTAATGTTCTTTGCCTCTCACTTCCTCCACTCCTTTTACTTCACACTGTTGAGTGCTGCACTCTTCCTTCTGGAAACCTAGTTCCAACATCTTCAAGATTAACTGTACCAATTGGCCTCGGAAGCCTCTACAACTACACCCCAGGAATCTGTTCCAGTCACTCCAGCGGTCCCTACTAATCTGTTTCCATACACACGGCTGTTAGCTCTTCCCTTTCCTCTGCCCACCTAAACTCAGCAGCCCAGGGGATACAGAGAGGGGATTAGGATGCCATGGCAGCCAAAGACCTTGTTGAACAGGATTTCTCCTAGCAGCTACCCAAAGAGCACATCAAGAGCTCATCCCTGAGAGGAGTTCCATTTAACAAACTTGTATTGCACTTGCATTGTATGCAAGACTCTGGATGATTCAAAGACTATTTGGCTATTCTGCCAGAGTAAAGGCTTCAGGGGAAATAACAACCACCCAGGAAATAGAGTTCTTTGAAACTCCAGTATCCAATATTCAGTATTTCCTGGAGAAAGAGAATGTATTTTAGAATTTCAGGAAATTAAAAAAAAAAAAAAAGAACAAAAGGAATCTTTTTTTAGGAGGTAATAGCCTACTCTGTGGGACAGTCTCTACTACAAAAAAAAAAAAAAAATCAGCCAGATATGACATAACTTATTAGAAAAATAATAAAAAGTATCTGTAAAACGTGGATAATATTGCCTTTCCCAGAGATGTGTATGAGACTTTAATGGATTAACGTTTTAAAACACTTAAAGCAGCATATAAATGTGTGCAAAATAAAATAAGGAAAAATAAAAGGGAAAGCAAAAACCACAAGGAACACAGAGGAAGGAGAAGAAAGAAAAATGATATCAGATAGACAGGAATGAAAATCAAAACCATAAATAATCATCTCCGGTGCCATCCTGTGTTTCCAGAGCTGCTGCTATAGCATCTTCTTATCCTTGGTTTTAAGAGTGCTTTCTTAGCTGCTCTGCACTAGTTTCCTATAGGAAGTTCTCATTAGTATCTTCTAAAATAATTTTTACAAATTATTTTTATAAATCTATACATGCCCCAAGTATTGAAATGCCCTCAAACCATTCTACCAACACGCATTGCTTTTAGAGAATTATTTTTAATATGGCATTGATATAGTCTTTGATCTTTATCAATGCTCAAACCTTTGGGTTTCTTCTTTAATTCTTTATTAGCAGCTGAATTTTTGGAAGACTTGACTTTCCGAATAGTTGAAGAGGAAGAGGAAGAGGAGGAAGAAGACTCTTGATTTTCAGAAACAGAATGTTCTATAAATCAAATAAAAAGGTTGATCACACCAACTGCAATTGAAAGCAAAAAACATTTGACTGCTCTGCAAATGTCCGTGTTCTGCTTTTTTAATTTATCAGTAATATGATCAACTGCTCTTTAAATTTGTCAGTTAAAAGCCAGGTAGCTAAGCTTATCACAGATACTAGCAATATATATTACTTTCTCTCAAATTCCCCATGTCTCACAGAATCTAATTATTCTGCAGAAGATCTGGGCTTTTTTTTCCCAATGAGATTTGTCTTCTGATTACTGTAACCTACACCCATGCTGGGTTCAGTTGTAAGAAAAATATCTGAGGGTTTATAATTTGGCTTAAACTTTGACTTAAAACACACTTTTTAAAAAAGTGTAATAAGCCTTTCATGACTCATATGATTCCCTTTTTCTATGAAGAGTCTTTTAAAAGTAGTTCACCTACAGCTTAGTCCATCTCAAAACCTTTTATTACATCTGTCATCTTCCTACCTTCTGTTATTTCCTCTGATTCTATAACTTTCTTAGTCTTCTTCTTGTTTGGTGATTTGGGTGAACGTTTGGTTGTTGATTTGATGGTTTGAGATGCTCCTGGAGCTGGAGGTACAGTCTTTGAAGATGGTGATGGGGGATTATGCACTGAGGCCAAGCGAGACAAGTCAGTTAACATCTTGTTGACATTCATCAGCAACTCTTAACTGTGAAAGGCATGGACGCATCTGGCTTCAAGAATAGAGGCTGGTGAAAACCAGTGTAGGCAGGCCCTTAGCCTAACACTAATTACCACAAAGTGATTAATTCTGAGGAGCATTGCTATAAAATATAAACCTGAATTCCAGCCCTAGCCCTGCAAGTCTCTACCCTTGTGACCTTGGGCAAATGAACTAACCCTTCTTGAATTTTGTTTTCAGATCTGCATATTGAGATATTTATTCTAGATGATTTCTGAAGGTGTTTCTCTGCCTAAAAAATACCTGATTCTAGGGGCACCTGGGTGACTCAGTCAGTTGAGCGTCCGACTCTTGATTTCAGCTCAGGGCATGATCCCAGGGTCATAGGATCGAGCCCTGCATCAAGCTCCACACTAAGCATAGAGCCTGCTTAAGATTCTCCCAATCTTTCTCGCTCTCTCTCTCCTAAAACAAAACAAAACAACAACAACAAAAAAAACCCCTCAACTCAACCCCATACCTTATGCCAATCTTCTGTGATGGTAAAAATAATTACTGCATGTGAATGACAGGTATTTGTGCTCTCACAAAGAGAAATATAATAAGTACATTTGTCCTGTTTTCATATTCATTTAAATAAAATGATGCCAATCCACCTTTCTTCTTTCTAATTACAAAAGCTGTACATGAATATTTAGTCTTGTAAACAGTTCACACCTTCACATGCTTTTCTCGAAATGTGTTGCCCTTCCCCAAGTTAAACAACTGTTAATGGTTTGGTGTGTATCTTTGAAACCTTTTCTCACCCGTCCTCCTACCCTTTCTGTGTCTAGAAGAGAAGACAAGGGACGTGTTTTGATCATTAGGAACCAGAAGAAAAGGAAAGGGACTTCTAGAGGATAAGAAAGCGGAGGACAATGAGATGTTCTGGGTAGAGGGAGTTGTGATAAATCCTGCTGCTCTGACTAAACATCCCAGAAACTCCTGCCCGTGCAGTCTCCGTGAGCTGACCACCCCACACCTTCCTCTGTCTTCCCCCAAACAGCTCAGTTCTGCCATGTACTAGCTCATAATCTTGAGCCAAACAACCTCTTGGACTGTTTTCTCACCCACATTTTTTCAGCGCTTGAAACGCTATGATTTTGAAATGTATAGATGCCTACCAGCCGTGTCTATAGCAATCCCGAAACAACTAAGAGGTGTGTTGTAAGATGGTTCAGTTGTTATTTGTAAAAAATGAAGTATTGAAGCTCTGGGTGGTTCCATTATTTTCACTTGAGACCCTGACTATCTTTGTGAATTCTGTAAATGAAGTATGACCTTCATCAAATTTGTTGTTGTTGAGTCCTACTTAAACCTCAAGTAATCTGACCCAGCACCCGGTAGTATGGTCTTTAGCACGTTCTTTCAATGCTTCATCACTCTCTACCCAACCTTCCTTCCCACTCATCTTCCATCCAAAATAAATTCTTTTTTGTTTCACAGCCAAAACCATTATCAGGGCAATGAATAAATATGTATCCTTCATCATGGGTCCTTCTGAAAGCTGCAGGAACTCCACACTCAGTTTTTGATTATGAGGGTGTTGTCTCCATCATTTTTGGACTGCTTTCCAATGAAAACATTGAACAGTTAAGAAATATCCCTCAACTATGCTGATAAACAGTTTTTTACCCTATTTCTCCACTGTTCAAAAGAAGCAGGACGTACAGTCTTGTTTAAATAGAATAAGATTATGCAAGCAATGCTTATTTTCACTTTTACCTTCACAAATATCATTGTTTCAACAAAGTATAATTTAAGAATAAACATTTGGTAAAGAAAGGAATTCATAATTTAAGTCTTTTTTAAACTGTTTTGGAAAATCTGAAGTTTTATTATACTCTCAGATTAGTTCTCCAGGACCTATAACCAGAGAGGAGGATTTTAAAATGGAGCAATATCCCTTTTTATTGACTCTATCACACACAGGGATTTAGATGGAGATGACCATGGGCTCCAGAGACGAGAAGGGACATACAACAGACGGTTGACAACTTCTTGGTAGGTTTGCCTATAACTTTAGTGTCTTTAATCAAACTCCTAAATTTACAAGTTTAGAGAAGCTGTGTCATTCTGTCCTTCAATATACACTCAAAAACTCTGAAGCCAAAAGCACAGCTAACTCAAAGGACTGCTGACTTTGTGGGGTCAGCACCATTAGGGTGAAACAAGAAATCCTGGAATGAGCTGGTTACTGTTAATTGCACCTGAAATTGAACCACACCTGAGGAAAAAGTAGGTGCACTCAGCCCCCATCCTCTCTATTCCTCAACCAGCGATCTCTGGAGCTCCTGGAGACTGGCAGAACCAGGCAGTGCTGTTGGAAGAGGCTTTCCTTCATCAATTCAACTTGGTGAAGCAAAATTAATATGAAATGGCTTGTGCCAGTAAAATCAAGTCCTTGGGTGGAGTGCATATTGGACATTATCAGCAAAGCTAAGGTAGGTGCATAGATCGGGCTGTACTGAGAGGCGCTGACTGATACCACGATGCTTACCTTTTCCACAAAAATTCTCATAATCGGAACAGCACTTGCCATACTTCTTACATTCTGAGTCGCAGTCACACTCCCTCCCTCTTGCAAAGGACTCAAAGCAGCGGCCTTTACAGGAAAGCTCTATCCACAGCAAAACAGAACATAGATTACTGATTATGCAGCCACACCCATGTACTGATAGCCATTTCCCACCTTATAGCTGCCTAGACTTCCAAAAGTGCATTTCTGAGTCTTTTATTTGAAATTTGGAAAATACACGGTTTTCTAAGTGGAGAAGTCAGGAAGGAAATAAGGTGCCTCAGGGAAGCTTCTCTTGCCTTTCAAGACTCTAAGAGACACCCCAGTGCTGAGTCATTTCACATACGGACAATGGAAAAGTGGGAACCCTTCATAGGAAATCCCCCCATCTTCTCCATGTCACACCACTGCTTTGTAATAGATGCTTATTAAGTGAATGTTCAGATCCTACAATATTCCAAAGAGCTGGCATAATATAGATGGGTCACTGTTTAGGCTCAGAAATCATTTATAACGCAGAGACTTTTATTATGATGAACTGGGCAACATGTGGCGTTGAAAGATTACAGCCTAATCCCGTGGCATGGATTATACTTGCTCATTTCAAAATAAGCCTTGGTTAGAGACACAATAACTTTACCAAAGCCTGTTTGAAATTATCACCTTCAACAACACATAATTGTACAGCGGTATATTTATCAACTTCACATACAAATTCTAAAGTAAACATAACTTTGAACCATTTTTAATGATAATTTTCATAAATTGGATATGAAATGCCCGTGTTAACAAAATGATCTAAAAATGCATTCAGGTGAAATACCACCCATCATTTAAAATTCCGACCCTTTGGGTTTTAACTGAAATTCCTCATAAGACACTAATGCTTCGTACTTAAAGTGACTTTTTTCAGACAATTTAGAAACATGTTTATATCAAACAGTCAAACAGTAGATAAGATTATTTTATATCCATGGATTCTTTTGATGAAGCTATGGAAGAACCCCATCACTAAGCAGTTATATCTCTGATTGGTAAGTGAATAGTACTCATTACTATTTACTTGATGACTCCTGAGTCACAGCATTCTCTATTTACAACAAGATATTTTACTTGGACTAGTCAGTAACCTTGTGCACCTGTCAGAGTTCCCCTCCTCTTCCCTCCTCTTCCCTCCCCCAAGAGTCACGAGCTTTGACACCATCCTTAGGTACAGCACGCTGCAACATTTATGCAAGGAAGGGAAAGGCATTTAAGCAAAAAGAAGCGCAGTAGTGTGGAAACAGCACTGGAAGGGGCTGCAAGGGGACTCACAGAACAGTGCTGCTTGGCAGGGGAGACACTAGCTGTCAGGACTTACCCACAGTGCAGACTTTCTTGAAATCAGGGCAGCACTCCATGTAGTGTTGACAGTTATAATCACAGTTGCAGGTGGCATCTCTAGAATACCCTTCCCCACATCTCCCTGCACAGCTTGGTAAATCTACAATTATACAATACTAGGGTAAACATGGCCAAACCACTTTACAGAAAGGAAGGGGTCTAATGAGGAGGACAAAGCCATTTGGTCAGGGAGAATTTTATCAATTGGAAAAGGTTGGGGATGATGGTTAGCAATGGGTCCAGGTGATCTTTGCCTGATCTCTGATGTGACCTTGATCATGCCACTTCATTCTTCACCAGACTGAGAAGATAAATACACTTTTGAAAATGAGGCAAAGGTAATGGCTTTGCATAAAGAGGGTGATATTCGGGCAGTAGTGGGGTTGGGGAGTTGTGGTGCGGAGAGCGGCCACAGCTCAACTGAGGCTGCAGCTAAAATGATGACTAGTTGACATTTATTGAGCATCTCTGTATCTCTGTGCTGGACACTCAGTCATATGTTATCTCTAATGTTTATGAAACTGTTACCAGGAGGGTATTAGTAGCCCCTTTTGAGAGATAAGGCAGCTGAAACACAGAGATTTTAATAACTAGCTCAAGAATACCGGGTTAGTTAATGGTTCCAGGATATATGTATTACAGATAAATTGTGTTACCTATAATACCTATAATAAATATGTGTTACCTATAAATTATTCATACTGACCTCTTTCACTCTCCGAAGTGTCCTGATTTGGATAATAAGTTACATGGTCACCTAGAACTTGAACTCTGATATATCTGATTCTAAAGCCAACACTATTCCCACCCAATCACATTGCCTCTCATCCCTCATGTTGAGTTTAAAACAAGCTGGTTAGGCCAGCAAAAAACTTCCCTGGGCTTCCTCCTCCTTTTACTGGTGAGGATAACCGGTTCTTTAAATGTTGAGGAAGTGAGATGTTTACAACCACAGATACAGAGAAGACAAAATAAATAACTGTTCAAATAGCATCTGGGCATGAATATAAAGGTCAGAGTTATTCTGGGTGAAAAAAACAACAATATGAACAAAAGCATAGCTATCCTCAAATATATTTCTGGAAGTCATTTGGAAAACACCTTCCTGAGAGATAAAACCACAGAAATGTAACAATCGAATCCGTCTCTGGAATAGAAATTGGCAGGTGCAATGTCCTAAATCCATAGAGGGACGTTGAAACACACTGAAAAAATCTCAAAATAATGAGTCTGGGAAACTGAAAGTCTTCACATGCAAAGAAAATAGTAGATATTAGGACAACTTCCACAACCTTTTGCGTACATATGTGCACAATACATACAAAAACGCATATATAGTGTATGTATATAAATACATATATTATATATAAAGGAAAAAGAGAATGAGAAATTGAGAAGGCGAGAAAAGCAGACAACACAACATTAAAGTCTATTCTTTCCTAATTAGCAGATTTCTGAATGAGGAAATCAATTATCTTTATAGGAAAATTTATTTTCATAGACTAAGTGATTGTCCTACTTTTACCACTGTTAATTTTAAAGATAATTTTACATTCATTCATTTAAAGGAGAGTAAAACCATTTTGGAGCACAATTGATCTTATTCCAGAGGAAAGGTAGATTAGGAAATGCTCTCAGTGTTGTGAGCCTTGTAATGCTATCGTAAGACAGCAGAGGAGTCTGAAGATAGTGTAGAGGCCATGATTCCTTATTAAACGTTCACATGTGCTTCCATGTGTTTTTCCATCTTATCTTAGTGATTCGGAAACTATGTCCACGTCAGGAGATTATCTCTCATGCTTAGGTTTATGGGAATTTTAACTATTTTCCTGGAAATGCCTATTTTATAAATGCAATTTCACCATAACAAGCATGCACCTTGATTTTTCTTCTCTCAGGTTTTGCTTATCAAAGAAAAACAAGGATATGAAAATCCGATGTTCAGTATTATTGCCATTAATCAACTTTGATCGCATGCTAGAGACATTTGCTAAGGTGATTGCACTGGATATATCTTAACATTCTCTAAATGTCAATGACAAGAACTGTTCATCCAGGACAGTTTTTAGAGTACTGTGAATAGTTCAATATTATAATATAAGATGACATTCACACAAGTAGAGTCCATTCCTGGATGAATAGTTCTTGTAAGAAACAGAGCACTTTCAAGATTAATCCAAGGCCATTTGAAACATTGTCAATGCTCACTGTACCATGGTGCCTGGTTCTACAGATCCTGAAAGAAGCTAGCAATAATTTATTTGATGTAAAATACTCATTAAATTTACTGGAAACATGTGAGCAAAAATTACATGCCATTTAAACGTCATTCTTTTCAGTTCATCTGATGATACTGTATCACAATAGCACAGTTTTATCATGTGTCCGTGGTTTCTTTTTTAGCTTTTGGAGTCACCACAAAAATGAGTACAAAAATTAGTCTATAGAAAAGCCCCAAACTTGAAAGGTTTCATAAGACATGAGAAAAAGTAAGAATTCCAAAATGCTTAGAAATGTTGCATATGCTTTTACATAATTTTAAAACTATACTATACATTAAATTCAAACAAATGTACGTTTTCAGAAGTCTGTTTCTTTTGTTGTCATAATAGTCAAAACAGAATGATTAGCAACAGTTGTTAAATAAGTCTTTTTGGTGGTTAAGCTACCTTGAGAAGAAACTTGCTGAATCAAGAAAACAGAAAGCAGCAGCAAGTACATGGGAAGTATTTTCCACTCCATGTCTGTTTCCAGGTACCGAAACCTCACTGAAAAGAAAAGAAAAGCATCAGAAAACTGCTCTTTAATCTCACCACTAATTTATGCCCATGTTACTTACGGTGTTTCGGTAACTTTTAAAATGCGGTTTAATGGTAAAACCATCCCACTCTTGAAACAAGACTTTTAAAGATAACGAGCTTTAATTCTACTGTAAATATTTCACCATCTTATGCAGAAGAAATCGTGAGTCACCATCTCAATCATGTTATGGTCCATGTTAATACTTTAGAATTCTCCCAAATGAAAAACAGCCCTATCTCAAACTCCATTTAAATTATAGTATATACTTACAGTGCAAGGTTGAAATCCCAGCTTACAGAGAAAAAATAACCAGCTTCAGTAAAATTTAATTTAACAAACACAGGAGTGATCATTCCAACTTTCCCTTAACTCTCCATATAAATTTGTAAGCTTCCAACAGGTGTATTGTGTAGCTGTGATCCTTTTCAAAACTTTCCTACTCCTGTCCTTAAAAACTGTTCTCAAACTTCTTTAATAAAGCATAGCCCTATTGAATTGAAAACACATTTAATTCCACGAAGCGAGTTAACTTTGACACTTACCCATAAAAGCAATAGTGAGTTTTTCCAATGTTCTGGAAGTCTTATATATCAGTGCAAATATATTGGGATGAACCAATTAGTCCAAAGGTTAGACAGAATCAACAGTGACAACGCTATGAAATCAAACTTTCCTCATTTGTTGGAAGAGGGCCCAGACAACTAGACTTAGGCAACATCTGGAAAACACTTCCATTAAGAAAAATGACTGCTACAAAATAAATTTAGGATTATTGGCCAAAACACACTTCTAATTTCTGAGTGAAGTGAACAAATTGTTCTGAGATGGTAAATAGCTCTGGCAACTTCTGACTAGTGTATCAAAGCAGCAGCTTCAAAATAGTCAAGTGTGGGTATCACTTCTTCCTCCCCGCACCCCCCCCCCGCCCCCCCAGTTAAGTCCAGCAAAGAGTGATTTTGAAATTTGTCTACTGTTAGATTGTGGTCCAACTTTTCTTAACTTATGCTATTAAATCAAATGTACATTTCCTTTCTTGAGTATTTTCATTTTCACCGAGCACAGAAAATAGGCTCTTAATTGCCTGAAGGTGGATGGTCTGCAAGGGTGGATTTTCTAGCTTCCCTTACCATGTAAAAACCTTCTTCAAAACTGTAGCATAACAGACTCTTAAATACAGAGAACAAACTGAGGGTTGGTGGGTGGGGTGGGGGGGGATAGGGGAAAATGGGTGATGGGCATCGAGGAGGGCATTTGTTGGGATGAGCACTGGGTGTGGAATGTAAGCGATGAATCACGGGAATCTACCCCCCAAACCAAGAGCACGCTATATACACTGTATGTTAGCTAACTTGACAATAAATTATATTAAAAACAAACAAAACAAAACAAAACAAAAACACCGTAGCTATCTCCCTTCGCCCCTTTATTTAAGCACAGCAGCATTTGGGAAAAGGTCTTTTAAATTATTAACTTAGATTCCTTACCACAGAAAATGTGAACTATCATCTTGTGGAGCTAAGTCAACTCCACTCAAGGTCTTACCTCAGTTTGATATGAAATGTTCCTGTTAAAATCCTATCTAGCTACATAAGGCTGAGCTTGTGTCTTCGTACCTCCCTGAAACTGGCCCAGATTAACCCCAACCACATCAAGAATCATAGTCAAAAAATGTACTACCTTTCACTGCAATAATCTGTTCATTTGTCTCCTTCCCAACCACCCCACCCCCTACAATCTCACTCCCACAGACTGCGGTTTCCCGAAGCACAACCAACGCCCGTGCCTTACCTCTGTTGCCAACACGTAGTCCAGTGCTTCACTGAGGTTGTGTGTTTAACACGAGCTCATGGAACCAAACTGTTGTATTCTGCTGTGTGCTAGATACATGTAAACTAGCTGGGGACTGCATTGAAGCATCACAAGATGCCTTTGAGTTAAATATAATCCTCCACATTTTACGAATAAAATGAAGACCACAAAGAAAAATCTGTGACCCATGGAGGATACATAAGGAGTAGAAGCCAGAGCCAAGATCTGAACCCGTGTCTCTTCATTTAAATTCCCTCTTGCTTCTACTGTAATCAGCCCCTTTGGATCAACGCCATCACTCAGTACTTAATCATAGCACTAACATTTACTCCTTCATTTGTAGAGGTGGGTTTATGAGATTGTGACCCTTATTAAGACAGGGGTTATAATATAAGCATCCCTTTGGTTCCCACAATGCTTATTCTGGGCTAAATACATAGTATAAAAAGATAATTTAGAGACTATCAGTTCACCTCTAAGTAATCTCCTTCCTCTGGGAATTACCTCTCCATCTGTAGGGATATTTCCCTTTTAGCCACTTTCACACAGGTGATTTCGCCACAGCAACTATAGCTGGTAGGATGAGGGGAAGAAACCTGAAATAAATTGGGCCAATATGGTTTCCTATCCTGGAAATTTGGAACTGTAATTCGGAGATGACAAGTCTGTCCATGTAGGCCTGTAATATGTAAACTTCTGTCCATGGGCTACAGAAGCAGGAAAAATCCTTATGAATCAAGAGGTGCAAATGAGAGAGCTCTGATAGCCTTCTAGTCTTGGTCATTCCTTGTTCCTGACTCCCACATGCCTCCTTGTTTGTATCTTTATGGCAGACTCCCCCTCTGGGGCTGAAGCTGGCTAAAGATACTTTCTGCTCCTTAAAATCACTAATCATTACAGAGTGGATGTATAAAAGATCCTGTTGGCTGGAACTGAACCAAATTCTCTGCTTAGCTTTACTGAGGTCAAGAGGGGTAAAGGAGCTAGAAGCTTTGTAACTTTTTCAAGTCAGACCTTGTTAGTTTCAAGTCAGACCAAGTCAGTTCCCTTGTTAGTTGTTCAAAATTCTGGGAATACCAAGAATATTAGACATACATATACACACAGACACATATTCTTAAAACAAATATAGATTGCTTTCTGATTATTGCATTTTAGAGTTATCTATTCTACCACTTTTCTTCTTTGGACAAATCTTACAATGATGCAAATGACATTCTTAAAATGATTAAAAAATCCGCTCTCGTAACACTTGCTCTGAAGTCCAGGTTCTATTCTAAAGTTGGAAAACTGACAAAGCAAAACACACACACACACACACACACACACACACACACACAATTGTGACCAATAATAACTTTAAACATATCCATTAATGCATTCTCATTTTCATCAAATATATTTTGTCTGTATAATGAAGTATGGAAAAGAATGAAATCCTTCATTAAATGTCAAGTTCATGAAGTTCAACTTATAAATACCTGATTTGCATAATTCTATGGGTAGTGAGACTATTTGGGTAAGTAAAGTTTGCCTTTAAGCCACAGAAGCATTTTAATTTTGTCTACTAAATATAGCTTTATCATGTAGACTAAATGCATCATTTTGTGACTATTGGGCCATTTAACCTTCCTTATTGATCACACAGCAATCATTCCATTAGGTGATAGGTACCCTTGTTGAGATCTCTTTTCTCATTAAAGGTATTTTTTTAATGGTCACCTAAATCTCATTTAATTGGGATGAAAATTATCCTAGGATTGGTTTTTGGTAGGGGGAGATGGGGAGAGGAGAGTGAAGAGAGATGGGGAGGACGTAAATAATACTGGGGCCGATATTCATCTTCTAGAGACGACCTTCACACAGTTCCTCCTCACAAGCGTCAATTTCTTTTTTTAATTTTTTTTTCAACGTTTTTATTTATTTTTGGGACAGAGAGAGACAGAGCATGAACGGGGGAGGGGCAGAGAGAGAGGGAGACACAGAATCAGAAACAGGCTCCAGGCTCCGAGCCATCAGCCCAGAGCCTGACGCGGGGCTCGAGCTCACGGACCGCGAGATCGTGACCTGGCTGAAGTCGGACGCTTAACCGACTGCGCCACCCAGGCGCCCCACAAGCGTCAATTTCTGTGGTTGGCAGCAACACAGTGATGCCTTCAGAGAACACTCAAATGTGCTTAGGGATATTTGCTCTGCATTAAATTATCTCAGACTGTGCTTTCTCCTTGGTGTGCTGTCTCCATCCCTGCCATTAGTCGTCACTTTGCCCTGTAACCACTGTGTCTGTACCTAGTGGCTTCTCTCCATCTTTCCACATCTTTGATGTGTTTCATTTTCTTCCAGCAGCAGCCTAGGAAAAATTGAAGCATGCCAGGGGAAAACCACAGATGCAGTCTTGCTCTTTATTGCCCTCATTTTGCTCACAATGCTGTTAGAGCACTCTAGAAGTGGAATAACTCCTCTCCTCTCACGGGGAACAGTGACCAGGATTTGGGGACTACCTCTGTATGTTCTGTTCATGGCATTTTCACATACTGGAAAGGGCTGTGGCTTTTTCTCTGAATGTTGATCCAAAGTCTGACCATTAGGTAAGAAAAGTATTATTGCATTTGCTTTGGAAGGGTGTGGCAGTCGCATAATTGCTCCCCATCTTTTGTACCTTTTTCTAGCTGCCCAGCGAGACATTATATTGCCCAGCTTCCTCTTCAGTAATGTGTGGTCAGATGACAGCATTTCCTCCTACAAAATGTGAATAGAAGAGATATGCACAGCTTCCACTCTACTTTCCCAACAGAAAATCACTTCATCTGGACTTCCTGTTTTCCTCTGTTCTTGCAAAAGGGAGGGCAGGCTTCAGAGACCAGCCTTCATCATGCAGACAAGGATGGCAGCCTGGGAATAGCACCGTTTATGGAACTCACAGGCACTCCCTTTCTCTGGACGAGTCAAGAGAGTTGTATAAAAGCAAATAAAACTTCATTTTATTTGGGCAGCTCTAATTTGGGGTCTTTTCATTACAGCAACTTAGATATTACCTTAATATAGAAATCTTAGGAAATTCCCAACTACTTAAAAAAATTTTTAATGTTTATGTATTTTTGAGACAGAGACAGAAAATGAGCAGGGGAGGGGTAGAGAGCGAGGGAGACACAGAATCCAAAGCAGGCTCCAGGCTGTCAGCACAGAGCCCGACGTGGGGCTCTAACTCGAACTTGTCAACCACGAAATCATGACCTTAGCCGAGGTCAGATGCTCAACCAACTGAGCCACCAGGCGCCCCTGAAATTCCCAACTATTTAAAGGGCTGTATTCTAAAATTTGATTTGTATTCTGTACAGCAATGTAACGAATGAACTCTTGGTAATAAACTATTGACATTGGAAAGGGAGAAATAAACTATTTTCACTCGTAGATGACATAATTGTGTATGTAGAAAATCCTTAGGAATCTGCAAAAAACTGTAAAAACTAATGAATTGAGCAAAATCACAAGATCGATAACAAAATCCATGTTGAGGCCTTTAATTCATGAACTGAGATGTGCTGCCTCTTTTTAATGTCTAAGAATAAGAGTTAATTTATTTATTTAGTCATACAATTCTTTTGGTGAGCAAAAAGTGCTCACTATATGCCAGCTCTAGTATGAATTGCTGGAGATACATGTATGTGCAAGAAAGAGCCTCTGGTCTCTAAGAGTTTTTGCTCTGGGAGTCAGACATTTAAATCAATAGTTCAAATCATATGTGGAAAAGAGGAAGCAATGTGGTGAACCACTGAAATTGGGCTTTGGCATCAGTCAGACCATTATTCAAATCTTAGCCTCAAGATTTTCTACCTTATCCAATTCTCTTGACTTATCTAGTCCTCAGTTTCCTTGCCTGCAGAGTGGGAGCAGTAATTCCCATTATTATTTGCCATTGCAGAGATGCATTGGAGATGAGAGAGAATTATGTTGAATAATAGTGACATGTGCTCAATAATTTGTAGGTATTATAATTATGGTATGGTTACCATTCAAGAACTGTAGACAAACTGCTATGGAACCCTGGATGAGGAAGTGCCAGCTGGACTCAAGGAATTCTTCACAGAAGGTTGGTGGCATGTAATCTGGGATCTGAAGTCTCCTACAGCCAGGAACAGGGGCAATAAGACAAAGACCGTGATAGTTGGCAAAACGATATAGCTCCTCCTTTTCATTCTTCTTGCCTATTTTGTTTTTTAGCCCTGGAAAATCTGACTTCTTTTTGCATGGAACTGAAGTGTAGAAGATAGAAAATGACCTTATAATCATTCTAATACAGGCTTTTTCTAGCAGACCATTTTAGTGACCTAATAATAATAGGGAATGTGTTGACCACTTACATGGCACATGTGTATGAAGTTCATTGAGCCTCACACGTGATCTTATGACATAATTATTAGTATTAAACCCATTTTACCTTTGGGACAGTAACTTGCTTAAGAACACAAAACTAGACAGCCAATAGATGTTAAAGTAAGTATTTTAACCCAGGCTTGTCTACAAAGCCCATGATTTTAACCAGTTCCATGACCCATGTGCTATAATATGCAGGGTTAATAAGTATTTTCTTTGTGCTCCTACGTAACTATATTTGTATTTCTCAATGGGATTTCACACTTAATATCCATCTTTCTCACTAGGTCAGAAACTTCTTAAGGTTCCAGAATGCTTATATCTTATTCATTTTGTAGCCCCCTCCTTTTTTTTTTTAAATATCTGGCATAGTTTCTTTTTGTACATCAACGGTATTGATATTCTGCGCATTCGAATCAACATTAAGTTTACTGTCCTTCTCCTAATGGCCCCTTTGCCGTCATATCTCTGTTTTCTGGCACCTTCTCGCTGTAGCATTGTGCTCATTCCAGTCTACCTTACCTGGATTCCAGATGCCAAGAAAGCGTACTGTGTGACAGTTCAGACAAAATCATTACAAATTTATTTTCCAGTAGCTAACAACATGACTAACTTCCACATAACTAAGTGTATGAAAGTGAATTGGGGTGCTACAATAACTCAGGGTGACAAATACTTGGGAAATGGGAAATTCGGAGAGTGGGAGCAAAGCCTGGGTGTGGTTGAAGAACCACAGATAGGTGGGACAGGAGGGAAGTCTCCCAAGAGACAGTGTGGAAGACATTTCATTGAGTCATTCCAAAGCAGGAACGCCAGGCTCTTCAAAGGTTTTGAATATCATGTCGTTTTGGCTGATTGTACGACATTGCATAATCATCCTTGTAAACCCCTTTCCCTGCAATGGTAGCTAATTTCTGTCAAAAGGATTAAGAAGCAAGATATTTGCAATGACTTGCTTCTATGAAGCTTTTATTAAGCCTGATACGGAAAACCCAATCAGAAGCTTAAAATAAAACTCAACATTTCTCCCTTCTCTCCATCCTTTTTGCTGATGCCTCATGAAATTTGACACCAGAGGATTTTTTTCATCTCTGGGGGCTCCAAAGATGTTGGTTATTGCTAATGTTAATCCTTGCTCTAGCTTTCCCATGGGCTAGGAAAGAGGGCTTTGGTGTTTACAAACCCTTGGGTTCTTTGTGTATCAATTGGATCCCAAGAGTAAAGGGGTGGAGGGGCACCTGGCTGGCTCAGTCAGTGCAAGGTACAGCTCTTGATCTCAGGGTTGTGAGTTTGAGTTCCATGTTGGGTGTGGAGATTACTTACAAATAAAATCTTTTTTTTTTTAATTTTTAATTTTTTAATGGTTTTTAAATTATTTTAAAAGTGTTTATTTATTTTCAAAGGAGAGGGAAACAGAGTGTGAATGGGGGAGCAGCAGACAGAGAGGGAGACACAGAACCCCAAGCAGGCTCCAGGCTCCGAGCTGTCAGCACAGAGCCTGACATGGGGCTCGAACTCACACACCGTGAAATCATGACCTGAGTCAAAGTTGGATGCTTAACTGACTGAGCCACCCAAGTGCCCCCAAAATAAACTCTTCACAAAAAAAAAAGAGTAAAGGAGATGAAACAAATGGTTATTTATTTACCTTTCATTTGTACTCTGCTCTATCCCCAAAGGAAACATTTATGGCAGGGGCATTGATGGAGGCCAGGTCTTCTGTTTCCCCAAGTCCTCATTGAAGTAGAGTAGCAAAGAGCTGTGCCATTTATGGAGGTGAACTGAAGGTCACGGTTGTGCCCCGCAGAGTCTTATCAGGCTTTGGACAACACTCCCACCAACCGTGCACATTTACTGAGTACCAACTAGGTACCAGGCACTTATTCTCATTAAAGCTAAACAAACATAAACAAAAACAAAACAAGACAAAATAGCAAAGTAGGTTTTATGATTATTCTCTTTACAAATAAGGACAGTTCACTAGCTTTTCCTGTGAAAATGGCAGGAGCAGGATTCTGGCCTTTTGTTGTCTAAAAATTACAGAAGTAAATTTCTTTTACACTACATTCCAAGTTCTAACACTGAATTACTCTATAAGATAAATGTGCCTTCCTCCTTCATAGATGGGCTGAATTCAGCAGAATATGACTAGTAACTCTAAGCCTCTAGTTTTCTCTTTTTATTTAAATATAAAAATAGTTTAATTGATTGAAGAAAAGACTTCCTCTAAAATTTTACTACCTTAACACAACTATTTACATTCTTATATATGCTCTTCTAGAACTTGTCCCTATGAAATCAAAATTTTATAAATAGGTTCAAGACCAATAATTTATATTTTTAATTTTTTACTTATTGAATTAACAGACATGTTTATATTTCTTCAAAGTTGTCATGTTAATTCTTATATAATATTCCATGTACTTGAGGGACCATAATTTAATTTCATTCAGGTGTATTGTAAGACTATTTTTTGGCTATTGTTTAACAAAAAATATGCATTTAGCTTTTTTTCTCTATTAAAGAAAACTCGGGAGCTCTCTGCAGAAAATACAAGTAACTTGTACTTTTTGTGTATTTTTGGAGGTTAGAAGAGGCAGTCACAGAAACAGTCTGAGCTTCAGGTATATAAACTTAAACTTTGGGTTCCAAAGAAATTTTTTATATCATGCAGCCTGTAATTAACTATTCCCCCAAAACTTTGTGTAATATATTAGGGAGTCTCCTCTTCCAGTGGCCAGCATACAAGTCCAGTCTATTTAAAACAAATAGTTTCTCCTTGTCCTAATTTCTATACATTCCCTGACCCTATATACTATACTTCTTAGAATGTATTTGTCCTTAAATCTGTCTGGTTAACTATACAAATGAGATTGAGCATATCTTAATAATAAAATTGAATTTAGTAAATATCATTTTAATATCCTTAGAGTTAATATTTCTATTTTGTCTTCACAATTATTATTTTAAATGATAATATTTCATTTCAATCTTAATTATCCTCTACTATGACCTCTACACAAGTTGTTTCCAGTTCTTTTCCTTATGATTAATGCTACAATAAAGTCCTTTTTTCATGCAGTTTATACTGATCTGTACCTTTAAAATAAATGGCAGTGAGAATATCTTTATGACTCTTGATAACAATTGTCAAATTATCTTGCTGTCTATAGCACAGATTCATCAAAGGTAAAGAAATGGTCTCATATGCATTGGTAGCCCCAGACCTAGCAAAGAACTTCCACACAAGAAGTGTTTGATAAAATATCAAGTTGAATTTAAATGTAAAATTGTCCTTGATATGATGGGCAAGAATTTTTAAAATTCTTTTTTTTTTTTCCCATCCCAACACTGGAAATGAGTTAGTGCTTAGATACACACTCCTTGTTTATTCTCCCATCTGACAGTATGTATTTATAGAGATGAGACTTAACTGATGGATGTGATCCCTGGCCTTGGAAAACAGTTGTAAAAACCCAGTAAGGTAAGGAACAGTGCTGGGAAACAGGTGACTTCTGAGGGAACCTTTCACTGAATGATCCCAGAACTCAAAAAACTTACAGTCAGCTCTTCCTGGCATTGAAAACGACACTGCTGTCAGCTTTGGTTCTTCTTCTTTGCCTTTTTTTTTTTCTTATCACAGAGTATAAGTTAGCAGGTGAACACAGAAGGTCAAGTTGAGGCAAGTAGCCCAAAACTAATTTCTTTCCCGCCACCCTTTATCTCTTCCATGCTTCTTGTAGAAGAGGGATGTGGGAGACTTACAGAGAAAAGAAGTGAAAGCCAAAAGAAGATAAGTCTTGATGTAAATAGATGACATAGCCTTGCACAGAATCGTCTATCTGACATTTGGTGGAAGGCAGGTAGGCACACCAGAGGGGAAAAGAGCCCAGTAATTTATATGAATGCCAGTAAAACTAAAATCGGAGTTGTGTAAAGCTTTGCAAAGCTAATTGAACTCTTTTATGGTTCTGTTTGGGGATCTACAAAATTAGCTTCACATGGGAAAGTAGACAAACTTGTGTGCAATGTAATGATCTAGAAAAATTACTAATTTTTAGGCAACGACTCATTTTGCATCCCCCATTTTGCCTTCCTGAGAGAGACTGGTTTGTTGAAATAAGATTTCATACGTCCTTAGCCAAGTAAAAGCTGGCCAGCTCTCAGATACCCTGCATAATAAAAAAAAAGGTAGAAGGAAGCAGAGGGAGTGAGTGCTGTTTTGGAGGGAAGAGGGAGTGAGAAGTGATCTCTGGTGGGATGACAAGGGGGTTGAAGGAGGAATTAGATAAACAGCAAATGGCTAATGGAGATTTATTAAGTCAGGTGCTGTGCGTGTACAATGCAACTCCTCCTTTTCCTGCCCCTTGTGTAAACTGTAATAAATCCCGCTATGTCCAAAAAAGCTTTTTTTTTTTAATGTTTATTTATTTATTTTGAGAGAAAGAGAGCGTGATGGGGGAGGGGGCAGAGAGAAGGAGAAAGAAAGAATCCCAAGCAGGCTCCACACTCAGTGCAGAGTCTGGTGTGGAGCTCTATACCACGACCCTGGGATCATGACCTGAGTCAAAATCAAGAGTGTGACGCTCAACCAATTGAGCCACTCAGGTGCCCCCACAAAAACTTTTGACATCAATGAATTTGTTAAGTAATTGTTCATATATATATATATGTATATACATATATATATGTGTATATATATACATATATATGTATATATATGTATATATATAAAGTTTTTAAACAATGACATATTTTAAATATATATATAAATATATAATATATATTTAAAAATTTACATATAAAGTTCTTAAACAATAATATATATTACGTATACATATTTATGCATTGATTTCAACTGCACAGGCATCAGTATCCTAAACCCTCATGTTATTCGAAGGTCAGCTGTGTATATATGTTGTCATGGTTGGCCCTGGGCAAAACCAGAAGGTACATGTGGACTACTCTAATACTTTACTTCTAAGGAAACTGAATAATGAGATGGTATTTATGGTTAAATGTTAGAAGAAGACACATCCTCATCACAGCTGTTTTCAGGAGCTTCAGAGTCTTATAGATTGAGCACGGACTGATAGCACGAATAACTCCAATAAATTAAGGAATAGTTAGAGGTAATCAAAGAGATGTTTGAGAAAACATCTCTGCTCTAGAGACATGGAAGCGCAGGTCCCTGCCACCTCCCTTGGAGCTTCAGTCAGGTCCTGTCAGAGTCCTGGCTGGGTTGATTGTTGGTCTGTCCCATGTGGCAATTCTAGAGTCCTAGACTCTGGGTTGAGGTATCTAAGGACTGGAGACATAACAGCGTGGGTGGAGAGATAACTGTGTGGGTTTTGTTGCTTTGTTTGTTTATACTTTATTTTATCATTGAACAAATAATAGGTAATCATGATATAAAGAAAACAACTCTAACAAGTGAAAAATTTGAAATAATAAAAGGGAAAATGTAAGAATGGGTGTTTGTTGTTCATGGATTATGGCCAGTTCCTTCTTCCTTGATGGTGATTCTTCTAAGTGATGCACTGTTATAAACCGGAATGAAGTCGGACTGTCTGAGTGACTCACTGAAGGGATAATGGGAAATTGGTCAGCAAACTACAGCAACGTTTGGGTAATAGGTCATCTGGCTTATATCATCTGGCTTAAATTACTCTTCCCCTTCTTTCACTCTTGGAATTTCACCTGAACATCCCTTTTCTGTTTTATTCCATCAAGGAAAATTGGGTTCAACTGTAATATTTTTTATTATGATACAATTGATATATGACATTATATAACTTTCAGGTGTATAGCATTATATAATTTAGCATCTGTATGCACCACAAAGTGATCACCACTAAAAGTCTAGTTACTGCCTATCACCATACAATTGAACCCCTTCACCCATGTTGCCTTCCTCCTGTTTGGTAACCACCAATCTGTTCTCTGTATCTATGTGTTTTGTTTTATTTGATTGTTTTGTAGTGTTTTTAAATTGTTTTGTTTTTTATGAGTGAAGTCATTTAGTATTTGTCTCTATCTGACTTTTCACTTAGCATAACACCTTTAAGGTCCATCTATTTTGTTGCAAATGGTAAGATTTCATTCCTTTGTATGGCTGAGTAGTATTCCATTATATATACCACATCTTTTTTTATCTACTAATCCACTGATGGCCATTTAAGTTGTTTCATTTTTTGGCTATTATACATATTGCTGCAATGTACACAGGGCTGCATATTCTTTATAAATCAGTGTTTTTGTATTCTTCAGATAAATAGCCAGAAGTGGAATTGCTGAATCATATTGTTGTTCTAGTCTTAGTTTTTTGAGGAATCTCCATGCTGCTTTCCATAGCAGCTGTACTAATTTACATTCTCACCAATACTACACAAGAGTTCCCTTTTTTCCACGTTCTCTCCAACACTTGCTATTTCTTGTCTTTTTGATAATAGCCATTCTAATTGATTTGGGGTGATATCTCACTGTGGTTTAATTTACATTTCCCTAATTTTTTGTGATGTTGAACAACTTTTCATGTGCCTGTTGCTCATTTGTATGTCTTCTTTGGAAAATTATCAATTCAGATCTTCTGCCCATTTTCTTATTGGGTTGTTTTTATTGTTGTTGAATTGTAGGAGTTCATTATATTTTTTGGATATTAATCCTTTGTTGGAGATATGATTTGTGAAAATCTTCTCCCATTCAGTAGGTTGCCTTTTTGTTTTGATAATGTTTTTTTTTTTCCACTGTGTAAGAGCTTTTTAGTTTGGTAAAAAGCAAGAGCTTTTTATTTATTTTTGCTTTTGTTTCCCTTGCCCTTGGAGTTGGATTGACAAAAATATCCCTAAGACTAATATCAAGGAGCTTACTACTTATGTTTTCTTCTAGGAATTTTATGGTTTCAGGTCTTATATTCAAGTCTTTAATCCATTTTGAGTTAATTTTTGTGTAGGGTGTAAGATAGTAATCTAGTTTCATTCTTTTGCATGTCGTTGTCCAGTTTTCCCTACAGCACTTATTGAAGAGATTGTCTTTTTCACATTGTATGTTCTTTGCTGTTTTGTTGTAAATTTACTGTCCATATATATGTGGGTTTAATTCTGGGCTCTCAATTCTGTTCAATCGATCTGTGCATCTGTTTTTTATGCCAATACCATAATGGTTTGATTATCATAAGTTTGTAGTATAATTTGAAATCAGGGAGTGTGACACTTCCAGTTTTGTTCTTTCTCACAATTGCTCTGACTATTCAGGATCTTTTGTGGTTCCATACGAACTTTAGAACTATTTGTTCTAGTTGTATCAAAAATGCCAGTAGAATTTTGATAAGGATTGCATTGAATCTGTAGATTACTTTGGGTGGTATGAACATTTTAATAATATTAATTCTTTCAATTCATGAGTATGGAATATCTTTCCATTTATTTATGTCTCCTTCAATTTCTTTCGTCTGTGTTTTAGATTTCAATACCCAGGTCTTTCACCTCCTTGGTTAAATTTATTCCTAGATATTTTATTCTTTTTGATTCAATTATAAATGGGGTTGTTTTCTTAATTTCTCTTTCTGATAGTTCATTATTAGTGTAAAGAAATTCCATGGATTTCTATATATTGATTTTGTATCCTACTACTTTGCTGACTGATTTCACGTATTAGTTGCAACAGTTTTTTTTAGTGGAGTTTGTGGGTTTTCTGTATATAGTATCATGTCATCTGCCAATAGGGACAGTTTACTTCTTCCTTTCCTACTTAGATGTCCTTTTTGTTTGTTTGTTTGTTTGTTTGTTTGCTACTTAATTGCTCTGACTAGAACTTCCGGCAGTATGTGAATATAAGTGGTAAAAGTGAGCATCCTTGTCTTGTTCCTGGTCTTAGAGGAAAAGCTTCAAGCTTTTTAACATCAAGAATGATACTAACTAGGGGCGCCTGGGTGGCGCAGTCGGTTAAGCGTCCAACTTCAGCCAGGTCACGATCTCGTGGTCCGTGAGTTCAAGCCCCGCGTCAGGCTCTGGGCTGATGGCTCAGAGCCTGGAGCCTGTTTCCGATTCTGTGTCTCCCTCTCTCTCTGCCCCTCCCCCGTTCATGCTCTGTCTCTCTCTGTCCCAAAAATAAATAAACGTTGAAAAAAAAAAAAAAAAAGAATGATACTAACTATGGGTTTGTCATATGCAGACTTTATTTGGTTAGGTACATTCCCTTTATACCCACTTTTTGACAGTTTTTATCATAAATGGATGTTAAATTGTGTCCAATGCTTCTTCTGTATTTATTGAGATAATCATATGATTTTTATTCTTTATTTTGTTAATGTGGTATATCATGTTAATTGATTTGCCAATGTTGAACCATCCTTGCATCCCTGGAGTAAGTTCCACTTGATCATGATATATGATCCTTTTAATGTATTGGTGAATTTACTTTGCTAATACTTTGTTGAGGTTTTTTTTTTCCATTAATGTTCGTGTAACTTTCTTTTTGAGGGGATTCTTTGGTTTTAGTATAGGGTAGTGTTGGCCTCATAAAATATAACTCTCAGTTTTTAAAGGCTCTAACAGAAAGCAAGCCTGTGAATCAAAGGCTCAATGGAGTGACTTAATCACTAATACAGGCTTCTTGCCATTGGCAACGCACCAAATCATTCACTCCTTCAGATTTCATTTTAGAAGCTGCTAGAGTTAATTATTTGCAGCTGTTGCTGAACTTTCTGTGACAACTGATGGGCTCACCCTAACAGTCCAACAAGACAGAGCAGCACATATGGAGTTATTGATTGAATCTTATGAAACCCAAAGGCAGGCGGAATATAAAATTTATATGGGGGAATCCTAAGAGAAATCTCAAAAAAATATCTCAATAGAAACTATATATTGCCTAACAGCAGCCAACTCCAGAACTGCCAGAGTAAGTGAGAAAGTGCCAGCAGGGAATTGCAGCCTGCACTAGAAAGTAATGATCAATGCTGGGGGATAAGGAAGGAAAGAATGAGTCACCACTCTGAGACTTGGATCTCTCCATGGTGGCAGGTTGGAGGTGGGGGGCAACCCAGCCCCTTGGATAGTCCATGAGCAAGAGTAGCGAGTGAACATCTTAGATCTGGTAGCAACATTGGGACAGAGCTGAGCAAGGGAAGGAGGTAAGGACACTTGTAGCCTTGACTGGGTGGAGTGCCATCTGGTGGACATTTGACCACACCCCTCTGGAAATACCTATCACAGCCTTTTCAACAGACAAAATGGTTGTGTTTGGAAAACCAGGAAGTCAGAAGAGGTGTCTTTTTTTATTTCTACTTTTTGAGGCAAGGCTATTTGACTGAACAGTGCCTCAAAGGATCATGTTATAATTAATAATTTAATTATAGTGTATAATTGTAACTATAATAATTTAAAAAATATATACCTGAATGAAATTAAATTATGGTCCCTCAAGTACATGGAATATTATATAAGAATTAACATGACAACTTTGAAGAAATATAAACATGTCTGTTAATTCAATAAGTAAAAAATTAAAAATATAAATTATTGGTCTTGAACCTATTTATAAAATAATTATAATTTATAATTAATAGATTTTTGTGACATTAATGAGTTTTCTTATATTTTAAACAACATCTATGTATTTTCAAAAATACAAATTTTATAGTTCATGTCAAGATAGACTAGGGCTATTTTGATCATTCAGAGAGCAGATGTTAGAGTTAAATTATTCTTCTGAGTCAGTTCTTGTATGGTCATAGGGAGTTAGCAAATAATATCCTGAAATAAATGATGCACAGGAAAATCTAGAATTTTTTTTAAAAAGTTAAGTTGCATCAAGGGGCGCCTGGGTGGCTTAGTCAGTTAGACATCCGACACTTGGTTTTCTCTCAGGTCACAATCTCCCGTTCGTGGGTTTGAGCCCCGCCTGGGGCTCTGTGCTGACAGTGGGAAGCCTACTTGGGATTCTCTCTCTCTCTCTCTCTCTCTCTCTGCCCCTCCCCCACTCTCTCTTTCTCTCTCAAAATAAGTCAAAACTTTTAAAAATAAAATAAAAAGTTGAGTTAAATAAGTAATCTTTCATAAACTGGAACCTTCCATAACTCACCCTTGACTTTAGGGTTTGCAGTCAAAGAGTTGGAGAGCTACTTCATGTCAAACTGTTGTTCCCTGTCTCTCTCTCGGTTTTCTAATTACACTTGTAGAGAGACGGGTCCTAAAGGTGCGGTGAGGAGAGAACTACAAAGCAGGGGCTAAGACTCTCCCGGAGCGCAAGTATCGGTCCCCTGGCTCAAGCCTCTTTCATTTTTGCAAACTGTCTGACAGCAGCAAGAACATGCAACACGGTATTTGACATCTGGACAGGCCATCCACCTGCAGTGTATTCCATACCGGGTCATGAGTACATCTGGCGCCGGACGAAACATTCTTTTCCCAGGCCTGGCGCCCGTACGATGTCCTTCTGGAGAGAACGAGCAGTCCCGGCGTCCTGGGAATGAAACAGCTTTCAGTTCCTTGCTGCTCCGTCCCTTTCCTTCAGGACATTCTCACAGTGCCGTGCCATGGTGCCTCGGTGCCTCTGGCCTCTTGTTCTCCAACAGTGATGACTTTTGAATCAAATACTATCTTCCCTTAGGCTACTCTCCTCTCTCCTCCCCCTCAGGTATCAATGTCCTGGGGTTCTGGTCTCCTATCAAAGCCATCCTATCAAAAGCTAGACTTTGAAAAGGAAATGAGTAAATTCAACAGTGCAGCTAATAAAGATCTAAGTGTCACCTCCCTCAGTTCAACTTGAATTTTAATAAAAGTCACAAAGTCCCATTAAAATATCTCCAAAGCAATTTCTCAGGCAAAAACATTTTAAGGAGTCAAAATTTTATTTCAAACCTGCTGCCAGGAAAATGTTCCCTGAGAGAACAATTGAATGATGCATCTCCTGCTAGAGATATTTAATAGGAAAGCAAAGAGCTTCAACTCATAGATTAGAAGAGAAAATAAAGGACTGTGGTCTAGGCTCATTTGAGGAACTCAAAGATCACAGGTTCTTAGGTTTCTCCCAGGACTGAGAGACAAGGGGTGGGGTTCACAGAAGTGGCTCTTAAACTCCTTAAGATTTGTCAAGTACAATTCTAATTTTTTTCTCCAAAGGAGCAGCTAATCACATTAGATCATAAACTTCTGCCCAGCTCAGGACTAGGACTATTTTCTTTCTCATATTTTAACCTGGATATATATATATTTTTTTTGTAGTTTTCCTTGACATGCTTTTTCAGACTTTAAGAAATGTCCAATTCAAGAAGAGAAACCCATATTTTTAAAAAGTTAAGTTACAACATCAGTCTTTGCCTGTGTGATTTAATAAGCCAGGTATCACACCTCGATTTTACACTTTGGGAATAGGAACCATTGGCTAGTTTATGACCAATTCAACATCAAGCAGGAAATTAGGAGCAGACATGAATAAAGTTTCTATTAGGAATGTAAACTTGTATAATCATAAAATAGGGCACAGGAATGTAAGTTTGCAGGCAAATCCAGATATAATAGAACACCTTGTAAATTTAAATTAATTTAAATATACTACATTGTACCTAATATGTAGGCATATTTGGTGGAAATTGAGTAAACAAAATGTTAACACATAGATAAGGTAAAATAGATAAGGTGCTTGTTTTATTCCACATAAGCTTCATACTCTGTTATACTGTGAACTAACAGGGAAATCTGAATTTGTGATCTATTTGGTGCTGTATAGCAAACTTTTTTTTAAAAATTTTTTTTTCAACGTTTTTTTATTTATTTTTGGGACAGAGAGAGACAGAGCATGAACGGGCGAGGGGCAGAGAGAGAGGGAGACACAGAATCAGAAACAGGCTCCAGGCTCCGAGCCATCAGCCCAGAGCCTGACGCGGGGTTCGAACTCACAGACCGCGAGATCGTGACCTGGCTGAAGTTGGACGCTTAACCGACTGCGCCACCCAGGCGCCCCAGCAAACTTTTGAAAAGCTGATGAAAACTTCCCCTGTGGATAGGAAGAAAATAGTATGAAAATTCCTGTAATAAAGTAACTCAAATCTAGGCTCTGCCAATCACTCACTGTGTGAACTTGGGTAAATTATTTAACCTCTCTGTGGCGATAGTACCATTTTAAAAAGATGTCGTAGTGATCCACATGGGTTAATGCATGTGGAGCATTAGAATAACACCAGGCGCATGGTGAACATTTGATGAAAGTTACCTTCCGTTATCACTGTTTTTTTCCTGCACGAATTTTAAGAGTTACTTGATGTGACACCAAATTCCATAATAAAAAGTCTATCTTCAGAGATTTAACAGATGATCGTATGAAAGAGAATGGCATTTGCCAATAGAAAATGGGTTTAAAGTAGAGAAGGAAAATGCAGTTCAGAATCAGAAGGGTTTACTGGTACTTTGTACAGCTCTGTCACAGAATCTCACCTGGATTCTCCTGACTCCTGAGCCCCATTCATCCCAACCCCTATCATTCACCTGGGTCAAACTTTAATATGAAGCTCTTCTCCTTCAGGTTTGTTTGTTTGTTTGTTTTTTTATAAAAAAATTTAATCTGTACATACAGCATTTGTATTAAGTTTGTGAACTTTTGTGACAATTACACAAGAAGTAGAAAGATTATTTTGTGTTCAGTGACTCCTGCCAGCTCACTAGTTCTCTCCTCCATTCTCCATAGTCTTCCGAAATATTTTACAAAATGATTTTGATGATAAATAATTAGGATCTATAGGGGCAGCTGGGTGGCTCAGTCAGTTGAGCGTCCAACTCTTGATTTTGCCTCATGTCATGATTTCAGGGTTGTGGGATTGAGCCTTGCATCAGGCTCCTGCTGAGCTTGGAGCCTGCTTAAGATTCTCTCTCTCCCTCTACCCCTCTTTCCCATTCTCTCTTTCTATCTCTTTCACAAATAGAAAGAATATAAATAATTAGGATCTATATATGGTCAAATAACACTTAACTATTCATATTGGTTGCTAGAAAGTTTAAGGCTAAATTTATGGCTTAAGTATATCGATGGTCTTTTGAGTCACATAAGTATTTCTGTAAAGTACACATAACTCAAACACTTCAATAAATCAATACAATCAGTTCTTTGTTAAGAAACAAAAAAGGCAACGGTGCCTGGGTGGCTCAGTCTATAAGCATCCAACTTCAGCTCAGGTCATGATCTCCTGGTTCATGAATTCAAGCCCCATATCGCGGGCTCTATGCTGACAGCTCAGAGCCTGGAACCTGCTTCAGATTCTGTGTCTCCCTCTCTTTCTTCCCCTCTCCCCACTAGCTCTCTCGCTCTCTCTCTCTCTCTCTCTCAAAAATAAATAAAATACTAAAAAATTTTTTAAATAAATAATAAATAAGGAAATAAATAAAGAATACATAGAAGATATCTTTGAAAGGTTTTATTTTTAGTTTTTCAAAATATTTAAATAGACACCACTCATTTTCTTGTCTACCAAAGAAAAAAAACTTTCTGTTATAGAGTTTGGGGAGGTGGTTGTTGTCTTAACAGCAGGTTAGCATAGCCAGACTAATCTTACACAACTGGTAGGTAAAACGTAAACGGATTTTTCTTCCAGTGAAGTAGAGCACACCCTTGAGATAAAATTGAAAAACACTCCCACCTCTGGTGAGTAATTTTATGAAGTGTCTGTGGCAACTGGTAAAAAGAGACAGAATGGAAAATCCCCTTGCAGCGAACTGTGAGAAGTGTTATGCCTTTTCAGTTTGGCCACTCAGCATTGACTCTGAACTTCACCGTTTTGGAAACCTCAAAATATTATGATGAGCAGTTTAAATGACAACATTCCACTGTGCGTTACATTGTATTCTCTCAACTCCTGAAAACACCCACACTCCACTCTCTCCTTTGCATGGCTTCTGAGAAGTCAGATTTAAGTCTTTGTTCCTCTCTAGGTAAGGTTTTCTCCCTCTCTGGCTTCTTTTAGGATTTTTTAAAATACAGTATGCTCAGGTGTAGTGTTTTTGTTTGTTTGTTTTGTTTTGTTTTGGCATTTATCCTCCTTGGTATTCTCTGAACTTCCTGAATCTACAATTTGGTGTCTGGCATTAATTTGGGGGGTAATTCTCAAACATTATAATTTCAAATATTTTTTCTGTTCCTATCTGTCTCTCTCTTCTCCTTCTGTTCCTATTATGGGGACATTCCATCTTTTGTAGTTCCTCCATACCTCTGGATTTTCTGGGTTTTTTTTTTTTCAGTCTTTCTTCTCTTTGCTTTTCAATTTTGAAGGTTTCTATTGATATATATAATATAGAGATATAGATAAACAGATATATTGATATATCAAGCTCAAAGATTCTTTCCTTAGCCATGTCCACTCTGCTAATAAACCCATCAAAAACATTCTTCATGCCTGTTACATTGTTTTTTGATCTCTAGTATTTCTTTCTGGTTCTTTCTTAGATTTCCATTTCTCTGCTTACTTCGTTATCTATGTTATCCATTAGAGCCCTTAGCATATTAATCATAGTTGTTTTTTAATGTTTATTTATTTATTTTGAGGAGGGGAGGGGCAGAGAGGGAGAGAGAATTCCAAACAGGGTAGAACCCACCATCTGCAAGATCAGGACCTGAGTAGAAATCAAGAGTTGGATACCTAACCAACTGAGCTACCCAGGCACCACTTAATCATAGTTGTTTTAAACTCCTTGTCTGATAATTCCAACATCCCTGCTATATCTGGTTCTTCTTGCTCTGTATCTTTAGCCTGTATTTTTGCTTTTTGTTATATCTTGTAATTTTACTTATGGCAAGAAATCATGTACTTGGTTAAAGAAACTGCTATAAATGTAATTTAGTAATATGATGATGAGGTGTCAGGGAAGGGGAGGGGCTGTATAGTCTTATGATTAGGTCTCAGTCTTTTGGTGAACCTTTGCTTCTGGACTGTGAACTTCACACGGGATTCTCTGATGCTCCCCCAACCCCCCAAAACTCACACAGTTATGTGGAACAAGATGGTGGGAGTGGGCTGGAGATGGTATTTCCCTTCCCCTGTGTCAGTAAGCCTCTGATAAAAACCCCTCTGGTTAAAATAGTTTCTCCAGAGAGCAGGTGTTGTTAAGAACAGAGTGTTCTAGTGTATTTCAGAATGGTTTCTTTCCCCCTGCACTGGTGCTAGCACAAGACTTTTCTCTGATATTTACTGTGAGAACCTGGTCAAGGTCCTTAAAGTAAAACTCACAGGATGGTGACCCCTTCCCCATGATTTGGTCCCCCTCAAGTTTGTGATTGCCAGACCGTCCAATCTGAGCCTCCAGGATTTGTCAATCACTGTTCTGGTTTTTCTGCGCTGGTATTATTTCCCACAGAGGTTGTGGTAGGGTCCCCTCCCGAAGGAAAGAAAAAAAAAAAACACAAAAAACCTCAAGGCAACCAGGCTATACACATATGTGACAACATCCCTCACGACCTTGTAACATGAGACCACTTAATCAGATTGCACGTTTGTGGGTTACATATATGGGAGACACAGAAGTAAAAAAATGTATGAAAAACGATGCCACATGGCATTCGGGGCTCAGTTCTTTGGGTACTAACCCAACTGAGTTGTGCCCAGTTGCTTCCTGGAAGAAAAAAAAAGCCTTGGTGTCGCGACTCTCTGTGTGAGAATCCTGCTACAAGGTTTCAGCTAAGGGTTTCTTCTCCGGTAAATTGAAATTCTGTGTTCATTTATAGGTTTTTCCATTTTGGAGGGTAGTGGTTTGCCCTGTGACCTCACTTCTCTTACAAATCCAGTAAGAGTTGTTGATTTTTTAGTCTATTTAGCTTTTTACCTATTGTTAGGATGGAGTGATTTCTAAGTCCCTAACATTTAGAAGTAGAAACTGGAAACCCCATTATGTTACTTTTATTATTATTATTATTATTATTATTAATCACCATTATGTTTGTGAGGATGTGAAGGATATTTACCTACCATAAATCCCTGGATTCAGAGGCAAAGCCAGTTTCTTCTTCTCCTTCTCCTGCTCCTCCTTCTTCTTTTTCTTCATTTTTAAAAATGTTTATTGATTTATTTTGAGAAAGAGAGAATGTGTGTTTGAGCAGGGGAGGCACAGAGAGAGAGAGGGAGAGGGAGAATCCCAAGCAGGTTCTGTGCTGGCAGTGCAGAGCCCAAGGAAAGGCTCTATCTCGCAAACTGTGGGATCATGAGCTGAGCTGAAATCAAGAGTCAGAGGCTCAACTGACTGAGCCACCCAGGCACCCTGGCAAAGCCAGTTACCAACACAAAAGGGAAAAAGCTTGGGGACAGTCTCTGAGTGCTGATGTTCTACACAGAAGAATCTTCCCTAAGACAATCTCCTTTGGTCTTCATGTTTAAATATATCATCTAATTGTCAGAATGTTCCATAGGCCCAGCAAATTGGGAGGATTGTTGTTATTTTGGGGGCAGCATTAGTCAGAAGGAAGTTGCTCTGACATAGGGTCCCAAAACAAAACTGCAAACTACTGAAGATTTGTACGCTGAAACAAAACAATTCTCTGTAAAGAGCCATGCTCCTTTGTCCTCAGAATAATGTCCAAGAACTCAGGATGGAGTATAAGGTCCTTCGTGCTCTGGCATTTGTTTACCTTTACAACTTCATCTCTTGCCACTCACTCCTCTCAATCTGCACTGGCCATACTGAGCCTTCTCTGGTTTCTGCGATTGTCCGCGTTCTCACTCAATTCCACTTTTCCCTGGAGATGTTGTTTCCTTTCTCAGGGCTGGTAAAGATTTTTCCCTACTTTCACCATGACTGGTAAGTTACACAGAGATTCAGGGAGGCAAGTGGTTGCCATGAAGGAAATGGCAAGCTGAGAGGCTCCAAATAGGGTTAGTAATTCTGACACTTACAGTTTCTACTGTGCATGTCCTTTCCAGATGTAAGACATTTGGTGAGTTGCTTCATCTGTGTCCTCCAATAACCCTGTGTATGCCGACATCTTTTAGTGTCTGCACTTTACTCCTCAGTGGACCCAGCACCCCAGCACACCCGTGCGCAAAAAAATGTGAGCTTCTTGAAAACAGTCCTCACATCTTGTCTCTCTGGGTTTTCTCTTAGGCCTCAGGCCTCAGTACCTAGAAATGTGTTGAATGATTAAGTGAATGCACCTACCACTGTCACCGAAATAAATAGGTGAAATGGTCCCACCCTTCTACTTTTCCTGCACCAGGCTACATGTTCGTCACTATTTTTGTGACTTCTTTTCTCTTTGAAGCTGTCATTGACAGTCACTTAAAATTTCTATCTTCTGTATTAAATTGCATGAGGAAAAAGAAATATATACTGTATTTTATCCACAGAGTTCTGCTCTGACCTGTGGGACACTGCACTTATTGACTTTAACAATGCAAACTTTTTTTCTTTCTTTTCTTTCTCTATGTTTTTTAATGTGGGCAATTCAGAAAAAAAAAATTAAACTGGTTATGAATTGCATTTTTAAGTGTTTATTTGTTTATTTTGAGAGAGAGAGAGAGAGCAAGCAGTAGAGGGGCCAACAGACAGGGAGACAGAATCACAAGCAAGCTCCAAGCTGTCATCTCAGAGCCTGATGCGGGGCTGGAACCCACGAACTGTGAAATCATGACCTGAGCCGAAATCAAGAGTCCGACATTTGACTGAGCCATCCAGGTGCCCCAATTTGCATTTTTGAATTAGAAAAAAAAAGCTTTGTTGAAGAAAAAATGTGTATTCATATAACTCCAACATATTACTGAGAGAGAATTATCAATAAAAAGCACTACTTTAAAAATATTTTTAACTTCTCATTTGAAATAATTTCAGACTTATAAAAAAGTACAAAATGATGCAAATAGTTCCCACATATCTTTCACTAAGATTTATTTTTCTTTTCTTTTTTAAGTTTATTTATTTATTTTGAAGGAGAGAGAGAGAGCAGGCACACGTGTGCATGAGAGCAAGGGGAGGAGCAGAGCGAGAGGGAGAGAGAATCCCAAGCAGACTCTGAGCTGTCAACACAGAGCCTGATGTGGGGCTCGATCCCACGAACCATGAGATCATGACCTGAGCGTAACCAGGAGCCAGACACTTAGCTGACTGAGCCCCCTAGGTGCCCCGATGCCCAGATTTCTTAAATGTAAACATCTTACACATCACAATTTCAAAATTAAGAAATATTACTATTATAATACTGTTATCTAACTTAGAGACTTTGTTTCTGTTTATTTCATTGTTCCCACTATGTCCTTTTTCTGGCCCAGGATCCAATCCAGAGTCATACATTGCATTTAGATGTCATGTATCCATAGTCTCCTTTACTTTGGAAAAGTCCCTCAATTTGTATTTCTTTAGTGACACTGACAGTTTTGAAGAGCACTGGTCAGTTATCTTGTTGAATTCCTCTAGATTTGGTTAGTTTGATTTTTCCTCATGTTTATGTCCAGATTATGCATTTTTGTCAAGAATACAACAGAAGTAATATATTTTTCTCTATAAATCACACTAAGTGGTATGTATTTGGTTAAGGCCAGACTTCTCCAGTGTAAGGTTACTTTTCTGTTTTAGCCTTTGTAATTGATAAATATCTTGTGAGGAAATAATATAACACCACATATTCTATTTCTGATTAGACTTGCATTCACCTATATTTGCATCCATGGGTGATCTCTGCCTAAAACAATTATTATAGTGGTGCTTGGCAAATAGTAATGTTCAATTTCTTCATTCCTTCTATATTTATGAATTGGAACTCTACTGAAAGGAAGAATTTTCCTATTTATTCAGAATGGATTCTTATTTTATTAAATGGATTAAAATCCATTACATCATTATTTAATTATTCAAATTGTTCCAAATTTGGGTCCTTCCAAGTTGATTCCCATGTCCTTTAGACATATTCATTTCTTTGAGCACGTCCTACTTTCTGGCATTACATGATATTTCAATATTGTATTTTTCCTACAGCCCTGGAATCAACCACTTCTTCAAGGAGCCTTGATTTCATTTAGTTTCTTTTCTTTCTTCTTTCCTTTTCTTTCTTCCTCCTGTTTTTTCCTTGTTTGTTTGTTTTTTGAGAATGTTGTTTAGAAAACAAAATCTGAGCACTAGGTGTGCCCCTTGGTGCTGGGATGCCCTTGCTTCTAGAACAGAGCCAGAAAAAAAGCACGTTCACACTCACACACTCTACCTCTTTCTAGCTCTGTCCATCTGCATGATATTAAAACCATGAGATCATGCTGAGACCTCCAACTTCCATCCAACACCAGTGTTCATTCTATTCTTTACCCTTTCTTTATTTGTAACCCCTTACTCCAATAGTGAGAAACGTGGCTCTCCTTTTCCACAACATATTTGCTTATTTGCTTAGTCCTACAATACATACAGTTTCAAAAGCTACTCCATAATCCCTGTAAAAAAAAATCTCCTAACTGAATGCTGTGTGTCTGTGTAGTTCTTTTTGTCTTTAACTTTGGGGTATATACTTTAAATATACTATTATCCAGTTACTTAGATTAGTTTGGTTTGTTCCCCATCCTGCTTCAGTGGGGCTATGATTTTCCTCATGTCATTTCCCTCATCCCTTACCCTTTTCCCCATTTCCCCACCATGTTTATCCCTGTTCCTTCTAGGTAACCAATATTAGGAGCTTTGGAGTTATCCCTCCTATGTTTTTGTTTGTTTATTTACACAATGCAGCAGAAACGTGTATTTTCTTATTTCTCCTCCCTTCATATTACAAACACTTGTTTGCACCTTTATTTTTTATGTAACAATTATTTTGGAAAGTATTCTAGAAAGTTCATAGACATCTTGTTATTTTTAGTTGTGTAAAAATGCTACATTGTGTGGATGTACCATCACTTATCCAGCCGCTTTTCTCTATATAAGCATTTAGAGTGCCTCAAATATTTTTCAATTATGCGCAATACCACAGTGAATAACCTTGTGCATAATACTTTGGTATTGTTGGAGGTGTATCTTCAGAATAAATTGCCAGAATTAGGATTACTAGATAAATTACTAGATAAAAAATTAAGTGCTTGGAGCACCTGGCTGGCTCAATGGTAGAGTATGTGAATCTTGATCTCAGGATTATGAGTGCAGCCCACATGTTGGGTGTGGAGCCTACTTAAAATAAATAAATAAATAAATAAATTTATTAATTAAAAATTAGTAAATTAAGTGCTTATGTTGTTTTGTTAGAATATGCTAAATTTCCCTCAAAACATTTCATTAACAATATATGAAAACTTATTATCTCACAGCCCGCTACCAGAATACATTGCCGTTCTTTTGAATTTTTTGCCATTACATAGAAGACAGAAGTTTTAATTTACATTACTCTAATTCCCTATGTATAAAGCCATTATTATATCTGTGTGTGTATGTGTGTGTGTGTGTGTGTGTGTATGTGTGTGAGTGTGAATTATCTGTTCATGTATTTATTTTTTTTTCAAAGCCGGGAGTTATTTATTTATTTTTTGTAATCTCACTTTTATTCTTCTTTTGTTCTAACATTATTTTTTATTTTTTAAAATTACATCCAAATTAGATAGCATATAGTGCAACAATGATTTCAGGAGTAGATTTCTTAATGCCCCTTACCCATTTAGCCCATCCCCCCTCCCACAACCCCTCCAGTAGCCCTCAGTTTGTTCTCCACATTTATTAGTCTCTTCTGTTTTGTCCCTCTCCCTGTTTTTATATTATTTTTATTTCCCTTCCCTTATGTTCATCTGTTTTGTCTCTTAAAGTCCTCATATGAAGTCATATGATTTTTGTCTTTCTCTGACTAATTTCACTTAGCATAATACCCTTCAGTTCCATCCATGTAGTTGCAAATGGCAAGATTTCATTCTTTTCGATTGCGGAGTAATACTCCATTGTATATATATATACCACTTCTTCTTTATCCACTCATCCATCAATGGACATTTGGGCTCTTTCCACACTTTGGCTATTGTTGATAGTGCTGCTATAAACATGGGGGTGCATGTGTCCCTTCAAAACAGCACACCTGTATCCTGTGGATAAATGCTTAGTAGTGCAATTGCTGGGTCGTAGGATAGTTTTATTTTGGTTTTTTGAGGAACCTCCATACTGTTCTCCAGAGTGGCTGTACCAGTTTGCACTGCTACCAACAATGCAAAAGAGATCCTCTATTTCTGCATCCTCGCCAACATCTGTTGTTGCCTGAGTTGTTAATATTAGCCATTCTGACAGGTGTCAGGTGATATCTCATTGTGGTTTTGATTTGTATTTCCCTGATGATGAGTGATGTGGAGCATTTTTTCATGTGTCAGTTGGCCATCTGGATGTCTTCCTTGAGGAACTGTCTATTCATGTCTTTTGCTCATTTCTTCACTGGATTATTTGTTTTTTGGGTGTTAAGTTTGGTAAGTTCTTTATAGATTTTGGATACTAACCCTTTATCTGATATGTTGTTTGCAAATATCTTCTCCCATTCTGTCGGTTGCCTTTTAGTGTTGCTGATTGTTTCCTTTGCTGTGCAGAAGATTGTTTCCTTTTTACTTTGATGAGGTCACAGTAGCTCATTTTTGCTTTTGTTTCCCTTGCCTCCAGAGATGTGTTGAGTAAGAAGTTGCTGTGGCCAAGATCAAAGAGGTTTTGGCCTGCTTTCTCCTCGAGGATTTTGATGGCTTCCTGTCTTACATTGAGGTCTTTCATCCATTCTGAGTTTATTTTTGGGTATGGTGTAAGAAAGTGGTCCGGGTTCATTCTTCTGCATGTCACTGTCCAATTCTCCCAGCACCACTTCTGAAGAGACTGTCTTTATTCCATTGGATATTCTTTCCTGCTTTGTCAAAGATTAGCTGGCCATACGTTTGTGGGTCCATTTCTGGGTTCTCTATTCTGTTCCATTGATCTGAGTGTCTGTTCTTGTGCCAATACCATACTGTCTTGATGATTACTGCTTTGTGGTATAGCTTGAAGTCTGGGATTGTGATGCTTCCTGCTTTGGTGTTCTTTTTCAAGATTGTTTTGGCTATTCGGGGTCTTTTCTGGTTCCATACCAATTTTAGGATTATTTGTTCTAGCTCTGTGAAGAATGCTCATGTTACTTTGATAGGGATTGCATTGAATATGTAGATTGCTTTGGGTAGTATTGACATTTTAACAGTATTTGTTCTTCCTATCCAGGAGCTTGGAATCTTTTTTCCATTTTTTGGTGTCATCTTCAATTTCTTTCATAAGCTTTTTATAGTTTTCAATGTATAGATTTTTCACCTCTTTGGTTAGATTTATTCCTAGGTATTTTATGGTTTTTTGTGCAACTGTAAATGGGACCAATTCCTTGATTTCTCTTTCTGTTGTTTCATTGTTGGTGTATAGGAATGCAACCAATTTCTGTGCGTTGATTTTATATCCTGCAATATTGCTGAATTCATGAATCAATTCTAGAAGTTTTTTGGTGGAATCTTTTGGGTTTTCCATATAGAGTATCATGTCATCTGCAAAGAGTGAAAGTTTGACCTCCTCCTGGCCGATTTGGATGCCTTTTATTTCTTTGTGTTGCCTGATTACAGAGGCTAAGATTTCCAATACGATGTTGAATAACAGTGGTGAAAGTGGGCATCCCTGTCTTATTCCTGACCTTGGGGGTAAAGCTCTCAGTTTTTCCCCATTGAGGATGATATTAGCGTTGGGTCGTTCATATATGGCTTTTATGATCTCAAGGTATACTCCTTCTATCCCTACTTTCTTGAGGGTTTTTATCAAGAAACAATGCTGTACTTTGTCAAATGCTTTCTCTGCATCTATTGAGAGGACCATATGGTTCTTGTCCTTTCTTTTATTGATGTGATGAATCACATTGATTGTTTTGCGCATATTGAACCAGCCCTGCATCCCAGGTATAAATCCCACTTGGTCATGGTGAATAATGTTTTTAATGTATTGTTGGATCTGGTTGGGTAATATCTTGTTGAGGATTTTTGCATCCATGTCCATCAGGAAATTGGTCTATAGTTCTCCTTTTTAGTGGGGTCTCTGTCTGGTTTTGGAATCAAGGTAATGCTGGCTTCATTGAAAGAGCTTGGAAGTTTTCCTTCCATTTCTATTTTTTGGAACAGTTTCAAGAGAATAGGTGTTAACTCTTCCTTAAATGTTTGACAGAACTCCCCTGGAAAGCCATCTGGCCCTGGATTCGTGTTTTTTGGCAGATTTTTGATTACTAATTCGATTTCCTTGCTGGTAATGGGTCTGCTCAAATTTTCTATTTCTTCCTGTTTCAGTTTTGGTAGTGTATATGTTTCTAGGAATTTGTCCATTTCTTCCAGATTACACATTTCATTGGCATATAAATTGCTCATAATATTCTCTTATTATTGTTTTTATTTCTGTTGTGTTGGTTGTGATCTCTCCTCTTTCATTCTTGATTTTATTTATTTGGGTCCTTTCCTTTTTCTTTTTGACCAGACTGGCTAGTGGTTTATCAATTTTGTTAATTCTTTCAAAGAACAAGCTTTTGGTTTTGTTGATCTGTACTACTGGTTTTTTTTTTTTTTTTTGGTTTCAATAGCATTCATATCTGTTCTAATCTTTGTTATTTCCTGTCTTCTGCTGGCTTTGGGTTTTATTTGCTGTTCTTTTTCCAGATCCTTAAGGCAGAAGGTTAGGTTACACAACCTGAAAGATCTGAGATCTTTCTTCCTTCTTTAGGAAGGCCTGGATTGCTATAAACTTTCCTCTTATGACCACCTTTGCTGCATCACAGAGATTTTGGGTTGTGGTATTATCATTTTCACTGATTTCCATATACTTTTTAATTTCCTCTTTAACTGCTTGGTTACCCCATTCATTCTTTAGTAGGATGTTCTTCAGTCTCCAAGTTTTTGTTACCTTTCAAATTTTTTCTTGTGGTTGATTTCGAGTTTCATAGCGTTATGGTCTGAAAATATGCATGGTATGATCTTGATATTTTTGTACTTACTTAGGGCTGCTTTGTGTCCCAGTATATGGTCTATTCTGGAGAATGTTCCATGTGCACTGAAGAAGAATGTATATTCTGCTGCTTTAGGATGAAATGTTCTGAATATATCTGTTAGGTCCATCTGGTCCAGTGTCATTCAAAGCCATTGTTTCCTTGTTGATTTTTTGATTAGATGATCTGTCCATTGCTGTGAGTGGGGTGTTGAAGTCTCCTACTATTATGGTATCACTATCGATGAGTTTCTTTATGTTTGTGATTAGTTGATTTATATATTTGGGTGCTGCCACATTTGGCGCATAAATGTTTACAACTGTTAGATCTTCTTGGTGGCTAGACCCCTTGATTATGATATAATGCCCTTCTGCATCTCTTGATACAGTCTTTATTTTAAAGTCTAGATTGTCTGATATAAGTATGGCTAGTCCGGCTTTCTTTTGTTGGCCATTAGCATGATAGATGGTTCTCCATCCCCTTACTTTCAATCTGAAGGTGGCTTTAGGTCTAAAGTGGGTCTCTTGTAAACAGCATATAGATGGATCTGGTTTTCTTATCCATTCTGTTACCCTATGTCTTTTGATTGGAGCTTTGAGTCCATTGATGTTTAGAGTGAGTACTGAAAGATGTGAATTTATTGTCATTATGATGCTTGTAGAGTTGGAGTTTCTGGTGATGTTCTCTGTTCCTTTCTAATCTTTGTTGCTTTTGGCATTTATTTATTTATATATGTATATTTTCATCTTTTCTCCCCTCAGAGTGCCCCTTCAAATTTCTTGCAGGGCTGGTTTAGTGGTCCCAAACTCCTCTAATGTTTCTTTGTCTGGGAAACTTTTTATCTCTCCTTCTATTTTGAATGACAGCCTTGCTGGGTAAAGAATTCTTGGCTGCATATTTTTCTGATTCAGCACACTGAATATATCCCGCCACTCTCTTCTGGCCTGCCAAGTTTCTGTGGCTAGGTCTGCTGCCAATCTGATCTGTCTTCCCTTGTATGTTAGGGACTTTTTCTCCCTTGCTGCTTTCATGATTCTCTCCTGGCCTGAGTATTTTGTGAATTTGACTATGATATGCCTTGCTGATGGTCAGTTTTTGTTGAATCCAATGGGGGTCCTCTGTGCTTCCTGGATTTTGATGTCTGTGTCTTCCTCCAGGTTAGGAAAGTTTTCCCCTATGATTTGCTCACATAACCCTTCCACCCCTATTTTTCTGTCTTCCTCTTCTGGGACCCCTATGATTCTGATGTTCCCTTTTAATGAGTCACTGCTTTCTCTAATTCTTAAATCGAGCTCTTTTGCCTTAATCTCCCTCTTTTTCTCTGCTTCGTTATTCTCTATAAGTTTGTCCTCTATATCACTGATTCTCTGTTCTGCCTCGTCCATCCTTGCCGCCACTGCATCCATCCATGATTGCAGCTCAGTTATAGCATTTTTCATTTCATTCAGGCTATATTTACTTCTTTTATCTCTGCAGAGAGGGATTCTAGCCTATTTTCGACTCCAGGTAGTATTCTTATTATCGTGATTCTAACTTCTGGTTCAGACATCTTGCTTGTATCTGTGTTGGTTAAATCCCTGGCTGTTGTTTCTTCGTGCTCTTTTGGGGTGAATTCCTTCATTTTGTCAGTTTGAAGGGAGAAAAGGAATTAATGAGGTAGAAAATTGAAATTAAAAAAAATAAAAATTAAAAATTAACACACACACACACAAAAATTGAATAGATGATGCTAGATCCTAGGTGTGTTTTGGTCTGGGTGTTGAAAGTGGTTTGACAGATTAAAGAAAAAAAAAAAGGTGGGGGGGGAGAAAAAAAAGGAAATCGTTTGAGAATTTGAGAAAATGAATACACTGAAGTAGACTAAAATGAGATGATGAGGTAATAGAGAATTTGATAAAATATATACAAAAGTAAAGAATATAGTAGAAAAAAATTAAAGAAAAATATTTTTAATAAAAATAAATATGAATTTTTATTTTTGTGTATTCAAGAAAAAAGAAAAGAAACAAAAAAGAAAAAAAAGAAAAAGAAAGGACATCGTTTGAAAATTTCAAAAAGTGAATACACTGTAGTAGACTATGATAAACTGGTGGAAGTAAAATAGAATTTGAAAAAATTTACATAAAAGCAAAAAATATAGTAATAAATATTAAATAAAAATATTTTTAATAGAAATTGAAAGTAAAAATGAAGTTTTTCTCTTTCTGCATTCAAGAAAAATAAAGAAATGAAAAATAGAAAAAAGAAAAAGAAAGAAAAAGAAATTGTTTGAAAATTTGAAAAGGTGAATACACTGTAGTAGTCTAAAATATAATGATGGAAGTAAAATAGAATTTGAAAACATTTACTCAAAAGTAAAACATATAGTAATAAAAATGAAAGAAAAATATTTTTAATAAAATTTGAAAGTAAAAATTTTTTCTCTTTCTGTATTCAAGAAATAGAAAAGAATTGTAATAAGAGAAAAAGAAAAAAGAAAAAAAAATAAAGAAAATTGAATAGATGAACCTACTAACAGATTTAAGTAGGACTGAAATTGCTTCGTTTTCCCCTAGAATCAGTCTATATAACTCTTTATAGTCCACAAACCAAGCCAGCGGTAGGCCTTGTGTTCTTGAAGAGCAAAGTTGGCCCAGACGGGCGCAGCTCAGTGTAACAGCTCCGCTCTCCACTAGATGGCGCTGCTAGCATACTGGGGTGGATTGTTGCCGTGCTGGTAGGTGCGTATGGGCATGCGCAGGAACAGTGAAAATGGTGCCCCCAGTCACCCAGTCACCCAGTCTGTTCTCCTGGATTAGCAGTCGCGCACCCGTCGTCTGTTTTCAGCTCTCGTCCACTCCCCACTTCTTCAGTCTCCGTGACAGGCCCCAGGCAGCACCTCTCTCCCGAGTTGTGTCTCAGACGCGGCTGTTTTCCCCGGCCCCTTACTTCTGACGGACTATGGCCTTGACCCGTTCTGCCCCTCTGCGGGAGGGTCTCACCGAGCAATGGCCAAATGAGCAATGGCCGAATGTCTGCGGCACCCAGGAACGCTTGCTGGACCCTGCTGCTGCCGGCGCCCCGAGACTGCGGCCACGTGCCAGCCCCCCCCCCCCCCCCCCCCCCGAAAAAGTTTGCGAGACAGTGAGCAGCAGTGTTTTAGGGATTCTGGAAAATCACAACACACATCTGGCACCAGGCTTCACCCTTAAGGACCTTGCCCCAGAACCAGCAAATGTGGCCGCCTTCCGGGGTCTGCTGGGACCAGGGGGCTTCAACAGTCTCTACCAAATGTCCTTCCAGCAGTGGAACCACTTTTCTCCGTGTGGCCTGAGAACCTCCCGGACCCCACTCTGTTCCTGTGGATTCGCCCTTCCCACCAGAGCACCGCCAGGTATCGAGCTGCAGAATTGCAGCCTTTGCACTCCCCTTGTTTAGAGTCTTAATGGGATTTAAACCGTCTCCTTTCTCCCTTTTAGTTTAGTCCCTGCGGCTGTTTCCAGTTTTCCACTTTCTCACCAGCTGCTTTTGGGGAGGGGTGCTTTTCCCGTATTTTGCCCCTTCCCAGTCTCTGCCCTCTCTCTGCCCGCAAAAATGGTTGCCTACCCTCTGCAGTTTCTCGCTCCCCAAATTCACTTCTCCTCGCCACATATCTGCTGAATTCTGTGGTTCAGGTTGTGCAGATTGTTGTGTTAATCCTCCAATCAGTTTTCTAGGTGTGTAGGATGGTTTAGTGTTGGTCTGGCTGTATTTCAAGGACGCGAGACACACAAAAAACTTCCATGCTGTTCTGCCACCTTTGGCTCCCCCCTTTGTTCATGTATTTAAAACAATTCTTTTTTGAGAGAGAGACAGAGCATGTGAGCACATGTGTGTGCAGAGGAGGGTCAGAGGGAGAGAGAGAATCTTAAGCAGGCCCTATACCCAGCACAGAGCCGGATGCAGGGCTCAATCTCACCACTGTGAGATCATGAGCTGAGCCAAAATCAAGAGTCAAACGCTTAACCCCCCTGAGCCACCCAGGTGCCCTTTAAAATTTTTTTCATAAGATTTTTTTTCTTTTCTCCTTGATTTTTAAAATGCTATTTATATATTATAGATATTACATATTCATATGGATGGCACTCATTTTGAACCACTAAAATAATTAAATTTAAACACGGCATCTCTCCATCCTTTTTTTTTTTTTTTTTTTAAGTGGGTTTCATACCCAGGACAGAGCCCAACACAGGGCTTGATCTCATAACCCTGAGTTGTGAGATCAAGACCTGATCTGAGATTAAGAGTTGGATGCTCAACCGACTGATCCACCCAGGTGCTCTACTCCATCTTTCATCTTAAGTCTAGAAGAAACAACATAGGCAGATTTCTATGAAAGCTTTGTCTTTGTCTATGAAATCTGATTGCAAATCATTTTGATGATATTGGTCATCACATTCCTTTCCTCACACCACCATGGTCTTAGTTACTTCAATTGTTCCATAACTGCATAGTTTATTTGCCTAGTCATTCTATTAGTACTTTGGATAAAAGTGATATAATTTTGTATATCTCTGATGCCTGCCACAAGACAGATGCAGTGAATTATCAGAAATATTTGCTAAGGAAGGGGCACCTGTGTGGCTCAGTCAGTGCAGCATCTGGCTCTTGATTTTGGCTCAGGTCATGATCTCACGGTTCGTGGGTTCAAGACCTGGATTAGGCTCCATGCTGGCAGTGTGGGGCCCGCCTCAGATTCTTGCTCTCTCTCCCCACCTCTCTCTCTTCCCCTCCCATGCTCTCTCTCTCTCTCAAAATAATTAAAATAAACTTTAAAAACATATTTGCTAAGGTATAAAGATGCTAAAAGAAAAAACAGAACCTGGTTATTCTTTATAAGAATGAAGAAGAGAATACACATTCACCTTTATTTGTGGATTATTTCTAGAAATTTAAAACACATGGCATGGTAAAAACCCATAAATATAATGTAAATTAGAAGTAAGAGACAATATTGGTGCAAAGAAACAGCTGAAGGTAGGAGTAAACACTATAGATAAGAGCAAGGCTAAGATATAAATGTGTAACTTGATCTCTACACTTGCTAAGAATAGAAAGTAAATTTTTTGCTTCATAGAGCACAATTACGGTTACATTTATGAAGCCAGCATAGTTTACTTCTTTAAGATCAGTTTGAGACTGAGGTTTCAAGCCTAAGCATGAAGTTGTATGGGGTTGTGTTTGTTTAAGGACAGCAGTATGATTATGAGATCCTTCAATAATAAATTGCTTCTGGCACGCCTGAGTGGCTCAGTCAGTTGAGCATCTGACTCTTGATTTTGGCTCAGGCCATAATCCCAGGGTCATAGGATCGAGCCCCATATCCGGCTCCATGCTGAGTGTGGAGTCTGCTTGAAATAGTCTCTCTCCTTCTGCCCGTCTTCCCTGTGTGCGCTCTCACTCTAAAATAGAATAGAATAGAATAGAATAGAATAGAATAGAATAATAAATTGCTTCCTTAATTGTAAACAGATGTTTAAAGGGCAATGGGTAAATTTGATATGCTACCAAAAAAAAAAAAAAAAAAGAATATCATACAAAGAATGAGAGAGAACAAGAGGGAGAATATTTCACTCTGGCTTTCTTTGGTCTTTTTAGAATATCGCTAATGAACCCCATCTGTACCAGCTTCTGAGTCTTTGCAACTTGTCTTTGCTTGGACTCATGTCCCTGCTTTTCTTTTATGGAAAATAGCAGTCTAAAACAAGCCTTCCATAGGGAGAGGTTGCCAAGCCACGTGGGGTCGCCCCGGGGACCAGAGCAGTTTACCATACCCCATTACGGGCAGGCAGATGTGCCCTACATAAAGACCAATAGCTGCCTAGCAAGGCAATAACAGAACACAAATCATCATTAAAAATAATTTTTACTGCAATGCTTAAAGGAAAAACAGATTTGGTCTCCGCACACTGAAGTTATATCAGGAAAGCAACGAACTACCCTCGAGGGCACTGTAATGCCTTGCTTTAGTCCTCCCAGGTGCCTATGCTTTCCCGTTTCCTTTACTGCAGGCCTACTTCTGAGTAGTACCTTTAATATGCAGGTAATGTGCAGCATGATTTCCTAAACGGGAATGTTATAAAAAGCATTTTCCCAATGTATCTTGGAATATGTGGGGACATTTGCATAGGCCAATAGTTTTCAAACTTAAGCACATCTCAAAATTGCCTGGGGGTGCCTGGGTGGCTCAGTAGGTTAAGTGTCCAACTCTTGATTTCAGCTCAGGTCATGATCTCATTGTTCATGAATTCGAGCCCCACATAAGGCTTTGTGCTGACAACACGGAGCCTGCTTGGGATTCTTTCTCTCTTTCTCTCTCTATCCCTCCCCTGCTCAAGTTTGCGCTCACTCTTTCAAAATAAATAAACTAAAAACTTCTTAAAAAAGTGGAGTTGCCTAAAAGGCTTGTTTAAACATAATGCTCTCCCACCCTGAGTGGAGTTTCTGATTCAGTAAGTCTGTGGTGGGGCCCAAGAAGTTGCATTTCTAACAAGTATGCAGGTGGTGCTGGTGCTTCTGGTCTAGGAACCATTTGGGGGACCACTGGCCTCAGACCATTTTGGCTTAAATATATTTTCAGGGGTCCTTTATATCTTTCAACTCCCAATAAGAGGCAAACTAAAACATAGCTCTTACCTAGTGGAAATTTTTGTTATTGTCATTACACCTCAATCTAGTATTTTCAAAAGTGAAGACCAAGAACTAATAACCTATCATGAGTCTCCAGAGACCCACAGGTTGTTTTATGGACAGCATTGATGTGCATAATATGACAATGTCTGGTTTCTAACAGGAAGAAAACATGGACTTGATGATATCCCATTGTTTGAGGTTTCATCCTACCAGTTTCTCATTAAGAGAAACTTTAGTCTTTTTACATGAGATGATGGAGATGTTTGCATCAGGAAGTATTCATTGCACAAGTGTGTGCGTGTTTGCTTGGGTTTGTTTATTTTTGTTTTTCTTTTAAATTTTGTCCCATTAAAAAAGTGGTTAGGGGAGGAAAAAGCACCTCTAAGCACTTGTTGGAGGTGCTAAGGTTTCTCTGTGGTCATGATTAAAGATCGGATGTGTCGACCAAGAACTCAGAGCTGTGATTCAAAGTACCAAACCTAGTTTTACAAACCAGCTTGAGATAAAGGTACCTGTGTTAATCACAGATTAGTCCCTTTTTGCTCTTAGCTGTCTAGCAATGCTCTCAGGCCAGGTAACACCATACTTAGCCCCTTATTAAACATGCATCACTTTGCCCCCGTCCTGAGCTGCAAGAAAGGAACCAAATTTGAGGTTCTGTATTTATTATTGTGTGAACGATTGTCAGTAACAATCCAGGTTCATGTTGTTATTCAAAAACCCCTGGAAACTGATGCATTTCAGAATTAAGAATTTGGAATTTCTAGCACTTTAGAATGATAAACAGTGAACACATTTTGTAATTTGTAACACCTGTAGCAGGGTCCAGGACAGCACCCGCTGAAGAAATGCATTAATATTTCTGCAGGAAAATATGTGAATAGTTGTGCTCAGTGGCAAAAATAAAGATGAAAAATTTTATAACAGCGACTCAGTTTACTGTGAGTTCAAGTCCTATTTTTTCTTTTACATTTAAAAACAGCTTTATCAAGATAATAATTCAAATACCATAAAGTCCACCATTTTAAAGTGTACAATTTATAGTTAGCCCTTGAACAACATGACCCCACACAGTTGAAAATCTGCACATAACTTTTGACTCCCCCAAAACTTAACTATGAATAGCCTACTATTGCCTGGAAGACATACTGATAATGTAAACAATTAACACATACTTTGCATATGCATTATATACTGTATTCTTATAATAAAGTAAGCTAGAGAAGAGAAAATGTTATTGAAGTCAGAAGGAAGAGAAAATATATTTACTGTACTGTATTCACTGCAAAAAAATCTGCATGTAAGTGGACCATGCTGTTCGGACCTGTGTTGTTCAAGGGTCAACTGTATTGTACAACTATCACCACTATCTGATTTTAGAATTTATTCTTTATTCCCCTTTATTCTCCCTTCCCCTGCCCCAGGCAACCATAAATCTACTTTCTATCTCTATGGATTTGTCTTTTCTGGACATTTTATGTAATTGCAATTATACAATATGTGACCTTTTGTGTCTGCTTTCTTCAATTGTAGTTTCAAGGTTTATCCATGTAGCATATAACAGTGCTTCATTCCTTTTCATTGCTGAATATTATTCCACTGTATGATTATGTCACATTTTGCTTATCCAATCATCAGTTGATGGACATTTGGGTTCTCTACCTTTTGGTTATTATGAATAAGGCTGATATGAACAATCATAAACAAGTTTTTGTGTGAACATATGTTACATACATAGGAGTGGAATTGCTGGGTCATATGATGTTATCTCTTTGTAACTGTTTGGAGAAACTGAAAATTTTTTTTCCAAAATGGCAGCACCATTTTAAATTCTCACCTGCAACGAATGATGGTTCCAATTCTTTCTCAGCCTTACCAATACTTGTTATTGTCAGTATTTTTTATTTATAGCCATCCCAGTGGCTATGAAGTGGTATTTCATTATGGTCTTGATTTTTATTTCTCTGACAGCTGATAATGTCAAACAGCAGTGTACTTATGGGTCATTTATATATCTTCTTTGGAGAAATATTTATTCAAATCCTTTGTTCATTTTTAAATTAGGTTATTTGTCTTTTTATTGTTGAGTTTTAATAGCTCTTCATAAATTCTCCTTATAATTACTGCAAGCTTTTGGTTAATTTTCAGAGTTCTGAAAAAGTTGATTTGACAATTTTTGCAAATATTCTCATTGTTTTTCTGAAGGAGCTAACTTTCAGAGCTTCTTATTCTGCATTCCAGAGTACTTCTCAGGTCATATTTTAAAGGCTATAGAAAACTTCATTTTGAGGCACCTGGGTGGCTCAGTCTGTTAAGCATCCGACCTTGGCTCAGGTCATGATCTCAAAGTTTGTGAGTTTGAGCCCCACGTCAGGCTCTGTGCTGACAGCTCAGAGCCTGGAGCCTGTTTCCAATTCTGTCTCTCCCTCTCTCTCTGCTCCCCCACCCTGCATGCAGATTCCCTCTCTCTCTCTAAAAATTAAATAAACATGAAAAAAAAATTTTTTAAAGAAAACTCATTCTTCAGAGCTTTCTTGAATTGTAGAATTGTGAAGACTTGAGAAGAATTGCCTAAGACTATAAATCATACTCCTCTTTTTTAGCTAATTCACTTTTTTGGTATACATATGACTTGACTAAGAGATAACAAAGTTATTGCACTGAAAATATAATTTTCTTAACATATAGTAAGAAAGTATTGATGAAGAGGTGGTGATTAACCATGAGTATTAAATTTTTATGTTGATATTATGGAGGGCCATTGCTATAAGATTACCTGCCTGAGAAGAAAAAATAATTTTAGTGCTGATTTATACTTATTTGATATTAAGGAAGACTTGTTAGTTTTTCATAAGAACAAGCCAAACCCAGCTGTTTTGGTTTTTGCTGGCAGAAAGTAAAGCCAATATAAAAATTTAATTAAAGTTGTAACTCTTCTATAAATTTACAAGTTTCACTGACACCTAATTACTCTGTTTGGATACTCTGTGCCCTTTAAAAAAATAAGATTTTTAAAAATATGGCTTAATTATATTCACTGAAAAGCCATCAGGTTTTAAATACTAAGCTGTTAAGAGTTGCAAAAAACCATGTCTTGCTGATATTTTTAGATGCCAAAAGAAGATGCCAGAACAGGCTTGCTGGCAACATAGAAGAGTCAGGACCCCTATTAACTAGTATTTGTTTGGTATGTACTATATACACATATCATATACATTTCCCTTAATTGATCTTTTATCTCCTTAATGTGTACTTATACTGATCTAGGTAGATGGGAGTAGTGAATAAAATAGACCAAATTCCTACCCTGGGAAAAAAAGTGTGCCAAAATGTCAATACTAGGAACTAAAAAAATCAGATAGCATGGATGGAGAAATATGGTGTATGTGCATGTGTGTGTGTGTGTGTGTGTGTTTGGGGGGGGTGCTATATACGATAGGGTGCCTCCCTGAAGACATCTCTAAGTAGGTAACATCTTGGGGACTTGTGTACAGTGAAGGAGCTAAATGGACATCTGATAAGAGATTATTCTGGAAAAAAGGTAGCAAGAACAAAGTTCTGAGGTTGGAATGTATTTGTCACCTTATATAACACATCATGTACTCCAACCTCAGGGAAAACAGATGTGCCTTCAAGAAAAAAGTGAGTGTGGGGTTACTTGGCCTGACAGCACTTCTAGACTCTTACAGCAAATAGAAAAGGCCCATGCAGATACCTCTTGATCTAAAGTTATTTGGGGGCGCCTGAGTGGCTCAGTCAGTTAAGCGTCAGATTCTTCATTTCAGCTTAGGTCATGATTTCACAGTAGTGAGATCGAGCCCTGTGTTGGGCTCTTCACTGGGCATGGAAGCTGCATAAGATCCTCTCTCTCCCTCTGTCCCTCTTCTGCTCTCTCTCTTTCTCAAGAAAAAGCTAAATATAAAAATAAAAAATAAAGTTGGTTTGTAACTTAACTCACAGGTTTGGTATTTAACTCACAGGATTCACATCTGTCAGAGTTCTTCAGTGATATTTTTGCCAACTTTCATCTTCAGTTATAGCCACAGAGTAACTTTAGCATCTCCAAGGAGGTACACAGAGGTTTTATTATTATTGCTAAAGTTTTATTATTATTGCTAAGTTTTATCATTATTGCTAAAAATGTTTTATAGTTGGACCAAAAATTTAAAAACAAAAAATATCTGTAAGGTTTAATACATAATTTAATACATAAGATCAATGAAGAGTAAAATTTTGTCTGATTATAAATTCCGTCTTTTGGAGCACTTAGATGGCTCAGTCCATTAAGCATCCAACTCTTGATTTTGGCTCAGGTCAGGATCTTATGGTTTGTGAGATTGAGCCCTGTGTTGGGCTCTGTGCTGACAGCATGGAACCTGCTCAAGATTCTCTCTCTTTCTGTCTCCCCCAATCTCTCTTTGCCCCTCTCCCCACTCTCTCTTTCTTTCTCAAAATAAATAAATAAACATTAAAAAAATAAATAAATCCCATCTTTTAAATTTTAAAAAACGTCATGTATTTAAAGACAATAGTCTTAACTAAATGTCAGTTCCTTAGGGAATAGTCTGATGTTTTGGTTACGCAATCTATGCTGTCATCTAGTGGTAATTCATTGACATTTCAACCAAATGTCCCAGAGGGCTGTGCTAAATTGCTAGCACAGCAATTTATGTGTGCTAAGCTCCCCCAAATTAAATGGCCGTCAAATTATAACCATTTTTAAAAAATAATTATAGATTCAGAGGAAGTTGCAAAGATTAGTTGTACCCCACCTCTAGTTACCTCATAGTTACATTTTATACAACTATAGTACAAAGCTACTTTTATAAATTATCTTATATTACGGCATATCATATTGTATATATGGTACAATAGCAAAACTAGGAAATTGCATTGGCACAATGTGTATTCTATGTCATTTTATCACATGTGTAGATTTGTGTAACCCCCAACACAGTCAAGATCATCATCATCCCAAATATCTTCCCCATGCTTCTCTTTTTTTTTAAGTTTATTTATTTTTGTGAGTGAGAGAGCAAGCAAGAGAGAGCGTGAGCAGGGGAGGGGCAGAGAGAGAGGGAGACAGAGGATCTGAAACGGGCTCTGTGCTGACAGCAGACAGCTCAACGTGGGGCTCAAACTCTAGAGCGATGATATCATGACCTGAGCCAGCGTCAGACACTTAACTAACTGAACCACCCAGGCACCCCATCCCACACTTCTCTTTTATAGTCATACTCCGTCCTCTCTTCCCTACCATCCCTAATCTCTGCAAACCACTAATCTGTTTTCTATTTCTATACTTTTGTCAATTCAAGAATATTATATAAATGAAATCATATAATATCTGATTCTTTGAGATTGACTTTTTTCCATAATTCTCTGGAGATTCACAAAAGTTGTACATATCAATAGTTCATTCTTTTTCATGGTTGAGTAGATCCATGGTATGGATGTACCACATTTTATTTGATGATTCATCTGTTGAAGTACAGCTGAGTTGTTTCAGTTTTTGGCTATTACAAATAAATGTGAAGGTTTTTTGTGATTTTTTTTTTACCATTTATCTGGAAAAATATCCAGAAGCATGATTGCTGGGTCATATGGTGGGTGTATGTCCAGTTTTTTAAGAAACTGCCAAACTATTAAAAAAAAATTAATGTTTATTTTTATTTTATTTTTTTCAATATATGAAGTTTATTGTCAAATTGGTTTCCATACAACACCCAGTGCTCATCCCAAAAGGTGCCCTCCTCAATACCCATCACCCACCCTCCCATCCCTCCCATCCCCCATCAACCCTCAGTTTGTTCTCAGTTTTTAACAGTCTCTTATGCTTTGGCTCTCTCCCACTCTGACCTCTTTTTTTTTTTCCTTCCCCTCCCCCATGGGTTTCTGTTAAGTTTCTCAGGATCCACATAAGAGTGAAACCATATGGTATCTGTCTTTCTCTGTATGGCTTATTTCACTTAGCATCACACTCTCCAGTTCCATCCACGTTGCTACAAAAGGCCATATTTCATTCTTTTTCATTGCCACGTAGTATTCCATTGTGTATATAAACCACAATTTCTTTATCCATTCATCAGTTGATGGACATTTAGGCTCTTTCCATAATTTGGCTATTGTTGAGAGTGCTGCTATAAACATTGGGGTACAGGTGCCCCTATGCATCAGTACTCCTGTATCCCTTGGGTAAATTCCTAGCAGTGCTATTGCTGGGTCATAGGCTAGGTCTATTTTTAATTTTCTGAGGAACCTCCACACTGCTTTCCAGAGCGGCTGCACCAATTTGCATTCCCACCAACAGTGCAAGAGGGTTCCCGTTTCTCCACATCCTCTCCAGCATCTATAGTCTCCTGATTTGTTCATTTTGGCCACTCTGACTGGCATGAGGTGACATCTGAATGTGGTTTTGATTTGTATTTCCCTGATGAGGAGTGATGTTGAGCATCTTTTCATGTTGGCCATCTGGATGTCTTCTTTAGAGAAGTGTCTATTCATGTTTTCTTCCCATTTCTTCACTGGGTTATTTGTTTTTCGGGTGTGGAGTTTGGTGAGCTCTTTATAGATTTTGGATACTAGCCCTTTGTCTGATATGTCATTTGCAAATATCTTTTCCCATTCTGTTGGTTGCCTTTTAGTTTTGTTGATTGTGTCCTTTGCTGTGCAGAAGCTTTTTATCTTCATAAGGTCCCAGTAGTTCATTTTTGCTCTTAATTCCCCTGCCTTTGGGGATGTGTCAAGTAAGAGATTGCTACGGCTGAGGTCAGAGAGGTCTTTTCCTGCTTTCTCCTCTAGGGTTTTGATGGTTTCCTGTCTCACATTCAGATCCTTTATCCATTTTGAGTTTATTTTTGTGAATGGTGTGAGAAAGTGGTCTAGTTTCAATCTTCTGCATGTTGCTGTCCAGTTCTCCCAGCACCATTTGTTAAAGAGACTGTCTTTTTTCCATCGGATGTTCTTTCCTGCTTTGTCAAAGATTAGTTGGCCATACGTTTGTGGGTCTAGTTATGGGGTTTCTATTCTATTCCATTGGTCTTTGTGTCTGTTTTTGTGCCATAATGTTTGTTTTTGAGAGAGAGAGAGAGCGTGAGCAGGGGTCAAAGATGGAGTCAATATTGTCAGCACTCCTATATCACATCATTTGTCCATTTTCTAATGGATTGGTTTTTTAATTTTGTTTTTGTTTTTTTGCTGTTGTATTTTGAGAGTTTTTTGTGCATTCTAGATATAAGTCTTTTGTGGTGTATGTGGTTTGCAAGTATCTTCTTCCAGTCTTTAGCTTGTCTTTTTATCCTCTTAACAGGATCTATCACTGAGCAAATATTTTAAATTTTGATTAAATCTAATTTATCAATGATTTCTTTTATAAATCATGCTTTTAGCATTATGTCTAATAACTCTTTACCAAGCCCTGTACCTTGAAGATATTCTACTATGTTTTCTTTGATCTTGTCTGTGGTCCACTCAGTTTCTTGAACCTGTAGGTTTATGTTTTTTGCCAAATTTGGAGAATTTTTAGCCATTATTTCTTTGAATACCTTTTTAGATTTTTCTTTTTGTCGTTTCCTTCTGGGACTGTGATGACATGAATAGATCTTTTGTTATATATCCCCACAGGTCCTTAAGGCTCTGTTCCCTTTTTGTTGGTCTATTTTCTCTCTTGTCATATTGGATCATTTCTATTGTTCTATCTTCTCATTTGCTGATTCTTTCCTCTGCCCCTTCCATTCTGTTGTTGAGCTTATCCATTAAGATTTTTATTGAAATTTCTGTATTTTTCAGTCCTAAAATTTTAATTTGTTCCATTTGGCTCCCTTAATAGCCTTGTCAGATAAGTCTAACACCTCTGTCATCTTGGTTTTAGTGTCTGCTGATTCAAGTAGAGATTTTTCTGGTTGTTAGTATGGCTAGGGATTTTTGTTTAAACCTGGACATTTTGATATTCTGTCATGAGACTCTGAATCTTAATAAGTCTTCTGTTTCAGCAGGTTTTTCTTTGACACTGCACTGGTGTGGGGAGAGGGCGCTGCTTCATTACTGCTAAGTGGAGGTGGAAGTTGAGGTTTCACTGATATACAGGGTGAGGAAGGGCTCCTCTTTACAGCTGGGTGTGGATGGGTGTTCTTGCTACTCTAGACTTCCTGGGAAGGGCAGAAGTGTCTAATTCCTGTTGCCCATGTGGCCTGCTGACATTGTAGGAGGTGATTTTGTTATGACCACACAGTAGTGAAAGGCTTGACCCTTCACTAGACTTCCCCTGGCACCACCTTAAGAGGGAGAGAAGGGATTTGTCTCAACTGCTGCTGGAGGTGGAAATTTAAGCTCCCCTTTCCTGGTCCTTTGGCTGGAAAGAGAGAGCTCTTTTGTTTTGTTTTGTTTTGTTTTGTTTGGTCTGTACCTTTGGGGTTTCCAGGTTTCAGGCTTCTCCATTATCTAGTTTGAGATACAAAGCAAAAAGAAAACTCAAAGACCATACTGCCATGTTGCTTCTGAAATCTAGAGGTCACTAGATGGTCTGGCATTTTTCTCTCTACCTTTCAGAGTCTCATTGTATTTGTTTTATGTATTTTAACTGCATTTAGTGGAAGGAATAGAGAATGTATATCTACTCCATCTAGTCCAGAAATAGAAGTGGAAACTAGTCACCACTTTAAAAAAGTTATTTATTGAGGTGAATTTCACTTAACTTAAATCAACCATTTTAAAGTAAACAACTCAATGACATTTAATATAGTCACAATGTTCTCTAACTACCACTTTTATATAGTTTGAAAATATTCCCATTAGTCAAAAAAAACCACCCCTCATATCTATTAAGCAGTTCCTCCTTACTCCCCACTGTCCCCAGCCTCTGACTCCTGTCAACCTGCATTCTTTCTATGGATTTATCGATTCTATATATATTTCACATAAAATAAATGATACAACATGTGACCTTTTGTGTCTGGCTTCTTTCACTTAGCATAATGTTTTTGAGGTTCATTCATGTTGTAGCATGTATCATTACTTCATTCTTGAATAATCTTCCACTGTGTGTATATATCATGATTTGTTTATACATTTATCTGTTGAGAGAACTTTGGGCAAGATTTCACCTTTTAGCTATTATGAATAGTGCTGTTATGAACATGCATATGGATGCACTTGTTCAAGTACTTGTTTTCAATTCTTTTGGATATGTACCTAGGAGTAGAATTGAAGGGTACATGTGGTAATTGTATGTTTACCTTTTGAAGAACTGACTGTCTTCCACAAAGGCTAAATTATTTTACATTCCTAGCAGCAAAATATAAAAGTTCCAATTTCTCCATGCCTTCACCAACACCTGGGATTTTCCATTATTTGTTTTAAGTTTATTTATTTGGGGAGAAGGAGGGGCAGAGAGAGGGGGAGAGAGAGAATCCCAAGCAAACTCCATGTGGTCACTGCAGAGCCAGATGAGGGGCTTGATCTCATGAACTGTAAGATTATGACCTGAGCCAAAACCAAGAGTCACATCCTCAACCAACTGAGTCATCCATGTGCCCTTCCATTATTATTTTTTTAATGTTCACTTATTTTTGAGAGACAGAGAGACCGAGCATGAGCAAGGGAGGACCAGAGAGAGAGAGAAACAGAACTTGAGGCAAGGTCCAGGCTCTGAGCTGTCAGCACAGAACCTGATGCAGGGCTCGAACTCAGGAATGGTGAGATCATGACCTGGGCTGAAGTCGGATGCTTAACTGACTGAGCCACCCAGGCGCCCCCCATTTTTAAATTATAGTCATCCTAGTGGACGTGAAGTGGCATCTCATTGTGGTTTTGATTTGCATTTTCCTAATGACTAAAGACGTTGAGCATCTTTTTATGTGATTGTTGGCCATTTGTATAGAGGTCAACAGGCTTGAGCAGTGGAAACCTGACTAGGATAAAAGGGACCATTGGGCTGAATGCAAACAGGCTTATTAGGTGACCCACCTCAAAATATCCATAGGCCTTAGCTGACCAATGGGCTACTTACAACTGGGCACAGGCATCAAAAAATAAAATTCCATATGTTTCCATACCTCCTCAATCCCTCCTTAACAGTATCCCCTTCACCACTGACTGCTTTGTGGCAGACAGTCTCTCATTTGCTGTCTTGCCTGCTGATTCTTTGCAACGTATTCAGTAAACTTCTATTTCCTTTGTTGTGCCTTGAGTGAATTGTTTCACCACCTGTGCCTTCAACCCCACCTGACCAGGTTGCCCCACAATTTGTACATCTTCTATGGAGAAATATCTAGTGAATTTGCCCATTTTTAAATTGAGTTATTTATCTTTTTGTTGTTGAGTTATGGGAATTCTTTGTAATGTCTGAATAACAGATTCTTACCAGATAAATGATTTGCAAATATTATTCCCATTGTGCAAGATTGTCTTTTCACTTTCTTGATGATGACTTCTGGTGCACAAAAGTCTTCCATTTTGGTGAAGTCTAATTTATCTGTTTCTTATTTTGTTGATCAGGCTTTAGGTGTCATAATCTACAAATCTGTAGTTAAATCCAAGTTAATTAAGATTTACTCCTATTTTTTCCCAAGAGTTTTATGATTTTATCTCTTATATTTAGGTCACTGATCCACTTTGAGTTCATTTTTATATATTGTGTAAAGTAGGGCCTTAACTTCATTTTTTTTTCATGTGGTTAACCAGTTGCCTAGCACTATATGTTGCACTATTCTTTCCCTATTAAATGATCTTTGAAACCTTGTCAAAAATAAATTGTTAATAAATGTTTATGTTTATTTATGGATCCTCAATTCCATTCCATTGGTCTGTACATCTATCCTTATCCCTGTACCACATGGTGAATCACTACCTTTGTTATACTCTGCATTCTTACCCTGTTTAAGAAACACAAAAATAAAATTTTAATGTCAAATGACTGATTATGTATCAAAATCTCTGAAAATGAGAGATTAATTATTAATAGATAACTAAACTCAAAAATGAAAAGGGGAATCAGAAATATGGTGATTCAGGAACTGTGAAAAATGACCAAAAAAGGAAAAATCTGGAATTTCATTATAAATCCACCCCTCTGTGGTCGTAGGACTATTGGGACTGTCAGGAAAGAGCACAAACCACCCTTCTTCCTAAGCAAGCTGCCCATGAAGATACAACAAATCGTCTAGGAGAGATTCTCAAATGCTAAGTGCACACCAAAGCATATTATTAAATAGCTGAGAAAATGTAACCAAACTAATGTGAGTTTGCTACTTGATGAGTTACAGGTAGACTATCTCAAGGGGAGTTGTCACACAAAATAATTTTTTTTAAATCTTTATTTATTTTTGAGAGCAAGAGCAACTGGGGAGGGGCAGAGAGAGAGAGGGAGAGAGAGAGAGAGAGAGAGAGAGAGGGGATGGACAGAGGATCCTAAGTGGGCTCCAGGCTGACAGCCAAGAGCCCAATGCAGGGGCTTGAACTCATGAACCATGAGATCATGACAGCTGAAGTCAGCTGCTCAACCGACTGAGCTACCCAGGCACCCCACACAATGTAGTTTTTATTTGCAGCAAATATGGAGATCACAGGGAGTAATTTCCAAAGTTGTGACTCCACAGGCAACAAAATTGGGGAGGTTTTAAACTAAGCGTTCATGCATATTCACAAAGGGTCTTAACAAAGAGACCTCAGTATAGAATTGGGGCAAAAGTTATTCTAAATTGATAGAGTCCAGGTCCTAGTTGATTGGAAGTCACAAGGGCCAGCAAAGGTCAGTATCATCAATTCTCTGGCTCCAGTTAGTCCAGTGTTTAAATACTCACAGGGATTCAAATCCTATAAAAATGATTCCAGACTGTGTTAGGTCAACTTCACTTTTGAAAAAACACTGGAAATTTTACCACCAACTTAAAGTCTAATGCAGTGAGGCTATCTCCTGGCCTATAGACTGGTAGTTTTTACATTTTGTTTCCTTAAAATCCTTATGTGCTGAGGTTTTTGCATTTCTTTGTAATTCCAACACCACTTAGGAAGTTCAGCAAGTAGTGTGCTTGGGCATAGATTACGAAGACAACTGGGGGCCTAATCAGGGGACCCCTAACTCTTTCTGCTTAGAAAAAACCACACTATGAAAAAAATGGCAGAGAGTATACTTGAATAAATAAGTTAATAGGGCAATTAGGTGGAACTTAGAACAAATACAATTAATATTGTCTTTAGAGTTATGTAAGATATTTCTAAAAAAAGAATCAGTCTGAGTTTATAAAAATAAAAGATCTGATTGATGAAACTAAAAGTCAATTTGGTGGCACTTTTGGACCCAGTAGAGAAAAAAAAAATGTCATGTTTATAATTCATATCAAGGATTTCTCTAAGCTACAAGACAGTATATAGATAATATGAAAAAAAGGCCATAGAAGACAAAATTTCCATGGGCTATACAGGCAGAAAAGATATACAGGGAATAAAAGATACAATGAAGTAGATATAATTCTTAGATAATTGAAAAAACATTACCAGAATTTAAGGAAAACATGATTTATCTCATCAAAAGGACCCACCAATTGCTAAGCAGAATCCATTAATTAAACCCCTTACATAACAACATGGGAAAAAAAGTTTACTAAAAGTTTTTGAGTTTCCCAATGAGACAGGGAAACTAAAGGGATCCCATGAAAAACCTTTCCCCCCCCCCCCCTCCTTTTCCTGCCTTTGTTCTTGCCAGGATCCACACCCCTGCCTTACACGGGCCTTATAGAACAGATAATACATGTCCTCCTCGCAAAGGTCAAGGAATTAATGATTTCTTTGGAGTCTTCCAGCATAATAAATAATACCTAAGGAGTGGCTGGGCAATGGTTTTCCAAGACTACTGATTTATCAAGACTCCTGGCTCCAGGGCAGAAGTGATTTATGGAGGACACCTAAACCTTATCTTTGTTCCTGGATTACTGAGAAGACAGTGCAACCAGAACACTGTCCTCAACAAAGACCCCAGGCCCCAAACAAAGACAAGACTCACTCTCCTTTCTGAGTCTTCTGGATGCTCTGTGTCTACACTCTCTTTGTCTTTAATTGTGCTCTCATTTCCTCTTGGCTCACATTTGATTTCTATCCAGCATTAAGCCAAGGACCCTCTTGGCTGGTCCTGCAGGACCCCCCTGGGTCCTTGGACCCAGCCAACCTGCATCATCAATTAAAAAAATGGAGAAGATTAAATTAGCAATATCTAAGATCACAATAGGTAATCTCAAAATTTTGTAGAAAAATACCTTGAACATAAGATTCTATACCTCAGCCAATTATCCATCAACTGTGAGTGCAAAATAAAAGAAGTTTTCATTTAAACTAAAACTTAGAAATTTTATATCTCAGAGACTCTCTCTTAATCAATTATACTGGATATGCAGTAATAAAAAAATTCCAATCCCAGAAGAATATGTTAGATATTAAGAACAATGTAAGCAAAGAAATCAGTAAGCATAATATTAGTTCTAAACAAATTATGTAAGTAAAAAATTATGTTTTTAAATGTATATTTATTTTAAGAGAGAGAGAGAGAGAGAGAGAGAGCGCATTTGAGAGAGGGGCAGAGAGAGAGGGAGAGGGAGAATCCCAAGCAGGCTCTGCACTATCAGCTCAGAGCCCTACATGAGGCTCAATTGGATCTCAAGAACCCAACCCTGAGATCACAACCTGAGCCAAAATCAGTAGTAGGATGTTTAACCAACTGAGCCACCAGGGCATCCCTAAGTAAAAATTTAAATGAGAATATGGGGGAAATGGAAATATCAATATGGGATGCTTGTGGCTTTGAAGTGGGAGTGAATGAGGGAAACTATTAAGTTTCTTTATATTGCTTAAGGGCAAGGTGTGAATATAGTTAACTTCAGAAATTAACTTTCAGCTGAATAATGGCCCATCAAATATGTCCACATCCAAATCCCCCAGATCTGTGAATATGTTACCTTCCATGGCAAAAAGAATTTTGCGGATGTGATTAAATTGAGAATCTTAACATAGAGAGATTATTTCAGATTATCCAGGTGGGCACAATATAATCACAAGGGTCCACTTAAGAGGGACTGAGGAGGATCAGGAAGAGAGGAGATGTGCCAACAAAAGCAGAGTTTAGAGTGATGTGGGCCATGAACCAAGAACTATGGGAAGCCTCTAGGAAGTTGGAAAATGTGACGAAACACATTCTTCCCCGAAGCCTCTGTAAGTAGGATGTCTCTGCCAACCCATTTTGGAGTTCTGACTTAAAGAACTGTGGGATAATAATTTTGTGTTGTTTTAAGCAAGTAAGCTTTTTTTTGGTAATTGGTTACAATATGAAACTAATACAAGAGCTTTAAATATTTGTGTTAGAATTTAGTGGTGACTCATGGAAGAATCAGAATAGAATGTATAATTTCTAAACTATTTGAGAAAAAAATAGAACAAGGAAAGTTTGAACAATTCAACACATGACAGAAAATATAAAAATAGAGAAATAAATGGGAAAAATATAGTGAATAGAGAGCCAAAAATGAAAATGTCAAGACTAAATCCAAATTCTTCAATAAAAACAGTGGCTATAAATGGATTAGATTCATTCACCCATTATAAAACAGATTCTCAGATGATTGTCAAAAAACAAAAACAAAAACAAACCAAATCCCTTTATTTGCTAAATAAAGATGCTCCTAAAACAAAATAGTAGTGGGACTTTCACATTTGGCCAGGATGGAGCATTTGTTGCTTTGCAATCCTTATTGTCTTTCCCTTGGCATTCTTCAAATATCCAGTGTGCTAAAGTGTGGCAATCAGAAGTAAAGAAATAAATGTTCTGTATGTAGTCTGCCTCCTTAAGAAAAATGACAGAAGGTTGAAAAAAGAGAAGAGAGAGCAAAGGTGAGGGAGAATGAGTGAGAGCATACAAGGAAAATAATAGCCACAAGATGGCAGATTAACAGTGGAAACAAAACACGTACAGCAAAGAAAGAAGTAGGGGAGGAAATCTTAATGGGAAATGGAATAATCTACCAAAAGGAAGGCCACAAATTGTTCTATATCACAACATCACCTCAAAATATGTTCAATAATAACTAAGAGAAATACAACAAAATATTGACAAGTCACACAGAGAATTTTGCACACTTTTCACCGAAATCGACAAGTCAAGTAGACAAAGCATACAAAAGATACTGTTGATTTGAGTAAAAAGGTTATGAAATCTGATTAAACAATTTGAACATGAATTGGGTCTCAGCCTCCATAACATAAAGAAACTGGTTCAGATATGAGGTATATTCAGGACTAAAAGCCTCTCGTTTACTATAGTCCATTATCGATAGAGTAACCAGAGAGAAACTTTAAAAATATGAGTCAGATCATGTCACTTCTCTGTTCAAATCTTCCACTGGCTTCATGGCACAATTAGAATACAACATAAAAATGTTAACCATGGCCTTCCAGGTCCCATCTAGCTATTTTCTCTCCTACCTCTTTCTTTTTGCTCACTGTGCTGATTCAGCACTAGCCTCTTTGCTGCAAGCGAGGCAAGCAAGATTTTACCTCAAGGCCTTTGTACTTACTGTTCTCTTTGCTTTCTGTGATTTACTTCCAGATTAAAAACAAAAATATAGCACTCTTGTTCAACTTTTCCTCCTGAGAAGGAGGTGTTCGCCATTCAGCTCATCTCAAAAAAGAGCCAAATGTAAGTTCCAGGAGAGAGAGAACTATCTATCCACTTCTTTCATTGTCGTATTCCTAGCAGTTAGAACAGTCCTTGGGACACTCTAGGTGCTCAATAAATATCTGTTAAATAAATAAGCAAAAGAAAGCATTACATAATAACACCTGTAGAATGTGGCTAAAGTAGTGTTTAGAAGAAATATTTAATATAAAGCATTTATTTGAAAACAGTGAAGACCAAAATATCTCAAGAAACAAGTAAAACAATCAAATCCAAAGAAAGCAGAAAAAAACCTAAAGAAATAAGAAAAGTGGCTCAAGGGGCACCTGGGTGGCTCAGTCGGTTAGGCGGCCGACATCAGCTCAGGTCATGATTTCGCGGTCCGTGAGTTCGAGCCCCGCGTCGGGCTCTGTGCTGACTGCTCAGAGCCTGGAGCCTGTTTCATATTCTGTGTCTCCCTCTCTCTCTGACCCTCCCCCGTTCGTGCTCTGTCTCTCTCTGTCTCAAAAATAAATAAATGTTTAAAAAAAAAAAAAGAAAAGTTGCTCAATAAAATCAAACCTAACGTTAAGACCAGGAAAGTTGAAAATAGTGTCAAGATAATAAAATCAAATAAAGCCACAAATAAGTAACATCAAGAAAGACAAATGGGACTTACCTTGGATACCAAACAGTTTATAAAAATATGAGAATACTATAAATAACATTATGCCAACAATTTTATAAAATATAAATTACTAACATCAGCTCATTAAGTAGAAAAAAAAAAAACCCAAACCCACAATAGACCAAGATTTATGTAAGAAATTTCTAGGGTAGTAAAAGATATAACTCTAAAAGGCCCTGATCCCTACAGTACTATAGGCAAGTTTTTCCCATCTTCAAGAAATAAATAATTCCCATTTATATGAATGCACCAGAATCTAGATAAAGACAGGAAACTACTCAATTCATTTTATGAAGCTAAGATAAACTTAGTCCCAAACTGAATAAGAATGGCACAAGAAAACTTTAAGCCAATTTTATTTATAAACACGATTGCAAGTAAAACATGAATAACTTCATACTGCAGTGAGTTAAAAGAATAATACTTTATGGCCTATGTTTTTCTCAGAAATGTAAGGATGGTTCTAGAAAAGTTATCATTCTAATTTTTTAAATTAGACCAAGACCGGAAGGCCATTTGATATCTTAATAGATGTTGAAAATAATTTGATAAAATCCAACACCTATTCACAAGTAAACACACACACTCTTAACAGACAAGGAAAAGGAGGAATTTGCTTTACCTTGAAAACATGTATATAATAAGGAATGAAGCGGGATGCCTGGGTGGTTCAGTCAGTTAAATGTCCAACTTCAGCTCAGGTCATCTCATGGTTCATGAGTTCAAGCCCTGCGTAAGGCTCTGTGCTGACAGCCTGCTTTGGATTCTGTGTGTCTCTCTCTGCCCCTCCCTGCTTGCACTCTGTCTGTTTCTCTCAAAAATAAACAAACATTAAAAAAAATAAGTCCTGAAGCAAATATATTGGTGACATTTTAGAAGCATCCCCATTAAAATCAGGAGAAGAAAAGAATAGCACTCTTTCTTCAATTATTTAACATTGTACTGGAGATTCTAAGAAATACAATAAAGTGAATTACAAAGATTGGAAAAGAAGAGAAAAACGCCTGTTAATTCTAGATGACAGTGATCATCAATAGAAAAACAAAGGGAATCGAGTGGCAAACTGTTAGAACTCAATGAGATTTGTGGCCTTACAGTATGATGTGGCATTTGCCTCTCCTCTCCTGGACTCTCTGTGGTCCAGTCACACCAAAAGTTATTCACATTCTTTTCTTTTTTTTTTTTTTTAATTAAAAAAAAAATTTTTTTTAACACTTATTTATTTTTGAGACAGAGAGAGACAGAGCATGAACGGGGGAGGGGCAGAGAGAGAGGGAGACACAGAATCTGAAACAGGCTCCAGGCTCTGAGCAGTCAGCACAGAGCCCGACGCAGGGCTCGAACTCACATACCGCGAGATCGTGACCTGAGCCGAAGTTGGACGCTTAACCGACTGAGCCACCCAGGCACCCCAAAAGTTATTCACATTCTTAAATGCCCATCTCTTGATACTCAAAGTGTGGACTGTAGACCAGTAGATCAGTATCATCACCTGTGAGCCTTTTAAGAATAAAAATGCCAGGTTCCAGGGTGCCTGGGTGGCTCAGACAGTTAAACATGGGACTCTTGATTTTGGTTCCGGTCATGATCTCCTGGTTCCTGGGATAGAGCCCCACATTGGGCTCTACACTGACAGTGCAGAGCCTGCCTGGGATTCTCTCTCCCTCTGTCTCTGCCCCTCTCCTGCTCGTGTGTGCTCTCTCTCTCTCTCTCCAATAAACAAACAAACAAACAAACAAACAAACCAATTGCTAGGTTCCCCTTCAGACCTATTGCCTTTTAACAAGAACCCCAGACAACTCCTATAGTAAAGTTTGAGAAGCATTACCCTACACTCTTCTTAGGGACATTGCACATGCTTTTTCTTTTTCTGGGACACTCTTGCCCACCTTATTAATTTTACAACTCAAAATTTTCAACTCAAACTCAAGCTTCTCTGACATTTCAGCCTGGAACTGCTCCCCCCACCCGCCTGACCATGTGTTTTCTCAAAGCACTCTGTACTGTTTCTTCACAGCATTTGTCACAGATCATTCTTAAATGCTTATGTGTATGACTATTTGGGTAATGTCTGGCTCTTCCTCTAGACCATAAGGTCCTTGAGAGAACATGTCTGTTTTGTTTACTCTTATTTCCAGGGTACAAGGCCTGGCTTACAGTAGGCACACAATAAGTCTTTGTAGAATGAAAAAAATATAGTGGAAAGTCTGATATACATGGCACCTTTCTCTTGGTTATGAAAAGGACTTTTATTGTCATTGTAACTTAACACTTGGTTAATTCACCCAACAGGATAAGTTAACCTGAAAAAATGTTCTTCATTTCTGAAACAAGGTTTTCTGTCTATTTTTGTTTTAAGATATAGACATCTAACTAGGGATTCTTGATCCTAGATGAATCCTCTTAAAATCACCTGGAGCTTTAAAATATTTCAGTGTCTGAGACCCCTCCCCAGAGATTTTGATTTCATTGGTGCAGGCATGGATGAGAATGTTATCTCTGGCATTCAACTGCACAAGGCCCCAAAAGTAAAATAAATGGAAGGGTTTTGGGGTGGCTCATTAGGTTAAGCAACTGACTCCTGATTTTGTTTTAGGTGGTGATCTCATGGTTTTGTGAGTTCAAGCCCCACATTGGCCTCTGCACTCTGACCATGCACAGAGCCTGCTTGGGATTCTCTCTCTTCCTTTCTCTTTGCCCCTCCCCCACTCACACTCTCTCTGTCTCTCTCAAAATAAATAAACTTCAAAAAGTAAAATAAATGGAAATCAAATAATATTACCTTTCAACATTCATATAAGTAAATAAATATAACCTGGTGACCAAGACAAAGCTTATGTTAACCTACAGTTTATAAATTACAGCTTAAAAAAGATGAAGTTAAAAAGATTTATATATAATTTGAAGGACCTCATGATCTGAATTAGGTGTACTAAGATCATGATGTGTATTTCATATTATTTTTTTTTTCTTCCCAGGATCTGATTGCTATATATAGCTCCAAGAATCCCTGAATTTTACAGCTGTTGTTATTAGCTTATTCAGATATATAAGTAGGCACTAAATTTCCAGGACTTTCCTGCTTCATTCAGATGAGCCACACTTCTCAAAAAAAAAAAATCAGATGTCATGTTCTTACTTTTAAGTTATTGTGCCTACAGTTGCTGGAAAGCCTATCAGCTTTCTAATCATATATGGAGGGAAATGACCCTAACGCTTCCGTTGAATTGGGTCAAAGCCACCAACCAAAGATGTCAAGAAATACACTTTGAAAGTTAGATTTATTTATTTAGTTCACTGCAGCAAGGAGAACCACTTGGAAGAAATCATGGGGTGTGTCAGCAGGGAGGGGTAGAGAGGGGCTTCCCATAAGGTTTGGGCTTGTGTTGAGTGGTTCTGAGGAGGGATGAGGGTTTAGGGGACACGTTCTGGATTGGCTAATCTGGAAGCAGAGGTGCTTCAAAATTTGGTATTTCAGAAATCCTTTCCCTTTCTCACCTGAATATCCCGGAGATCGAAATCTTTCTTTCTTTTTTCTTTCTTTCTTTTTTTTTTTTTTTTCAGCATTTAGGAGTCCACATCTGATAATTCCACTATGTGGAGGTCCAATTGGTTTGTTTTTTGCATCTAGTTTTATTCAGGTCATGAAGTTCCTTCATGTGCCTGGTTATTTTCAATTATGCCAGACTTTGCATCTGCAAAGTTCTTGAAGTAATAAGAGTCCCGGGAAGATGTGATTTTCCTCCAGGATGGGTTTACATTTGCTTCTGGCTGCTTCCTTCATATTATTCCAGTTTTGGGCATTGAAATAACTTGAAGCTGAACTTCAGTTTCTGTGAGGGCCACTTACTTGTGGTTCACCCTGACCCTAGGGTGCAACTTTCTCATCCTGAAAATGAAGAAAGAAGTTCATGGAACACACTTTTGGTAGATCCTGGAACACATTCTCTGTTTCCCTAGCCCTGTGAGGCTGTGAAAGGTACCATTCAACCTCAGCTCCTCTCCAAGAATGACAAACATCTTAAGGGGAAAAATGACCCCAATCTCCAGCTCCGTTCCCAGGCCTGTCCTTTACTGGTTTCTGGCTCAGTATATCTTCACTATCTTATTAACTGAGATTCCATCAAACAACTTTTACTAAAAAGATTCTGTATGGATTTTCTTTCTTTCTGTCTTTTTTTTTAATGTCTATTTATTTTTTGAGAGACAGGGAGAGACAGAGCACGAGTAGGGAAGGGGCAGAGAGAGACAAAGACACAGAATCTGAAGCAGGCTCTGGGCTCTGAGCTGTCAGCACAAAGCCCGATGCAGGGCTCCAACTCACAAAATGTGAGATCATGACCTAAGCCGAAGTAGGAAGCTTGACCAACTGAGCCACCCAGGAGCCCCCAGATTTTCTAATTGTCTTCAGTGGAGGGCTTGGTCTGCCACTTCTAGAAGCCTGAGTCCATAGCCTGAGTCCTATCCTTAAAGTTATTTCATAAAATTAGAAAACTACCTCTGACATATTTACAAACTCATTCTTAGCAAGAATAAGTTGTTATCCAGTGCTTCACTCTCCCCAAATGGTGGGTAACCAAATTAATTGGACTTTCTAGAAGAGTAGTATGCATTTATTTAAAGGCAGAGCCAGTCTTACAAAATTTAACTTTTAGAGACTTGTTACATCTAAGGCTTCATAATTAAGTTAGCCAGCTCTATGTTTCTCCTACTGGGTCCTCTTTAATTAATTTAGAATGCAGTAATTAATTATTGATTAGTAATGAAACATTAAGGCACTCATTAGGGAAAGTACCTGTAATAAACCTTGTACAAGTTGAAGTAACCAATTTATGCATTTAACTGTTGCTTTTGCAAAACTTGCCACCAAAGAAGGTAGGATGCTAATGGTAATTTTAGAGACATTACTTCATTACAAATGGATTGCAGACCATAATTGGTTTCCTTTTCCCAAACCATGTGTATCATGCACATCTGTCAAAAGAACGGTTGTTTGCAGTCAATGCAATTTTGCCATTACAAAATCCTCAAAGGGACACAACAACAGAATCCTTTCCAAACTTACAGCTGAAACTTAATATTTTTCTTTACCCTCTTTCCTGGTGAAGTTAATTTAAATTTAAAACAAGCTAAAGAAAGTTTATAGTTTGAAGGAAAATGCCCAGCTGGAGACACAGGGCCAATGTAGCAGAAATGGAATCTTTCCGATCTGAAACCATGTCATGGTATGATTTAATGGTGACAACATAGAAGTTCCCAGAAAAAATATAATTTCCATTTCCCTTGCTGCAAGTGTTCTTCCAGTTTGAATTGTTAATATCCCTGAACTTAAACTAACATCAGGCAGAGTCCTGAAAATAAATGATTTTCCAGTTATTTTCCCCCAGATGTGGCAGGCAAGAGTGGGTCTGGATAGAAATGGGCACAATCTGTATTAAGTGAATCTTGGGAAAATTGCTAGAAGTACTAGAGATTGTAAGGTGTACATTTAAGAGTATTAGAGAAATATGGGATCAATGGGAATGTTAATGAACATCTTAATGACTGGGCAAACTTGGGCCAGAAGCTTATTCTGAATACTATCAACTATGGAAATGTATCAGATCAGTGGGTGGAAAACAGGAAAGGAACTGATATTGGCATTTGATAATATGCCTCTCAGGGTTAGCCACAACCAAAAACACCTCAAAACACAAGTATCTTTAGTCACTTTAAACTCCAGAGAAGGAAAATGAATTATCCGATAGATATCACATCTGGCCTCCAGCACAGAGGTGACATGAGTTGCTGGTTGTCACCTGCCTGGTCTATCTATGCTGTTTCTGGGAGAAGAGTCCATTGTTCTCTCTCTTCTATAGGCAAGCACACCAAGCAAACACAAGCAATTCTTTAAAGGTTTTATAAGAAGTCTGGTGTTGGGACTACGGTATATCATTGCCTTATGGTGCCCATGAGCAGAGATAACTAAGAGCTTTATAGCATGTTAGAATTTTCCTTAGAAGTTGTGAAGTGAATCAATTTCAGTCAAGATGACTCAGCCTTGTTAAAAGTGCTGAGGAAAATGATCATGATTTCACACGTAAGTGTTTGGTGAGAAGTTCTACTCAGTCTTATGCAAGGGCTCTGGTATTCAGTATGTATTGCATGTTCCCAAAGGAAGATAGTTAATTTTTTGAATCACGGACCTACTTGAAGATATATTCTTTAGAAATGTGTTGATGTCAGCCTGCTACAAGTTCATGATCTTCCACGGTCACAAAAATCCATGCAGATGACTGATTTAATACTATCTCAGGTGGTTAGATGATATTAACACACTTTCATTGGGCTGATCTTATAGTATGGATGGTTTAATTTCCTATTTCTGTTATGTAACAAATACCCACAAACTTAGTGTCTTACAATAATATAAATTTGTTATCTTACCGTTTTGGAGGTCAGAGATCTGAGAAGGGTCTTAGGGGGCTAAAATCGAGGCATCAGCAGGGTTGCATTCCTTCTCAAAGCCTAGGGAAGGATCTTTCCTGCCTTTTCCAGTTTGTAGAGGCTGACTATACTCCTTGGTTCATGGCTGCATCACCACCTCTGCTCAGGTTGGCGCATCTTCTGCTCTCTGATCTTCCCACCTGCCTCTTATGAGGACCCTTGTGATTTTATATTGGGCCCATTGTCAAAGATATATGCAGTCAGACATTAGTTGAAGCAGTGAAAACAGATCTTATTCCATGACTACTGATGGTAGGAGAAAGAGCTGAGTGAGCTCCATTCCAATCTGTGCAGAGGTGACGGGGGTTTTAAAGGGAGAATGAAGGAGGAAAGAGAGGGAATGGTGACAGCACAGTCAGAGAAAGGAGAATTATAAGCAGCAGGAAGTGGGGGTGGTCCATATGAATCCATCTGGATTTGTTAACTGGCACTCAGCAAAGTTAGGCTCCTCCCCTCTCACAGAGATCCTGGGTAGGGGGCCCCACCTTCAGGAGTTGGCTGGAACAAACCATAAATTCTTTGGGCAGGCTTGAGTTTTCTCAGGGAGGCACTTTAAATGGGGGCTAGAATCATCCTAGGAATGTGCCCTCAAGCTGTTAGAAACTATGCTAGCATTTGTTCAAGTTTTTTTTTTTTTTTAAGTTTTATTTTTGAGAGAGAGACAGAGAGAGGAGTGGGGGAGGGGCAGAGAGAGAGGGAGAGAGAGAGAGAGAGAGAGAATCCCAAGCAGGCTCCACACTGTCAGCACGGAGCCCATGTGGGGCTCAAACCCACACACTGTGAGACCATGACCTGAGCCGAAACCAAGAGTCGGACTCTTAACTGACTGAGCCACCCAGGCGCCCTTGTTCAAGTTTTTATAGGTCATGGTTGAGGTCTATAAGAAGAGGGCGCAGAGAAGCTAGCTAGAGTTTGAACAAGGAGAAAATCCTTGTAACCACCTGGATAATCTTTCTATCTCAAGATTCTTCTTATTTTTTTTTTTAATTTTAATTTATTTTTGAGAGACAGAGAGAGATAGAGCACAAACAGGAGAGGGGAAGAGAGAGAGGGAGACACAGAATCCGAAACAGGCTCCAGGTTCTGAGCTGTCAGCACAATGCCTGACCTGGGCTTGAACCCACCCACCGCAAATCATGACCTGAGCCGAAGTCGACACCCAACTGACTGAGCCCCCTAGGCACCCCTCTCTATCTAGATTCTTAACTTAATCAAATCTGCAAAAAGTCCTTTTGCCATATAAGATAACATATTCACAGGTTCTGGAAATTAGGATTTGTAACATCTTTGGGGGCCCATTATTGTGCCCACCACAGATCACAATGATAGAACTCTATCTCCAGCAAAGTATGTTTCTCTAGTCAGTTTTAAGTGTTGATGGACTTCTACATCTATGGTTGGTCAACCAAACTTCATCACATTCTTTTGAGACAGAAGGACAAATATCTTCAACCCATTTGCTACATAAGGGCACTTAAGCCATGAGACACTAAAAACTTCACCCAAAGGTCTGAAATGATAGTGGCTGCACTAAAACCTATTTTTGATTTCTTAGTTACAAGTTTTTTTATACTAAATGGCACTGATTTTAAAAGCATTGCACACACACACAAAATAAATAAAATAAATAAAGCATTGCACACATGCATAAACATGAAAAGGTGAAAACAGGGGTGCCTGGGTGGCTCAGTCAGTTGAGTGCCCAACTCTTGATTTCAGCTTGAGTCATGATCTCACAGTTCGTGGGTTCAAGCCCCACATTGGGCTCTGTGCTGGCAGTACAGAGCCTGCTTGGGATTCTCTCTTCCTCTCTCTACCCCTCCTCTGTTCATGCTCTCTCTCTCGTTCTCTGAAAATAAATAAATAAAACTTTAAAAACATTTTAAAAAGGTGAAAACAAAACATATTTATGATCTGCTTCAGTGCTTTGAAAAGGATGTTCAATTTTTATGAAAAGTTCATATTCTCATATTTTGATTGCTTTTTGTTTCTTTTAATAAAAAGTACTGTTTTAATTTCTTCAGGATTCTAGGTCAATGGATACATGGAACTTTTCTCAACTTTTGGAGCCTTCTTTATGCTTTGCTGAATTAATCATGGAGGATAATTACACTCACCAAAGTTAATTTTTTATGACCACCTCTGTGATAACAATGATCCTATCTGGTTTCCAAATTTATTTATTTACATAATTTAAAAACAGTGAGTACTGGCTCGGTTAAGTGTCTGACTCTTGATTTTGGCTCAGGGTATATCTCAGGGTTCATGAGATTGAACTCCATGTTGGGTCTGCACTGACCTCATGGAGCCTGGTTGGGATTCTCTCTCTTTTTCTGTTCCTCCCTGACTCGTTTGTATTTGCGCACATGCACTCTCTCTCTCTGTCTCTCAGAATAAATAAGTAAACATTTTTAAAAAGTGAGTATGAACTATAAAAGCTCTACTTCCTTAAGAAGTTTTCAGATAGGGACTGTTTTCTTTACCACAGTATCTCCAGCCCCTAGCAGTGGCTTGGATTTTGGCAATCAGTAATTGAGGCAGTTAGGTAAACAAGTTCAATGTAGCTAGGAGAGATTAAGCACAAGGAGAGCGCCTATGGATATGGCAGTACCTAACTCAATCAGGGAGGACAGGGGTCAATAAAGGCCATTAGGTGAAGGGATCCCCTAAGACATGTGTGAAAGTAGAATAACAATAGAAAGAATAACAACCGTGGACCAAAGAGGGATGGAGAAAGGGCATTACAAGGGAAACCATGATGCAGATGAAATTGTAGATACTCCTATGACTTTGGTTATGACATCAAATGATGTTGAAGTTTTTCTCTATTCAAATTTAAGAAGTGCAGGTTATTTCCTCAGGTATGACAGTGTGTAAAAATAATTTGATTATTTGATGCTTGCTAAGCCACACACACTTATGTTACCATTTTATAATGTCATATGAATCTACTAGGAATTGACAAAGAAAAGTATGAGGTGTGTGTGTGATATTAAAACATTTAGAGATGAATCCTCATAATTCTTAAGTTGAAGTACTTTTTTGCCTTGGAAATAAAAAGGAGATTGATTAATCTGCATCACTGAGGTGCAGAGAATAATTGAAACTAGAGGAAGCTTGAACTTTTGTAAACATTTAGGTAGCGAGTAAAATGAGTTTGATTAAGCGTCCCTATAAAATGCCTTCTAAATATTCCACACCCAATTCTCTCAGCATCTCAGGCAAGTTAAAAAGTTTAAATCCTGGGGTGCACGTGTGGCTCAGTTGGTTAAGCAACTGACTTTGGCTCAGGTCATGATCTTGAGGTTTTAGGTTCAAGCCCCACGTCTGGCTGCACTGACAGCTCAGAGCCTGGAGCCTGCTTTGGATTCTGGAGCCTCTCTGCCCCTTCCCCACTCACACTCTGTCTCTTTCCTTCAAAAACAAATAAACATTGGGGCGCCTGGGTGGCTCAGTCGGTTGGGCGGCCGACTTCGGCTCAGGTCATGATCTCACGGTCCGTGAGTTCGAGCTCCGAATCAGGCTCTGGGCTGATGGCTCAGAGCCTGGAGCCTGTTTCCGATTCTGTGTCTCCCTCTCTCTGACCCTCCCCCGTTCACGCTCTGTCTCTCCCTGTCTCAAAAATAAATAAACGTTAAAAAAAAATTAAAAAATAAATAAACATTAAAAAAATGTAAATCAGAAGCTACAAAGAACTATAGAACTTAGAAATCCTCTGCTTTTCAATTTTTTTCCTCTGATAAATAGTGCTTAACACATTAGACTGACATTTTTACAATAAAAATATTTTTTTTTCATGATGTGGAGAGAAATAGGAAATTAAATAAGATTTTAATGTGCTCAGTTAAGTGTCAATCCCAATGACCCTTCTCTTTATTGTTTTTAACACTTGTCCTTCTTGTGTGTATTTTACATGTATTTTTCATCAATAATCTCTCAGTGATTTGACACACTTGAAACACTTTCTTTCTTTCTCAGTAAATGACACTGTGGTCTCAGTTGCTCAGACCATCTTGACCTCTCTCTTTCAGTCCCACCCCACATCCAAACCAGCAGAGCTTTTGCTCGTGTTTATTTTCTGTCTCCTCTCTTGGAATGTAAGCTCTGAGGCAGTAGGGGTAGTGTCAGTCCTATTCATAAACAAATCGTCAGTGTCTAGACAGAGCAGATATTAAATGCATATTTATTGGGTGAATTAATAAAAACATTAATAACATTTTTGGTAAATATATATATTCTCTTGGGTAAGATTTTTGGAAAGGTACAGAAGAGTGTAAAGAATAAAATAGGAGCCCTTGTAATTTTGTATCCAGAGATAATCAGTATTAATATTCAAACATATTCCCTCCAAAAATCTGAGTAAATATTTTCAGTCACTTTACAATAGATGCCTAAAAGATGAACTAAAACACCAGAGAAAAGTGAGGAACCTGGGTGGCATAGTCACTCGAGTGTCTGACTCTTGATTTTAGCTCAGGTCATATCCCAGGGTCATGGGATCAGGCCCACCTTGGCTCTGCACTGAGTGTGGAACCTGCTTAAGATTCTCTCTCTCTCGGGGCGCCTGGGTGGCGCAGTCGGTTAAGCGTCCGACTTCAGCCAGGTCACGATCTCGCGGTCCGTGAGTTCGAGCCCTGCATCAGGCTCTGGGCTGATGGCTCAGAGCCTGGAGCCTGTTTCTGATTCTGTGTCTCCCTCTCTCTCTGCCCCCTCCCCCATTCATGCTCTGTCTCTCTCTGTCCCAAAAATAAATAAACATTGAAAAAAAAATTTAAAAAAAGATCAGAGGAAAGTATTAGGTCTTGGCAATGATTTTTTTTAATCTGACACTAAAAGCTAAAGCAACAGAAGTAAAAATAAGTCTGGGAGTACAACAAACTAAAAAGCTTCTGGACAGCAAAGAAAATCATCAACAAAATGAAAAGGCAACCTACTGAATGAGAGAAAATATCTGTGAATCATATATCTGATAAGGGGCTAATATCCAAAACATATAAAGAATTCATACAATTCAAAAGGAAAGCCCCCCAAAATTCTAGTTAAAAAATTCGCAGATCTGAATACATTTTTCCAAAGAAGACATAAAGATGGCCAATAGATACATTAAAAGATCCTCTACATCATTAATCATCAGGGAAATGCAAATCAAAACCATATAGAGATATCAATTCAAACCTGTGAGAATGGCTATTATCAAAAAGACTAGAAATAACAAGTATTGGTGAGGGTGTGGAGAAAAGGGAACACTTGTGCACTATTGGTGGGAATGTAATGGTGTAGACACTATGGGAAACACTATGGCGGTTCTTCAAAAAATTAAAACTAGAACTACACTATGATCCAACAATTCCACTTCTGGGTATTTATCCAAAGAAAATGAAAACATTAACTCGAAAAGATATATGCGCCCCTATGTTCATTGCAGCATTATTTATAATAGCTTAGGCACGGAAACTACCTAAGTGTCCATTAATGGATGAATAGATAAAGAAATATATACACAATGGAGTATTATTCACCATTAAAAAAGAATTGAAATATTTGGATTTTGCTTGGAATTCTGTCTCTCTCTTCCTCTGCCCCTTTTCTGCTTTCTCTCTCTCAAAAATAAATATACATTTAAAAATGTATTCAATAATCATACTGTTATTGGCTGTGTTGGTATTGCCGTAGATGCAGTTGCATGTAATTGTGGGGTAAATTTAATGGGTTATTTGTGCTGGTGTTGCTTAGAATAAGAATTTTGTTCATAAGTGAAAGAAGATATACATTAAGATTGATGAGGTTAAATAAACATCATATAGTTCTAATTTGAACTGAAATTAGAAGTATGAATTCATCATGTATTTTATCTTAAAAAGAAGTGTTATCTGGTTTTGTTCACTGAAAGGTCCTGAAACAAAGGCAAACCCAATAATATCTAACACACATAGTGACACAAGTGTTCTCAATACCCTGTCTCTTTAAAATTTACTGGACTTTTTGGGGGGAAGAAAAAAAATGGCTGGTTATAAATCCTGGGCAGAAAATGTACAAAATGAGACTGTCCTATTCTTACTGTGAAAAGCAAGGTAGCACTACTAACAAATACTACTAGGGCCATATCAAAAAAAAAGCATGAGCTAACCTACAGATGGTGCAGTCAATAATAGCTGCAATGTATTCAAGCACATGAAATATGTTGGCACCACAGGCTAATAATGACGCCAAAAGACAAAACAAAACAAAACTCTTTAAAATTTTTTTTGAATATTTATTTTTGAAAAAGAGAGAGAGAGAGAGAGAGTGCGTGTGCGGGCATGCACGAGTTGGGGAGGGGCAGAGAGAGATGGAAACAGAATCCGAAGCACACTCCAGGATCTGAGCTGTTGGCACAAAGCCTGATGTGGGGCTTGATCTCATGAACTGTGAGATCATGACGTGAGCAGAAATCAAGAGTCAGACTGAGCTACCCAGGCACCCCAAAACAAAACTCATAATGGTCGTCTTTGGAAGTTGTTAGTGACACAACTCTTTATTTTGAAGGAGGTAAATAAAGGGAAAGAAGCATTTTTCTTGCTTTCCCTGTATGAAACATTCCTCAAAGTAACTTAAGAGCTAATGAAGGGAAACTTCTCTTTATTCAAGTACTCCTGCTATGATCATGAAAGGAATGATAAGATTAGCAGACCACCATTTTGCAACCCCAACTGAATCAGTGGGTCTGAGCGATGGTTGTTAGTAGCTAGCATCATAATAAGAGATATCCAAACATTAACATATGCACCACTATCTATGATGTATCCTTGCAAAAAATTGAAGCCAGAGTTATATAAAGTTATTTACCTAATTTCTGATGAATAGGAAATACAGAGGACAGAGAGACATGTTAAAGGCTGTTACAGGGATAAAGTCAGCAAAATATCGACTATTGGAAAATCTACAGAAAAACAACCTTTATTCTTCAAATAAAGAATTAAAAGAGATTGATGGAGTAACAACCGGTAAATTAGGATTCACTAAGAAATTATGTCCACTGATTGCAAGGTATAGATTTTATCTGGATCCTATTTAAAACATTAGTGACATAATCAGGGAAATTTGAACACTGACTGGCTATCTGCCAGTATTGAGGAATTAGGGTTAGTATTTTTAGATACAATAATGATATTGTGGTTTAGTTTTTTAAGAGTCCTTAGATAAATCCTGAAATATTTACCAATGAAATAACATGATGCTTGAAATTTGCCTTAAAACCAGTTGGAGGTGATGGAAGAAATGAGCTCATATATTGATGAAGCAAGATGGATAATTAATGAAACTTGGTGATTTTCTTCTATTGAACAGTACTCCATTTTTGTATATGCTTGACATGCTCTTTAAAAATGTATAAAAACAAATACTGATGCCTTGGTCCCACTCCAGATTCCAATTTCAACGATCTGGGTGGCAGTATATCAGTGACAAAATAGAATCTTCAGTCTAAACAGGAAACCAGGAACTGGTAAGTAGGGCAGACTGAAAGGTGTGATATAACAGGAGGCGTCTGGGGGGAGGTCAGAGGAGTTGGTTTCTAGACCTGGTTTTATCACTAGCCAGTTGGACAAAACTAGATCAGTCATTTCTATGGGCCAAGGTTTCTACATCTGTAGGAGAGCTTAGGTTATTTAATTTCTGACATTCCTTCCAGCTTTTGTGGAGTGAGGTCGAGTATATTGATAGGCCCAGTCTCATACCATTATTGCATTTTCTTAATGGTTTTTCTTTCCAACCATATAATCCCTTTGGCTGTTGGAACAAATGTACTTGCTTCTCATTGGAACCTAACTGAACTCCCTACACTCTTAAGATCGTTCACACTGAGCTGCTCACCGCACCATGGGGCTCAGCGGGCACATCTGACTGGCTCTCCAGGGCCTCCTCTTCTTCCACTGCACGTACATTTCACGAGTCCTATCATAGTTCAGGAAAGGAGGCAAGAAATTTAACAAACAGTAATAAACTGTGGTTTTTGTCCTTGAGAATTTGTGATTTTTTTTTAATTTTTTTTAATGTTTATTTATTTTTGAGAGAGATAGAGACAGAATGCAAGTGGGTTGGGGCAGAGAGAGAGGGAGGCACAGAATCTGAAGCAGGCTCCAGGGCTCCGAGCTGTCAGCACAGAGCCTGACGTGGGGCTCGAACTCATGAGCTGTGAGATCATGACCTGAGCCGAAACTGGACGCTCAACCGCCTGAGCCACCCAGGCACCCTGAGAATTTGTGATTCTTAAGGGAGAGTTATACAAGCATAAATGCTTGTAAGTTGAATATGTAAAATGTATAAAGCACAGACATTTGGGTCAGTGGGAAGGCATCTGAGGTTTGTCAATAGGGAAATGACAAAACCATCCCTGTATGTTTGAAACATCTTTGTGATAGTGGTATAAAGTGATACTAGCTTGGGCGCCTGTGTGGCTCAGCCAGTTAAGTATCTGACTCTTGATTTCAGCTCAGGTCATGACCCCAGAGTTGTGAGATTGAGCCCCGCATCAGGCTCTGTGCTGGAGACTGCTTGGGATTCTCTCTCTCTCCTCCCCTCTCTGCCCCTTACCTGCTTCCACTGTTCCTCTCTCTCCCTAAAATAAATAAAGAAACATTAAAAAAAAATGATACAAGTTTAGAGAGGCAGCCTGGCATGGTGGTGAAGAAAAGGGATCTCTGAAGGCTGAACAATTTTTGCACTTGGGGACCAGCTTGGCTGCTCATGAGCTGGTGAAGGGGCAGGTTATTCAACCTCTCTGCCTCACATCCCTCGTCTGTAAAGTGGAGATTATTATAGTACCATTTTCACAGGGCCGTTTTCAGGATTAAATGAGCTAATAAATGTAAAGCTCTCATAGTGCCTATTTCAGAGTCAACACCGTGTAACGCTGGATACTAAGGTAAGCACTATATATTTTTTTTTTCAACTTTTTTTTTTTTTTTTTTTTGGGACAGAGAGAGACAGAGCATGAACGGGGGAGGGGCAGAGAGAGAGGGAGACACAGAATCGGAAACAGGCTCCAGGCTCCGAGCCATCCGCCCAGAGCCTGACGCGGGGCTCGAACTCACGGACCGCGAGATCGTGACCTGAGCTGAAGTCGGATGCCTAACCGACTGCGCCACCCAGGCGCCCCGTAAGCACTATATTTTATATAAAATATAATAATTTACTCTGATTATTCACTTACTTTATGGCATAAAAATACTTGAACTTTGGGGGTGCCTGGGTGGCTCAGTCGGTTAAGTGCCTGACTTCAGCTCATGTCATGATCTCACAGTCCATGGGTTCGAGCCCCGTGTCAGGCTCTGTGCTGACAGCTCAGAGCCTGGAGCCTGCTTTGGATTCTGTGTCTTCCTCTCTCTCTGTCCTTCCCCCACTCGTGCTCTGTCTCTCTCTCTCTCTCTCTCACTCAAAATTGAATAAACGTTGAAAAATTTTTTAAAAAAGACTTGAACTTTAGTGCCAGTCTTGATGAGACTCACATTCCTGGAGATGATAGTCTTGATGTCATAATTCTGCTACATAGGACACAAAATTATAGAGGGGGACTAAACTATACTTTCCTCACTTATGAAGAAATATAAAATAAGGAGAAAGTGCAGAGCAAATAATTCTGAGGGGAAAAGTGAACCAAATGTAGGCAATTATAAAAATGTGCCTGGAGGGAATTCACATTAGTTTGAAAATTATGGTGAGTAATTTAACTTGACATATTTTAATCAAATGTCCTGAATTAGAAGTCACAGCTAAATATACTCATGAGGAAATCTTGTCAGCTGCAAACACACAGAAATATATTATGATAGAGACACGTGCATTTTTCTTTACTTTAAAAACGATGTCCTGAGGTTTTGAAACTTCTTTGTGCCGTGTATCACTTGAGAATATTAAAATCATTCTTTCCCTACACAAGTGGAAATCTGTTTCACTTGAAGAACCATGGCTTCACTAGTTCATGTTTGGAAGGGTATTCTCTGGTGGCCAGATTTTGAAAACATGAGCCACATCTTTAGGAGATTAAATCTTGCCCTAATTAAATAGTGGTCACCACATCCTCAGCTAATCATAACAAAAACACGTGCTGAAATATTTGAAATGAAGAGGAGACATATTTCTGAGGGGCCCAGTGGACCTTTTGGGGTCACAGGGAAACCTTTTAGAGGAAAGCAAATATTCTCTGGTTCTTCTGGGATAATTGAAACCTTTACTATATTAAATAAATTAGTGGCTGGATTGGTGATAGTGGTGAAAATAGATAGTGTCTTTGGTCTTACATTTACAGGTTGCTTTTCTTTTAGGGCAACATCTCAGAGACGTGTATAATTAATTTGTTAAAGGATGACGATAAAAAAACGTGTAGCCACCTACTTGTGGAGGTGAAGTGAACATGAAGGAAAGGGCCATTCCCTTGGTCCTTACTTGTTTGCTTTACTGACCCATTCTTTCTTCTTTGAATGTTTTTTTGCTGGGGGAGGGGGGAAGAAGAGATCATGAGTCAGGGAGGGGCAGAGAGGGAGGGGGACAGAGGATCCAAAGTGGGCTCTGCGCTGGCAGCAGAGACCCTGATGCCAGGCTTGAAGTCAGGAAATGTGAGAGCACAACCTAAGCCTAAATGGGACGCTCAACTGACTGAGCCACCCAGGTGCCCCTTACTGACCCATTCCTGAAAATGTATGATTTTTTTCCTTCTTCTCTTTTCTTCTTCTTCTTCTTCTTCTTCTTCTTCTTCTTCTTCTTCTTCTTCTTCTTCTTCTTCATTTTCTTTGATGAAGCATAGGGAATATAAGGTCAGGATTTTATTGATGATTTGGGATGGGGACTTTGATCACCAAGGCTCTTCTTTTTCATATATGGTTTCTTAGTTTAAGGATTTGAATTTCAGACTTGTTTTGTGAAAATTCAGGCTCCCGCCTTCTACTCCCTCCCTAATCTCTAGAGTCATTGAGCAGATTTTAGCACACCGAGGAACATCCTGTACTTTATTACTGAGGAGGAAGATGATTTAAAAATTACACATGAACTTGTATGCTGTGATGTCTTTTGCCAAACAGCAGGGCACCTACAGGAGCCCACAGAATGTGGTGTAATTAAGGGGTGATAGGGAAGTGCCTGGCTCCTGGAGGAATTCATTCCTTTAACAGAATTCCCTGTTAAAATGCATATACTGCACAAGGAGTGAGCAGAGTTATTAACTGTATTTAGGATAAGTGTGCAACCAAGTAATTATGAACATAGGACTGTAGGAAGGGATGTGGAGAGGGCAGGTGCAGGATTCAAAGGAGGAGGCATTAAAAAGGTAAGTGGGATGTCATAGTTCAGTCAAGAGCCCGACTGATTTTCTATGTGTCTTCTTCTCTACTTCTTGCCTGCCTCCTTTTCTCCTTCTCCATGTGGATGGCAACTTATTGTTCAGATCCATCACACATATTTTAACCACCTGAGCCTTTCAATGTGATCAGTGTTGCATTGTTGCTGGTCATTCATCGAGTGTCCGCATCCTTGGAAGGCTGTGATTGTACAGTCTTTGCTAAAGAGGCCTGAGTGTGTGAGCTGCCTTCCGGGGGTTAATCCGTTCCTCTCATTTCTTCTTAAGCCATGTGGGCTCCCTGACCCAGACCTGGGAAACAGATTACCATTGCACATAGATGCTCAATAATGAGGATGATAATAATAATAATAATAATAACTAACTGATAGCTGATGAGGACTTTGTGTCAGGCATTCTGTGAAGTGATTTAGATATACTAATGTTTAAATCTCACTATTGGTCTTATAACCTTAGGAACTACGATTATTCTTATTTTACACATTAGAGAATTGAGTCACTTTCCCTGCACCACACTGGAGGTAAACAAGGCTATGTGGATCCTTTGAATTCCTTTGAATTCCTTGACTTTCACTTACAGGTACTTTGCTTAAATAACTACAGTATTTCAATATCAAAAGTTACCGACTATTTCTGGCAACTTCCATTTCTGCCTTTTCTGTCTGCCCTTCTTGGGAAATCCTCAAGACCATTTGCAGGTCACCAGGGTCCCTTAATGAGGGCCTTGCTTCCTGTCGTCAATAACCACCACATGTTCTGATGCTCTTGCGTGCACCTTTGGCCTAAGGGGTGGTTTCACTGAGGCTCCTTCTATGAGTTGCCTGTGTATCTCCTCATTAGGAATGGCCCTGAAGTGAGAGTGTGTCAGAGATCAGATATGTGACACCTCCCCAGTGAGTCACACACTCCTCTCCCCCTGGGCTCCTCTTGTCCGGCTTCTGCCCCCACATCGTCAACCCTGTTTCTCCACGAGGAGTGACTCAGCTCTGTTGTCCTTTCAACCCGACTCAAAAATGGGTGACTGTCTTGTCCCAATGGAGCCATTTGGCTGCCTTGGATTTTCTTTAATTCCCTTCCATAAAGTGCTGAGGTACTTCATACAAACCAATAACACACATATACAGCAAAACAATGCCTTTCCTTATAATCGTCATGGATTATCCATGTACTTACCACACACTTTCGGCCACACAGATCTGTGTCCCTGTTTCTATTTCTCTAAGTGTGGGGCAGGTGTTAGGCACCAGAGAGTTCTCTACCACTAGAATAGGGCAGGGCAGAACTCACCTTGGAATAGCTGAGGATAGCCCTCTTCATTCTGAGTAGAGGAATTAAACCTGTTGTATTGTGAGGGCTTAAAAATTTTGTAGTTCAACACTGGAGGTAGCAAACAGTAGATGTAATGCCCAGTAGTTCTCTTTGGGTGAAGTGTTCGGGAAGATGGCTGTGCTATATTGATAGTTAGTATTCAGGGGCATCTGGGTGACTCAGTTGGTTAAGCAACTGACTTTGGCTCAGGTCATGATCTCACATTTGTGAGATCAATCCCCACATTGGGCTCTCTACTGTCAGTATAGTGCCTACTTCGGATCCTCTGTCTCCCTCTCTCTCTCTGCCCCTTCCCTACTCGTGTTCTCTCTCTCTTTCTCTCTCAAAAATAAATAAACATTAAAAAAATAGTTAGTATTCAGATCCAGTATAGAGAGATAGTCTATGATACTAGAGATTGTATTTTCCCAAAGTATTGTTGGTAGCCATAGGAGCAGCTGGAGCAGAGGATTCTGTCCTTAGCCCTAAGATCTAGATCCAACATGTGTGAATGGCCTTCAGCATCTTCCATCCTGAGACTCATTTTTTTTTTCCAGCATCTTCCATCCTGAGACTCATTTTGGATTACTTTGTGTCTTCTGCCAAAGTGACCTCTCTACTGTCATATGGCCTGGTTCTACCACAGCCCAAATGTCCATAGCATCACACCTGCAGGGAAACTGGGAATTAAAAGAACTTCCATCAGTAGGACCTGGGCTGTTGCGGCTGTGAGGTCCTCCACTGAGCAAAGCACTGGGGTGTGGGTAGCTTACCATAAATAGATTGGCTTTTGTAGAGAACTATGGGGTTTGGCTGGCTGTGGCTTTTATCAGGATTGGAGCTTGTGTATAATTTTCTAAACTTCAAGACATGATTCATCAGGGCTAATTTCTAATCAGAAGCAGTGACTATCTGCCATAACTGCATGTATCAAGAGAGGACTAAGACGGAATGATCTCTCTGTCTTCCAGACACTTTCCTGGAGGATTATGGTCTTGATTTCTAGATAGCTTGTTATTGCTTCAGGTACAGGCCCTGGTGTTTGCATTTTGGAAATATATAGGGAGCAGCTAGTGTGAACAGATACCTCAGATATCATATGTTTACAGTCACAATGTTGTATGCAAGAGGTGGGGGAGGAAAGGAGAAAGGGTACCTCAACTAATAATATATATCACTGGAAAAGTAAATACTAGGCTGAAGTTAAAAAGTGTATATATGATTTCTTTTCTAGAACAGAATGGCTATTAGTCCTACAGATAAATTCAAACTATTAGTCAAACTATAATTCATAAATCATCCTGTATACACACAGCATCAGTATCATCATTTAGTAAGAAAACAGAAACAAGACAAATGGAGCAAAATTTCAGACATACCAGGCAGTTATAAGGATTTTATATGTCTCTGCCTTGACTTTCTCCCAAATTACTAAATATGGAACACCACCAACCATACTGACATGTTGGTACCAGTCAGAGTAACACTTATGCTGCTTTAACAAATCCCCAAATTTCAGTGGCTTATCATAATAAAAGCTTATATCTCGCTTACATAACATACTAATACAGATGCTCCTGATTGAAAACAGTGACCTGCTGTCATGATTTGCCTGGAATGGAGAAGGACCCAGAAATGCGAGATCTTCAGCCTTAAAACTGAAAAAGTTCTGGACAAACCAGAACAGGTTGGTCACCCTACGGATAAAATAGCTCTTCTTGAAAGAGGTGATCAGGGTACCTGGGCTTCTTCTACTTTGTGGCTTCCACATCTTTATGACCTGACTTCCAAGGTTTCCCTGAGAGCTATGTCCATTCCCACCCAGCCAGAATAAAAAAGGGCATGAAAGATACCATGGGAGGTTTTGTGAGCCAGTTCTAGAAGTGACATACCTATTTTCTGTTCTCCTCCCATTGGCAAGAGTTAGTCATGGGGCAATACTTAACTACAAGGGCAACTGGGAAATGTAGTCTATCTGTGTTTCTAGAAAGACCTTATTGAGTGATCAGCTAGAGTGTCTGGGATGTCAGCACACACGTTGTGTTGTGGTAAATATGTAAGTCTATGTATAGATCCCAGCCATTGTTTGATAATGTACAATATATTTCCACCAAAGAATTTTTTCTCTGACCATTCCTTTAAATATTTGCTGGGATGATCTTAAGAATTCTCTTTATTGCCATTTAACTGTTTATTTTTATTTCTTTTTTTTTTAAGTTTGCCTATTTATTTATTTATTTATTTATTTTTGAGAGAGAGAGAGAGAGAGAGAGAGAGCGCACACAAATAGGTGAGGGACAGAGAGAGAGGGAGAGAGAGAGAGAATCCCAAGTAGGTTCCCACTTGTCAGCACAGAGCCTGATGTGGGGCTTGATCTGAAGAACCACGAGATCATGACCTGAGCTGAAATCTAGAGTCAGAGGCTTAACCAACTGAGCCACCCAGGCACCCCTAACTGTTTATTTTTGTTTCTTTTCTTGAATCTGCCCCATCAGAAATAATTTTTTTTAAGTTTATTTATTTTGAGAGGGGTGGAGGGGCAGAGAGGGGAGGGCGAGAGAGAATCCCAAGCAATCTCCACACTATTAGTGCAGAGCCCAAGGTGGAACTTGATCTCAGGAACCAAACTGTGAGATCATGACCTGAGCCAAAATCAAGAGTTGGACACTTAACCAACTGAGCTACCCAGGTGCCTCAAGAAATGACTTTTTTAAAAAATCAGGGAGCACTCAGTCTGTATGAGGCAGAAGTAGAGTTCTGATCCAGTGCTTGGCAGGGAGAAAGTCCAGAGTAATGTTGCTTTCCACTTGTCCAGGGTTCCGCATCAGGAAGGTCAGGGAGCCTGTTTAGGAGCCTCTTCTGGGGATGTGTGTGGCAGTTTTCAGCAGTTGGGCACACTTTAGTCCTTCAACCCAGACCAGAACAGGAAGATGGAATGCTCCTGGGGAGATGTGTCTCAGAAAAGGGATCAGAATAAAATATCAAACATGATGGAACTTTTGAAAAAATTGAGGATTACTATTTGGAACATATTATAAGAAAAATAAGACAATGAAAATCTCAAAAAAAAAAAAAGACTGTATAAAAAGTAAATGTAATCATAACATGCTTCTTGGTTCTTAGGTGAACCACGCATATATAACTATACTAATATAAATACCAATGATGAAATTACATTAGTAACAAGTGGCAAAAGAAGGTTGGGCTTGATATAAAAAGGGTCATATCCTCATCTTATCATAACAGAAGGTATATAGATAACACCTAAAATTGATTAATCAAGATAAATCAGTATAGGCATATTAGTTAGTTATATGAATTAGTTACTATGCAACTTAGTCAAGAGTTAAAAGTATTGCAGGGGCACCTGGGTGGCTCAGTTGGTTAAGTGTCCAACTCTTGATTTCAGCTCAACTCATGATCTCATGGTTCATGAGATCAAGTCTCACATTAGGCTTTGTACTGACTGTGGAGCCTGCTTGGGATTCTCTCTCTCCCTCTCTCTCTCTGCCCCTCCTCCACTTGCACATGCACATGCTCTTTCTCTCAAAATAAATAAATAAATATTTTTTTTTAAAAAAAGTTAAAAGTATTTCAAATGGGAGATGTATAAGGGTATAGGGAAGGTGGGAATGGGAACAACTGTTTCTTATTATAATCCTTTTGATGCTTTAAAAAACCTATATATGTGTATGGCATTGTGAAAACAAATATTTATTTTTTAAAAAACAGTGGATTGTTATATGGGTATCAGCCCACTGCTAATGATGTCCTCAGCTGAGAATGACTGAGGTACTCACCCGGGCCAGCGTTGTGGCTGGACTGGTTCCTGTGGTTCTTTCTTTCTTTTTTTTTTTTTTAATTTTTTTAATGTTTATTTATTTTGAAAGAGAGAGGAAAAAATAGTGTGAGAGGGGGGAGGGGCAGAGAGAGAGGGAGACACAGAATCCGAAGCAGGCTCCAGCCTCTGAGCTGTCAGCACAGAGTCCAACGTGGGGCTCCAACCCACGAATGGTGAGATCATGACCTGAGCTGAGGTCTGACGCTCAACTGACTGAGCCACTCAGGCGCCCCATGGACTGGTCTCTGGGATTCTTAATTATGGTTGCAGGATGTACCTCAGCAAAATCATCAGGGAACTTTGAAGAACAGGATTTATTACTCACAAGTCCTGGAGGGTACAGAGCACATCAAAGGATAGAAAGAAGAGGGAACATTGATTTGAGGCTCTGCTTTACTAGAGTTGAGGGTGGGATGCGTAGGGTCTCAGGGGTTCACCCTTTTGGGGGGAATTTAAAGCATAAGAGCAGGAATTAGGGTGTGGGAAGGGAAGGGCAGGGTCACTGAAGTGGTCAATTACCTAGGTCACCCTTTCCAACAGGGGGACTTCATGGGTGGGAGCAGCCTGGCTCTTTATTTCATTATTTTCCTAACAGCTATGTCAAACAGCTGGTCATATGTTTATTCCAGACGGATGTCTTTGAAATGGGCGCGTTGGCAATCAAAAGCTTAATGTCAGGCACTTATATTACAATCTAAAACTTAAATGTCAGGCATTTACAACTCTAATCCAAAAGCTTGTTGTGAGGCACTGATACAATATATGCAACCTTGTGGATTCTTATAATTGTCATGCCGAAGGATAGAAAACGTCATTGAGTTGCCATGATATTAGACATAGCTGTTCTTTGAACATAGAAATGAAATGAGACAAAATGTCCAGGTAAACAAGAACATTTCTGGAGGTTGCACAGAGTAGGTAGATTAGGTTGCACAGTACTGTGGCTTATATGAGATTTGTATATATTGCAAATCAGTATGCGTAATGTGAAATCTATAGATTTGTTACAGAACCTGGTCTGGATCACCCAGCGGAAGAACCAAGCATCACTCAGAGATCTTGGAAGGCAGGAGGTTTATTTTACACTGGTGGGCTCAGAGGAGATAGCTCTCCAGAGGTCTGAGGGCCCAGCATAAGTTCCGCAGGGCAGCCGGGGTGGGAAGAAAAACCCGGAAGGGGAGTCTTGGGCAGGGACTGGAATTCTCCTATCAATACTGTTGGCCATCTTAGAACAGATTTTTCGCAGTCAGATTCTTAGCTAAACCAAGGTGTTTCTCTCTCTTTTTTTTTTTTTGCACATTCCTAAGTACTGAGTTGGTAGAGACAGCTGTAGGAAGATGCTACAGACAGATAATTAAATAAAAAGTAGAAAATGGAATTATTGTGGACAAAACTCAAAATGATGCAGTACGAGAAAAATGAAGATGTCTATTTCAGATTAGTGAAATTAAGTTACTCGACTCAGGGAAGGGATTCGGGGTTTGCCCTGCATTACATTTAAAATTTTTTCATGTTTTTATTTATTTTTGAGAGAGAGAGAGAGCACGCAGGGGAGGGGCAGAGAGAGAGGCAGACAAAGAATCCAAAGCAGGCTCCAGGCTCTGAGCTGTCAGCACAGAGCCTGACACAGGGCTTGAACTCATGAACTGCAAGATCATAACCTGAGCCCAAGTTGGATGCCTAACCAATTGAGCCACCCAGGCACCCCTGCCCTGCATTATATTTTAAAGGAAAACTGCCAAGTCTCTGTTTTACTTAGGTTTGAAGGAAAAGATATGACAGGGTTAATCTTGGATGATGAGGTTTATGTCAGTGAGGGAGGAGAATTCACTGGACATTTTTTTTTTTGTCTGTTCCTTTTTCTTGATAGTGTTCCCCTCACCCTCTCTCCCAAGAAAGCAAACCTTGCTGTTTTAGGATATAGTGTAGCAGCTGCTACAATTCAGGAAGTTAACTTCTCCTTCCCTTCCTAGAGATCATGAACACAAACTAGGGATTATCAAGGGTGATTTAGAAATAATGATTTTTGAGCTTCTTTAGAAGCTTTAAACTCAAATTTGAGAGGCAGTCCAAAAAGTCTACTAGGAAGGAATGAAATCCAAATTGAATGTTAAGGATGAACAGCAGTTAGCTAAATATGTACCTAGAGCAAAGTCATTCTCCGCAGGGGCAATAGAATACGTGAAGAAATGGAGATGTGGTGAAGGGAGCCTGTGGGCTTCAGTAAGGTAGTTCTGTTTAACTCAAACATGTGCAAATAAGATGGGGGAGAGAGCAGGAGGAGAGAGGGAAGGGGTCAGAGCAAGAAATATCTTCCCTTCCATGCTTAGGGTTTGGAATTGATAATGAACTTATAATGAAAGTACTGTGGAGCCATTTAAAGCTTTATGGCAGAGAGTGAAGTGATCAGATCTGGTTCCAGAAAGGTCACTCAAGAAAGACTGTGGCTATTGGGTCAGGCTAGACCTCTCCCTCTAGAGGGGGACTGTAGGTAAAAGGCCCAGTTGGGAAATGATGCACGAGGGCCTAGCCCAGGGCAGTGATAGGAATGGAATGGAAGGTACTTATTTGAAGAATATGAAGGAGACAGTGTGACCAACATGTGCTGATGAAATGGCGAGATAGGGAAGGCTCCAGAATAGTTCGGGTAAGCGGGTGGTGATGCCGTTCCCCCAAAATAGAGAGAAAAGGAGGTAGATCTGCGAGAGGTAGGAAGCAGAGATGATGAACTCACGTGTAGACGTATTTGAGGTGTCTGGGAGACTTCTAAGGTGAGACAGCCCCTGTAACAAAAACCTAAGAGAGCATATATTCCCATCTGTTACAAAACTACAGCCATACTTGGCATAGTTCAATTCTAGTTGTCTTCTCCCATATGCACCTCACACCAAAAAATGTGATTTTCTGAGGAGGTCAAGATCAGGTGTTAGGTACCTGGAATCTCCCACGGGAATACAATTGGAGCTTTATCATGAGAATGTGGAAAAACAGCCCAAACCTATAATATTTCAATGAAACTAGATAAGGTGACTTTTGACTTTTTTAATCAAAATTCCATATTATAATTCTAGGGAGCTGAGATCTCAAAAATTGCAAAAAGTAGGCTTTAGATGAAAAGAATAAAGTGTCTTGCCCTCAAAGATAGTCAGTTTATAGACCTAGGGTTGCATAGGTAAAATGCAGGATGTTACTTGAATTTCAGATTAAAAAAAATGGAAGTTTTTAGTATGTCCCACATATTGCATGGGACATACTTACACTAAAAAATTACATGTTTTTCAACTGAAATTTAAATATAACTGTGTGCTCTATATTTTTATTTGCTACATTTGACAGCCCTATAGAGGTATTCGTTTTGTGATGAAAATACAAAATCTAGTAGTTGTATTAGTTTCCTATCGGTGCTGTAACAAATTATCACAAATGTTGTGCTTAAAACAACACAGATTTAGGGCACCTGAGTGGCTCGGTTGGTTGAACATCCAACTTCAGCTCAGGTCATGATCTTACAGTTTGTAAGTTCGAGCCCCATGTCAGGCTCGGTGCTGACAGTTCAAAGCCTGGAGCCTGCTTCAGATTCCATGTCTCCCTCTCTCTTTGCCCCTCCCCCACTCATGCTCTGTCTCTCTGTCTCTGTCTCTCTCTCTCTCTCTCTCAAGAACAAATAAACATTAAAAAAAAACATGGATTTGGGCGCCTGAGTGGCGCAGTCGGTTAGGCGTCCGACTTCAGCCAGGTCACGATCTCGCGGTCCGTGAGTTCGAGCCCCGCGTCGGGCTCTGGGCTGATGGCTCAGAGCCTGGAGCCTGTTTCCGATTCTGTGTCTCCCTCTCTCTCTGCCCCTCCCCCGTTCATGCTCTGTCTCTCTCTGTCCCAAAAATAAATAAACGTTGAAAAAAAAAACCATGGATTTATTATCTTATAGTTCTGGAGGTCAGAATTATGAAATGGGTTTCACTGGGCTAAAATCAAGGTGTTCTCAGGCCTATGCTGATTCTGGAGGCTATGGGAGAATTCATTCCCTTGTCTTTTCCAGCTTCTAGAAGCTTCCTACTTTCCTTTGCTTTCAGGCGCTCGCTCCACCTTCAAAGTCATCAAGGTTCCCATCTCTAACCAGTTCTGACTCTTCTGCCTTCCTCTTATGAAGACTCTGTATTTATAGTGAACTCACCTGGATAATACAGGATAATCTCCCCATTTTGTGATCCTTAAATTAATCACAGATGCGAAGTTCCTTTTGCCATATTAGGCAATATATTCACAAATTCTAGGGCTTAGGATATAGGCATGTTTGTGGCCACTATCCTGCCTACCACAGCAGCTTTCCAATAATGCTAGACTCATGGATGTCAAGGCTACAATAGGCTTTTTTTTTTAAGTTTATTTATTTATTTTGAGAGAAAGAGCACAAGTAGGTGAGGGACAGAGAGAAAGGGAGAAAGAATCCCAAGCAGGCCCCACACTGCCAGTGCAGAACCAGACATAGGACTCGAATCCACAAACTGTGAGATCATGACATCAAGAGTTGGATGCTTAACTGACTGAGCCACCCAGGCAACCCCAGGCTAGCTTTTTGTATCCTGTGTGATATGTCATGTCCAGTTTTCCAAGATTTTCCCTTAGTTGTGTCTGCCAGCCCTAGGATAGGATTCTATAAAGTAGCTGTATTAGTACAGCAGTAACATATCCTCATGGGCTGAGTGTGAGGAAATCCAAGTCTCCTAGGGTACAGGAGTGTCTTGAGTTATAATGGGGGCAATGGATGGGATGAGATGGGAGAAGGAATGATAGAGAACACATAATTTTAAAGATGCCCTGAAGCTCCCTTTTGGATGTTGCCAAAGCTATGACATTAGAAGGCAGAGGGATGTGACTGGAAGGAAATTTGAGGAGTGAGTCTCCTATTTTTGCTTAACCTTTTCTTTAAAGAAGAATGTGGATAAAGTGACTAAAACTAGCTGGTGACTTAGTCCATATGGGCTTCTGTAACAAAGTACCACAGACTGAGTGGCTTCTAATCAACAGACATTTATTTATTTCTCACCGTTTCTGCAAGCCCAAGATCAGGGTGTCTGTCACCATGACCGAGTGAGGGCCCTCTTCTGGGTCTCAGACTTCTCACTGTGTCCTCACATGGTGTAAGGGGCCAGGGCCCTTCCTCTTCACGAGGGCTCCACCCTCACAACGTCCCACAGGCCCCTCTTCCTAATACCATCACACTGGGGACTAAGATTTCAATGTAAGAATTTGGGGGTTGGGGTGGGACCCAGACATCCAGACCATAGCAGCTGGGGCAGAATGGTGCCAAAGCAACTGAGCAATCTGATCACTTCAGTCAACTGGACCAGTTTCCCCAGCTGGTTGAAAATATGTCAAATATCATTTGATGTCAGAAAAAGAAAAACATAGTTCTTTGCTTTTGCTTTATCATTGATTACGACCACATATAGTTCTATTAGATAGTTGCTATATCATAGGTATTATGCTAGATAATTTTACCGACATTATTTTCTTTAGTCCTCCTATTTTCTTTTTTTTTTTTTAATTTTTTTTCCAACATTTATTAATTTTTGGGACAGAGAGAGACAGAGCATGAACGGGGGAGGGGCAGAGAGGGAGGGAGACACAGAATCGGAAACTGGCTCCAGGCTCTGAGCCATCAGCCCAGAGCCTGACGCAGGGCTCGAACTCACGGACCGCGAGATCGTGACCTGGCTGAAGTCGGACACTTAACCGACTGCGCCACCCAGGCGCCCCTAGTCCTCCTATTTTCAAGGAAGGTATTACATTCACCAGTTTACATGAGCAGAAATTGAGCAGCAGAGAGATTAGCCTGCTTCTCCAGGCTGCGACAAACTTAGAGTCAGATTTAGCTGCTGGTTTCTTCTTACCCCAAGCCACTTTTATCCACTGTGCCATGCTTCTGGTATGTTGTCACATATTGTGTTAAGAGCTATAAAAAGGAGCAAAGAAACACCAGTTAGAGGTGTTTTAATTGTTCTTTGCTCCTCCATGGGAGAAAGTCCTGGTGGTCACTTACAAATTTCTTTCAGCTGCATGAAAACAGCCACATAGTATTTACTTAACAAGGATCATTATGTCCCTTTCTAGAAGAGTACAGCACCTTGTCTTCCATTCTCTTTGTGGCCCATCTTCTCCTTCCCCACGTAGCTTAATACCTGTTTCAGAAAAAGATTGTACTGAGGTAATAACATTCTGAATGTTGAGGCATATGTTGGTTTTCTCTGGAGGAGACATGAATTTCTGGCTCTCCTTAATGTTCTTTTGTTCTTTGTATAGGAAGCTCCAAGGAAGCTTTTTTTTTTTCTTTTCTTTCCTTTTTTTTTTTTTTTTTTTCCACCAGGATTTCACTGTCCTGAGGCATTCAGGGATTGGAAATCCCAAATGCTAGTGAGCCATGAGAGGCGTTGGCCCTTGGTCAGACCCAACCCAATGACATAAACTGAGACAATCTCGCTCTGCTGCAAATATGTTTTTCTGAACACACCCAACTCCCAAAGATTTTCATCTTCTCTGGGCTCCCTAACATCCGCTTTGTCAAACAACAACAACCAACAACAACAACAACAAAAAACAAAAAACAAAAAACAAGCTATTATAGAGAAATGAACCCAGTCCAGATTCCCAGAGACGACTCCTGGGGACAATGTTTCTCCTCATAACAGAATATCAAGAGGCAACGGGTGTCAGAATCATTGTTGGATATTTTATTTGTTGAAGGTTTCAAAATCACTGGTTTCTGTTGAAGAATCCAGAGAAAGAACCAGGCACACTGATTTCCTAGCTTGGCACACGCGAGGATCCTTTAGATGTAAATGACTTAACAGAAACAGCATGGAGTTTTTTAAACAAACTCAGTGATTTCTTTTCCATTTTTGCCTTTCAGTTTTCTTTTCTAAGTAGCCGCATCATCTGCTAGCAGGGAGGGACTGCAGGTTGAACTTCAGCATCCTGTCACCATGAAAATAGCACCAGGCGGAGGCCAGGCACACCGGGATTCAGTCCCAGCTCTGTCCCTCCCTAGCAGTGTCAGCCCAAATAAATGATTGGCCTTCACAAATCTTCCAATTTCTTTTTTTTTTTTAATTTTTTAAATGTTTTATTTATTTTTGAGACAGAGAGAGACAGAACATGAGCAGGGAGGGTCAGAGAGAGAGGGAGACACAGAATTCGAAGCAGGCTCCAGGCTCTGAGCTGACAGCACAGAGCCCGATGTGGGTCTTGAACTCAACGAACTGTGAGATCATGACCTAAGCTGAAGTCGGATGCTTAACTGACTGAGCCACCCAGGCGCCCCTCTTCCAATTTCTTAATTGCAGCTTAATAATACTCTTCTTGGGATGCTCATATGAGGATGCATAAGGTGCCTGGTATGCACAACATACCCCAATAAACAGTAGCTACTATTGTTATTTTTTGTTTTTTCCTCTTTAGCACCTTGGATGTAGTAGGCTTTCAGTCAATTTGGGGGGCTCCCGGGTGGATCACTTAGTTAAGCATCCAACTCTAGATCTCAGCTCAGGTCTTGATTTCAGGGTTGTGAGTTCAAGCCCTGCATTGGGCAGGAAGCCTCCTTAAATCAGATTTTTTCTTTTTTTTTTTTTTTTGGAGAGAAGGAAGGGAAGAAGGAGGACAATGTCTAAAGTCACAGAAGTTCCTTTTTTTTTAAGCTTATTTATTTAGTTTGAGAAAGAGAGCAAGAGTGGGGGAGGGGCAGAGAGAGAGGGAGAGAGAGAGAATCCCAAGCAGGCCCCACGCTGTCAGTGCAGAGCCAGATGTGGGGCTTGGTGGGATTTGAAACTGCAAACCGTGAGATCATGACCTGAGCTGGACGCCAACTGACTGAGCCACCCGGGTACTCCTCAGAACCTTCTTTCTTTTTCTCAAAGTGCCTTCTCCCTTGTGAGCGATCACTGAACTATTCACTTGCTCTTCCTTGCTTTTCACATGCTGATCCTGTTTGCTATCCTCCAGATTGTTTGCCTTTCAATCATAAGGAATTAACAAACATTCATTGTCCTCCTTTGTCCCCACCATTCAGCTAGGTGTTGTGGAGAATATAAAAATAAATAAGATGAGCTTGGGAGGCTCAGTCAGTTAAGCATCTGGCTCTCGATTTCAGCTAAGGTCATAATCTCACAGTTTGTGGGTTCAAGCCCTGATTGGGCTCCACTCTGACAGTGTAGAGCCTGCTTGGGATTCCTTCTCTCTCCCTTTCTCTCTGCCTCTCCCTGATCGTGCGTGATGTCTCTCTCTCAAAAATAAACAAACATTTAAAAACAAGCAAAGTGAAGTTCTTCCTCTCAAATCATTTACTGCTTACTGCTCGAGAAAAGATATAAGACTGGGCTGTAATGTAAGGGAGGAAAAAAGCCATGTAATATAAGAATCTGCTAAAGTGCAGTGGGAGAGAGAGGGAGGGGCTTCGTGTGGCCCATCATGTTTGTGCTGTTCTTAAGTGGGACTTGAATTTGCAGAAAAGAAGCCTAATGGTGTCCAGGAAAGGAACCAGCAAAAAAAGCAAAATGCTGGATGAAAAGGGTAACCCATATATTCACAATAACATAAGAACTAGCAACCTAGCATGTATTATGTCAGATAGAGCACTACCCTAAGCACATTATATATATGACTTCATGTAATTAGGAAAACAAACTGTGGCAATAAATTTTTATAGGCTCAAAATATCTTTGTTTCAGTCATGTTTGAAATTAGTATGCACCCAGAGGGCACAGGCTGCAACAGAAGGAACCTGGGGCCAGTGTGTTAGAATGTTGGGGCTATTAACATGGTGCTTGGAGATTACAGAGCACTAAGTAATCTTACCTTCTTTTATTTTCATATAATAACTATTAAAAAAGAAGACAAGAATATTGACCAGTCAGGTAGTTTAAATATGTAAACACAGGGCCTGAAGAAAATTTCTTATCAAATCTATACTAATTCTGTGTCTTGACATAAAATTGGATGGTTTGTTTATAAGAAGCTCCATGTGGGAATCATCTCTTATTATAATAACCCTCACCTTTGAGTCTATGATACTTTTGTTTTTAAGTTTATTATATTTATTTTGAGAGAGAGAGCGTGCACAGCATGAGTGGGGGAGGGGCAGAGAGACAGAGGGAGACAGAGAGAGAATCCCAAGCAGTCTCCATGCTGTCAGCACACAGAGCCCAATGTGGGGCTCAATCCCACGAACCGTGAGATCATGACCTGAGCCGAAATCAAGAACCATATGCTTAACTGACTGAGTCACCCAGATGCCCCTATGATACTTGTTTTAATTAAGAAATTACATTCATCGTTTGTTTGTTAGAGAACACTGAATTTACTTATTGAATTTTGTAATAACAACTGATTGTCTTGTACTTAAACTGTGTAAAAGTCTGTCATATTCTCTTGGGTTTAGGAAGAATATGTTTTTTCGTGCAACATTATACAAGTTAAAACTAAATGGTGATTATAGTAGAATGATCTTTAACAGGCAATGCAGATATCTTGGCATTTCACTGGCCTGTGATTTCAGTATTACATTGCCCCCATTAAAGATGAGGAAACTGAGATCAAGTGAGGTTCAGTGTGGAAGCCATCAGGATGTGGCTGTAGAACTCCAACCAGTTCCATCTTTGCTTTAAAACCCGCTTCTGTGCTTGCTTGCCCTGAGGCTGAGCTTGTCAGTGGCTGCTCCCAGCTGTGACTGAGTGCAGCAGGGATATTCAGGCAGATGCACCCATTCCTGGAAGACACAGGGCTCTGCTGACAGCAGCTTTGGCTTGAGGATGCTTGGTGGCCTTGCTGAACTTTCCTTAGACTCTCTGCACTCCCTTCCCTCTGTTGGTCAGGTTTGGTGAGGGTCAGATTTGCCTCATGGTCTTAATGGCTCTTCCAGTCTTCTCCATTTTCTTTCTCTTAAAAATTTTTTAAATGTTTATTCATGTTTGAGAGAGAGAGAGAGAGAGAGAGAGAGAGAGAGAGAGAGAGAGAAAGCAGGGGAGGGAGAGAGAGCGGGAGACATAGAGTCTGAAGCGGCTCCAGGCTCAGAGCTGTCAGCACAGAGTCCGATGCGGGGCTCAAACCCACAAACTGTGAGATCATGACCTGAGCTAAGTTGGATGTTTAACTGACTGAAACACCCAGGTGCCTTCCCCTCCCGCAGTTTCTTTCACAGATGTTTCCCTGATATAATCTTTGATTATTTAGTCCTATGTTAACATCATCTTCTCAGGGGACCTGGGCTAACACATTGAGCAACTTACCCATAAGTTAGACAGCAATAAAGTGGCAAATCTGGGACTCATGCCCAGGTTTGTACCAGAACAGGTAGTGAGTAGTGGGAAATAATGGTGCAAGAGTGGTTACTACTAACATGTATTCTATATAAATCTTCTTGGTGGAGAAATTGATCAGATTGCAGTCAATTATTCCTAAAGGACTTTATTTTAGAGACAGGATAGTGAAACACTATTTTGGATTTTCTGTCTTTATGAGTTCCCTTTTGGAAGATCAATGCCAGTATGGTATTTTTTTTCTTAAAAAAATTTTTTTTAATTAGAAAGGTTTATTTTATTAATTTATGTATTTGGTTTTTTTTTGTTTGTTTGTTTATCTTAGACAAAGAGAATGAGTGAGGGAGGGGCAGAGGGAGAAGGAGAGGATCTTAAGCAGGCTCCATGCCCAGCAATGAGCCAGATGCGGGGCTTGATCTCACAACCCTGGGATCATGACCTGAACCAAAATCAAGAGTCAGACGCTTAATCCACTGAGCCACCCAGGTGCCCCGCCAGTATGGTATATCTTAAATTTTCTTTCACAATTTAGCAAACACTTGAGTTGACAAGTAAGTATGATAAAACCTCTGTAATAGCTGAATAGAGAATTAACATGTGGGAATTGGACGTTTGGATACCCAGAGGGTAAGGATCAGGTCTGTTCAGGTTTCTCCCCCAACATACAGTGGATAATTATGAGGATTAACAGAAAAATAAAGCAGAAATAAAAGAAAAGAGAAACACTTTTGTTTTATCTACCCCCTCTCTCCCCATTTCCCTCTCTCTCTCTGCTCTGGCCCACACTGATCTTCCTGCTCTTCCTCAAACTGCTCAACCCATTGATGCCACAGGGCCTTTACACATGCCTGCTACTTTGTTTGGAGCATTCTTCTCCACATCTTTGCATGGCTTCCTTTTCCCCACCATGCAGTTCTTGTTAAAATTTCCCCTTGGAATTGCCTGCTTGGACTTTACTATATAAAATAGGGATTATTCACTCACCTCTGCCTCTTTCTTTAGCCTAATTTCATTTTCTTCATAACTGTCATCATGAAAATAAATTACATAGTTTATATATTCATATAATTACTTGACTAGCTCTCCCATTAGCTGGAATCTCCAAGGGTAGGGTGTTTTTTTTATTGCTGCTGTTGTTTTTCATGGCTGAATCCCCCTGGCAGAGGACAGCACCTGGCACACGGGGATGTCATTAAAAATTGTTGCATGAATGAACAAATGAATGAATACAATGAATGTGCTTAGCTCCAAGGAGATCTTGTGAAAATATTAGCTCTTTCCTTTCTGCTGTCCCATTAAAGAGTACCAAGAGTTTTTAATTCAATAGTTTTCCAAGCATATGTGCACTTGAAAGGGGGCGTTAAAAAGCATAAGAGACTGTTAAAAACTGAGAACAAACTGAGGGTTGATGGGGGGTGGGAGGGAGGAGAGGGTGGGTGATGGGTATTGAGGAGGGCACCTTTTGGGATGAGCACTGGGTGTTGTATGGAAACCAATTTGTCAATAAATTTCATAAAAAAAAAAAAAGAAAGGGGGCGTTAAGAGGCAATGCAAATGTCATAACCCGGTAGAATGACTGTCAAAGGCCAGCAGTTCAGAGCCTGTGTCTAATAGATGTTTTTTGAGCAGGGATATTAACCCTTGTCTTTACACACTGGCTAATGGCTCAGATGTGTCAACACTAACACAACACAAGATGACAATGTTGAATTTCAACTGATCCTGGAAAACAGTGAAGGTTGAGAAATGCCGCCTATCCTTTGTGTTCTGGAAAACAGCTTAGGGCAAAAACCAGCCTCTCTCATATGACTTAGATGAGACTCATGGATGCCCCCTATTTACCTGTGATAAGGCCAGTCACAGTACCTCCAAATTCCCATTCTTTGCCTCATAAATAATTAGCTGAGTCACTTGTTCCCGCTGATCAACAGAAACAAAATGCTTGTTAGTCTGATTTTGCGCTCCTCTCCTTCCCCCAAGTGCCTGCACTTTGCCCCTCCTGGTATCCTCCCAAGAATAAGCTGAGCTCTGGGGAAACCTTTCTCCGATCTGCTATTGGGTCATGCCACCCTTTCATCCCACGTTCCCACGCTTGGTTCTTTCCAGCCCTGTTTATGACTCTCTCTAAAAGAAAGCCCCCCTCTGCCCAGCTCCTGAGACATCTACAGACCTCGTGGCCACAGCTTGCTCCTTCTCGCAATATTCTTCCTTTCCCCTTGCAGTAGTCCGTCCTCCCTCCCCCTTGCAATAATCCTTTTCAAATAAATTCTCTCCTGACTGAGACTAAAGTCTCTTCTTACTGAGTCTGGATGTGTCATTATTTAATAAAGAATAAAAGGGGAGAAGGGCTTTGGTCAAACACGAATTAGCTCACACAGTGTGGTGCCTTGTTAGGACACAGCTCTGATACATGCTCTAGATTCTTTAGTTACTTTAATAGGGTTGCCGTGACAACTCAAGATCTAGGCACACATATATAGAGGAGTATTACTGACACTTTCCTTCTCTGAGCCATAATTAGTCCTTGATTTTACTTTTTGGGTATATTTGCTATTCTTCATCTCCACTGCTCCTTATAACTGATTGCCATCTATCTACGTGCTGGCGTTATCCAGTGCCTGGATTATGCACTGACCTGCTCGCTGATCTCCTCAGACTTATTTTTGCCCTACTCTGTTCTCCATACAGCACCTGGGGCAACTGTCCCAAACAGCAAATCCAAGCGGGTCACTGCACTATGTTCAGTACTTTTGTGGCAGTATACTTTTTGGGAGTATATTTAGATTTTTAGTATTTTTCCTTTTCTCCATTTGGATGAGGAGGTAGCTCTGGGTTGCTTTGCTTCAGGAGAGGTTTGTGGCATGGCTCCATGTAGTTCCATTTTCCAAACTCCCATAGAAGATATTCTGTGACATATTCTGGCATCTTTGAGGACTGAGGGAATGTCTATGAGGAAAAGCTGGTGAGAAGTTCCCTCCCACTCTCACCTCGGACAAAGTAAAAAATAATAGAAGACTCTGGAAAAGGTGATAGAGGTCCAGGGATTCCAAAATCCCCTGAGCAAAGTCGAGGCCAGTGGGCAGTACAGTATTCAACAAAATGGTGCCCTGCCTGGAGTGTGTGGATCTGGAGTCTGAATGAGGTGGATTCCAGGGCAGCTTTTCCACTCATCCCTCTAAGATACTATTTTACCTCTACAAACTTCAACTTGCTTACAAGTAAATAGAAATAATGGTTAAAATTGAGAAAGTAACTCTGTTTGAAGAGATTTGTGACAAAAATACACAATGTAGTGTGTGGCATACACTAGGCACATGATACATATGAATTTCCCTTCCTCTCTCAAGAATATGAAATATGGTTTAAATAAATGTGAACATGGCTGTGTTCCACTGAGCATGTCAGAGGAAAGTCCTGTTGGTGCAAATCTTTTTCAGCAGAGATAAGCAATAAGGTCCTCTTAGATCTGTGCCATTCGTGAACAATTTTGCACTCAATCTCCCACGTGGAGACTAAGGTACCCACCAGTCAAATGAATCCACAAGGAACCTGCAACATACATGCATCGACACTTCTTGATGTGGAATCTCTCACAGCTTCTTTCTCTAATCCCCCAGTGTTTGGGATTATATGCCCCTTTGTGTTAGGCCTTTATGATTCTTTGAGTCCCTGAATTTTTAGTGTCTTTTAGACATGGAAACATAAGTTTTGAGTGGTGCTTTAGCATTATTCATGCAATATGGTTTCTTTTTATCTCAACTTCAATTGGAAGGCTGCTCTATTTGTTTGTCACGCAAGCACAGACTTGCTGCACAGAAATTTCTGTTGGCCAAATGCAGCAAGGCCTTTTAGTTTCATGATCAGCATTTTGGTATTTAATAATCCCTTCATACTCAACTTCTTATGCTATATAATGATTTTACTTTTAAGAATTCATTTTCTGCCAGTAGTGGTTTTCACTATGAAATGCAAATATTGATTTATTTAGTCTCCTATATTGTATATACGTCCTATACTTGTAGTCTAAAATTAATTTAAACTCAATACTCGGATCAGATCCCAAAATAATCATAATTAGCTCATAAGTAGTGAATGTCCAGAGTGTCTCAACTTGGAGTGTCCAAAAGGCAACTATGCCCTCAGCCTAATTAAATCATGGTGATTCACCAACATATGGCAAGTTTCTTTTTTTTTTTTTTTGTACTTATTTCTATTTTATTTTGTTTATTGAATATAATTTATTGTCAAATTGGTTTCCATACAACACCCAGTGCTCATCACAACAGGTGCCCTCCTCAATGCCCATCACCCACTTTCCCCTCCCTCCCACCCCCCATCAACCCTCACTTTATTCTCGGTTTTTAAGAGTCTCTTATGGTTTGGCTCCCTCCTTCTTTTTTTTTTCCTTCCCTTCCCCCATGGTCTTCTGTTAAGTTTCTCAGGATCCACATATGAGTGAAAACATATGGTATCTGTCTTTATCTGTATGACTTATTTCACTCAGCATAATACCTTCTACTTCCATCCATGCTGCTGCAAATGGCAGGATTTCATTCTTCCTCATTGCCAAGTAGTATTCCATTGTATATATAAACCACATCTTCTTTATCCATTCATTAGTTGATGACATTTAGGCTCTTCCCATAATTTGGCTATTGTTGATAGTGGTGCTATAAACATTGGTGTACAAGTGCCCCTATGCATCAGCACTCCTGTATCCCTTGGGTAAATTCCCAGCAGTGCTATTGCTGGGTCATAGGGTAGTTCTATTTTTAATTTTTTGAGGAACCTCCACACTGTTTTCCAGGGCGGCATTCCAGTTTGCATTCCCACTAACAGTGCAAGAGGGTTCCCGTTTCTCCATATCCTCACCAGCATCTGTAGTCTCCTGATTTGTTCATTTTAGCCACTCTGACCAACATGAGGCAGTATCTCAATGCAGTTTTGATTTGTATTTATGGCAAGTTTCAATGTATATGATGAGATTTAGTAGAGCTTTTCCTTGGCTACCCATAGGTCTCCTATCCACTAACGTATAGACTACTGAAAAGTATGATATCTGGCTACCTTAAATAGTCACATGGAGACAGTATTTTTTGTTCTGTCATGTGCTTTATTCTGAAAGGTGACATTACAAATGGAATATAATTGAAAGCATAGAATAGAATGAGGTAAACTCAGATTTTAAAAGTCTATTGAAAGACCAGAAAACTATAATCGGTACTTAATTCTATGCTAGCACTGCATTCAAGTTGTACAGGGATTATTTTTATAAGAATTAAGCTGCTTTTGATTAATCAATCAAGTATTTCTGTTCGATCCATGAAATCTGTGAAGAGATTTTGGAAACCGTTGAAGGTGAAAGAATGCATTTTAACAACCAGAGACACATTCCATTGCTGTTGGAGTCCTGTCCTAAATGAAACTCTGGAGGAGCGTCGCCTCGAAGAACCTCTGAAGTTTTCAGGATCACTTGCTCTGGTTGTTACCTCAGTAATGCCAAAGAGGGGTGGGTGGAAAACCCTGTGGGTGGCCATTGTGTGTGCAGAGCCATGCTATGCAGAATTGGACGGTGTGGCCTCAGATTCCAGTTTCATAAAGTCAGGAGCAGATGGAATCTCAATATGCAAACGGTTGTATTCAAAAAGCCTAGGCCAGGGCGCCTGGGTGGCTCAGTCAGGTAAGCATCCGACTTTAGCTCAGATCATGATCTCCCTGTTCATGGGTTCAAGCATCGCATTGGGCTCTCTACTGTCAGCGTGGAACTTGCTTCACATCCTCTGTCCCCCCCACCCCTCACCCCTTCCCCATGCGCTCTCTCTCTCTCTCTCTCTCTCTCAAAAAATAAATAAATAAATAAACATTTAAAAAAAAAAAACAAAAAGTCTAGGCCTCCAGCAGGCCTAACTTAAATGACACATGCTTCCTGGGACAATAACATAGAAGGAAGTCAGGTAGATTTGAGATTATTGGAGAGATTTAGGTTTTCTCAGAAGATATAGGGCTTTGTGTTCACTTCCCATTTCCCTTATTCCCTACAAGATACCTTCACTAGGTAAAACAAAGTGTTCACTCTGTAATTCCTCATGACTGGGAGCCTGTTTTCTTAGTTATTATCTGGCATTAGATTGGAATTAACATGTTAATTTAGCTAAATGAACCAAAGATTGGCCTTAGCAATGATTTAGAGATAGAAATAACCAATATTTAGGGATACCTTGGTGGCTCAGTTGGCTGAGCATCCAGCTCTTGATGATTGCGACTCAGGTCATGATCCCAGGGTTGTGGGATTTAGTGCCACATTGAGCTTCATGCTGAGCATAGAGCCTACCTAAGTTTCTCTCTCTCTCTCTCTCTCTCTCTCTCGCTCTCTCTTTCTCTCTCTCTCTCTCCCCTTGTTTGTCTCCCTCACATGTGTGCATGCTCTCTCTCTCTCAAATAAAAAATAAGAAATAATTCATATTTAAATAAAATATTAAGCAAAATAATTCTGCTCATGTATTATGTTTTGCTTTATCTTATGCCAACTTATCTAAGCTGGCATTGTGCTTCCCAGAATTTCCTTCACTGCATATTCCAGGCTAGTGTGGGTCACAGAGACATTGTGCACATGATTTGGGAGATAGAAATAAGCAACAGCCATGTTGTTTTTATACTGAGATGATTGGTGCAGCTTCCACCTATGTTTCTGGATCTTCTGGCTCATCTTCTCTGCACGGGACCACAGCTGGACATCTCCAGCTCCTGCCAGTCTCATTCTTAGACTCATCCTTCAGCTTCTACTTCTGGACCAAGTGCAGGTAACATAAAGGAGGAGCTGGCACTCCTTACTGTGGAGCTAAGCATCTGTAAAAGACCTACACAGGCTCCAGATTTTCCTATGGGTTCTGATTTTTTCACTTTACTACTATCTTTCCTTCCTGTCTGTCTGCCCTGCTGACCACAGGCCCAGGAAGAACTGTGGAATAACAGCAGAATCAGCACCCACAGTTGTGTGAGGTCAAATCTCTACAATAATTTCCTATTACATATGTAATTGCCTAGTGGTTTTGCTTCTGCCATCAAACCACCATACGGTTGGGTTTGTTATGGTGACCAAGAGTGTGTAAGCCAGAATTTCTTTTCCTAGGAGAGTTGAGGTCCCAAGGAGTTACAAACTAAGAAACTACATTGTTGCAACAAGACTACTAATAGGTGAGCTGGCAGGAAATTTAATAAGAATCTGAATGTAAAGAAGAAAATGGGTTACCAATTTTGATGCCTTTCAAGATCTCTTCTCCTATATATTCATAATCTTACTATGTCTGATAGTAGTTGCATGGAGGAATAATTCTACAGGGATGGAAATTCTTTCCTGAATCTGTGATTGGTATATCCTTTTGAAGTGGAGGCTAGAAAACAATATACATCACCTCTGATATTATGAGTGAAGCTGATGGAGTGCATTAGGTGGTGCTGGAAGCTTGGACTTTGGAATCAAGCCAAATTGTATGCAGGCATCCATTGTTGTGTTATTGGGCTGGTCACTTAACCTCTCAGAGCCTTGGGTTTGCTATATGTAAGATTCTGCTTCTTCTGGAATTGTGGCTGAGGGCTAAGTGAAACAATATATCAATACCAAACAAGCCTCAGTGTCCTGTTGTTATCAGTGCACATGCCTCATCTCTTTATTTGAAAATGCCCCCGAGGCATGGCTGTGTCTTTTTCATCATTGTTCCTAGTACTGTGTGAGACACTCAGTAACTGGCATGTAGTTCATGCTCAGTCTTATTTGTGCTACAAATGAATGTGTCCAGAGGCACAGCTTTTTGTGCATGTTGCATATCCAGACCCGGTGTTTATCACATCTTCTTTTCTGAGATTCCAAGTAGGTATGACTGGCCATTATGTTTAGCAATTCAGGAGTAGTGCATGGGTGAAAGTCTGACAATCACTATGCCTGGTATAGTGCTTAAGTTAAGGATTTTTCCTTTGCGGATCTTAGAAGGCCTGACACATGCAGTTTTGATTGTACACCAGTGGATGTCACTCTTCAAACACACAAATGTGCTCTCAGAAGCTCTTTGGAAAGGCAAGGCAGACGCTCCACAGATGTTTGTTTCTTTCTTTAGGCTGTGGGAAGTGATGCTGGTCTCCAGATGTCACCCATCATCATGGAGCCCTCCATGCTGTATCTTCATCCAAGGGTAGAAAGAGGAATTGTGGAATGTTCTGCAAAGCATGCTTTTATCTATAGGAATGGTGTTCATTGATTGATGGGATTTGGGGAATTGCCTCTTAGTGAATTAATATCATTTAAGAATGTTGTTTGGCTGTAATGTAGTTGCCTCTTGGAAGGAAAGTAGGCAAGTCAGGCACAGAAATGGGAAAGAAATTTTTCACTTTTGTATCTGATGGTAGTGATTTTGTTTGTACTTTGTTAATAAAGATTAAAGAATAATAATATAATATTTGGCAAAATCTTGGTACTGTACTCTTTCTTGTTTAAATTGTCCTATTACTGACTAAGGAAATTTCTATTTTGAAAAAAAAAACACTGATAATGTTCTCTGCAACGTTATTGATTTTCATTCAAATTGATCTCTCATTCAGACATTAATTCATATTCATTTATTTAAAATTTTATTATGCACATACCTATGTGCATACTTGTTACATAGGTGCTGAGGTGCACTGGTAAATAAAAAAAACCCTGTAAGTTTTTAGAAGAGAATTTTAATAAGATTAAAGAAACAGGAGTGCCTGGGTGGCTCAGTCGGTTTAAGCATCTAACTTTTGGTTTCTGCTCAAGTCATGATCTTGTGGTTTGTGGGTTTGAGCCCTGTGTTGGGCTCTGGGCTGACAGTTTGGAGCCTGCTTGGGATTCTCTCTCTCCCTCTGTCTCCCTCTCTCTCTCTGCCCCTCCTGCTCTCTCTCTCTCTCTCTCTCTTTCTCAAAATAAATACACTTAAAGATTAAAGAAATATGGCACCTTCAAAATGATCCTTGATTGGCTTATAGTTTATAGATAGATTTACAAATAGGTGAGCTAAAAATAAAATGTGCATATTTTGTAATTTTATGAGTACAATGTAGTATGAAGTTGAAAAAAATCCAATGTTATGTACATGGGAGTGCAAATTGATATAACCTGTTCTCAGAGCAAATTGGAGATACATCTGAGAAACCTCAGGAGTTATTACAATTTTTGATCCAGGAATTCCACGTCTGTAAATCATTCTTTTATTTTTTTAGAATTTTTTAATGTTTATTTTTTTTAAAAAAAAATTTTTTTTTAACGTTTATTTATTTTTGGGACAGAGAGAGACAGAGCATGAACGGGGGAGGGGCAGAGAGAGAGGGAGACACAGAATTGGAAACAGGCTCCAGGCTCCGAGCCATTAGCCCAGAGCCCGACGCGGGGCTCGAACTCACGGACCGCGAGATCGTGACCTGGCTGAAGTCGGACGCTTAACCGACTGCGCCACCCAGGCGCCCCATTGTTTATTTATTTTTGAGAGAGAGAGAGAGAGAGAGACAGAGTGCGAGCAGGGGAGGGGCAGAGAGAGGAGGAGACACAGAATCTGAAGCAGGCTCCAGGCTCTGAGCTGTCAGCACAGAGCCTGATGCGGGGCTCAAGCCCATAAACGGTGAGATCATGACCTGAGCCAAAGTTGGGCGCTTAACCAACTGAGCCATCCAGGCACCCTCTAGAAATCATTCTTAAGTGGCAGAGATGTATTGTAAAAGTATGTACAAGAAACAACTACTTACGTTGAAGAAAAATAAGGTAAGAAAGAATAAAGTAAGCACCCTTAGCAGAACAATGTGGCCAGGGTGTAGCCATTGACAGAGCATACGGTTACTTAGAGTAATTCAACCCTCATTCCCCTTCGGGTTGCTTTGTATCACTTGTGCCGTATGCAGTGTCACAGACAGGAGGATGGTAGAAGGTGAGTGCTCTTTACTCTGACCTGTGTATGTGGGATGACTAGGTAAGGCACTGTGTGGACCAGCAATACTACACACAGTATACCCTGATACCCCACCATATAGGGAGAGAGTTCGTGTCTATCAGGCAAAAAACTGACCCACTGTAAGACCTCATCTTAACTTCATTGCGTCTGCAAAGATCCTATTTTCAAATAAGGTCATTTTCACAAGGACTAGGGACTAGGACTTCAACACATCTTTTGGGAGACAAAGTTCAACCTGTAACAAATACCCTCTTCTTTTTCTTTATCCTGTCATTATCTTATTCTGTTCCATATTCTATAATCTGTTCCTTATTCTACTCTGCACCATATGTTCATACCCACAACCCTCACCACCTCCAAACTCTTTCCTATTTATTTTCATTAGGATTATTTACATTATCCATACACAGGTGACCAAGGTAAAATTTGAAATTTTTAAGTGTAACCAGAAATCAAAAGATTGTGAAATGCTCTGTTGAGTGGCATCCAGCCGAAGGTGGGACCTAAACACCTGGTTTGACCTTACCCATAACATTCATCCTTTCTGGACCTCAGCTTCCTCATGTGCAAAATGACCTTAAACTTCTCAGCTTGAAAAGTAGTAATATGTATGTGAACAAACTAGGGTAGCCAACACGTCTGAAACAGAGGTCTTTGATTAGGGGTGGAGATTAAGACAGACTAAAACAACCCTACTGTTTGGCACACAGGGGTCTCCAGATAAACTGTGGTTCATCGTCAGTTCTCTATTGGAGCAGACATATCAACAATTTCTCTCTCTCTCTCTCTCTCTCTCTCTCATTGCTTTTGGCTCACACTTCAAGGCTTCCTCAAACCCAACAGCTGAAGCAACCTCTAAAGAACAGAGGAACAGTGGAAGCGGCAGTTTGAAAGAGGCTACCAGGCAAATGGTCAAGTGCAATCTGTAGGTCTGATCATTGTTTCTACTGCATATCAAACGATGCCTATTTTTCATCTCCATACCATGTTGCCAAAGAGGTAATCATGACGAAGTGTTATGCTGTGAAGGAACAGCCCTACATCAAACACATGTCCTTCTTTGATCCAGCTGAACCAGATGATAGTTATTTTACTGTCAAGAGAGCAATGACAAAAGGCCAGCCAATGCTGCAACATTTTAGCTGGGTGTGTGTCAATTGAGGACAGATGCATATGTCTGTTCTAACTGGAGACTGAGGGAGCTTCGTTTCATTTGTTCAGAATCCAGATGTAGCAACTGGTACTCGAAATTCAGTTTATGGGAATGAAGCTCCTGAGATGTGAGGACGAGTGAAGTGTCTGAATTTTTTTTTTTACCTTTAGTCTGTGGAATAATACTCTGAAGACAGGAAGCATTACTTCTTATTCATTCTCATCTACTTTGAATGAAAGAAAGCAAGTTTTTCTGCTACCTAGGGAAAAGCACATGCTTGTTCTGTGTGTGTGTGTGTGTGTGTGTGTGTGTGTGTGTATTTCCTTTACATATCACATATTAATATATATATTTCTTTTTTAAAGAAACATTTTCCTAGAGTGCAATCAGATAACTTGAATTGTGGGGTTTATTTCAAAGTGAAATAAAAAATTGCAAACAAGATGGCTTGATGATGTCAGTTTAGTAAATTTTATCCTTGCATTTAATCTTGCTTGATAACAAGTTTTGTCACTTATTGTAAAAGTTTTGTCACCTATTGTAATGGTTTTCCAAATGCTGCTATGTCCTCTATTTCCCTTCTGTAATTCTTCTACAGCTGGTAACTTTGACCTCACACCTGGAATGGAAATTAGCATGAAGACAAAATACCCCATGTATGAGTGGCAAACAAGGGCGCTGCTTGCCTTTTAGTGGCAAGATTCAGGCTTTGCCAGGGAAGCAATGGTTGGCAACCTCAAATTTTTGAGGCGATCACATTTCTGAGACAGAAAAATCAGTCCTGGTTTTCTGATGCCAGTAAGTCCACCTCTAAATTCCCAGACTCTGTCAAGTGTCTGGTACATTCTTTTTTTTCTTTCCTTCTGAATTTTTAGCTTTATTTATTTTTGAGAGATTGGGGGAGGGGCATAGAGAGGGAGACAGAGATTCCAAAGCCGCTCCATGCTATGAATGCAGAGCTCAGTGCGGGGCTACAACCCATGAACTACGAGATCATGACCTGAGCTGAAATCAAGAGTCTGTCGCTTAACTGACTGAGCCACCCAGGTGCCCCCTGGTACAATCTTATTTACAAGGGGTGAGACTAAAACTCATTCAACTTCGCCACCTAAGATAAGAGCATTTACTCATTTTGCTTTATAAGAAAATAAATGAACATTAGCCAACTACAAAGCAATCCATTCCTAAATTTCCTATCACATTCCTCCGTTTGGGATGAGGGCCAACTTCCCAGGGTTGTTTTCATGAAGTCTAGCTCTTCTGGGTCCCTCAAAACAAATTATTTCCCATTACTCTGGACATAAAGTCAAAACTCCTTAAAAAGATTTATAGGACCGTTCATATTTTGGCATCTGCTTATTTCTCCAGCCTCTTAGCCACACTGAACTACTAACTCACCCCAAGCTTCTACAAAACCGATGATCTCTGTAGAGAATGGCCTGTACTTACTGATTCTTTGTCCCTGTCCTTTTCCCTTATTGCTGTCTGGGTAACTCTTGGTCATCCATTGCACAGTGAAGCACAGAGAAGCTAAAGGTAACCTGGTTTTACATCCTGGCTCTGCCACTTACTAACTATTATTTGGTCTGGGCAGGTTACCTCACTTTTTATGCCTCTGTTTCTTCACTATAAGCTAGAGATAAATTACAGTGCCTCCCTCAGGGGATTGTTAACTAATGTAGGTAATATATACAGAGCATGTAAAACTGTGTCTGGCTCAATAAGGGTTAGCTAATAGTGTTATTCAGATTTTTTTTTTTTTTTGAGAGAGAGTAAGTGAGTAGGGGAAGGACAGTGAGAGAGGGAGAGAGAAAGAATCCTGCACTATCAGCATGGATCCTGACTTGGGGCTCGATCTCACAAACCATGAAATCATGACCTGAATGGAAGTCAAGAGTTGCTTAACCAACTGAGCCACCCAGGTGCCCCTGATTCAGATTTTAGTTTAGCTGTGACATTCCTTGGGGACCTCTTGGTCCTGGTTTAGGGACCCTGTCTGTGCCTTAGTTGTACCTTGTGCTTGCTTTTATCACAAAACTTACAATGCAGTGTTGTAACATGGGAAATGAGTCTATGCCGAGATGAGCCACCACAGTCCTGTTTATAGGTATTTCATGGTGTCACCACAGAGTCATTAGACTTCTTTTCTTTTCACTCTCTCCTATATTGAATATTCAAGTCACTCAAACAAAGACCCTTAATTTCCCAAGTCACTAACCCTCAAGGACACCACATTAAAAAGTTCAGTTTTCAAATGAAGATAAGATGAAAACCATGTCTGTGAACTACCCCTTCTCTCCCTACTGGGCCCACAGAACTTCTTTTCACAAGCTAATTCAGGATGGTGAGTCCGGGGAGCTGTTTCCTTCCTTTGGCACATCACACATTCTTTCTACCATGTACCCTCTCTACTGAAGGAGGATGCCTTGTGGAGTTCATTATGATGGAGTTCTACCTCTGTTGCAGGTCTGTTTCCAGTTCTGCCTCACACGTGGTGATAAATATTCAGATGTATGCAGTGCACAGACAGGCACACATGTCTCATCACACATCTTTTACCACTGCTTCTAATACTATTGTCTACATCCTGGAAATGCCATAGGATACACACAAAATCTTGCCCATCTATGATCATTTGGCACTAGCAAATCACTGTGTTTGAGGCCCTGAACTTACTGGGAGTCAAGAATATGAGAAGCTTGACCACCTGAACACATAAGAGAAACCCAGGAGAAAGATGAAGCATCTAGCCAGTCTTCTGAATGCTTTCAGATACCAGGGAATGAAGTTTTGTATAGACCAAACATCTGGGAAAATTGAATTTTTCATTTGCCATCCAGATGCTTCTATGTATTGTCCCCAATTTCTTTAATCTCATTTTGTCTCCTTGACATCAAAACAGCTGATCCATTTAGTAACCACTCTTCTCTGCTTCTCACTAAATTTTTCATGTGGTCTTACTCCGCACTCCAAAGCTTTTGCCTTGTTCTACTTAACTGTTAACCCTTTTAACAGTTCTGACACTGCAGTCCACGAGCAAGTGAGCATGAAGCATTGCCCGAAGATCACACAGCATGGCAGAAAATTGGCAGTTTTACCCCCATTACTCATAACTTCAGGGATCTTTATTTTGGAGACAAAGATGCCATCAAGAAGAACTTCTGAGAAACTTTCAAGTGTCTTTGAGTTAATACTCAATATAGAAGGCTTTTTCCTTCCACCTAAAGCAAGGCACAGCAATATAACTCTCCCCACTAACACAACTATGTTACGCATATGTGTATGCGCAAACATTCATTCAATGCTAACATATGCCAGGCTCTGTGCTAAGTGCAGAAGATATATTGACAAATGCATTGGTATGGACCTAAAAGAAGACTCATGTAAACAGATCATTACCACATACTATTATGGATAAATTGTGTCCTCTCCTGTAGCCCATCCATTGAAGCACTAATACCCCAATACCTCAGAACATGACTGTGTTTGGAGAAAGGGCCTTTAAAAAGGTGTTTAAGTTAAAATGGGATCATTAGGGCAGGCCTGAATCCAATCTGACTGGTATTCTTGTAAGAAGAGGAATCTTGAGGGCGCCTGGGTAACTCCGTTGGTTAAGTGTCTGACTTCAGCTCAGGTCATAATCTTGCGGTTCATGGGCGAGAGCCCCACATGAGCCCTGTGCAGACAGCGTGGAGCCTGGAGCCTGCTTCAGATTCTGTGTCTCCCTCTCTCTGCCCCTCCCATGTTCTCTCGAAAATAAACATTAAAAAAACAAAAAAGGAAGAGGAATTTTGGACACACGAAGAGATACCAGGGGCATGTGTGCACAGAAGGGGGGACCATATGGAGAAGCTAGGGTGTTAATTTTTTTAACATTAAAAAATGTGTACTTTATTAAGTATAAAGTGTATAAACAATTAGGTAAGCTTGTGGAGAAGCTGGCCAAGATACCTACATTAAGAGGCACAGGTGTCCATGTAAATATTTCATTTTTTTTTACAGAATGTTTATTAAAGTTGTTTAACGTACAATATCTCATTTGTCATTGTGGAAGTTCTTTATTGTCAAGATGATTCTTCTGTCTGATGGCAAACAGCAGTCTTACTTCCAGTGATTATTCTGAACCTCCATGTTGGTGCTAAGGAGCAGAGCACTTAATGGAATGAACAGAAAGGTTAGAAGCTTGGGAATCTATTTAGTGTGTTCTCTTTCTTTCTTTGAGCTTTCTCCCTTGAGTTTCACAACCTCTCTTGAATTCTATAATCCATCTCTCATGCAACTATGGACGCCCCAGGAAAAAGAAGCCAACCATATCCCTTAGTCTGATTTTGGTCAGGTCCTTGACCCTACTCATAGTGAAAACAGAAGGTGTCCAAGCTCAAGAGCAGCCCATCTTGCTGTCTTAACTTCGTTCATCTCTCTGTAAACCAACTGTGATTGTATGCAAACAGTTGGTTGAGGATCTTGGTTGCTAGCTTAATATCATGTCTAGATCACTCCCAATATTATTGCAGGTCCCAAGATACAGACAAATCCTAATAGAACATAATTCTGCCACTAAGTGCAGGCTGACGTGAAATGAGGGAGAAGTGACAAAGATAGAAGATGTAACATGGACAGCGTGAGGGTTGAGGTGGTACAAATGGGGAGGGAGGAGCTCATCCTGAAACCACTGTGAAGAACTTCCAAGTTCCCAGGCAGTTCCTCTGAGAATAGGGAATTTGAAACAGAATGTTGGCAGCACATGATGATTGGGAAACTACAATCATTGTGACCAGTTACATGTTCTACTGCAGCTCCAGCTTGGCGGTGAGCTTTCTGACTCAGTGCAGAGAGAAGTGATTACATACTGAAAACTTGGCCTCAGTTCGTCCCCTCCAAGGACCCCTGGGACGCTGCAGTTAATCAGCAGACTGGTCATCAAAGGTCACTTGATATTTTGAAAATGTGTTTTAGATACCTGGGCAAGTCTTTTGATACATTCTTTCAGTGTCCCTATGGAGCTGTAACAACCTGTGGCCAATGGGATGGATGTGTCAGGCACTGCATCCACACATGGAATCACTTTATTCGGGAGCCTGGGCCAGAGCACGATGAGCTCGTCTCTATCCTGCTGTCTGACTCGGAGGTGGAGGAAACTGGAAACATCAGGACGATGTGGATTACAAAACTGACAATCAGACATGCTGGGAACCTGAAAACTAGTAGGACAACAATCTGGCTCAGCGCACAAGGGCAGCCTCATAGCACCAGAAAAATCATGTAGCAGCTAAAGACTTTCTGTTTTTCCCATTGGGTCGAAGTGTATTATTGTCATTAGGAACGTTCTTAGGGTAGCTAGAATGCAGGTCTTCTCCTTGGGCTTGAGTCATGTAATACTTGTGCCTCTAACACACACACACACACACACACACACACACACACACACACTGGACACATGACTTTTTGAATTCAATTAAAAATGGACATAGGCTTGGAAGAGAAAAATAGGTCCCAACAGGAGAGTAAGAGAAAAGAATAAGGCTTTCTTTACCAATTTTTCCTAGTGGATAGTGAGAAGGGGTATGTGTGTTGATTGAATGAATCATGGGAAAATCAATGGAAGTTTTTATTTTTTATTTTTTAAATGCTGCTGGTAGAGCTAACATTTTTTCCCTTTCACATGTCTTCCTATTAAGATTAATCCTTCTTGCACCCCATCAACACCAAATCTACATTCTTATCCCCTACCCACCCAAAGCAACAAAAATACAGAACCTAGGGCAATCTCACTGTCTCAGAGATTTCTTCAACTTGTAACTATTTTTATCTCTAGTGCCTACACAGTTCCTCACAGAATAAGAAATGACAATATGGTAATAATAGCTAACAAGAAGCACTGTGCTAAGGGCTTAATAAAGAATGCATCTTTTGATTCTGAATATATGGAAACAGGCATTGTTAACACCCCCATTTTAAAGGTGAGGAAACAGGTTGAGAGAGATTAATTTGCCCAATATAATGCTGTAGGAAATGGAATGGGTTGTTCATCTGACTCCAGAATCTATGTTTGCAACCATTTTACTATGATTCAGGAATACTTTTTATGTCCCCAAATTGATCTACAGATTCAATATAGTCTCTATCAAAATCTCCAGACTCTTTTGCAGGAATTGACAAGCAGATCTTGAAATTTATGTGGAAATGTAAGGGACCCAATATTCCCAAAATATTCTTGAAAAGGAAAAAGAAAATAGAGGACTTCTAGTCTTTGTTCACAAAACTCACTATAAAACTACAGTTATTATTTTTTAGTCAATTGATTTTTGACAATGATGGCAAGACAATTCAATGCAAAAGGTTAGCCTTTTCAAAAATGGTGCTATGACAACTTTATATCCATAGGCAACACAACAAATTTAGACCTTTATCTTCTCTTGTACACAAAAATTAAATCAATGTATCATAAATCTAAATAGAAGAGCTAGAACTCTAAAGCTTTTAGAAAAATATGGGAGAAAATCTTTGTGACCTTAAGGTAGACAAAGCCTTCTTAGCTACAACACGAAATGAATAATCCATTTAAAAATGACAAATTGGACTTAATAAAAATCAAAATTTTTGCATTTCAAAATAAACTAGTAAAAAAAGAAAGGATAAGCCACAGACTAGGAAAAATATTTGCAAATCAGATATCTGGTAAAGAACTTATATTTAGAACATATTAAAAAACTCTTACAACACAATAATAAAAAGGCAAATAACCCAATTCAAAGGGGGTAACATATTTGAATAGATATCTTGCCAAAGAAGATATCCAAATGGCCACTTAACCCATGAGAAAAAAAATGCTCAACATTATTAGTAGAGAAATGTAAATTAGAACACTCTCTAGAATAGATAATAACGTGTTGAAGGTACGAAGAAACTAGAATCCTCACATATCACTAATGAGAATATAAATGGTACAACTGTTTTGAAGAATAGTCTGGCAATTTCTTTCAAATTTAAACATAAATTTATGTTGAATTCTTTTTTTAAGTTTATTTAACTAACTCTTCGTTAATTTGAGAGAGAGAGTCAGGGGAGAGGCAGAGAGAGAGGCAGAGAGATAATCCCAGGCAGGATCCACGCCCAGCATGGAACCCAATGCAGGACTCCATATTGATCTCACAGTGGCAAGATCATGACCTGAGCTGAAATCAAGAGATGGGAAGTTAACCAACTGGGCCACCCAGGTGCCCCTACATCCAAGTCTTTATATGGACATCTCTTGAATAGATAGATACCTAGGGGTAAAATTGCTAGGTTTTGGGGAATCCAAGGTACCTAAAAGCAAGGAAAATGAAAACCTGTGTCCACACAGAGATGTACACATAAATTTTAATACTATTATGGTTCATAATAGCCCCAAACTGGAAACTGAGGAATAAACAAAAGTGGTTTAGTCACACAAAGGAATACTATTCAGCAATAAAAAGGAATGAAATACCCATAATATGGATCAAACTCAAGAAGATTACGTACATTATATAATGTATACACATATTATATAACTCCATTTATATAAAGGTCTGGAAAGGGCAAATCTATAGAGACAGAAAATAAATGACTGGTTGTCTAGGGCCCATTGCTCTTTGAACAGACTTATAATTTAATAATGAATTATAGTTCATTTTTACATATGAATTTTCACTGGGCTGTATGTATCAGTTAGTTTTTTGTATTCCTCATGTTTATCAGTAATCCAAGTTATATATCAAATGCTTATTGATATATAACTTATTGAATGAATAAATATATGAATGATTTCTATGGATAACTTTAAAATACAATATTGGTGTGTGGGACATATATTAGTTATAATGCCATGCTAAGAGCAGTACAGGATAAGAGATGACTCAGATCCAAAGCTACTGCTGTCTTCTATTTTAAAAAAGTTTTTTTAGGGGAGCCTGGGTGGCTCAGTCGGTTGGGTGTCCAACTTCAGCTCAGGTCATGATCTCACGGTTTGTGAGTTTGAGCCCATGTATGCTGACAGCTCAGAGCCTGGAGCCTGTTTCAGATTCTGTGTCTCCCCCCTCTCTCTCTCTGCCCCTCTTCCACTCATGCTCTGTCTCTGTCTCTCTCAAAACTAAATAAACATTAAAAAAATTTTTTTTAAGTTTTTATTTTTTTGGTATTTTTTAAATTTTATTTTTATTTTTAAAAATTTACATCCAAATTAGTTAGCATATAGTGCAACAGTGATTTCAGGAGTAGATTCCTTAGTGCCCCTTACACATTTAGCCCATCCCCCTTCCCATACCCCCTCATGTAACCCTCAGTTTGTTCTCCACATTTATTAGTCTCTTCTGTTTTCTCCCCCTTCCTGTTTTTATATTATTTTTGTTTCCCTTCCCTTATGTTCCTCTGTTTTGTCTCTTAAAGTACTCATATGAGTGAAGTCATATGATTTTTTGTCTTTCTCTGACTAATTTCACTTAGCATAATACCCTCCAGGTCCATCCACATAGTTGCAAATGGCAAGATTTCGTTCTTTTCGATTGCCGAGTAATACTCCATTGTGTGTGTGAGTGTGTGTGTGTGTGTGTGTGTGTGTGTGTATCACATCTTCTTTATCTGTTCATCCATCAGTGGACATTTGGGCTCTTTCCACACTTTGGCTATTGTTGATAGTGCTGCTGTAAACATGGGGGTGCATGTGTCCCTTCAAAAGAGCACACCTGTATCCCTTGGATAAATGCCTAATAGTGCAATTGTTGGGTTGTAGGGTAGTTACATCTTTAGTTTTTTGAGGAACCTCCATACTGTTTTCCAGACTGGCTGCACCAGCTTGCATTGCCACCAACAATGCAAAAGAGATCCTCTATTTCTGCATCCTCGCCAACATCTGTTGTTGCCTGAGTTGTTAATGTTAGCCATTCTGACAGGTGTAAGGTGATATCTCATCATGGTTTTGATTTGTATTTCCCTGATGATGAGTGATGTGGAGCATTTTTTCCAGTTGGCCATCTGGTTGTCTTCTTTGGAGAAGTGTCTATTCATGTCTTTTGCTCATTTCTTCACTGGATTATTTGTTTTTTGGGTGTTGAATTTGATAAGGTCTTTATACATTTTGGCTACTAACCCTTTATCTGATATGTCGTTTGCAAATCGCTTGCCTTTCAGTTTTGCTGATTGTTTCCTTCGCTGTGCAGAAGCTTTTTATTTTGATGAGGTCCCAGTAGTTCGTTTTGCTTTTGTTTCCCTTGGCTCCAGAGACGTGTTGAGTAAGAAGTTGCTGCAGCCAAGATCAAAGAGGTTTTTGCCTGCTTTCTCCTCGAGGATTTTAATGGCTTCCTGTCTTACATTGAGGTCTTTCATCCATTTTGAGTTTATTTTTGTGTCTGGTGTAAGAAAGTGGTCCAGGTTCATTCTTCTGCATGTCACTGTCCAGTTTTCCTAGCACCACTTGCTGAAGAGATTGTCTTTATTCCATTGGATATTCTTTTCTGCTTTGTCAAAGATTAGCTGGCCATACGTTTGTGGGTCCATTTCTGGGTTCTCTATTCTGTTCCATTGATCTGAGTGTCTGTTCTTGTGCCAGTACCATACTGTCTTGATGATTGCAGCTTTGTAGTATAGCTTGAAGTCTGGGATTGTGATGCCTCCTGCTTTGGTTTTCTTTTTCAAGTTTGCTTTGGCTATTTGGGGTCTTTTCTGGTTCAATACCAATTTTAGCATTATTTGTTCTAGCTCTGTGAAGAATGCTCATGTTATTTTGATAGGGATTGCATAGAATATGTAGATTGCTTTTGGTAGTATCGACATTTTAACAATATTTGTTCTTCCTATCCAGGAGCTTGGAATCTTTTTTCCATTTTTTGGTGTCATCTTCAATTTCTTTAAAAGCTTTCTATAGTTTTCAGTGTATAGATTTTTCACCTCTTTGGTTAGATTTACTCCTAGGTATATTATGGTTTTTTGTGCAACTGTAAATGGGATTGATTCCTTGATGTCTGTTGCTTCATTGTTGGTGTATAGGAATGCAACCGATTTTTGTGCATTGATTTTATATCCTGCAACTTTGCTGAATTCATGAATCAATTCTAGAAGTTTTTTGGTGGAATCTTTTGGGTTTTCCATATAGAGTATCATGTCATCTGCAAAGAGTGAAAGTTTGACCTCCTCCTGGCCGATTTGGATGCCTTTTATTTCTTTGTGTTGCCTGATTGCAGAGGCTAAGACTTCCAATACTGTGTTGAATAACAGTGGCGAGAGTGGACATCCCTGTCTTGTTCCTGACCTTAGGGGTAAAGCTCTCAGTTTCCCCCCCCCCCCCCCCTTGAGGATGATATTAGCATTGGGTCATTCACATATGGGTTTTATGATTTCGAGGTATGCTCCTTCTATCCCTACTATTTTGAGGGTTTTTATCAAGAAACGATGCTGTATTTTGTCAAATGCTTTCTCTGCATCTATTGAGAGGATCATATGGTTCTTGTTCTTTCTTTTATTGATATGATGAATCACATTGATTGTTTTGCGGATGCCCTGCATCCCAGGTATAATCCCGCTTGGTCGTGTTGAATAATGTTTTTAATGTATTGTTGGATCTGGTTGGGTAATATCTTGTTGAGGATTTTTGCATCCATGTCCATCAGGGAAATTGGTCTATAGTTGCGTTTTAGTGGGGCCTCTGTCTGGTTTTGGAATCAAGGTAATGCTGGCTTCACTGAAAGAGTTTGGAAGTTTTCCTTCCATTTCTATTTTTTGGAAGAGTTTCAAGAGAATAGGTGTTAACTCTTCCTTAAATGTTTGATAGAATTCCCCTGGAAAGCCATCTGGCCCTGGATTCGTGTTTTTTGGCAGATTTTTGATTACTAATTCGATTTCCTTGCTGGTAATGGGTCTGCTCAAATTTTCTATTTCTTCCTGTTTCAGTTTTGGTAGTGTATATGTTTCTAGGAATTTGTCCATTTCTTCCAGATTACACATTTTATTGGCATATAATTGCTCATAATATTCTCTTATTATTGTTTTTATTTCTGTTGTGTTGGTTGTGATCTCTCCTCTTTCGTTCTTGATTTTATTTATTTGGGTCTTTCCTTTTTCTTTTTGATCAAACTGGCTAGTGGTTTATCAATTTTGTTAATTCTTTCAAAGAACAGCCTCCTGGTTTTGTTGAGCTGTACTACTGTTTTTTTTGGTTTCAATAACATTCATATCTGTTCTAATCTTTGTTATTTCCTGTCTTCTGCTGGCTTTGGGTTTTATTTGCTGTTCTTTTTCCAGATCCTTAAGGCAGAAGGTTAGGTTACACAACCTGAAAGACCTGAGATCTTTCTTCCTTCTTTAGGAAGGCCTGGATTGCTATAAACTTTCCTCTTATGACCACCTTTGCTGTATCACAGAGATTTTTGGGGTGTGGTATTATCATTTTCACTGACTTCCATATACTTTCTAATTTCCTCTTTAACTGCTTGGTTACCCCATTCATTCTTTAGTAGGATGTTCTTCAGTCTCCAAGTTTTTGTGACCTTTCCAAATTTTTTCTTGTGGTTGATTTCGAGTTTCATAGCATTGTGGTCTGAAAATATGCACGGTATAATCTTGATCTTTTTGTACTTACTTAGGGCTGCTTTGTGTCCCAGTATATGGCCTATTCTGGAGAATGTTCCATGTGCACTGGAGAAGAATGTATATTCTGCTGCTTTAGGATGAAATGTTCTGAATATATCTGTTAAGGCCATCTGGTCCAGTTCAAAGCCATTGTTTCCTTGTTGATTTTTTGTTTAATTTTCTTTCACGTTTATTTTATTTTTGAGAGACAGAAGCAATGGGGTAGGGTCAGAGAGAGAAGGAGATGCAGAATCCAAAGTAGGCTCCAGGTTCCACACTGTCAGCACAGAGCCCGACATGGGGCTTGAACTCACGAACCGTGAGATCATGACTGAGCTGAAGTCAGATACTTAACTGACTGAGCCACCCAGGAGCCCCAATCCTTGTTGATTTTTTGATTAGATGATCAGGCCATTGCTGTGAGTGGGGTGTTGAAGTCTCCTACTATTATGGTATTACTATCGATGAGTTTCTTTATATTTGCGATTAGTTGATTTATATATTTGGGTGCTGGCACATTTGGCGCATAAATGTTTACAACTGTTAGATCTTCTTGGTGGCTAGACCCCTTGATTATGATATAATGCCCTTCTGCATCTCTTGATACAGTCTTTATTTTAAAGTCTAGATTGTCTGATATAAGTATGGCTAGTCCGGCTTTCTTTTGTTGACCATTAGCATGATAGATGGTTCTCCATCCCCTTACTTTCAATCTGAAGGTGGCTTTAGGTCTAAAGTGGGTCTCTTGTAAACAGCATATAGATGGATCTGGTTTTCTTATCCATTCTGTTACCCTATGTCTTTTGATTGGAGCATCGAGTCCATTGATGTTTAGAGTGAGTACTGAAAGATGTGAATTTATTGTCATTATGATGCTTGTAGAGTTGGAGTTTCTGGTGATGTTCTCTGGTCCTTTCTAATCTTTGTTGCTTTTGGCATTTATTTATTTATATATGTATATTTTCATCTTTTCTCCCCTCAGAGTGCCCCTTCAAATTTCTTGCAGGGCTTGTTTAGTGGTCCCAAACTCCTCTAATGTTTGTTTGTCTGGGAAACTTTTTTTTTTTTAATGTTTTATTTATTTTTGAGACAGAGAGAGAGAGAGCATGAATGGGGGAGGGGCAGAGAGAGAGGGAGACACAAATCGGAAGCAGGCTCCAGGCTCTGAGCCATCAGCCCAGAGCCCGACGCGGGGCTCGAACTCACGGACTGCGAGATCGTTACCTGAGCCGAAGTCGGATGCTTAACCGACTGAGCTACCCAGGTGCCCCAAGTCTGGGAAACTTTTTGTCTCTCCTTCTAAATTGAATGACAGCCTTGCTGGGTAAAGAATTTTTGGCTGCATATTTTTCTGATTCAGCACACTGAATATATCCCGCCACTCTCTTCTGGCCTGCCAACTTTCTGTGGCTAGGTCTGCTGCAAATCTGATCTGTCTTCCCTTGTATGTTAGGGACTTTTTCTCCCTTGCTGCTTTCATGATTCTCTCCTGGCCTGAGTATTTTGTGAATTTGACTATGATATGCCTTGCTGATGGTCAGTTTTTGTTGAATCCAATGGGGGTCCTCTGTGCTTCCTGGATTTTGATGTCTGTGTCTTCCTCCAGGTTAGGAAAGTTTTCCCCTATGATTTGCTCACATAACCCTTCCACCCCTATTTTTCTGTCTTCCTCTTCTGGGACCCCTATGATTCTGATGTTCCCTTTTAATGAGTCACTGCTTTCTCTAATTCTTAAATCGAGCTCTTTTGCCTTAATCTGCCTCTTTTTCTCTGCTTCGTTATTCTCTATAAGTTTGTCCTCTATATCACTGATTCTCTGTTCTGCCTCGTCCATCCTTGCCGCCACTGCATCCATCCATGATTGCAGCTCAGTTATAGCATTTTTCATTTCATTCAGGCTATATTTACTTCTTTTATCTCTGCAGAGAGGGATTCTAGCCTATTTTCGACTCCAGGTAGTATTCTTATTATCGTGATTCTAACTTCTGGTTCAGACATCTTGCTTGTATCTGTGTTGGTTAAATCCCTGGCTGTCATATCTTCGTGCTCTTTTGGGGTGAATTCCTTCATTTTGTCAGTTTGAAGGGAGAAAAGGAATTAATGAGGTAGAAAATTGAAATTAAAAAAAATTAAAATTAAAAAATATTAAAATTAAAAATTAATAACACACACACACACACAAATTGGATAGATGATGCTAGATCCTAGGTGTGTTTTGGTCTGGGTGTTGAAAGTGGTTTGACAGATTAGAGAAAAAAAGGGGGGAGAGGAAAAAAAAAGAAAGAAAAAGAAAAAAATCATTTGAGAATTTGAAGAAATGAATACACTGAAGTAGACTAAAATGAGATGATGGGGGTAAAATAGAATTTGAAAAAATATACACAAAAGTAAAGAATATAGTAGAAATAAATTAAAGAAAAATATTTGTAATAAAAATTAAAAATAAATATAAATTTGTCTTTTTCTGTATTCAAGAAAAAAGAAAAGAAATGACAAAAGAAAAAAGATAAAAGGAAAAATAAGGAAAAAAGAAAAAGAAAGGACATCGTTTGAAAATTTGAAAAAGGAATAAACTGTAGTAGACTATGATAAAATGATGCAAGTAAAATAGAATTTGAAAAAATTTACATAAAATCAAAACATATAATAATAAATATTAAATAAAAATATTTTTAATAGAAATTGAAAGTAAAAATGAAAATTTTCTCTTTCTGCATTCAAGAAAAAGAAAAGAAACAAAAAGAAAAAAGAAAAAGAAAAAAAGGAAATTGTTTGAAAATTTGAAAAGGTGAATACACTGTTGTAGTCTAAAATAAAATGATGGAAGTAAAATAGAATTAGAAAACATTTACACAAAAGTAAAAAATATAGTAATAAAAATTAAAGAAAAATATTTTTAATAAAAATTGAAAATAAAAATGAATTTTTTCTTTTTCTGTATTCCAGAAAAAGAAAAGAATGTAAAAGACAAAAAGAAAAAAAAAGAAAAGAAGAAAGAAAGAAAATTGAATAGATGAACCTACTAACAGATTGAAGTAGGACTGAAATTGCTTCGTTTTCTCCTAGAAGTCAGTCTTTGTAGCTCTTTAGTCCATAAACCAAGCCGGCGGTGAGACTTGTGTTCTTGAAGAGCGAAGTTGCCTAGTTGGGCGGGGCTCAGTGTAACAGCTCCGCCGTCCACTAGATGGCGCTGCTGGCCTACTGGGGTGGATTGTTGCAGTGCTCATAGGTGCTAATGCGCATGTGCAGGAACAGTGAAAATGGCGCCTCCCAGTTATCCAGTCTGTTCTCCCAGATCAATCGCACACTCGTCCTCTGTCTTCAGCTCTTGTCCACTCCCGCTTCTTCAATCTCCGTGACCAGGCCCCAGGCAGCACCTCTCTCCCGAGTTGTGTCTCAGACGCGGCTGTTTTCGCCAGCCCCTTACTTCTGACAGACTGTGGCTTTGACCCGTTCTGCCTCTCTGCGGGAGGGTCTCACCGAGCAAGTTTGAATGTCTGTGGCACCCAGGAACGCTTGCTGGACCCTGCTGCTGCCGGTGCCCGGAGACTGCGGCCACGTGCCCCCCCCCCCCCCCCAAAGTTTGCGGACAGTGAGCAGCAGCGTTTCAGGGATTCTGGAAAATCACAACACACATCTGGCACCAGGCTTCACCCTTAAGGACCCTGCCCCAGCACCAGCAAATGTGGCCGCCTTCCGGGGTCTGCTGGGACCAGGCTTCAACAGTCTCTACCAAATGTCCTTCCAGCAGTGGAACCGCTTTTCCCCGTGTGGCTTGAGAACCTCCCGGACCCCACTCTGTTCCTGGGGATTCGCCCTTCCCACCAGAGCATCGCCAGGTAAGGAGCTGCGGAGTTGCAGCCTTTGAGCTCCCCTTGTTTACAGTCTTAAATGGGATTTAAACTGTCTCCTTTCTCCTTTCTCCCTTTTTAGTTTAGTCCCTGCGGCTGTTTCCAATTTTCCCCTTTCTCACCAGCTGCTTTTGGGGAGGGGTGCTTTTCCCGTATTCTTTCCCCCTCCCCAGTCTTTGTACTCTCTCCACCCACAAAATTGGTTCCCTATCCTCTGGGGTTTCTCACTCCCCAAATTCACCTCTCCACACCGCATATCTGCTGAATTCTGTGGTTCAGGTTGTGCAGATTGTTGTGTTAATCCTCCAATCAGTTTGCTAGGTGTGTAGGATGGTTTAGTGTTGGTCTGGCTGTATTTCAAGGACGTGAGACACACAAAAAACTTCCCTGCTGTTCCATCATCTTGGCTCCTCCCCCTCTTGTGATATTTTTTCTATTTTTTTGGTATTTTTAATTATTTTTTCAAGTTTAAATTCTAGTTGGTCACCATATAGTGTAATATTAGTTGGAAGAGTAGAATCTAGTGATTCATCACTTACATATAACACCTAGTACTTATCAAAAGAAGTGCCCTCCTTAATACTCATCGCCCATTTAACCCATTCCCCTCCCTCACTTCCCCTCCAGCAACTCTTAGTTTGTTCTCTATAGTTAAGAATCTGTTTTATGGTTTGCCTCTGTTTCTTTCCCCTCCCACCCAGTGTTCATGTTTTGTTTCTTAAATTTCACATGCATGCAATCATATGGTATTTGTCTATCTCTGACTAACTTATTTCACTTAGCATAAGATACTATAGCTCCATTTATGTTGCTGCAAATGGCAAGAGTTCATTCTTTTTTTATGGCTGAGTAATAGTCATATATATATATATATATATATATATATATATACCACAACCTCTTTATCTATTCATCAGTTGATGGACATTTGGACTCCTTCCATAATTTGGCTATTGTTGATAATGCTATAAACATCAGGGTACATGTATCCCTTTGAATCAATATTTTTGTATCCTTTGGGTAAAAATCTAGTAATGCAATTGCTGGAATAAGGGTAGCTCTATTTTTAACTTTTTGAGGAATCTCCATAGTGTTTTCCAGAGTGGCAGCACCAATTTGTATTCCCAACCACAGTGTAAGAGGGTTCCTCTTTCTCCATATCCTCACCAACATCTGTTATTTCCTGTGTTGTTAATTTTAGCCTTTCTGACAGGTATGAGGTGATATTTCACTGTAGTTTTGATTTGTGTTTCCCTGATAATGAATGATGTTGAGCATATTTTCATGTATCTGTTAGCCATCTGGATGTCTTCTTTGGAAAAATGTGCATTCATGTCTTTTGTCCATTTCTTACCTGGATTATTTCTATTTTGGGGTGTTGAGTTTGATAAGTATATATACATATATTGGATACTAACCCTTTATCTTATATGTCATTTGGAAATATCTTCTCCCATTCTGAAGGTTGCCTCCTACTGCTGTCTAGTAGGCAAGAGAACGCACATGCTAAGCAACCATAATACGAAATACAAGGTTACAAGTGACATAATAGAGGTACATAGAAAGTATGTGAGTTTAGGTGCAGAAGAGGGGTCTTTTGGGTCTTTTGCTTAAAGGATCGGGGAAGACTGGATGGATGATTTGGCATCAAACAGAGCTTGGCAGCTGGGTTAGAGTATGTGGAGTTGGAAAGGACAGCATGCCAATAAGTGAAAATAGAAGAAACACTGATCGTGGGAAGGACCAGGTTTAAAAAAATCTGTTGCAGTGGTTACTTTAAAAAATATAGTAAATATGAATTACAAAAAAAAAACCCCACTCAAAATACAAGCTTCTTTTTTTTTTTTTTTTTGGTTTTGTTATTGAATTGTAAAGACATAAATGGTTGTAGGTCTACAAGCAATGAAAGGTGATAAGGGTTGGTCCTGAGAAGGCTTAGAGTCTTTTGCAAGGGTTTCAGGAGAGACTCTTATAGGTTGTTTAGACAAAGAAGACTAACTTCCTAGACAGAGAGGAAGAGATGTTTCTGTTGGCATAGAAAACACATCAGATTTGGAATTCAGGGATTCCAGCTTCATCAAAATCTGCTCATTTGACTCGCTCTCAAATTTGGGGGTCACACTTCCTTTTTAATCACTGCTTTAACACAAGAGAAAGTGTGAGAGTAGGAATTAAATTTGTATTGTAATCCAGCTACTGCCAGAATTGGACCTTTGGTCTGGTTTTTAGAAAACTTGGCTCTGCAGTTCTAAGAGATAAGGGTTTCTTTCAGATCATCATTCAACTTTATATACTTTTTGCAGAACTTTAGTTGAGAACTGAAAGCCCTAAACTCATTATTTTCTTTCTCCATGTTTTCCAGTGCACTTACAAGTAACCAACCCATCAACTAGTCTCCATTTTCACTAAATGATTTCACTAAATGATTTCACTAAATGATTTCACTAAATATTTGATTGTTCAAGGCCATGTCTTCCATAGTCCCTTGGTTAGAAGTGTCTATTGGCGATAAGTTACGCACAATTTTGGCACCATATCCCATTAACAACCAGAGTCCACTTTACCACTTGAGATGGGTTATTAATACCATTAAGTCTGATGATATCACAGAATTAAAGTTAATGCATATCCAATTCAGAGAATCCATTTAAAGTCTGTTTCAGTCTGGCTATGTCTGACACACACACAGAGGTGTGTGCATATGTGACTATAAACTTTAACAGCTTATATAGCTGTAAGGAAACAAACTAAGTTTTCAAAAAGGTTAAGAAAAGGGATGTGAAAATTTTATTTAGGCTGGTTTTACTGTAATATTGTTTTTTGCTTTATAAAATAATTTTATAAAAGAGTCCATCAAGATATTATATAGAAAATACACCAAGGTAATATATATATACATTTCATAAAAATAGAATACATCTTGAGAATTGCTTCCAGAGTCTGTTACCACCATGTACAGTGTATTGACGTTCAACATTTATGCTAATTTGAACATACAAGATTTTCAAGAAAAACAAAAGAAACTGTCCCATTGGTATTTGTAAAAATTGTTTCCAATTGACAGGAAAATAAAATACTGGAATGTAAAAGTTATAGAGCTAACTGAAAGGAAGGTTATATCAAAAGGCTAGGGCAAAGATCCATGCCATGAACAATCATCTGAGGACAAAATAATATTTTTTCTATTATCATAAGTGGTCCATCTCATTTCACAAAACCACTGAAAATAATATCCTTCTTTTGGATGTTCAATCTACGTGAACACCATTTGGTATCAAAAAAACATTCTAGAAGCTGTACTATATTTCTCAAATGAGTGGTGTTTCTTTTTCCCTTAAGGTGTAAATAGGTGTATAAATCCCATTATAAAGTATGAATACTTAAAAAAAGCATCTTCATAAGTTACTTAATAAGCTTTGATCAAACACATAGCAGCCAGTTTTATTATTCTAAAATGCTCAAAAATCCATTGGCTTTGAATGAGTTATTTTTTTCATTTTTTTTTTAAGGAAAACTATCTTAGCTCTTATACTACAATAAAACATCACTTATATGTCCTTCTAAGATGTTCAGAATAATCTTTGGAAAGTAACTGTTCCAGTGTAATAAATAAAGAAAATAATAAGGGACTTTTCTAGACTTTACCAAAAGAAACGACCATGGTGGGTTCATGAAAATACCTCAGCGGCACCAAGGAAGGCACACAAAACAGAGCATAGCACCATTTTCAAGTTGCCAAGATTGCAACTGTTCAGGAGATGGTAATCTGGAAGGGGACTTGACACCCATGATTAATGCAGTTTAAATATTGGATTAGGCTCTGGAGGACTTCTTAGTATGGATAGGCAGACACAGCTATATATACTATGAATGTGGTCTGATATTCAATGGTCCCATTGGCACTGTAGGATGAGGCTCGAACCCTCATGCGGTAGGTCTCTGGTTCTCGCAAAGGTCGTGTTGTATACACCACTCCTTTCAGGTTTTCGTCCCTTAAGGCAAAAGGAACAGTCTGTTCCACATCTACCATGAGGAAAGTTGTCCTGGGATGCATCACTCCATCCTGCGTGTATGCAACCAGCCGGATTAAATCTTGATTGGCAGCTATTCCAAATGGGAGTGAGACAAGTTTGTATTCCAAGGCATATGGGCTCAAGGCACATTCCAAATCATTGGGTGGACAGTTCTTGAGGCAGAACCTAAGGACGACAAACGCATGAAATGCATGTAGTTATCTGGCTTGGAAGCAGGAGAGGGCATGAGGCGGCTGACCAGGATCCATGACAACTTTTAGGCATTAAAGGGAGTAGACAGTCTGACTGCAAGAGCAATAGGCCACCCCACGTTCTCGGTCACTAACTCAAACCAGATGCCAGATGTCTGTGAGAGCATGCTGGTCTAGAGTCAAATATCTATCTCTCAGTTTCATTAAAATCAGAAGTTTTTGAACCACTGAAGTAAGTATGAGTACCACAAGAGTGTCTTTAAAATGGAAAGTCAATTTTGGAAATAGAAGCATCTTATGTACATATACTGGAAACAAGTACTTTTTAATGAAAGGAACACAAGCTATTTTTAAATTGTAACATCTATCCCAAGACTGAAAGCTGAAATAGAATATATTAATATTTGGTTTATTTTTCTAAAAATAATGAAAGGTCAACTAAGATTCGTGGTTGGGGGGGGGAAGCGCTTCCTTTTGTATTTGTTTTCCACATTATTTTAGATTACAAATACTACGTTTTCTTTTTTCAGAGCCCACACTGGCTGTTTTTGAGGCATCATGACTTTTAAGTTGTCTGCCAGAAATCACTGGTAATGGAGAGTAAAATTTAAAAACAATGCACAAAGGACTATTTTCTGAAGATATGGATTCTTCAGTCATAGTATTTTTAGATGTTTCCCAAGTCAATATTTTTAATTTTCTCCCTCACTTTCCTATTCCTCACCCCCCCCCCCAAACAATTATGAATAGGTTTTCAGTGGATTGTGGGCAGTCCACACTTGGTCCTGTTACAGTAACTTGGTAGTCACTGTTGAGAGGAAAAACAAAGTGTGAGCTCCAACCAGCATTTGGTTTCAGAACCGCCTTCTTAATGGGTCTTATTCATGACTACCACTATCTCTGTTTTCAAGCACCCCATTGACTTGGTACCTGAACAGAGTATGACATTTCTGTAAAAGGTGGGAGAAAACAGAAGAGTAGTTTTTTTGGAACTCAGAAAAGATACTGTTTCAGACAGCAGGAAATGTAAGCAAGACGATATATGAATGGGCAGACTATTGACTCATCCTTGCTCATCACCATTCTCTCATGGAGTCACAGTGAGTCAACATAATTACAGCCAAGGTACTTCTTGGAATGCTTTAAGTGCTGAGAGCCCTTAAAACCCTGAGGCAACACGAACGGAAACTAGAAAATTTCAAAGTCAGGTTCTATCACCCCATAAAACTCTCACTGCTGAGGCAGAATTCTAGATGCGGCATGGCGGATTACATACTGTGGAGACAGTCTGGGAAAACCTTGGCAGACAAAAGTGATAGTTTAGGCTACAGTGGCTGCTGCAGGATGAGCTCATTTCATACCCATTCACTGTAACTCCATATACCCTTGGGCTTATTGACTTGGTGTGAATTACATATGTCTACAGACAGGGCTTGTTGGTTGAGGAGAGAAAGCTTTTCAAAAGTATTCCTGGGACTGGGGAACCTGGGTGGATCAGTCAGTTGAGCGTCTGACTCTTGATTTCGGCTCAGGTCATGATCTCACGGTTCGTGAGTTCGAGCCCCGCTTTGGGCTCTGCGCTGACAGTGCAGAGCCTGCTTGAGATTCTCTCTCTCTCCCTCTCTCTCTGTTCCTCCCCGGCTTGTGTTCTCTCTCTCAAAGTAAGTAAACAAACTTAAAAGTATTTCTGTGAAGAGGAGGCAAGACGTACCCTGAAACAGGATCCCGTTGGTAGTTGGGTGGACAGGGGGTATCGATGCACTGGTAGCTTCCTCTCATGTTGAAGCACATGCGATTTGGCCCACAGCGCACACTCTGCTCCAGACACTCATCAACATCTAGCAAACATCACAAGGAACACACAGCATCAGCAACTTGGGTCAGAGCTGGCCATCAGAGCAGGGGTTGTGGCTATGTGACCGAAATGGTGAGGGCTAACCTCCTTCTCCCCATGAATGAATTCATCCCTAAGTTTTTTCAACCACATAGTGGGGAATACCTAGGCTTGTTCAACCATAAAGTGGGGAATCCTGATACTGGCTGTGCTATTACCCATACTGCTTTGGGGACATACATATTTTTTGTAACATATGTGAAAGGCCATTGAAAAATAAAAGCTATAAAAGTAGAAGGGAAGCTATTAAGCTATCATTTGGGAAACAGACTGCATTTGAGTTTTTTAAAGCAACTAATACTTTAAATTCATGAAAAACAAGCTAAAAATTTAAAGGACACTTGTGAACCTTCCTGTGAAGTGAAGAATCTCTTTATAATGTGAGTGATCCTTCCTGGTATTTTGTTTTAGAAGTTCAAAATGTCGAGTGGGAGGTAGGGTAGTGGACATTAAAGTAGTCAAGTGATAAATTCAGGGGAGATTGTACAGGTTAGTCAGATCTTGTGGAGAGAGAGAGAATTTAGAAAAAAAACCAAAACCAGGATCAAATGAATGACCCAAGAACCATAATCCAAGTTTAAGCAAATCTGAACTGTGGAGAATCCATCCTCAGGTGTTATGGAGGTGGGGTGCACTCTCTATGGTAATAGCTCTCCCTAGGGTAATGGGAAAACATGCAAATGAAATGCTGTTTATTTTGTTGCTTTCTATACCAAGTTGGTAAATAAAAACCCTTAAATCACTATAATTAAGAGAGATCAAGGGGTGCCTGGGTGGCTTAGTTGGTTAAGCATCCGACTTTGACTCAGGTCATGATCTCAAACTTTGTGAGTTTGAGCCCCACATCAGGCTCCATGCAGGCCACTCAGAGCCTCCAGCCTGCTTCAGATTCCCTGTTTCCCTCTCTGTCTGCTCTCCCCTGGTCATGCTCTGTCTTTCTCTCTCTCTCTCTCAAAACTAAACATTAAAAAATTAAAAAAAAAATCAAGATGGAGCTAAAGGAAACCTTTTTTGAGCTTTCTGAAAATAAATGTTTTTGAGCCATGATTTTTAACTTAGGGTCCATATTCAAGCATCAGGGGATTTATGAATGAAAATCTTTTTGTGTGTGCCTGTGTGAGTGTGTGTGTCTGTGTGAGAGAGAAACAGACAGATGGACAGAGTCAGACAGACAGTGAGTGCAACATTGAGATTGATGGATTTTCTGGAAGGAGCGTCCATAGAGTTCTACAAAGTTTTTTAGGGATTTTGAGGTCCTCAAGTTAAGAAACATATTTTAGGGCACTCGTCTCCAGCTGTGGTACCTGCATTCCCCTGGTGGTGGGTGGAAGCTCTTCAGCAGCAGCGGGACAGCAGGCAAATACTTCGGGGAATCAGTTTCCATCCAGAAACACATTTCCCTTATGTTCTCTTTCCTAAAAGCACTCTGCCCAAGAACTTCCTGTGGCCTGGAGTTCTCCTGTCCCCATTCCCATTTTATATCCTTCTTCTGCTTTACAAAAGAAAGGTTTTCACTAATCCTTAGTCTTTTTATGATACCCAAGTGTAAGATGATTCAAAGCACATATTCAGGGTGAGAAAAACTGGTTATTCATATTGATGGTGGCAGGCCTTATTTCACCATTGCTATAAACCAATGGTCTTAGCTCTCTATTTTAAGTCAGATTTCAGAAGTGAGCTGGTTGTCATGGGAACACCTACTTAACACTTTTACTTGAACAGCAAAAATGACCTTAGATTTTTTCTGACAGTCAAGTTGGTTGGTTTAACAATGACTATAGACTTCTAAATTATATAGTGGTCATTCCCCATTAACTGGGTTAAATCAACAGCTCCAAAGTACTGAGGAAAAGATATTTAAGGCACATGTACATCAAACAACAAAGCCAGAATTCACACCCTTTATAACAATTTAAATATGATATGAAACTTTGGAGGTCAGTTTTAAAAATTATGAATGCCACATGTATAAGGTTTTCAAATTTCTTTTTGCAGCAGGCAAGCAAAAAATTTGAAGACTACTTATTTTAGATAAAGTCTTAGGTCAATTGGCTGTATATAGGCACCTGGAACACGCCTCCTTCTTTAGTATTTGAATAAACATAGATCTTGATGTACAGAGGAAACAATTACAATTAATTGGAACCAAATAAGTTCTCTGCAGAGGTAGGACCTAAAGGTTAAAACCACTTCTATCATGGAATTGGTGCCAACACCAATGTGCATGTGAAACTATTATATCATTTCATGGTAGTAAGTGACTTGGTATCTGCATAATGGTATGTATGTGGGACTTGGCTTAAAGTTGTAAGTTCTTTTGTGAACCCTCAAATGACTTGAAATACTGCTATAAAAAAAAAGAGAAAGGAGAGAAGAAATTCCAAGACATAGTATTTTATTATTTAAAAAAAAATTTTTTTTTTAACGTTTATTTATTTTTGAGACAGAGAGAACAGAGCATGAATGGGGGAGGGTCAGAGAGAGAGGGAGACACAGATCTGAAACAGGCTCCGGGCTCTGAGCAGGCAGCACAGAGCCCGACACGGGGCTCGAACCCACATACCGCGAGATCGTGACCTGAGCCGAAGTCGGATGCTTAACCGAGCCACCCAGGCGCCCCAAGAGATAGTATTTTAACCATGGACAATAAATGTTAAATTTTATTTCTGAATTATTAACTATTTGTATTTCTGTCTCAAAAATGAGCACTTTAGATTTGGTTTCAAGTATATTCTGTTTTATAGGAAATGACAGTATAATTATTTCCTTTAAACTTGCTAATAGTTTTCACAAAGTAAAAAGATGCTGAGCTATAGTGATATGGAGTAAATCACTTACTTGACTTTGTAGTTACTTAGATGTGCTGATATTAAACATAATGTGCTTTCTAGGACTAGTTTTCCTATAGGAATAGAAGGCAGAATGAAACAAATTTTTATTACACTGAAATCTTGCCTATTGTCTCTGAACCAATTTCTAATTATGATTTTATCTATCAGAAGGGTGTTATCTCCTTGGCAAAATGAGATTATCTAAGAATGAAGTAAAAGGCCCTTTAGGAAAATGTGAAAGAAATTCAATTAGCCTTATCTTCTTTTTTCTCACAAAAAAACATTCACTTCACACTCAACCACCAAATTTAATTTTAGCTCTAATTTTTATGGTGAATTCTTGCAGACATATGGAGGCCAGTGGGCTACAGGGGCCCATGGAAATGGCAGCCTGGAGTCCAGAATCTGGTTACATGTCTATATGCATAATAAGAGCAGTTATCTTATCACAGATTTCCAATGGCTGAATGTGAATTTATAAAAATAAACAAAATCTAATATTCAAAGTGTTCACCCTTAGCTCCAGAGTGCACACTTCCCATTGACAGGCTTTCTTTAGTATTTTGGCTTCTGGGCAGGTGACTCTTCTTTGTCTTTTGTCTACAACCATCTCCTCAGGCTTAAACACCCTACAGGCATTCACTCTGCTTGCTCTGTTCATTTATTCTACTTCCTGGTCTTAAAAAGAGAAGCCAGAAAAGATGGAGAAATCATGCTGTCTTCTGTTAGCTGACAATGTGATGATGTCTGGTTTTTATTAAATATTACAAGAAAATCACTATGATAGAAATTAAAGGATAGGGATTTTATAACATAAATATTCTACAAGAAAAGAATACAAGATGAACTAAAACTTTAATATTAATAGCTTTAGGACATATGAATGCATTTAACCAAGTGCTTCTGGATACATCAAGCAGTAATTTAAGATAAACATACTTGAAACATTTGTCTTATAGAAAGAATAATTTAGATTCTTGATAATATTACGGATTCCTTTTTAAAAACAGATAAATTAGGGGCACCTGGGTGGCTCATTCAGTAAGCATCTGACTTTAGCTCAGGTCATGATCTCGTGGGGTCATGAGTTCAAGCCCCACATCGGGCTCTCTGCTGACAGCTCAGGGCCTGGAGCCTGCTTCAGATTCTGAGTCTCCCTCTCTCTCTGCTCCTCCCTCACTCACACTCTGTCTCTCTCAAAAATAAATAAACATTAAAAAAATTAAAAAAAAACTTGGGTAAATTAGAACACTAATTTCAAATGCAATGCCAATAAAGTGTTTCTAAACGTTTAAAATTAGATTAGTGGGGCTTAAAATTAGCAGAAAGATCTTTTAGTTTCTCCTCTCTGCTTCTTGGGCAAATCATTATCAGTCATGTTTTTTGTTTTTCATTTTGTAGTCTGGTGACTTCCACTTTTGACTAGCGTCTCTGTCCTTGTGTAATGTCAGATTCACTTTAATTTCCTTTTTATCACTCACAGTTTTATCACTAATGTATAAAACTTCAAGAATGCACATGTAACTATCAACCTTTTTTCTCTCATAAATGCCTGAAACACTTTCTAAAGCTATAACAAGACTCTAAGTTATTCTTCAGATTAAAGACTGCTTTAAAAGATGTAATTGTTTTCTCTCAAGTCTTTTTTAAAACCACAAAAATATGTAACCCATTTAAATCACAAACATTTCAAGTGACACCTGTTTCTGATTTGTTCCCATTATTTTCCACTCTCTGAAGCACAACTGAAAGTTGAAAAATGTTTTGAACTGAATGAGTGGTGAGGGCATTTAAAGAACAAACTGCCATAATTTAGAAAAAAAGAAAAATTCTCTCATGAGAATATGATACAATATAACACTTAAAAATCTGGCTAACAGGTTTTGTAATTTGGTTGGTTATTCCAAATGCTTTCGTATCTACTCTGCTTCCTTCCTTGGTGCCTGGCACACTCACAGGAAGTGCAGTGTTAATGTTGGGCATTGCCACTTCTTCAGAGGGTTCTCGGGGTGACAACCTGGGGAGGGTTATAAAACACGGACAGTTGTAAACGCTCTCACCTTACCCTGATGCTACAGTACAATGACCCTGGTATTCAAAGCATCATAGGAGAGACAAAGGCCCATTCTAGACATTATGAGATCTGTTATCAAGTCCTACCCTTGTTCTTGATTATTCTAGGATATTAATGCTCGTGTAATCACTCTGAGAATTTATTATCTGTGGAATGGGTACAAATTATTGCCCTTGACATATCTGTACTGTTGATTAAAATCAGTTAATACTTTGGAAAAACATGACTATAATGTAATATATTATTCTCGTACTTCAAACCTTAGTAGAAAGTTCTGCATAGGGTTTTAAATAAATGTTTGTGACAGATGGCTGGGAGCGAAGGTTATTACGGTGTTCACTTTCCTTTTCCAGTCTACATGATCCAGTGGGGGATATCAGGGAGGGAATGGGTGAATGGGTGAGGGAGGGGTTAGAGCTCATGGAACTGAGGTGGCCCCATCATACATCCAGCTCTTGTTTCCTGGAACACACTTTCCGTGACTTGAAATCCTAGCAAGTCTTGTGAATCTCACACAGAGGGAAAATGTAATCTAAATTTGACTGGTACTGATAACCACTCCTTTGGAGATTTTATTTGTTGTACTTTAGCAAAGGATACAGTTTGTATATAACAGAAATTAATATAATTCAGAGGCTTGTTAAGACCTATATACTACTTCTGATTTTGTCCACAAAATTGAGGGGGTTTCTTGACGTAGGTTCTTATTTCTTTTTGATCTAAGTTTGCATTGCAACATAATATATCTCATTAAAGCAAAATGCTTTACATATTTTTGTGTAAAGAGGGTAATATTGAGATTGATAGTTTTTTTTTCCTTTCTACCATCACTACACATTGTCCCAAACTCTGTTATAGTACCTATAACCCTGTATATTATGTTTTTATTAACATGTCTGTTTCCATTGGACTAAGATATTAAAGGGAAGAGATTATTTTATTCATTTGCAGATGCACCTTTTGCATTCTGCACTGCCAGTTCATGATTGTGCCACATCATTTGTAGACTCAAAGAATAGATTGCTTAGTTGACCACCCACTGTTTGCCAAGACAAAAAATAAAATAGTGCCTCATACTGGAGTAAAATTTACCAAGGTCTCTTCCTATTTCCTCTTCTATCTTGGCTGAACTTTGAAAAGACATTTGAAGAGGTTTATTTCCACTTATTTTTAAAAATATATAACATGAACTGGTTTAGGCATTCTTGTTCCTTCTATAAGACTGAACCAGTACTGATTCTCAACAATTTTCCTTTGCCTACTTGCTCTCTTACTGGTTCTCCTACTTGCAAAGTCAATGTTTAAAAATAAATATGACCAAGGGGAATGAGAAGGAAGAGGAAGCGACTAGGAGAATAATTATTTAAAAAAAAAAGAAAGAAAACATTATTTTCTCACACTCTCCTACACCGGCTCTAAATCAAGTTGCAGCAATGAACATCCCAACTTTTTCTTACCTTGACAGGTCTTTCCATTGAGCGTAAGCTGATAGCCAGGTGGACAGATACACTGATAGCTTCCAAAGGTATTTTTACATTCGTGCTGGCAAGTGTCTCGGTTTTCACATTCATCAATATCTATGCAGAAAGAAAGCAGGGTGTACAACCATGCAAAACAAAGGCAGAAACTTGACAGAACCAATTATACACAAGTTGTGGATATACAATAGAAAAACTTCTATTTTTTACAACTCATGGGATTTAACATGCTCAGAGCTGTTTTATATCAGGATCTGTTTTTAATGGAGTCCAATATCAATTGTACTATTTCATAAAATATGATCATCTCTTCTGTGTGTAAGTATATATGAGCTGAAGCCCCAAACTGGCCAATTTCTATATTTCTATATTAGGAATGGCAGATGAAACAGATTTGTACAAGATCCTACCACCAAAGTACTAAAGTCTTGACTTTATACTAGGTCTTTATACCCTTTATACTCTTTATAAAGTACATAAAGTATACCCTTTATACCCTTTATACTAGGGTTTACTTAAAAGACGAATTTTCTATTGGTGTTAACTAGAACAAGGAATGTTCGTTTTTATTTAAACTTTAGTCTCCTGTCTCTCCTCGCACCTGCCCCCAACATCCATGCATCACTTTTCCATACAGAGATAGCAAGTGGAAGTGTTTTTAATTTTGTGATAAGCATATTCATCACACTTCGTGCAATTATACAGTACTAATGGCAACTACATATCTATAGTTGCTATGACACCTTGAGCCCACTTTACTCCTCAAAACTTCAGTCAATTCTTTTGTCAAAAGTAATCACTGATGCAGATTTGTTGGAAGGTTCATATACCACAATAAAGGGAAAGCATTTTATAGTAAACAACTATTTATCTGCTATTATTAAACAAAGCCAAGAAAGCAGCAATAAAAAGGAGAGTGAGAATGGGTGATAAAAATTAATTGCTATTTGCTTTCAGGATAGGAGATGTGATTTAGGAGGCCTCAGATTCCTTATCGCAACTGTGTTTTGCTTAATGTTAGAATTTGTTCATAGTTGCACCAACCAGTGGAAGAATGAAGAGAGAACACGATGTGAAATGGCAGCAGGAGTGCTGTCGGGTGGAAGTAAAGAGGAGATGAAAACTAGGAGGTGACACAGAGCAAAGGGATGTGTTCATTGTACATGTTTCGCATATGCTCAGAATGTAACTGCAATGATTCAAAATCTGTTAACGATAAACACTCATCAAATAGTTGTTAATGGTTTTGCCCCATTTTAGTTAACCAAAGCATTTATTCCACAACTTGTGTGAGTTATTTTTACTTTTTCCCTTTATAATCTGCTTCAACCTAAAATAATCACAGAAATGTAAACGATGAGGAAATCCAAGAAGTCAATATCGCTCTTGCCAGAGTATGAATTTTAAAGTGGCCCCAAGTGTAATTTCTGCATTCAGAGGCAGCGCAGTGTTCATTTCTCCTGTTAAGCTTTGGAATCATTCCCTCAAAAAGCTAACTTTTAGCCCAAGTCAAACAAGATTGCATAGTGTTAATTTGAATCTTTTGTAAGATAGACATATCCCAGATGGTTAATTAAAGGCATTTGGTGTTAATTGCAACTTGCTCGTAACATAATTCCAAAGCTGTCTGCAATCTTAGTGTAAATTTCTTTATTAGTATGAACACTATAAAATACTCATCATATTTTAAGAAATAGTTCTAAATGTCTATTAACTGCCCCAAAACAAAACTTAAACATCCAGTAATTGATGAGTTTTGGAAGTTTACTTCAAATTCTCCATGAATGGTTCTCTGAAATAGTAGCTGTCTCAAACAGCCAATGGTTTGGGGAAGATAATTCTTATAAATATAATATTAGTGTAATATAAACACAAAGACACAGAAAACATTTATGAGGGGCGCCTGGGTGGCTCAGTCGGTTAAGCGTCTGACTTCAGCTCAGGTCATGATCTCACGGTCCGTGAGTTGAGCCCCGTGTCGGGCTCTGTGCTGCCAGCTCAGAGCCTGGAGCCTGCTTTGGATTCTGTGTCTCCTTCTCTCTCTGCACCTCCCCTGCTCATGCTCTGTCTCTGTCTCAAAAATAAATAAAAACATTTAAAAAAAGAAAAAAAAGAAAGAAAACATTTATGAGACTCTACTATGAAACTGTAGGGCTTAGATAATGATGAAAAAATGGAGGATGTAATCAGAGATGCTTTCTTAAAATGACTGGGACCTTCAGATGACTTAAAAGAAATCAACTAGATGGAGTATGGTGTGGGGGGTGTAGTTTAATTCATGTGGCACACCATAAACAAGGGTGTTGGACAGGAAGGTAAAGGTAGAAGAGAAGAAGAGCTTCTTTCTCTAAGGTGAAGTCAGAGAGTGGGATGACAATTGGAGATGAAACCTTTTAGTGGGAATGACTATTTGGAAGAAACTTTGAAAGACAACATGTCAAATTTTAATTCTGTCAATCAAAAAAAAATGGTGAAAAGTTCTCACCAACAAAGAGTCAAGTCAAAATTGTGGGCATGAAACACTACCAATACTCAGAATGGTTTGGAGCAAGCTGAGAGTGGTATTTGATATCCTTGCAAGGATTGTGGTGTCCACAGGGTCAGTAATTACGTAGTGTTTGAACATATAAACTAAATGTTGAGAATTGGTAATGAATGCATTAATGTTTGAAGTTCAAGGAATAAAAGACACTGCCCTTAGTTTTACTTTTTTCTAGGACACTGATCACAGGGAGAAGATTCCATGTGCATCATATTAACTTTCAGATACATCAGGACATCTAGACAAAAGTTCTGGAGAAAACCGGACTTAAAGAGAAAAGTTTAAAGTTTAAGTATCCAAGAGGGTCATAGGGTCCAGGTGGGTCCACAGAAGAGTGACTGAGAAAGCACATCTGAGAAGTGCTCATCTGAGAAGTTCCTCAGTGATGTAGGAACAGAGCTTGGAGAGTAGAAAAAGAAATGGCAAAAATTGAAGTCAATTTTTTAATGTTTTAAGAAATGTGTAACAGAAAGTATATTTAGGAGAGAATAAGTGAAGTGTAGAATACTTAAGAAAAGTGCAAGAAAATGAAGTTGGCCTGTGGGGTTTTTAAATTGAAACAAAATTTCTTTTTTACCGCCCTCCTCCCTTTCTTCCTAGCTTTCTTTTGTCATCTAACAAATAGTGGGGCTAATTTGTGTTTGCTAATTTCTCTTGGCACATAGTTCAATGGCATGCAAACTGTGGACACTCACAGATAATTGAATTAAATGAATGACAGATGGTAATGTTTGCAAATTAACTGAAAACAAAGTCTCAATTCTTGAGTTGGAAATTACACTTTACTTTTGCAAACAAATTAAACTGTAGACTTGTGAGTTTAGATAAAGATATTGAAAGCACATATTTTAGAGCAATGAAAGCAACGTAGTTTTGTCCTGGCTCACATTATCTTTTCAGTGACTTCCATATATACAAAATAATCAAACTGAGAAATTCCACGGGGGTGGATGGAGGTGGGTGTGGGACAACAGTCAACACAGTGTTGGGTGTCACATAGAACGAGCAGTTGACTGAGTAGCTGAAAGTTTCACTTTTAACCCACTGCTTTGGCATCAACCAGATATAGCCATAAACTGATGGTATTATATTATGTGGCAATATGCATATTCTCTTTTAAAAAATATATTCTAGGTGCCACTGAAATTTATTTCTACACAGCATTAAATTTAGCAACACTTTCAGGAGTTGATCAAAAGAGAGAAACTGCCAATATAAAACAATTATCAGAATGCACACATGTAAATGCATCATTTACTTGAATAAAGTTTGTAATAGTTGTAATAGTTGGAACTTTGAGTCATCCCAGATTTGAGATCAGATGTAGTTCACTGCACCCAAAATACCACAGGTGCTGTGCATATGCTTAGACTCTGGTCCATACGTGAGCCCACAGAAAGGAAATGCAATATGGCTGACATTTACCTACACATGTGTCACGGCTCGCCTCAGAGCCTTCAGGACAAGTTTTCCTAATAGTCCTTCTAGTCCTGGAGAGAGATGTTCTGCTGTTTCTATACTCCGAGTAGGAGCTGTAGAGATGTGAGTACTGTCTGTAATGCTGTTGAGGTTGATAGTTGTTTCTCACAGGGGAGAACCGTGCAAGGTTATAGCTATTGTATTGGGTGCCATAGTTAGGCAGCCTCTCCAATCCGGCGCAAGATTTCCCGTCCCCTAATAAATGTTGACCTGGTGGACAGATACACTTGAAGCTGCCGGGGGTGTTGGAGCACTGATATGCACAAGGCTTAGGCACTTGTTCACATTCATTAATGTCTGCTCGTGTGCCATGATACATAAAAAAGAGAAAAAAAAAACACATATACATACACAACACAGGAATAAAGAATCAGTCTCTGAAACAAACTGAAGACATTACGTTACCCTCCAAAGCTACAAATATAGTAATTTCTCAATTGTTGAGAACTTTAGAGAAAGCGTTAATCATTTATTTAGGAATATACAGAAAGGTTCTAAGGTTCTTCCTAAAGATTGCTTCACATATACAGTAGAAACCTAAAGGATCATATGGGAAAATGTGGTGTTTCCAGAAAAACTAGAGTTCAAAGTTAACACAGATCTTAATTCTGTTGGTGGAGGAAAGGACTCAATCACATTTCTAGTTTGCATTTTGTTGTAACATTCTTTAATCTTTCATACAATTACAAGTTTCAGATGTGGTAATATTGATATAACTACTAACATTTTTCTTTTGTTTCTTTTGAATCAATAATTATTATTTAATAATCAAGCCAAGCACATTTTTTTAATAAAAATTTAAAAAGGAGATTAAGACAGAATTATTTCTTAATAAGATATAAATTCACAAAGTCCATAAAAAAAATTTAAAAAGTTATTTTTCTTCCTTTTCTTGGGTCAACACATAGTAAACCCTCCCAACTTTTCTTGTAAATTGGAAAAACAAATGAAAACCAGAGAACAAAACCAACTTCTTTAATTCATTACCACAGTGGCATGAAATAAAGTAACACGAATAAGCAGAATAAAAGTAGTATATTTTACTTTAAAAATTATTTTAGTAGGCAAAAGTTAAAATTACCATTTTTAAACTCTTTAAGGGAATGGCCCTACCTTCTTCATTGGTTTATTCCCCAGTCCAATGCCTGACATTCAACTTCAGATCAAATTAATGAACAAATAAACATATTTCATTCTGCTAGGTCACTGTTATGACTATCCAAGATGTTAAATTACAATATCTAAACAGAAGACTAAAATGATATGTTATGTACTTCTGCTATTAACAAGCATTTATTTTAAAAACGTTTCTAGTAACTGTATTACTTTCAACATTTGCTCTGTGCAAAGTACTATGCTAGTGACTGCATAAAGACAGGACAAAGTCTTTATGGGAGAATTTGCTATAAATAATTGTTACGTAGACAACCAAGGCAACCAATTTTAAAAGTGTAGTATGGCACACCGGAAGCCAGTAGTTAAAGCCCACACAATTTTTTTGCACTTAAACATTCCAAGAGGACCATAATTTCATAGGTCAGTTTCTTGATTATAAGTGCATTAATTAAAAAGAATCATATGGTTACCTTCTTACAGGTATCTTCTATTGTCTGTTACCTGCCTTATTTATATTCAATCATAACTAAGACGGAAACAAACAGGCCACTGGGAGAACTGAGTGAGATTCTTAGCATAGGGGCACATGGTAGGCACTAAGTATCCGGTAAAGTAATAGTTATCAACTCACTTAAATTGCATATTCACATCTTAATTCCTCATGCCTAAACCTTCATATTGCATTCAAGTACGCTTCATATTCAAAGAGAACGTATCTGTGCAAAAAATGTATATAGAGAGATAACCAATGAGACAATCTTCATGGTGAAGTTGCCGCAGTAACTACAAAGGAACCTCACTCTGATATGTGTAGCATATAGCAAGCACTCTGTAAATGGCTATTATTATCACTTTAAATGTCAGTGTAAATTGCATTCAATATGGAATCTTTAAGAAGTAATTAAAAATGTTATTAATTACTTAAACCAACTTACAAATTTTCTAATTGTCCCAAGAAAGCTTTGAGGGTAGAGAGTGATCCTGATCCAGTTGGTAAGGCTAAGTGATTCTGTTAGTAGCTTTATTACTCAGTAAGAGTTCCTGTTAACTTACCCATACAGGGTCTCCCAACTCCTTGAGACCGGAAACCTCTGGGACACACACAGCGATAGCTGCCTCTTGTATTCTCACATATCTGGTTATATCTGCACTGATGGGTCCCATCTTTACATTCATCAATATCTACAGACACAAGACAATAAAAAGTAATAACATATTCTCTTTCAAAACCTAACATCATTATATTTGAAATGAACATTCTTTAGAACTATCAAAGGTTGCATTTCTCACCATGTAGCTGAGACTGGGATTCAAGTTCTTCTACTCTGCCCCTTGTTGTTCCTTTTCCTTCTCTTGCTCCCTACTATGGCAAGAATTTTACTTTCAGCTTTTTATCCCTTTTCTCTCTATGTTCTCCACCTCTGACTGTCTTATTTATACTAGTGACTCTAGTAAGCTCATGGATGTAGACTTACAGCAATAGTACTATGTTGTTTCTTATCTACAGCCCCACGTTTCTAGCTGCTGGCTGGTCCTCTCCATGTCCATCCTTTACCAGTACTTCAAACTCCACACGTCCTCAGTGTCTTATCATTCCTTTCTTCTTTATAACAGCATTCTTCTTTCCTTAGTCAACCAGACTAATCTATAACTAACTCCCTCAGTTTCCAAGATTGGGTAATTCTACTTCCTTCAATCAACCCCTTAAATCTCCATTTCCATTTCCACTTAGCTATATTTTTGCTGTAGCTTTGTTTTTTTTAAGTATTAATTTATTTTGAGAGAGACAGAGACAGTGTGAGTCAGGGAGGGGCAGAGATAGGGGGAGACCGAGAATCCCAAGCAGGCTCCGCACTGCCAGTGCAGAGTCTGACAAGGGGCTCAAACCCACGAAACCATGAGATCATGACCTGAGCTGAAATCAAGAGCCAGATGCTTATTGACCTAGGCAGCCCTTTGCTGTAGGTTCTTAAATAATCTTCTGATCTTTTGGCTCAGCTCATCTCAGATTATTCTTATACATAATTAGAGTCAATAATCTTTTTTTTATTAATTTTTTTAATGTTTATTTATTTTTGAGAGAGAGACAGAGTGTGAGTTGGGGAGGGGTAGAGAGAGAGGGAGACACAGAATCCAAATCAGGCTCCAGGCTCTGAGCTGTCAGCACAGAGCCTGATGCGGGGCTCGAACCCACAAACTGTGAGATCATGACCTGAGCTGAAGTTGGACACATAACCGACTGAGCCACCCAGGCACCCCAAGAGTCAATACTCTTAAAAATACTTTAAATCACACATAACTGCACATGATGCTCTGAGTTGGCTACTATTCTTAGGAGTTAAAAAATATTTACCTATATCCATACTGCTGGAAAGTCTTTGAAATCTGATAGCCCAACCCCACCCCCAGTTTTTTTTTTAAGTATACTAAGCCCCCATGTACCTCAACAAGTAACAAGTGGTCAGTATTCCTTCATTTATATCTATACCCTCCTCTCACTGTTATGTTATTTTGAGAAAAATCAGGATATATTGTAACTTTTTAAATAAATATTTCAGAGTTAAAACTTTTTTTTAACAATTCTTTTTATTTATTTTATTTTTAAATGTTTGTTTATTTTTGAGAGAGAGAGAGAGAGAGATCAAGTGCGAACGGGTGAGGGGCAGAGAGAGAGAGGGACAGGGTATCCGAAGAGGGTTCTGCACTGACAGTAGAGAACCAGATGTGGGGCTTGACCTCACAAACCATGAGATAATGACCTGGAGCCAAAGTCAGATGCTTAACTGACTGAGATATCTGGGTGCCCCTTAACAATTCTTTTAAAGTCTTTTTTTTTTTTCCGAGAGAGAGAGAGAGCGTGTGGGGGAGGGGCAGAAGGCAAGGGAGAGAGAATCTTAAGCAGGCTCCATGCCCAGTGTGGAGCCCCACATGGGGGCTCCACCTCAGGACTATTAGATCATGACCTGAGTTGAAATCAAGAGTTGGACGCTTAATCGACTAAGCCGACCAGGTGCCCTTGAACTTTTATTTTTTTTAAGTTTTATTTATTTATTTTGAGAGAGAGAGGGGAAGAGAGAGAATCCCAAGCAGGCTCTGCACTGTCAGTGCAGAGCCTGACATGGGGCCCAAACCCATGAAACTGTGAGATCATGACCTGAGCTGAAACCAAGAGTCAGATGCTTAACTGACTGAGCCATGAACATTTTTTTAAAGTCTCACTTTTAAAATGAGAAACTTACACTCAAATTTCTTTGCAATCTTAAGACTTGTGCAAAGTCAGATAGGAAGGAAGGATGATTTTTAAACTGTTTACTTTAAGTCCAGCTCTCGCTCCCTCATAAGGGACTGTCTTTCCTTTTTGCACAACCTCCACCTATTACCATTCCATTCAAGGCTCTCTTTAAATGTGATCATTTCCATGACATCTCATATCAGATATGATCACTCTTCCAACTATTCTTCTACAATTTTATTTGTACCTCTTTTATGGCATTTCATTCCCTCTTGTAGTATTTTTTTTTTCTTTTGGTGAGGGAAGTGGAATTGGTCACTCTAATTAAGTAGACTGTAAGGACATGAGAGCAGGAACGCAGTGTTTCATTTTGTAAGTGATGCTGCTTATAGTTCTACAAATTAAGGCAGAAAGAATAGAGAACATAATTTATTTTATTGTCTAGTCATTGACTTGACACTGAAGAATATTCAGTCCTAAGATAAAACGTTTTGAACTTTTAACAAATCTTTATAAGCTTTTCTTAACCACCTGTGAAATTCTAAACATATATACTAAATTTCATAGTAGACATGTGAGATAATATGAATTTATGTGGCTATTAAACTGTGTAAGCCAAATGTATAATTGATGGGAGCTCAAAATGGTAATGAGTCTCCATGAGGAGCTTCCGTTTCTTGGTATAGTTATGAGCCTGGGACCCCAGAGTTCAACCATACTAGAAGTTGAGAGTAAAAAATCTGTGAGAAAAAGTGAGCATGAGCAAGGGAGGGGCAGAAAGAGAGGATCCCAAGCAGGCTCCACGCTGTCAGCAAAGAACCTGAAGCGGGGCTTGAACTCACGAATCGTGAGATCATGACATATCATGGCCTGAGCCTAAACCAAGAGTCAGACGCTTAACCAGCTGAGCCACCGAGGCACCCCTACTTAAGCATTAGTTAAAAAATGGATGCCTTATTTGGCTGGTCAGTGGCAAACATATCTCAGTCATCGAAACAGCCATACACTCACCAATGCAGGTTCCATTTTCTGCCTTGGTCATTCCGTTTGGACAAAGATCAATGCACTTATAGCCCCCACGGGTGTTCTTGCAGTGTTGATCTGGTCTGCATACATTTTGTCTGCATTCATTCACATCTTGATAAAAGAACAAAGGTAATGAAGATTGAGAAATTTCTTTTCCACAGAAATCATACCTTTGGATTTTAAGGCGAAAGATGTTGATTACATAATCACTGTGTAAGATTAAAGTGTTTAAATCCATGAAGGTAAATCACACTATTTTAAAACAGAATGATTAAAAAAATTAATTCACATAGCTAGTAGTCATACCAACGAGTTCCTCCTTTTAGAAAAACAAATAAATATCTTTATGTATGTAACCATAAATATTATGCTTCTGTGAAAAAAATTAGTAAACACAATAGGGAACTGTTAAAAAATGGTTATGTAGCTAGAAAATGAAACCTGTAAAAAATAGCATTTGCTTTCATTTTGTTTATGCATGCGTTGCGTACCTGATGGATGGAGGTATCTTACGTATGAATTCAGCCCAGGACACAGCAAAGGGATTAGATCAAATATCTTTAGAAATTACAAAGATGTCATTGCTTTGAATTTAAAGCCGTTTTCTTACCTATACATTTTCTGCCTTTGAGCTGATACCCAGGTTCACATCCACAGTGAAAACTTCCAATGGCATTGAAACAGCGGTGGTGACAGGGGCTGGATTCTTGACATTCATTAATATCTGTTAAATAAAACAAAACTTTCATTATATGCTATTAGGAAACTTGGGTTAATTTATTTCAAATGTTAAACATTTTAATGATATCATTATCATGTTTAAGATCTTCCCTGAAATGAATCCAATACAATTGCTCTCAAATCTAATACAATTGCTCTCATATGATCTGCTAGATAATTGACGAGATTAACTGCTGGAGAACATATCTCTCAATACTCCTCAAAGGTAGACATTTGCTAGTGACTCCAAACTATGTGGATGCAACACTTCCTTACTTTATTTTACCAGATGGCTCCCATTTCTGTTTCTAAGAATGTTGCTGACAGACTAGAACACTGAAGATGGGGGGGGGGGGGAGTCAAAGTCTTCTGCAGTATCTTTTGCAATTCAGTTTCCTTCCCCAGTTTTGCTGCTGTCAGCCCGATGCAAGTCTTTACCACTAAAAGCAGCAACTTTGGCATTTGTCAGTGTCCACAGTCATCACCAAATTAATCTTCCCAAATGCCATCTGGGGCATAGTAGAATAAAAAAAAAATGTGCAGGCACAAATCCCCCAAATTTGTGTGCATTTGCCTGTTTTATGTACCTTCTTCCCTTCCTTCCTTCTAGTCCCAGAGGAAAAGAGACCTCTTCTCCCATGTAAGAAAAGTTTCTCTGCTTGAGTGTTCAAGCTCTGAGGCCATCTCCTCCGTCCTCACCAAGATGAGGATTGTGGTCCATTCATCATTCCCTCCTTGTGTGCATTTTTAAAGTTCTTCCTCCTTACTGTCATCTTTCCCATACCCCTATGGACATAACCCAGTCTCTCCTACCATAATCCCTCTCTCAGGTCTGTCCGCATCTCAATTTCTTTCTACTTCTCTGTTGTTCTATCCCAAACCCTTCAAAGGAACAATCACCACACTTAGGCTTTTCATATCCCCACCTTACATTCCCAAACTCAAGATTGCCTATGTTTTATTTTGTACTTGTCTTCCATTTGAACTCTTTTATTTATATTTTTTATTTTGAAATTTCTTTTCTTCTTAAAGTTTTGAAGTTTTAGTTACTTAACATATTGTGTAATATTAGTTTCAGGTGTATGAGCTCTTTTAATCTTTCAAAATCTGCATGTTACTATAAACGCACAAAGTGATCATATACTTTAATTTTTTTTTTTTTTTTTTCAAAGTTTATTCATTTTTGGGACAGAGAGAGAGACAGAACATGAACGGGGGAGGGGCAGAGAGAGAGGGAGACACAGAATCGGAAACAGGCTCCAGGCTCTGAGCCATCAGCCCAGAGCCCGACGCGGGGCTCGAACTCACGGACCGCGAGATCGTGACCTGGCTGAAGTCGGACGCTTAACCGACTGCGCCACCCAGGCGCCCGAAAGTGATCATATACTTTAAAAATGCTTTCTTAGTGTAGTTTTTTTCTTCTTTTTTCTGCTTGGCTTCCTTTATCCTTTTTTACCTTCCTTGCCTACCAAAGTCAACCTGCATTAACAATCTAGTATAAATAATAACATGTCTCTTGTACGTACAAATGCATATCTCTATCTAAAAATATAAATCCATTTCCTTTATCTTTGGTTATTGCTTTGTTTCTACACAAGTTATGTGTAGTTTTCTACACCTTGGTGTTTTCACTCGACAATACCTCATGAAAATTCCTCTAAGCCTAATAGTTGAACAGCATTCCACTCTATAATGGCCGTACAATGGTTCCTGGTATGGACATACCATAATTCAATCACTTTTGTAGTATTGTTAGGCATTCAGTTTTGTATCCGCTATTTCTGTCTCTATGAAAAGACCCTGACAGCAGCTTTATTCATCCTTGGAAGCACCAGGATGTCCTTCAGTAGCTGAATAGATAAATAAACTATAGTACATTAATAAAATGGAATATTATTCAACACTAAAAAGATAAGAACTATCAACTCATGAAAAGACATAAAGAAAACTAAAATGCATATTATTAAGTGAAAAAGGTTAATTTGGAAAGGCTATATGCTATGTGATTCCAACCATATGATATTCTGGAAAACATAATACTGTGGAGATAATAAAAAGATCAGTGGCTTGCCAGAGGCTTGGGGGGAAGTGAGGGATGAATAGGCAAAGCATTGAGGATTTTTAGGGGAGACAAACTATTCCTTATGATACTATGATACAGGATACATGTTATTACTTGTCAAAATCCATAGCGTATACAACACCAAGAGTGAATCCTAATGTAAATAAAGAACTTTGGGTCATAATGATGTGTTGATGTGGGTTCATCCTTGGTAAAAATTTTGCTACTCTAGGGCAGGATGTTGATAGTGGGGGGTGCTATGCATGAGTTGGGGTGGGGAGTATATGCGAAATCTACCTTCCACTCCATTTTTCTGTAAATCTAAAACTTCTGTAAAACATAAAGTCTATTAAAAACATCCTGCAATAAATATCTGATAGTCTTATGTGGTGGGGTCTTATGAAATAGAGCCTCTTAGATCATGCTATATAATCTCTTCTCTCAAATATAATAGGCAAATGTTATTATTCAAAACTATTGTGCTACAAATATTTAAAATAGCCATGGAATATTACATCTAAAATCTTATCAAGAAGCACAATCTATAAAGCAGAGTATCCTTTAAATGATTCAAAAGGCAGAGAGTCTTAATTCTTAGTATAATGAAGATAAAGCAAGGGATTCCATTTTTATACCTTGACAACTCAGCCCATCAGAAGTTCTTCGAAAGCCAATTCCACAACGGACCACACAGCGATAGGATCCAATGGTATTGTCACAGTCCTGACCAGCATGGCAGGCATGTCCACCTAAAGCACACTCATCGATATCTGCAATGAAGTGAGTCATTCAACTAAGATGAGTTGAAGAAAACCAACCCAAAAACCTATATAAAATGGGGTTAAGAAAAGCCATAAATGATACTTGAAAATGTACCAGAGCAAGAATGCTGAATAATGTGGTTGAGTCCTTTCGGGTGGATTAAATTGATGATGAGTTCATAGGAGTTTAGTGTGATATGTTTGCAGACTAACCCATCCACTAGATCACTGACAAATTAGGTGGCTTTAAAAACATTACTTCTCCTTTCTGATATTTCAGTTTTCTCATTTGTAAAATGAGGATAATATCTGTCTCTCAGTGTTGCTTTGAAAATTAAAGGAAATAATGTATATAGGTGCTCAATCCACACCGGACATTTCCATAAACGTTATTTTTATCCCATCCTACACCCTTTCTCTCTGTCTCTTTGGCATTTAGAAGGGCGTCTCCTTGGACATAAAGGGAGTAATCCTTTTCTTTCTTCATCATTTAAAATTTTATTTATAAATAAGCTTCTTATACAATTCTAACTTTGACGTATATTTAGAGTCTGATAGAAAAGTATTTTCTGGGGTGAGGGGATGGGCAAAATGGGTGAAGGGGAGTGGGAGATACAGGCTTTCAGTTACAGGATAAGTCATGGGACTAAAAGGCACAGCATGAGAAACACAATCGATGATATTGTAATAGTGATGCACTGGGACAGATGCTAGCTATACTTGTGGTGAACATAGCACAGTGTATAAATTTGTCAAATCGCTAAGTTATATACCTGTAGATAATGTAACATTGTGTGTCAACAATACTGAAAAACAAAGTTTTTTTTTTCAATGCTCTTAACATGCTACTAGGATTGTGCAATTTACTTAAATTCCTTATGTAACTTCTTTATTTCTTAGTTTCGTCATTGTAAAATGAGTATCTCCACAAGGTGTTGTGGGGATTAAGGGAGTCACTACCGGCTTCCCTGCTTGTACAGTGCCCCACATGAAGGCAGTGTGTGAGCAGTATTCTGTCTGTTCCTCTCTCAACCTGAGAGAAGATCTTCCGTGTTTATTGCCAACATGGAGGAGGAAAGAGTAGGAAAGAACACTGGCCTACCACACTTTTCCTAGGTCAGAGCTCTCTGTGACCATTGCTTGGCTGTATCTATTAGACTCAGCTTGGTGAATACCTTGACAAGTCCTTCCGTCGGCAGCTATGGTGAGGCCTTTTGAGCAGGAGCAATGATAGGTTCCCACGGTGTTGTGGCAGATATGGGAGCAGGGATTCCCGGCTGCACATTCATCTTCATCTGAAACAAGGAACAAAAAGGCCCAATTGGTCTGTAAACCCCCTACTTACTAGAAGTTAGTAAAGTCCATGAAGGTAGTTTGTAAAATAGTTGCTTACAGAGCACAGTGAGTTGAATCAAACCTAACAGAAAATGCTCTAGGTGCCGCAGAATAGAAGCAGGAATAAATTAATTTTGGGTCCCCAAATAATCTTTGATAGTGAAGATGTTTAGATGAATTCTAAAACAACAGGGATGACAGCTAAGATAAAATGACCATATCCTGGGATCTAAATGCTTTTTTACCTACCTTAACGCATTCCTCACAACATGCCTAGGAGACAGATGCTTTTATTACTATCCTCATTTTGCAGGATAAAATTGAGGAACAAAGAGGTTAAATAAATTGCCCAAGGTCACACAGGTCATTATTGGCAGAGCTGAAATTTGAACCTGGACAGTATAGTTTCTAAAGACCACTTATCTACCACTATACTACATTAAATTGCCTACCAGTGAAAGAAAGGCACTGTGTATGCAAACTTGAGCTCCTCCAGCTGTTTACGTAGCTATTTAGTTATCTGTGGCTCTCTTGTACTGGCACTTCGATGATATGGGGCTGGCTTAGTCATTAGTCCTCGGCCCACAGTCCTGCCCTTATCCTCTGAGCAATTCTAGGGTTAGATGGCTTAGAGTTGGATTATTATTATGTTTCACATCCATGGCCATCAAATGACAAGAGTCCAGTGTTTTGTTCCCGTGCTCACTTCATCTCTGTACTTGATCACGATCCCTGACACACTTGATTGTGGTCAGATTGAAAGAGTACGGGCTTTGCAGCTGCCTTAAATTCCAATCTAGCTCTGACACCTGATAGCTGAGTGGTCTTAGGCACCCCCACTTAACTTCTTTCCATCTCGATTTCCTCACTCATAAAATGGAACACTTGTAAGACTGTTGTGAAAATTACATATCTAGCAAAATGGCAATAAATGTCCATTAAACAGATTCCATTACTAATATTTTTTATCAAAACAAAAATTCATTATTCCTGTTCTTACCAGCACAAAAGGGTCCAACTGAGTCTAAGGCAAACCCAGATGGGCACTGATTACTGCGATCTCCTACCACAGAGAGAAAAGGAAAATTAATTGGCTTGTTAGAATGTCAGTACCTTGTTTCTTTCCAGTACAATCTTCCCTGGGAAGATATGCCAAAGATGGAACACATTGTGCAACAAATGCAATAGGTGAAAACAAGCAGGAATGGAAGACTTTTCCTGTTCCCAACTGAGAACTAAATGAATCACAGTCCAGAGATGATTGGCAAGCAGCCATTGGAAATAGATTTTCTGTTTAAATTTATTTACATTAATCAAAATAAAATGAAGCCAAACCATTCTGTGATCATGCAAAAGGATCCAGAATCAATGTGTACATAAGGTATAACCATAGACAAAGTCCTATTTATTCTTCTAGCCTTTACTTATGCTGCCTGTTCTAGAAGCAGGAACACTATTTTCAAGCCACTTAAAAATAACTTATGCCAGTGACAACCAGAAACTCGAATGAAGAACTCCTCTCCTTTTGTAGATCTCTTTCATTTGCAGTGTAAAGCATCTGGGTCAGAGTCCCCTATGTGTGACCAATTGTTTCCCATGCAGTCAAAGCAAGGGGAGACAGGCATATTATGATAAAAACAAACATAGTAACAAGAACAAATAAGCTAGTTAGGGAATCTTTCCTTAGAAAGTAACTCTGCCTTCACTGGTTTAAGCAATTTAGCAAATATTTTTCAAACATTATTGACATAAAGAAACTTAAACAAAACACCTTTCGAGTTACCAAAGTATTCCTTTTTTTTATTCTTTATGTTATAGTTAAAGTATGCTGTTTTGAATTATATTAGTTATGATTTCCTTTAGACAGAGTGGGGGGCAATACAAAATATTTGTGTTATTGCAATGTATAATAATTACAGAAACTTTGAGAAGTATAGATTTCCCTGTAAATTTGTCACTTGAAACAAACTACTGCCAACATTTTGATGTTTTTTCTTCTATAAGTATACACTTCAATGGGGCGCCTGGGTGGCGCAGTCGGTTAAGCGTCTGACTTCAGCCAGGTCACGATCTCGCGGTCCGTGAGTTCGAGCCCCGCGTCGGGCTCTGGGCTGATGGCTCAGAGCCTGGAGCCTGTTTCCGATTCTGTGTCTCCCTCTCTCTCTGCCCCTCCCCCGTTCATGCTCTGTCTCTCTCTGTCCCAAAAATAAATAAACGTTGAAAAAAAAAATTAAAAAAAAAAAGTATACACTTCAAAAAGGATCTTGCACTCTAGAGATTAATAATTGTCAAAGTTTATTGATCATAAAATAGAGGTTATTAAAAATATAGATCCTTGCTCCTATCCCAGTCAGCCTAGGAATCTCTGTTTTCAATCAGTATAAAAGTTTCCTTATAATCACTGTGGTGTGGGCAACCCAGGTTTAGATCATATTGTATGCTGCTTTTCAATTATTATTAGGCCATGCATACTCTTCTTTGTTTTATTGTCAATCCCCAAAACAGTAGGTGGTACACAGAAAGCACTGAACAAGTATTTTGAATAAATGAGTTAAACATTCCTTTAAAATTATTTTAATGACTGTTTAAGAGTTTATCATATTTACATATTTACCATCATTTACATATTTACCTCTTGCTTCCAGGCTATTTATTATTGGCCATTTCTGTGATTTTCTTAGGGCAGACCCCCAGAATGAGATAACTACCAAGATCTGAATGTTTGAAAGGTTACTGATACATACTGCTTTCCAGAAACATCACATGAATTAACCACTGATTGCAGTATGTACAAGGGTGTTCATTTCCCCATACCTCTCTGATACTGAGTGGTTATCATATTTTTAAATCTCTGACAATGATAATTGGAAAATGGTACCTCATTGTTTTAGGTTATATTTCTTTGCTTATTAGTGAGGTTAGACAGTTTTTCACATTCATTTTGTCATTATTATTTCTTCCTTTGTGAATTTGCTGTTCATAGCTTTTATGTATTTTTTGTTGGGGTGTTGCTTTCTTTTAATTGATTTTTTAACAATGCTTTTAATTTTTAAAAAAATTTTAAAGGTTTATCATTTTTTTTGAGAGAGACAGAGACAGCACAAGTAGGGAAGGGGCAGAGAGAGAGGAAGAGAGAATCCCAAGCAGGCTCCATGCTGACAGTGTAGAACCTGGCGTGGGGCTCGAACTCACGAAACTGTGAGATCACGACCTGAGCCAAAACCAAGAGTTGGACATTTAACTGACTGAGCCACCCAGGCACTGCTATTTTTATTTATTTTTTTTAAGCCAACTCTATGCCCACATGGGGCTTGAACTCACGACCCTGAGATCAAGAGTCGCATGCTCTACCCATTGAGTTAGCCAGGCACCCCTTCTTACTGACTTTTAAGAGCCTTGTATAAGATTAATCATAGTTATCTATAATACACAATGCAAATATTCTTTCTTGATATATATTTCACCTTCTCAATTTTGTTTTTTTCTCCCATGAAGAAGTGTTTAAAAATTTACTTGTAGTTAAACTGATCTTTCTTTTATTTTTTCTGATGCCTTTTGCTAATGAATGTGTAAAATATAAATATATTTCATAATTATATTTTAAAAACAATTTTTTATTTTAAAGATATAACAATTTTTTAAAATGTATTGATTTATATTTGTGAGTTGACTTGACCAGCAGTTTCCAAATGCTGATGTGCAGACCAGATACATTAGAATCATTTAATGCTGCATTAAAAATACAGACTTCCAGGCCCTACCTTAGACTAGTTAAGCCAAAGTCTCTGTGCCTTGAGATCTGAACTTTCATGAAGCTCTCTAGGTAATTCTAACTGCACTGTAGTCAGAGCTCTTGTCTAGACCCAATACAGAAGAGAAAGAACTTGGTGGTTAAGCAACCAAGAATGCAAGCTTGCCCCCTGGTGGTCACTTATAAAGAAATTGCAAGCACATAATTCTTGTATTTCACAGGAACCTCAACAAATGTGCACAGATACCAGATGTAATTCATAGACTCATAGTAGCTAAAATAGTAAGGGGTTATAAATGTCCTATAGTGTGTCTTCTCCAATTGTGGAATCCAGATCCCCCAACTACAATGTTACAGATACCACAAAGACCTTCAAGTAGTTCAGGCTTAGAGAATTTACATGATTGGGCAACAAATGCACACGACTTTAAAAAATCATTTTAATTCCCTTTGTCCTGGATGGTGTAAGTTCATTTTTAACGAAAGTCTTACATCAAGTTGTCTTCTTTTAATTATACTAAGTTTTGGAAAAAGTAAAAACAGAGATTAGACTTGAAAAGTGGGCATTGAGGAAAAGAAACAGAAATCTTCATTCCAATGGCTCTTTTCTTTTGTCTCTGTGACCTGAACATGCACAACCATAGTAAAATGAGGTGGTGATGGCGACATGTGGGTGGTGTGGAGCTCTACTCGGTATAAGGCTTATGAATCTATGATTATCTCAAAAAATGTGAACATGTTCTCCTAGATTACTATGATCTCAAATTCAATGACAGTTCTGATAGCTGTTAATGAAGAAAATAGTCATATACACAAGTGGTGAAAGCAAGAGTAAATTGCAAAAATGAATTTTTAGTGTATGGAGCATGATAAGACAAAATGATGCTACTTAAAATCTAATTGGATCTACTTAAGAAAGCCAGTACATAGCGAAGACCAATATGAATTATATTAAGTGTACTCATAGGAGCCTAAAGTTCAGAGTTAAAGCCATTCAAACACTTAGTGTCCATAATAAAACCACATGCAAGTATCTCTTAGCATCAGAGCTTCATGGAACACAGAATGGTGATTGTTTGGATGTCTCTTATAACTAAACAGGGATCTCAGGGTAAAGACACATCAAAGAACTACACAGCATAGCGAGACCACTGAGATCAAGGGTTGTAGAATTATGCTTAGAAAATGAAAAGCAGTTGAAACATTATAATGTCCAGGAATAAGAAATGACAGAATCCTGATTATTGCTGCACAATTTTTAAAAACTGCTTTTAAAATATGGAAACTTTTTTTTTATTAGTTTAGGTTGACATACACTTTTAAAAAAATTTAAATCCAAGTTAGTTAACATATAGTGTAATAATGATTTCAGGAATAGAATTTACTGATTCATCACTTACACACAACACCCAGTGCTCATCCCAACAAGTGTCCTCCTTAATGACCATCACCCATTTAGCGCATCGCCTCACCCAACACCCCACCAGCAACCCTCAGTTTGTTCTCTGTATTTAAGATTCTCTTATAGTTTGTCTCCCTCTCTGTTTTTATCTTATTTTTGCTTCCCTTCTCCTGTGTTCATCTGTTTTGTTTCTTAAATTCCACATCTAAGATCATATGATATTTGTCTTTTTCTGACTGATTTTGCTTAGCATAATACACTCTAGTTCTATCCACATTGTTGCAAATGGCAAGATTTCATTCTTTTTAATCCCCAAGTAATATTCCATCGTGTGTGTGTATGTATGTTTCTGTGTGTGTGTGTGTGTGTGTGTGTGTGTGTGTATGTATATCATACCACATCTTCTTTATCCATTCATCAGTTTATGGACATTTGGGCTCATTCCACTTTGGCTATGGTAGGTCAACATACACTTTTACATTGTTTCAGCAATTAAAAAATTCCTTGACAAACACGAGAGTCAGAATAAGAAAAATGGCCTGGAGCACCCAAAGAAAACCTCATTCTGCCAGAGGATATATTTTTAAACCTTTCTGCAGATTAGTAATCCAAATTAGAACTCCAGTGGGATTGGCTTTAAAATGGCTTTACCTACCACAAAACATAGACAACATACATGAAAATCTTATATCACTAGGTTTGGTCTGTGCCCTAATATCTTTATTGTGAATGGCATCGATGCAATTCTTTTACCCTTTTTTAAGTTATTAAATACATTTTTTCCCTAAGATTTTTAAAAAGTAATCTCTACACCCAACGTGGGGCTCAAACTCACAACCCCAAGATCAAGAGCTGCAGGCTATACCTACTGAGCCAGCCAGTTGCCCCCATTTTGTTCTTTTAGAAAGGACTGGATGGAAAAATGATCTTTGACCAAGGTACCTTTGGAAATTGAAGCATGGATTTTAAAACCCAGTGTCTCTTCTAATTGGTTGTAGTCAGATTCTACAGAGGAAGCATGAAGTGTTTCTACCAAGAAAGGCATTCTTCCCTGTGCCTCATCATAGAAAACAGTGTGGTTCCATGTGTATGGGACACTGATGCCATCAATGGTGAACAGCCGGGTTGAGTAGGCATACAGCTGCCCAGGACCTGTCTGAATGTAGTCCTCTGTGTAATCCTAAGGAAGACAGTATAGATTTGATGATTAGATTTTTTTTTTTCTTGAGGGTATTACAAGATGCACAATTAGAAAAATAAAGGCTAAGAGGCTAAAAATATAGCTTGAACAGCATGATTTGAGCTGCATGGGTCAATTTATATGATCTTTTAAAAATAAATACAGTACGGTACTATAAGTGTATTTTCTCTTCCTTGCAATTTAGTAACATTTTCTGTTCTCTAGCTTACTTTATTGTAAGAATACAGTATATAATACATATAACACAAAAAATATGTGTAATTGACTGGTTATGATATGGGTGAGGCTTCTAGTCAACAGTAGGCTATTAGTAGTTAAGTTTTTAGAGTCAAAAGTCATACGTGATTTTTGACTGTCCAGGGAGTTGGCACCCTATATACCCCCATGTTGTTCAAGGGTCAACTGTAGCTCTAAATAAAATACTACTTGTACGGTCATGTTCAGGAAACCAGTAAGACTGTGTAAGGACTTATTCCTAAAGATTTTTATACAAAGACAAACTAGCCATTTCTAACCTTAGTGGTTTAGATATTTATTCCCTATAGCAAACAAGGGAAACTACACATGGTATCCATGTTTTTTTTTTCTATAGATCTTTGATTCCTAATCTTACCATTACTCCAATAAACAGTGAAGAGAGGTTATCCTGACATTTTTACCTTTACAGTGACTTCAGCAGGTGACTGAAGCTGCAGGACATAACCGCTCACAAAAATATCTAGGAGCAAAGCACCATCAGAATCCAAACCCCGGGCAATATGAGTCATCCGCAAGATTTCTCCTGGGAATTACAATTCATTCATTTTAACAGCAAAAAATATATGGTTTGTGTAAGCACACAGCAGACTTACCTTAAGTGTCAGTTCAGCTATGTTATTTTAGTTCAAACTTCATAAACAAAGGCAATAAAAGATTAAATTAGCACTCAGTCCCCGAATTAAAGTGTTAGGGTAATTGAATGGTATGTTCAAAATTTCTTTTTCTGTGGCAAAAACGTAGTGTATGATTATGCAAAGGATTCCATGTTTTAAACTCACAAGCAATAGCAAGGCAATTCTACAAAAATGGATGGTCTAAGAGAAGGGACAGACAGCTTCACCAGGTAGATTGGCAATAACCACATAGGGCTTTGTTTTTTACGATGCTTCAAGAAACAGCAGAGGGGCATCTTAGTAAGTGGATGGCCATGAAAAACCCTCATGGGCTTCTGGGCTGCATAAAGCCCCTTCCTCAGTCTTTCTTCTTTAAAGAGCACTGCCACTGCGGCTGTTCACCTTTGAAAAGATTTGTAATGGAGGTCTATAAAAATCTGTATGCACTTGGAAAGGGCCATGAATAGCTAATACATATTCATTAAGACTAAGGGCAAAGAGAAAAACCCTTAGCTTTGCTTATTTTTACTTCCATCTTTTTGATAAAAAGATCTCTGTAAGGTGTCCTGATTGAATCTCAGGTTCATAGACAAAAGTCTTTATTTAACAGCAAGGACTCATTTTCTGCTCTGGTTTGGCCTTTAAAACCCTCTCTGAGGATTTAAAGAGAAAAAATAGAGAAACGATGAGAAAACACTTTTGGGGTATAAAAAATCACGATATTGTCTGAAAACATATGGCCTCTTATAGAGCCATGTCAGTAAAAGTTTACAGGGAAATATGAAATTGCTTTTATATCATTTATGATAAGACTGCATCAAAAACTTTAAAATTATTCTCTGGGGGAATATATAAGTGTATTTTTCTTAGCCAGCAACTTTTAGGCAATCCTGTTTTTTATAGTTAAATATTAGACTTAAATATTAAGTTTAGTTGGCACTAACCAGTTGCAAATTCCACCTGGGTTTCTCTCTTGAAGACTGCATTGGTGAGGGTGAAGCCATTGACTGCTTCTCCTATCTCCTTGGCTGTTGTCCAATAAATGGGATTTAGAATAGAAACTATTTTTCTCATTGCTGGACCTAAAGAAAAAAGGATAAATAAGGTAACAGAGAAAAATATTTACAGAGCTGGTTATTCATAAGGATGAATCCTAAATAATCTTGAATAACAACAAAATAAGTATCAGTATCTCACATGTCTTTAAGAGTTTACCATCGAGCTAAGTGCTATCATACAGATCATTTAGTAGTAGCATCCTCTAGAAATTTCAAGCAGAAATCAGAAGACGTAGAATAATATATGAATTTTAAAGAAAGAGGCTATTGGCAACTTTTATTAGCAAAGAGACTTACCAAGACTGCGAGGTACATTGGTAATTTTGGCACGTATTACTCTAGTATCAGAGGTAGGATTATCTGTTACTGTGGCATTAAGGAAAGCAATTCCAAATTCAACATCATTAATATTTCCAATAACACTTCCTCTGGCTCGCTGGGGCCCACCTATTGGGGAAAGAAAAAACATTCTTGGAGAAGGAAACAATTTCATCAACGTTACGTGGGAGAAAAGAAGGCCAGTATTCAAAGATGCTACAAATCTTCTCACAAACATTTAAAATACCATATGACATCTGAATTTAAGAGTGAAATAAATAAGCTTTCAGAACATTCTACTTCCATGTAACACTCATCATCCCACATAAATCTACGATGCTTCCAATCTGTGTATATCATGGCACTATTTCACAATCCAAAGAATACAATCAGCACCCAGTCCCAAAGCCAAAATAAAGAACGTGTCTGTTGATCGTAATAAAATGATGATAATAAGGAGAGTTTATCGAGCCTGTCATGCACTATACTAAGCACTTCATAAGTGTTAACTCTTTTAATCCTGTCAGAAATCCTATAAAGTCATTTTGAATGGTCATAGTTGGCAGACTAGAAAATAAAGGTCAGAGACATAAGTAGTAGAATGAAGATCTGAACACAGATGTGCTTGGCATCAAAACTCATGTTCTTTTATCTACTGCCTCCTTTGTGAGAACACAGAAGGAAAGAAAGGATCACCTCAAAACAGCTCCTGAGCTTGTTACAGGTCACTGTCGACACAGGTGTGGAGTATCTAACAGGTATTGTTCAGTCTTGGGTTTCAGATGGAAAGCTTACCAATTAAATAAAACAGTTATATTTTCCTATACAGGAAAATAGTTAACTTGAGAAAAATTTGAGACGGGTATTTTACTTTTAACAGTATTACAAAATTCATACATACACAATTCGGTTGAAAACAATCATACATTTTTTTCCCCCAATCACATATGTTTTAAAAAGCATCTCTACGGTAATTTTATGCCTTCTTCCAATTGTTCAACAAAATTATTAGTTACTGACACTAGAATAGGTGGTTAATGAATGCTTTTTAAATTTTTTTTTTAACGTTTTATTTATTTTTGAGACAGGGAGAGACAGAGCATGAATGGGGGAGGGTCAGAGAGAGAGGGAGACACAGAATCTGAAACAGGCTCCAGGCTCTGAGCAGTAAGCACAGAGCCCGACGCGGGGCTCGAACTCACGAACAGTGAGATCGTGACCTGAGCCGAAGTCGGATGCTTAACCGACTGAGCCACCCAGGCGCCCCAATGAATGCTTTTTAAATGAACTGCATGCTTTGGCAAGAGAAGGAAACACAATGGGAAGAAGCTGATAGTGAAATTCATAAATATTCATTATTTGATGAGAGAGAAAGGGAACGGAGAGAGAATCTCAAGCAGGCTCTGCACTGTCAGCATAGAGCCCAATGTGGGACTTGATCCCATGAACTGTGAGACCATGACCTGAGTGAAATCAAGAGTTGGATACTTAACCCACTGAGCCACCCAGCTACTCTAATATATTTTTTAAAAACTCACTAAGTGTTTCAGATACCATTGTATGTTATATACCAGGGAGAAGTACAATTGTATTCAATCTCAGAAAAATCAGTAAATATAGTATTTCACCATTTTAATTTGTATTACTTTGATCATTCATGAGAGAATACACTTTTTTCATGTTGGTTCAGCCTTCATGTTCTGGACTACATTTACTTGTTCATCAAGTGTTGAAGATACAATAATAAGAAAGAAAAAAAAAAGACCCAGGCCTACCTTCATAGACCTTATATCTGAAAGGAGAGAGACATTAATTAGAATTTCACAAATAAATGTAAAATTGAAATGTACTAATGTGTAAGTATCTACTGCCTAGGGAAGTCTGAGAAGAAAGTAAAAACATAGTGGAGTCTGAGGAAAGTTTAGGTCTTAACTAAACCAGAGAAGGCAGGACAAGGGCCTTCTGGGTAGAGGAAATACCATGTGTCATCCTTTTGAGAGGTGGTGGCTTGCCATATTTGAGAAACCAGAAGGAGCAAAGGACAGAGAGTGATGGGAGAATTCATGGAAACCTTGGTGTAAGATGGTGCAGGAAAGCAGATAAGGACATAGTAGGACTTTTTGCTTCTTATCTTTAGTCCTAAGCAGGAGGAGAGACGGGCAGAAGGATCACTCATTCACTTAGTTCTCTGGGCCATTTAACCTGGGTCGTTTGACCATTTTGACCTTGGTTCTCTAGTCTCCAGAGGAGCTTGAGTCCCAGCACCAACAGACATCCAGTTCTGGGTACCTAATTGGGATCTTTGGAACTCTCTGCCAGAGTCTGTAATCCAAATTGTCTGCTTAATTTGGACTTCTGCTACTGGGGCCCTTGTCTCCAAGATGGAATACTACCCCTTAGATGAATAATACACCTTGACTGTGAGTTGTAACAAGGCTCAGGAGCTACAAAATGCCCCAGTTAAAGCTAGAACTATCACCATGCCTACATGCTAGAGCCTCAACATCCTTGGTAATAAGTTGATATGTTGAGAAGACATGTTGAACAGTTGACCAATAAACACTTGTCCTTTTAGCTTGTCTAGATCCTATAAACCTCCTCACGTAACTCTTCTTTTTCACTCTGCCAAATGAGCCTTCTTGATTTTCAAGGACATTTTCTTTCCTTTTTTAAATTTATTAGAGAGAGAGAGAGAGAGAGAGAGAGAGAGAGAATCTTAAGCAGGCTCCACACTCAGCATGGAGTCCAATGTGGGGCTCAATCCCATGACCCTGGGATCATGACCTGAGTCAAAGTCAAGAGTCAGACACTCAACTGACTGAGTCACCCAGGCGCCCGGGGACATTTTATCTCTAAAGCAACCTTCAAGCTTTGGAAAGTTCAGTGGTATCTTCCCCCTTCAACAATGTGAAACTGTTCTTTTGGATCTTCTTACAGACTTTGGAAAGTCTATCCTCTGACACAAGCAACCTTAATATTATCCACCATTTCTTGGGACTCCAGCAAAGTCTTTCTAAGGTCCATTGGTTCTAGAATTCTGGCTTTGTTCCTTCTGAATTTTTACATCACTTACAAATCCAGCCATGCTGTATGACTTGGGTTATTGTAATTGAACTTCCCCTACTCTTTTACCTACAACTGAACTGGCCCCTATTTGACTTTCCAGATTCATGTTCTCCATATTTCCATCCATGAAAGAATAGCCTCTAATTGTGTGTTTCTGTTAAACATTCAGTTTCTTTCCAACTCTCACTTTTCAGTTTGAAATCTCAGCCCTTGCTTTCCCCACTCTTCTAAACTCTTTTGTCCTTCAAGCCTAGGACTACTATTTATGGTTTTGCAGGCCATATTCTTTTACAGAGGGGCCTGGAAGGGGGCAAGCAGAAGCTAAAATCCAGCCACAAGCTTTGGTGCAGATCAACTTGAAGGGAAAATGTACATTTTTCCTAATTCTCCCTTCCAGAGTTGGCACTGTTTTATAATTTGTAGGCTCAGAGTGGTATCCTTTTTTTAATCTGCAGAAAGGCTGTAAATAAGCAAGCAATGGTTTCACCAAAGTCTAACTTAGTTGCTTACCTGGACATGTTTGCATATTGCATCTGGATACCTGTGTAGTGTCTCCTGGACAGGGGCGACCACTTTTAGACGGCACTGGATTGTTGCACAGCCGCTTTCGAGTCTTTTCACCTCCTCCACAAGAGGCAGAGCACTGGCCCCAACTATGCCAGCTTCCCCAACTTCCATCCACTGTGAACAAGAATGGAATGGTCAATATTAACCAATCAATTTTAAAATCTACACATAGGGTAACCCTGCCTATACAACTCCCATTGTCAGATCTGAAATTATGGGGCTGCTGCAATAAGCACCAAATAAAATGCTTTACTTATTCTACTGGTCAGGAGTTGAGGGGCTCACCAGGACACATGTCAGTGTTGCATCTCTGGATCTGGGAGTCTGGCCCCCCACAAGCTCTTCCTCCGTTGGAGGGAGGAGGGTTATCACATGTGCGGTACCGCCGCATCTGTCCTCCGTTGCATGTCCGGCTGCATATTCCCCAGCCACTCCAAGGACTCCAGTTACCATGAGCTACAACAGAGAACCATTGGAGAGGTGTTAAACAATGACACTCATCCAAAAAGTATGGTAAGACTTTCCCCAGGAACTGAAAAGAAATATACAAATCTATAAATAGGAAACTTCCAAAGGCAGATTGTTTAGCAATTGTGTTGACTAGAAACTGGGTGTACATTCCAGTGACTGTGAAATTCCATTTAGTATGTATCTGTCCAGTCTTACAGTGTTTCAGGATCTGAAGGATATGAATGAGACAAGATCTCTACTCTTGATGAGTCAAGACCATACGATCCAGATACAGTGGATTCAGATGCTACCAGGGTCTTAAAATCTAGCTTGGAGACTGAATTAAGGCAGAGCCACCTGCTTGCCTCTGTAAAGATATCAACATCAATAACAGTGGGCGTGTAAGGGTGCCCTTGTCCTTGCACTCTTCAGGTGGTCCTAGAGAGCAAATGAAATAGGGACACAGTCCTTGCCTACATAGATCAATTACATCTATGGCATTACACAGACACAATAGCAACTGTATGACACTTTGTTATTCTAAACCAAAGTTAGAGGAATCAAGTAACAGTATATTATAACTTTAAGGACTTGAGGCCATAATAAACCTTTTTTAAATGTTTATTTATTAATAAATAATGTTATTTATTTTTGAGACAGAGAGAGACAGAGCATGAACGGGGGAGGAGCAGAGAGAGAGAGGGAGACACAGAATCCGAAGCAGGCTCCAGGCTCTGAGCCATCAGCCCAGAGCCCGACGCGGGGCTCGAACTCACGGACCGTGAGATCGTGACCCGAGCCGAAGTCGGACGCTTAACCAACTGAGCCACCCAGGTGCCCCGAGGCCATAATAAACCTTTAAGAAAGTATAATGTTGACTCACTATTTCCAACACTCACTTGGACAAGGGTCATTATTGCAAAAATCGCTCTGGACATCACTCCCTTCACATCTGCTCCCTCCATGCTGTGGGACAGGATCAGAGCACTCCCTTGTTCTCTGTCTGGCACCTCCTCCACAGGACACAGTACAGGCACTCCAACTGGCCCAAGTGGTCCACTTGCCATCCACTGGATTAAGGAAAAACATATGTGCTCTGTTTCTAATACTCTGGGCATTGTTAGGTTGGGTGATGTTCTTCTTATTTCTTTTGAAGGTTTATTTATTTTTATTTTTTCCTCTAATTTTAATTTGAATTCCAGCTAGTTAATATACAATGCAATATTAGTTTCAGGTATAGAATTTCACGATTCATCACTTACATACATCACCCGGTGTTCATCACAACAAGTGCCCTCCTTAATCCTCATCACCTATTTAACCCATTACCCCCACTCACCCACCTCCCCTCTGGAAACAATCAGTTCGTTCTCTGCAGTTAAGAGTCTGTTTCTTGATTTGTCTCTCTTTTTTCTTTTTTACCCTTTGCTCATTTGTTTTGTTTTTTAAATTCCACGTGAGTGAAATCATATGATATTTGTCTTTCTCTGACTGACCGATTTCAGTTAACATAATACTCTCTAGCTCCATCTATGCTGTTGCAAATGGCAAGATTATATTCTTTTGAATGGCTGAGTAATATTCCATGGTGTGTGTGTATGTGTGTGTATATATCCATTCATCAGTCAATGGACATTTGGGCTCTTTCCATAGTTTGGCTATTGTTGATAATGCTGCTATAAACATTGGGGTGCATGTGACCCTTTAAATCAGTGTTTATGTATCCTTTGGGTAAATACCTACTATCATAACCGCTGGGGGTGATGTTCTTATTGACATTGATTCTTACTGACATGTTACCCAGATTATTAAGGGTATAAACACTATATGTCTCTTACCTGGACAGGGTCTTTCATTGCAAATCTGCATCTGTGTTTCTGCTCCATCACAGTAGGACCCATCAAATGATGGTGGTGGGTTATTACACAGTCTTGTTCTTATCTGGGCACCTTTACCGCAACTCTCGCTGCATGCACTCCAAGGCTGCCAAGTGCCCCATGCTCCATGAACTATAAATATCCCAAGAGACAGAGTTGCAAGTCACAGAACCATGTTTGTTAAACAAAATTATACAAGTAAATTAACTCAGTAATGAGTTAAATTAGCCTGGAATCTAAAACGACTGAAATTGAACCAAAGGAAACATAAATAATGTTCTTCCTTTCTGCTTCTGGTTAGATTTTGATGGGAAATAGTGTTTATAGGAAAATTCAGAAGGCTACCTAATGCCAAAATGAATGCTTACAATTATCCAAAGGGACTATTTTATTAAAATAGAATGTAATCAAACTACTATATGTAAACACAATCTAAGTTTAAAAATCCTAGATAAGTATTTGTTTGTGCTTTATGCTCTGGGGAAAGTGGAAGGAACCAGAAGCTTAGAAGCAAGGCTGTATGACAGGTCTAGATGCAATTATAGACAATATGAATGTTTCCACAAGGGTAACTTGGACTCTAGGCTCCGCACTGGGTGTGGGCTGAAACTCACGACCCTGAGTTCAAGACCTGACCTGTGATCGAGAGCTGGATGCTTAACTGACTGAGTCACCCTGGCGCCCCGATAACTTGGACTCTGGACTCAAGACCACATCTTTAAGCCTGATTCAGCTTCATGTTTAAAAATACACTTGGATCTTTCAACAACATGATGATTTGCACAGTTGTAGCTCTTTAAAAATTGTCTCCATTACATAATGTTCATGAATTAAAAGTTCTGAATAACACACTCACCTGCTTCCTAAACAACAACAAAAAATTGACCAGTAGTTTCCAAGAAGTGATACTAAAACCTTCCTTTTGGTTACTAACAGATGACAGCATCTACCCACAAGACTGAAACAACCTTATGTTTCCTACCAGGTGCATGGGCTAAGAATCAACATTATTGTTTCTCTTACATATAAGTCAGTATCAAGTCATATTTTTGTTTTAAGGGTACTTTCTAGATATGGAGCTCATAAAGTATGTTTTTGTGGTCATCCAGTTTAACCAAGATATGAACCAAAATAGGGCCTTAAGGTTAGGGTCTAAAGATTCTATTAACAAACTCTGTAAGACACCAAAAGAATAAATTGAAAACCAAGTAATGAAATTATAATTTGACTGCTTTGTTTACAAAGTACTTTAAAACACACCTAGGATTTTCTTTCAATTAACTATTTTCTAGTTGAGTTTACTACATATCCTTTATACTTTGTAGACACAGGCGAACACTGTCATACACATTTATTTTAGCTGACAAAAAGTTGGACTAAAAAGTATTGGCTGAACCTAAAAAGAAAGAAGAAAGCCTTTAAATATAAGGCAGATATTACTCAAAACTACTTCTTTATTAATTCAGATTGCTGATGCTCATAGTCCTCATATATGGACTATGTCATTGAAAAAAGTCTGCTATTCCAATTATTTTAAGATGTCCTATTTTCAAGGCTGGGGTTAACAAAAGCCCACACCTCTTATAAAGCCTTATAGTACAGATGCATTCTTTTATTGGAGATAATGTTTGGTGATTGGTTGATGTTTATTCATATACTGTCTGTGTAATTTCTTTTTTTCTCTTTTTAAAAAATGTTTGTTTTGAGAGAGAGAAAGAGAGAAACTGAGTGGGGGAGGGGCAGAGAGAGAGGGAGAGAGGATCCCAAGCAGGCTCCACACTGTCAGCGCAGAGCCCGACACAGGGCTCGATCTCACAACGGTGAGATCATGACCTGAGCTGAAATCAAGAGTGAGATGCTTAACTGACTGAGCCACCCAGGTGTCCCTATAATTAGCTTTCTAATTCTTAAAGATTAAAAAAATAATTTTAGCTTTGGTTTATTTAAGATTTCATGACAGTATTTTACTTTTGTAACGTAATGTAAGTTCTGAACTGCAAATCAAGATACCTAGGATCTAAGCAAATAGGCTTAGGAATCAGACAGACCTGGATTCAAATCCTTGATTCACATTTTACTAGCCATGTAACATCAGGGAATTAATTATCATAATTATCATATCATATATTTCCTGAATCTTGGTTTCCTCATTTGTACAACAGGATGCAATACCCAATGTAGTGGATAACTGTTTCATTTTGGTTTTTCAGCATCCTCCCCCCTTTTTTTATTTTTATTTTTAAAAAATTTTTTTTTCAATGTTTATTTATTTTTGGGACAGAGAGAGACAGAGCATGAACGGGGGAGGGGCAGAGAGAGAGGGAGACACAGAATCGGAAACAGGCTCCAGGCTCTGAGCCATCAGCCCAGAGCCCGACGCGGGGCTCGAACTCACGGACCGCGAGATCATGACCTGGCTGAAGTCGGACGCTCAACCAACTGCGCCACCCAGGCGCCCCACTCCCCCCTTTTTTTAAAACCAACTCAGCTAGGTATCTCTCCCAGTTCAACTCTGTGAGTTCAACTCTGAGTTTGTTCAGTGTGTTTATCAATATCTGAACTATATTACATCTGTTTATCATTCTATCTTGAATAATGAAAAAATGCCTTGAGCACAGAATGGGTGCTCAATAAATATCTGTTGGAGAAATGAATGGATAAGTGATGAATGAATGAATGACCAGATACTCTTCTACTCCATATAACTTGTTTTAGGCTGTCAAACAAGGAGCCCTGCCTGTTACAATGTGGGTAAGTCACTCAAGCTGGTTATCCAAGTATCTGGACTTAGTTGAGTTCAGAGGTGAGCATGAGTCCCAAACAAAATCAAACAGGGCTCTTTTCAGAGGTTGATAGGAAATCTGAGGGAGAGAGAGCAAGACTCTTTGTTTCTTAGGCCTTGGGTTACAAGGCTCCTGTGAGCTACTAGCTGCCAGCAGTCATTTTTTCCACTGCATGGAAAGAGTTTAATGGACAATAAAGCCAAAGAGAGGTGAGCAAAGATGAGAGATGGAAAACATGCTAGTAAAAACACTGGCCAAATCCTTGAATTCAGTCATACCTGAAAGTAGAATTTTCTACTTAAGCTCATCAAGTTTGGTTTCTGTCACTTTAAGCTGAAAGAGCCCTGAAATACCTATGGTGAGGGGTTGTTTTACAAAGTCAAACAACATGTACTTAAAGCACCTACCACGGTTCCCAGAACACACAGGTATTTAGTGAATGGCTGCTATTATCATCTTAGCCCTCACTCATTGTGTGTTTTTGGGAAAGTCTTAAAATATCCTAGACTTCATTTTTCTTGCCTGAAAATGAATGGCTACATTAGATTTTAAGGTCCTTATTACTTCTAAAATTCTATGATGGTAAATACTTATGTTTCCTCTACATGATTAAAAATACACCACAGTTTGTGGAACCAATAGATGGTCAATTAAGTCAGGGATTTTACTTAACATTGATTAATACCATATCTTTCATAAGCTTGTATCAGTGAGACATAATTAAGAACACAGGGAATGGATATATTCCAGGGTAGAGGCCATAACATATTTTTATAACAACAAAAAAAAGGTAAGTATAACCCCTTTATAGGAGTTAAAAATAGAATAGTTTTGCTCATCAGTGGATTCTCACCTGGGCAGGGCCTAATGTTGCACATGATTATTTCTACTGCATTCCCTTCACATGGCCGCCCACCATATTGAGCTGATGGGTTACTGCAAGTTCTGGTCCTGGTTCTGTTGCCACGTCCACAACTCCGTGTGCATTCTTCCCAAGGGCTCCATTCTGACCAGCTACCATCCACTACACACAGGTAAAACATCGTCAACACGAAGACAGCCCATAGTAAGCTAACAGAAATGAATATCTATCAAACATGTGCCTATCCACTGAATATAGAGATGTACCTGGACACAGCTTACGTTGACAGTTTCGCATTTCTGAATCTGACCCTTGGCAAGGCTTCCCACCATTGGCCGGAAAGGGGTTGTTGCACAGACGACTCCTCTTCTGGATGCCTTTGCCACAGGTGACACTGCAGGATCTCCATGTAGACCACTGGGAATACCCACCGTGAACTGCAAATAAAACATTGTACTTTGTCTCTGTGATGGTAAAAAAAAAAAGCTATAAATTGAATTTTATTAACACGCTGGGTCTAGAGCTGGATCTATGATTGCTGAGAAATTGCTTATGGATGCTCTCCTCTTTGGTAAAATTAAAATCCATGCAGGAGAGAAAAATTTCAGATAATTAACTGGAGTTTCTTCCCAGTTCCAATACTGATTCATGTGGATATGGCTGCCAGAAGAGTTAGAGATCAAGAAGTTTAAATACTGTTTACCTTTTGATATACCATTCTTTAAAGAAAAATAAATGCATGATTTCTGAGAATAAATGTGACTTAGTTTTGAATCAAAACTTCATGTTGGGATTTTGAATTATTGGCTTGATATTTTACTGCTCTAACTGAATATTGTTTCAGTCCCTTCAGTTGGTAAATTGTGATGTGATTTTTGTTCTAGCTCCACAGTCTAGAAGTGTCTTCAGGGTCCAGGAGACTTGGACTAAGATGCTTAAGAGTTTTTACAATTTGGGTCGCCCCAGGTGATACTTAATATGAATGTCCCTCTGATCACACTCACCCTGGACTGTGACTGGCACCCTGACAAGGACAGAACCCATCAAGTTTCGAGCAACACATTCATATTCAGATGTATCTTCTTTTTGAGCAGCAGCAATATGTAAGGAGTTGTTGGACAACATGTTAACTCGGTCATCCCAGGGAATAGAGTGCCCTTGACGAGACCATGTAATGGTTGGATGAGGCTCTCCAGTTGCCTGACAATTCAATATGACTTTGCCACCAGCATGAATAACAGTTTCTGCTGGTTCAAGAGTAATAATAGGAGGACCTACAGAAAAAAGCACATAGTGTTTTCTTAGTTTTTGTGAAGCTATGTTAACATTTTTATCAATATATATAGTAACATTTTTAAAAAAATTAGGCTGATTTGTTTATAAAACACTGTAGCTGCTCAACTACTAAGGATGCAGTTGCCATTGACAGATTTTTCAGTATCATAGCTCTGTTTTATTTATGAAATGTCCAAAATTTTAAATCCCTAAGCAGATTAGCCTATATCATGGGTTCTGCAGTCATACTTGCTGTATACTTAAATTCAAATTCTGCTTCTGTTCCTTAGGACCTCTTTGAGCCTTTGTATCCTTCAGAGAATTCTTGTTAGATTCCTCTAAGATGAGATAAGCCTAGCTCTTTGACAGGGTAAGTACATAATATTATTAGTACTATTGTTACCATTGTTTTTGTCTGTGTTTTACATGGCAAACTCTCACTTCTTTCCCTTACATCACTTCTGAGGTAATGAGTCATTATTAACTTATCCTTTCATAACTGGTCATCATTCATTTATTCAATAAACATGTATCGAGAGCCTACTATTTGCCAGGCATTGTGTTAGATGCTGAGGATACAGAGATAATAGATATAACTTCTAGCCTCAAGGAATTCACAGTCCACGGATAAGACAAGTAAGTAACTATAATTATTTAGCTGTTCTATAATATCATTGTAGGATTTTGTAATGGAATAGGTAGAATAATATTTAGTATAGAGTAGGTAAATGTGTGGTAATATGGATGCATAAACAATAGTGACTTAATAGAACAAACAGAGGCAATCATTGAAAATGGAGAGGAAAAGGAAGACATTCAAGAATCATTAGGAAAGTAGAAATAACAGAACTTTGTCATTGACTTGAGAGGAACTGATAACTACAGGATTTTGACTTGGACAATATAGAAGAACATAGGAGGAAGAACAAATTTGTTTGGACATTGTAAGGAATGATAATTCGTATCCATTTAGAACTATTGAGTTTGTGGTGTCTGTGGGACATTCATATAGAGATGTCTAGATGGTAAGAGAATGTTAATATCTGCAGCTCAGAATAGAGATATAGGCTAGAAATACAGATCTATGAGTCTTTCATGAGTGGATAAGATGGCTTTAGAAGTGATTCTAAAAGGAGAGGAAGAAGACCAAAGACATAAACTATGACAGCATCATTATTTAAGAGATGAACAGAAGACAAGCCATCAAATGATACTAAGAACAGATCACTGAAGTAGGAAGAAAATCAAGAGAGAATGGTATCCTGGTAACCAAAGGAAGGAGTTTCAAGAAGGAGGGAGAGGTTAATACTAGTAGATCAGAGTAGATCAGAGCTGCTCAAGTGAAGTCAGGAAAAAATGTAAAAGGAGCTATATATATAGCTGCTGGTAGGATGTTTATTCTAGTCTACAGTGTCAAGCAAGATAGAATATGAAAAATTTCATGAAGAAGAAGAAGCTTGAAGTGGATTTTCAGAAATGGTAAGATTATATATAGGAGAAGGGAGTCTACTTGGAGACAAGGAAATAGCATGGAGATGGATTCAGCTTTGAAAGGATGATTCACCCTCGAAAGCAGCAACATACAAGGTTTTAAACATTTAGTTAATCAGGGCTCACATCTGAATACAGGTTAGCAGAGAGGAGCCTGTGTATTCTTGAAGGATGAAAGCTGTGTTTTTGTGGGACTGAAATGAATGGTAGAATAATTTTCTCAATGAGAGGTAATGAATAGCAGATAATTCAGGGTGATGGTTCTGTTTTAGATGGAGAAATATAACTGGAATAATAGAACATAAAGCAAAATAGAAGTAAAATGTGTTTTATTATGACCATACCACCATTTTATGTAAATATGTTATTGACATGCTGTCTTTTACAAAAGTAGTTACTTCATGTGAGGTTTGAATCTCTCAGTATCATTAGTGCATTATTCATATATATGCCCACATTGTCCTACTCAATTACCTTCTTATTTGATATTTATATTAATTTAGGAACTTTCAAGGCTGGGGCTTTTATTTTTCTCCTAGTGTTCAAATTACATTATGTGTTCAGTAAACTGTTGCTGAATACATTAAATGCCTCAGATTAATCACTCTACACTAAATGATAACATAATGATTAAATGAGCTCATCTGCTCCCTCGATTATGGTCAAAGAAAGTGTCAAATAAAACTCGGAATCTTAATTTTAATACCATATTTGAACATTTCCAATTGCCCATAAGGCTATAAGTTAACTCAACAATAAAATTCCATATGTACATCTTTCAAGGGTGAATTAATTCTACCAGTCACATAATGATCAGTTAAATACAAGTACTTTATCTAAATGAAAACATTGCTTCTGGTGCTTTAATCTTAATTTTAAACAAATTGTATTTTGGTTTTTTAATATGCCTCATTTATTTAAATCAACTTATTGTCTGTAGGTGTAGATGAGCTAATCTAATGCAGACTTTCTTAAACCAATCAGTGGAACACTCTTCCAGGAAAGATTAATCGATGTGATGCCCTACTTACATTCACCCAACAAGGAGGGGAGGAAGGTTTCATGGAAATAACATTTATTTGGGAAACATGGCATGTTATATCCTCCTCTTGCTGAGTTATAACACATCAATATATTAACATTTCAGGAATGATCTGCAGTAAAGAAATCTGGTGATTAAGCAGGGCTTGGCATATAGTAGGTTCTCTTTATATGTTTGATAAATGAATGAACTTCGTTTAATCTATTTTTTCCCAGACTTGTTTGACCATGGAACTCTAGTTTTTTCCTAATAACATCTCACAAGGCTATTGTTTGATAAATACTTTAATAAAACACTGTCTTAGCAAGAAATGGAAACAACCTGTCTAGTGATGGATAAATGGATAAAGAAAATGAGTCTATATATGTTTAATGGAATGTTATCTAGCAATAAGAAGAAGGAAATACTATTTGCAACAACATGGATGGACTTTGAGGACATTATGATAAACTAATTAAGCCAGACTGAGATGTGAAAGCTAAAAAAAAAAAAAAAAAATCCATAGAAACAGAGTCAATTGGGGGAAATGGGTGATATTGATCTAAGGATACAAATGTTCAGTTATAAGACAAATAGGTTCTGAGGATCTAATATATAGCATGGTGACTATAGTTAATAATACTGTATACTTGAAATTTATAAAGTGAGGAGATCTTAAGTGTTCTCATCAAAACAAGCAAAACCAAAAAATGGTAACTGAAGTCATGGATGTGTTAATTAGCTCGATTGGGGCAATCATTTCATAGTGTATATGTATATCAAATTTTGACATTGTACATTTTAAATATGTACAATTTTATTTATCAATTAGATGCCAATAAAGCTGGGGGAAAACACTGTTTTAGATATTTACTAAAAATTAAGTGCTAAAGTCTGAAAAAGATTTTAAAAAGTTAAAGTCTTAGATAATAGTAGTTTAGCAATAGCTGCTAGTAAATGCTAGTATATAGCATCTCTTGATAGTGAATGAAGAAAATATAAATTTATACCATTAAATACTGAGCCTACTCACAAAATAAGTTTATTCACTGAAATTCTCAACTCAGTGATGCTATCCTCAGGTCAGTTCTAAAGTCATTCTGGAGACTATCCAGTGGGTTCTGAGGTTCTATGCCCTGGAGTTTTTCATGTTTTTCTAATTCTGAAAGATCTGTCTTCTGTATAACTGAGGGGTTTCATCATGAGCATGATAGTCCTGCCCAGTACACACATTTATTTCATGGAAGATTGACAGCCATCAACCTAGAACACTTTTGAGTTCACTTATATTAGTCTTTACTTTTAATACATATTTTTAAAGTGCCACAAAATGACGTTTTGTAAGCACGTCACAAAAACTGTGATAGACTATATGAAGGGTACTTGACTGACTATATTGCAAAACGAAAGAAAGCTCTGCCACCAAGCAACTGCGATCTTGAACTCCGTGTGTTAGACAAAATAGAAAAAAATCTCTGTGCAAAACTGTATCTACCAGTCTTACGCTTGATAAATTATCAGCAGAAGACTAAATTATACACACCCTGCAAGCTACCATTAATATACCTGCTATAAAGTTAAAGAAAATGAACACTGTTTATTAGGCAATGTTTCTTAAATCAGGTGTTCACACAGAGTGAAGCCACTTACTCTGCAGGGTCAGGCTCATGCTGCGCTCCACTGCCCCAGCATCATTGGTAGCTACGCATGTATAATCACCGGCATCTTCATTCTATGGAAATAAGCAGTGTTTTATAAAAATGTGAGCCTACAGAATGGGGCAAATAACTTTTTCCACCAGGATGCTAATATAAAATTTCATTTTTGAGGAGGGGTTGGAATGGAAATAGAAAAACCTACATTATTTTACATCATAAAGGGGTTTAAGAGAAAAGAAAAAGAAGAAAAAAATCCCAGTCTAAGTTTTCAAAACACCTATTCTTGCTCTCTGGGAATAATAATTGCTAGGAAACCAAAGCAAAACTAACATTTTTTATAACCTTCTATCCAAAATTAGCTCACTAAAGAAAAATGCCTACTCTCTTCTTCTAGATATCTTAAAAAGCATTAAACTATTGAGGACAAATTAACAAATATTGAGACTTCCTAATGGGGGTTATTAAAATAAATTAAGGATGAACAAAGTAAAAAACTAATTTACTGATAATGATGAATCATAGAATATAAGTCACAATATTATAAATATGCGCTGTAAGGGGTGCCTGGGTGGCTCGGTCAGTTAAGTGTCTGGCTCTTGATTTCAACTCAGGTCATGATCTCAGGGTCGTGAGATTGAGCCCTGTGTCAGGCTCCGCATTGACAGCACGGAACCTGCTTGGGATTCTTTCTCTCCCCTTCTCTCTCTGCCCCTTCCCCATTCAATCTCTCTCAAAATAAAATTTTAAAAAACCTACAAAAATAGTACTATATGAGTTTAGATTTGGTGACTAATTCATCACAGATTTTGCTCAAGTCTTGTGAATAGAATTTGTTAACAGAAACACTAAGTAAATAAAGGAGAACTAAATTGCAGGAAGTAGAGGAGGGTGGGAAAAGGAAGACATGTTTAATTGGGGGTGTTATATAATATCCAGATAGAAATTTTCAATAAGAAATGGTAAATGGGAACATTTCAGGGTTGGAGATAGATATTTAAGTATCTGAAACTGTGTGGTGAAAAAAGTTAGTATTAGCATTAATATTGGTATTAGAAGAATTACCAATGGCTTCAGAAGTAGCAATACTTAGATACAGAAGGGGGAATGTGGTAATGAAGAAACGTGTTACAGCAGTTAAAAGTAGAAATCATCTCAAAATTGAAGGGACAATGAACAACATCACATTGAAATGAAACCCAGGAGAATGAAAGACTAAGAGTGATTCATTGGATTAGGTGATTAAATATTGTATTTTAATTATTATTTCAATTAATTCTACAATGCATTAAAAATCACTCATACATAATCTAGTTGCGAAATTTTTAGATAAAATATCTCATTCACTTGGCCCTCAAATTAGAATAACTTAAAGCAACACTCATTTTCTGAATTACTGAAGCTTTTGGAAGGCTTGATATAGTTATTGGCCTTAGAGATGAAAGTTATCCTATATTTTACTTGTAGTTATGTTTGCAATTCTTCAATTTCTGTGTTCTGAAACAGATTTGAGGAAGTTATCTAATGATGCTAAATAATAATGGATCAGTGATTGGAAACAAAGCAAAATTATTTTATTGCTTATATTTCTGTGAAAAGTCTAAAAATAATCAATTTGAACCATGTTTCAGTTTTTTATAAAAACCCATTGATTCAGATTTTATGATTTAAATAGGAATGCAAGAGGAACTTTTTCCTTTCATGGCACCTACAGAGAGGGATTAATTGTGGCAGTTAAAGTGCACATCAACGATTTCAGCGTGACTTACTACAGTGCCATAAATGGCCAAGGAGCCATTGAGAAGTTGACGGATTCTGTGGTTAATTTCAATATCCACTCCTTTTCTGCTCCATTGGATGGTAGGGGCAGGATCTCCTTTCACTTCACAATTCAAGACTGCATTACCACCAAGCGGCTCAATCCAATTGGAAGGGTAATCACCTTTGAAGACTGGAGGTTCTGGGAAATAACAACAGATAATTAATTATAAGTAAAAGGAAGCTCTGATAATTTATTTGTGATTTTGACCTATTTAGAAAGATAACATAGTGAAGAAGGGAAAAGCCACTTTTGAACACCATGAATTTTCCAGAATCAACTGCTCATGCTAATCAACCAGATAATTTTGTTAGTTTCAATAATCTAAGCAGATGATTCCATTTTGTACCAAATGATCTCTTTGCTTACCTACTTTTGAATTGAACGTTGATAATTTTTTATTTCTTAGGAATGTGCACATCTGTGAAATAGGACTAGATGGATTTAATAAACTGAAGTTATACAAGCAAGCAAAATGCAAACTATTCTTTGTAAATAAGTGATAAACTAAAAATAGAGCATGCTTACCTACCTTTCACATAAACAAACCCTATTGCCTTCACAAAACCAACACTGTTCTCTGCGGTGCACACGTAAGTACCCGAATCCTCTTTTGACACTCTTTCAATAACAAGTTCACTGTGTCCATTAACACTGTCAAAGTGGGCTGAGAGAAACAAGTTAGGAAACGACATAAATGCCTCTAAGTAACCTAGGAAAAGAATCACAACAGCTCAATATTTTGCAGGTTGGATTTATGAGCTGGTCAGCAATTGAACCAGAGATCTCATCATGACATTGGAGAAGAAAGCCTTTTCCACAGATTTATTCCTCTGAGCTATTGGCTAGGTCTATAGACACTTGTTTGAAGAATGAAAAAAAACAGCAGAAGGGACAGGAAAAGAGAATGAAAACAAACATCCTTTAAAATTATTTTAAAGTACACCTTTCATCTCAAAGCATTGCCTAAATCTGGCTCACCGTCTTTCTAGGTTTCAAAATCTTTCATTCAGACATATGACATTTTCCATTTCATTTATCTCACCACCACTTTTCCTCCCAAACACTTTATATCAAAACATGAAAATGTTTTCAGTTGTAATTCAACTGACTTGGCAGGTCAGAGGGGAAATCATGAAAAACATATGTTGGTTAGGTAATAATGACAACATGATTAAATTTGTGATAATTTAAACTTCTCCATAAATGGTGATGATATAAATATTTATGAAGGTAGTTATAATATTTGGAATAGAGTATAAGGTAAACATGCTAATCCTAAAACAACTGATACTAAATAAGATTCTGATTAGACCAGCCAATATCTAATTATTTAGGTATGTTTACCTTGCATGCTTTCCCCCAAATTATTTCAAAAGATTTCATTCTGCTGAATATTAAGTGGAAAATTAAGCTTTAAAAATTTAAATAGCTAAATTAGTATTATACCGTCAGAAAACAGCACTGATTAGGTTGTGGGTTTTTTTTAAGCGATAAATTGCATTTATTTTTATTATTTTTTTCAACGTTTATTTATTTTTGGGACAGAGAGAGACAGAGCATGAACGGGGGAGGGGCAGAGAGAGAGGGAGACACAGAATCGGAAACAGGCTCCAGGCTCTGAGCCATCAGCCCAGAGCCTGACACGGGGCTCGAACTCACGGACCGCGAGATCGTGACCTGGCTGAAGTCGGACGCTTAACCGACTGCGCCACCCAGGCGCCCCAATTGCATTTATTTTTAAAAATAAATTTATTTATGTTTTAAATATAATTTATTGTCAAGTTAGTTAACATACAGTGCATACAGTGTGCTCTTGGCTTCGGGAGTAGATTCCCATGATTCATTGCTTACATATAACACCCAGTGCTCATCCCAACAAGTGCCCTCCTCAATGCCCATCACCCATTTTCTCCTTTTGCCCAGTACCCCCATCAACCCTCAGTTTGTTCTCTGTATTTAAGAGTCTTTTATGGTTTGCCTCCCTCTCTGTTTGAAACTATTTTTTTAGACTCTATTTTTCCTAAGTGAGGTATACTATTATTATTAAGGTAATATAGTTGATGAATTTCAGTCATTAAGATCAATCTTTTATAACAGAAAAACTCAAGCTTATTATTTCTTTTCTAGCAAGACATTTATTAAATGCCAATAGTGCAGTATTTTAGAATTCAATTTTGGGAAATGACCACTTCTTATTACTGATGATGTCTTTGTGCTGATGACAAAGTCTGACAAATAAGGAAACACTTGTCCTCCCAGAGAGGAGTGCTCCGGGGTTCCAGGCACTACCTTAACATGTAGTGCACATAGTGACTAAAGGATTTCTGCATAGCTGATCTACATTATAAGAGAGGCTAACAGATGTTAATTCATACAGCAAGAAGCAGAGTTCTCCTCCGTAAAATTAGGTGAATCTTCAGCACTCTACCAGTGCCACCTTAATCCATTTATCAGTGATGAAGGAGGTCCAGCAAGGGCAAATTTAGGTACCTGTGTATACCATATTGTCTTCTCAGGGAGGAAGGAGATTATTTTTAGGTAAAAACATCTACTAATATTCTAAAATATATGGTCCTGTGATTACCTTATCCTTTCAAAAGAATGAAAAAAGAACATATATACTGGGTATAGGATAAAATCCAGGCAAAGGTACATATTTTGCAGAACTTAAAGCAATCAATTTTTCATGTAACTTTTCAATCAATTCCCACAGCTAAAGGAAATGGAGATTGCTTCAGCGTCCTTTATGGGTGCATTTATTTACTTCTTAAGAATTAAATTACCAACCTGGGATAATATTGTTATTGAAGGTCCATGTTAACTTGGGCAATGGAATCCCAGTGGCTTTACAGCTTAATCGTAGCTGTTCTCCTTTATTTAAAGACACATCTCCAGGAAGTTCAGTAAAAGTGGGGAGAACGTGCACTGTCACACTGACCATGTGTGTATCTTCACCTGCAGCATTGTTAGCAACACAGGTATAGGTGCCAGAATCCTCCGGCTTAAATAAAGAAAAATCATAGTGTTTAAGATTACATAATCTTACATCATATTACATAAAGGACATAAAATTGCATAGCTTGGTTCCCAAAGGAGCACTCTTATTTAAAGGCAGTTTAAATTTCCATCTTGTAGTCTGAACCATCTGGCTAGCTTTTGCACAACATAATTTAAAATGTGTAAGAGTTTAAACAAAAGCCCATACCTTACAGAACTACAGCATTTTACAGTAATAAGATCTCAGAAAACTGTACAAAAGTTCTAAAGTTTACTAAACATCAAGAGTACTGATACTCCGCAAACTACAGATAAAGAACAAATAATTTCATTCTTTTTTAATATAATTTATTGTCAAGTCGGCTAACATATAGTATATACAGTGTGCTCTTGGTTTTAGGGGTAGATTCCTGTGATTCATCACTTACATACAACACCTAGTGCTCATCCCAGTAAGTGCCCTCCTCAATGTCCATCACCCAGAACAAATAATTTCAAAGGCTGGTAGCATCTTGACAGCATAGCTGCTCTCTTGGTAATGTGGCACCAAAGACCCCCAAAATTATCACAGGAAATAGAAGTTTCACTTGCTAAATCCACCAGCTGGTCTTGACACTCATCTTAATAGATGTCCTGGCAACATCTGACACAATTTTGACCCCCTTTTCTTCTAAACCATGTCCTCACTTGGCTACCAGGCTACCCCATTCTCCTAGTTTCCTTCCCACCTCACTGGTGGCTCCATTTTCAGCTCCTTTTCATGGCTTTCCTTTAACATTAATGTTGTTATGTTGGTATGTGGGAGAGCTCAGTCTTTGGTCCTCTTTTCTTATTTGCACTTGGTTCCTTAGTGCATCCAGTCTCACGGTTTTAAGTGCCACCCATATGCTGATGTATACGAGTATTTGCAGCCCACGTCTTTCTTCCAAAGTCCAATTACACTGACGTTCCCATTTCACCTCTCTGCTTGTATGTCCCAAAGACATCTCAAAGTCATGTCCAAAACTGAACTCCCAATTTCCCTTTTACCATCCTGTTTCACCTGTAGCCTTTCACCATCTCAGCTGATGGCTATTTTGTCCTTCCAGTTGCTAATGCCTTTTGTTCTCAGACATTTGAGTCACTTGTACTCTTCTTTTTCACACTCTACTCGCAATCTACCTAGGATATCCTAGAATATATGCAGAATCCAACCACTTCCCACCTCTTGTGGGCTAACAGAATTTCTCATCTGACTCTAAACCATCTCATCTGACTCCAAACCATCTTCCCAACAGGTCTTTCTGCTTCCACTCTTGCCTCCCTACCATGTATTCTTATTATAGTCGCCAATGTAGTATTGCAAAAACATGGGGCATTTAATAACATTGCTCCCAGTCTCAAAAACTGCAATGGATTCTACTTTATTCAAAGTAAAACACAAAATTGTTATAATCTACAAGACACTATATTATCTGGCCTCCATTTTTTTTTCATATCTTTCTTCTTTTGTTCTTCTTTGCTTTTACTGGTCTCCTGTTCCTCCAATGTATCAGGCATGTTCCCACCTTATGTTTCTTCCAGATATTTGAGGGAGGAACATCCCAGTTTTATCTGCTTGTGATGCTCTTCCCCCAGATATTGGTTTGGCTAACTCACTTCAAGTTTTTTCAAATGTTCCCTTCCCAAAGGAGATTTACTCTGACTCTCCTATTTAAAACTATAACTAGTACCCCTCCAAACTCTGATCCCTTATACCTTGTTCTTCTATTTTTCATAATACTTATTTTCTTCTATGTATATTGTTTATTATTTTAATTGTCTATCTCCCTTCTCTAGACATAAATTGCATGAAGGCAAGGATCTTTTAGTCTTTTGTTTCCTATGTATTACCAGTGCCTAAACAGAGAAGCTATTCAGGAAATATTTGTTGAATTAATGATTGAATGCTTCTGAGTGCATTAAGGCCCATGGTAGACTTTTTCCTTATCTTTCAAAACGTTTAAGAGGGGCACTCTGGTGGCTCGGTCGGTTAAGTGTCCCACTCTTGATTTCAGCTAAGGTCATGATCTCATGGTTCGTGAGATCAAGCCCTTTGTTGGGCTCTGCACTGACAGCACAGAGCCTGCTTGGGATTCTATCTGTCTCCCTCTCTCTCTCTGCTTGGAATTCTCTCTCTGCCCTTCTCCCACTTGCACATACATGTGTGCACTCAAAAATAAACATTTAAAAATATTAAAAAAATTTTTTAATGTTAATTTATTTTTGAAAGAGAGAGACAGAGTGCGAGTAGGGGAGGGGCAGAGAGAGAGAGGGAGACATAGAATCTGAAGCAGGCTCCAGACTCTGAGCTGTCAGTACAGAGCTTGACGCAGGGCTCAAACCCACCAACCGTGAGATCATGACCTAAGCTGAAGTCAGACGCTTAACCAACTGAGCCATCCAGGCGCCCCTGAAAATATTTTTAAATATTTAAGGGTATATATTGTTTTGCACTGAAACATTAAAGAATTGATTGGAAATGTAGCATAAAAACTGTAATCACTAACTGTAGGTACAATCTAAATTTGGTTGGCTGCATACTGTTGTTTTTTTTTTAAAGGGCAAACTAGAATAAGTCATATTCCCTGTAAAAGTCTTTCCACCTCCATATCATTTAGCTGTCCTTAAATTCCCAGGTTATGACAAGTTTAAAATCAAGGAATTTATAAAAGTGAAGCACTTAAAAATCGAGTGTACATACTATTCACAAATAGATTTCTAGTTATTATTTGTGTCCTTCATCTGGTATTTAGAAACTACCTTATTGTTATTTTTTTAACGTGTCTGAGTCATTATCCCACTAAAAGTCTAATCTTTTCTTTCTCATTTAATTCCTTCAGGTCTATAAATGAAATTGAAGGCCCAAATTCAACATTCTTGAGTTTAGAGGTAATCCCCATTAAAGATATTCACTAGCTTACATTAACAAATTTATCCTTATTTTATTAATTCTAAAATTCACATTTTTAACTCTTAATACCTCAGAAGCTAGGGTATTAAAAATACATAAAAATTGATGATCTTCTCTAGTTTATTTAACTGAATTTTTTTCTTTCTTAGTGGCACATAAAATAATGGTACATCTTATAACTAATGGAAATTTAAATCTGAATAAATACAATTTTTGCTGGCACATGTGGTTGAGTTAGGACTTAGTGACACAGCCTATTACTGGGATTATTTATGTGGTAATCCCAGGAGTCTGAGTAATGGCTGAAATTATACTATAAAGTTAATGTGATCAATTTTGTCATTTTAATCTGTTCAAATTTAATTCCACAAAGATTTTATAATGGGGCTTAGGCATTTTGAAGGGTAATGAATAGGAATAAAAAGGTATATACAGAAGCTCTGAAAATGATTCACATTTGTTTCATATTTGGTGCCAAGTATTGATACTCTCAAACCACACAGTAAATGTTTTAAAAAGTCATTTAGTATGCAAATATACAGAATATTTTTCAAGTGGGCTACCACTGAAAAACTAAGATACTTCTCATAGCTACTATTCTGTGGACTGGCTAAGTGCCACCTAACAATATTCAAACATCTCAGCTTGCATAGTAGGATCTCTAAGACTTTAGTTTCCTTGTCAGTGATAAGAAAGGGTTATTGAAAATCCTGAAAAGAACAGAGAAACTGCTTTTTATTATTTGCTTAATAACATATCAGACATTCTTATATCTCTGTTCTTCTAATCATTCCCATGCATGGTTACAAACACAGACTATAACAGAGGCACTTAGAATTTTTCCTAATAGATTTCCACAAAAATAAAATCATTTTAGAAGGAGGTCATTTATGAGTTCCTACTATCTGTTAAATATTATTCTTAGACCTGGGCCACAAAATGAAACATGCATAAAATTCATTTTTTGGACTGAATATGTAAGAGTATTTTTCTTTTGTTATTAAAGAGTGTATTTCCAAGCTAAGCTACGAAAAGAAAAAAGGTGAATTATTAATCCGGTTTAATGTATCCATTCACATCTATTAAACTTACCACAACATTTTCCAGAATAAGTTCTCCATAGGGCTCAAGAGTATACTTTCCTAACAAGTTAGTTAAAAGAACATCATCTTTTTTCCAGTTGATTGCTGGTGTGGGGATTCCATCAGCCACACATGGAAGAATGGCTTGTGAATTCTCATTAACCGTATAGTGTACTTCTGTGCTTCGGATTCTAGGTGGTACTATGAAGAGTTTAAAAAAGATAGTCATTCATGATGTTGAATTCAATGGTATCCTTATTTACACTGAAAATCAGCACACAAAATACTCTTTTGGGGATCATTTTGCCGCAAGTAGCAAAATAAAGTCTATTAAGACATTGATTTGTTTGTTATGAAAGATGCCTACAGCAAAAACTTTAAGGGATTTGAACTTGTTGACTATATTCGAAATCAGTTTCTGAACAAGTGACATAGAACTAGATTAGGAATCTTTAGCTTTTATTTGGCTTCTGAAGTTTTTCTTAAGTTTCTTATTCTTATTTCAGTGAAGTAAAACAAACAAACTAGAGCAACAAAACCTCAAAATGCATCCATGATTGGATAATTACTGGATTTGTATCACAGACATATCGTGAGGACACATTAATAAAAGTCACCAGTTGAAAACACCGTAAAACACTCCCCCCATATTGAATGTCACGAAGTGCTACAGAAAAAAATTTATTGCAGTATTTCACACGTGTTTCAACAATTGCAAGTAAACCCAGGTCAAGACAATTCAGCTTTTATGCTGTCACAGAGGAAATTTTTATAGTGATTTCAGAATTCTGTGCAAATACTTCCTATTCCTCAAATTACTCTGAACTGGAATTTAGGCAATACAGAAAGATCAATTGACTATTTTGTGTACTAACAAATACCTTAGGGGACTTGGAACTGTGACATTTACTTCTAAAGAAAAGGCTTTAAAAGTATGTGGATCCTGAGAAACTTAACAGGAACCCATGGGGGAGGGGAAGGAAAAAAAAAAAAGAGGTTAGAGTGGGAGAGAGCCAAAGCATAAGAGACTCTTAAAAACTGAGAACAAACTCAGGGCTGATGGGGGGGGGGGCGGGGGGGGGAATGGGTGATGGGTATTGAAGAGGGCATATTTTGGGATGAGCACTGGGTGTTGTATGGAAACCAATTTGACAATAAATTTCATATATTTAAAAATAAATAAATAAAAGTATTAAGAATACTTGGCTCAAAAAGTAAAAATACACCCCCCAAATGAATTTTGGAATTATTCCAACATATCAGAAATAGATTAATTTTAGTGGCATTTTAAAAAGTGACAGGACAAAAGTTGTATTCAGCAAAAATTATTTTTTGATTATATGAGTAAATATATAAATCTTATATGACTGATTATATGCATAAACATAGATAATAGGGAAAACAAAAATGCATTTTGCTGAATGGAACATCGTAAATATTCGATTCATTTTTAATTAATTTATACTGTATTTTTATTAGCTCCTTTATCCTGGTTTCCTAGGGGTTGATATTTCAAGTTTGCTTGTGGTTACAAAGTTGCAACATTAGTATATTTACTTCAATTCATTCTTTTTCAAAATGAAAATGTTAAGGCTATGATTTTATATTTGATTTTAACCCTGGCCTACACACCATACATTTTGATATATAGACTCCTTATGTTTATTATTTTCTAAATAACATGAAAATAAAAACATATTCTTTGACCTGCTTGTTAACTGGAATGTTATTTTAAATTTGCCTGGGGTTGAGGTTTTGGCATTAAAAGATTTTTACATGTTTCTAGCTTTATTGCATTATGGGCAGGAATTGTGGCCTTATTTTCAAATCATATTAATGACTGTTTTATTGTTTAGTATATAGTCAATTTTGGTAAACTTTCTACAAATATTTAAGAAGGAGAACTATTATTTATTTGAAGCTAAAGAACTAATGTGTGTTGATTAGTTCAGTTATATTAACTGACAGCAGGTATAAACCAGTGGGAGTATTTAAAAAACTCAGAAATGCTGATTTAAAAATTTGGGCTATTATTTATTTATTTATTTATTTATTCAATTAAAAATGTGTCTATTTGAAATCACCACTTTAATGCTGAAGTTGTAGAAAATTCAAATACACCTGAAAGATAAAAAACAGCTTTCACAAATTTTTTTTAAAGAAGAAAAAAGCAGAAACTCACCATTATAAGAATTACCTCTAAAAACAGCAGTTGAAAAGAGTTTGTTTCCTAACATTGATATCCATAGGTGGTCTATCTTTAGTTTAAAATACATTAACATGTAAAATATTTCAATGCTGATCCTTAGATATTTTGTTAGTTGTCTGAATACAAAGATCTTTTTTCTATTACAAAAATATACTTGTAAATATTTTGCTACTTTAAAATAATGAAGCAAATAGATTTCTAACTCTCATTAGGTTCATACTATATTTATAATGTATCTCACATGGTGGTTAGAGTCAATATCATTTGCAACTTGAGAAGTAAAGCAGAATAATCACAAAATACAAATGGATCCCATAAATAGTATCAGTAGCCAAAGTATAAATCCCAATAAGCATAAGATGAGGGGATTACTGGCAACACATTAATTATTTTGGCTATCTTAAGGAAATCTTTCTCACACACATATAATCACAGCTTTTCTTTTGCCCACACAAATAACCAGAGCCTACATATTAGAAAGGTAAGTGTACCTACACAACCACACACACACACACACACACACACACACACAAACACACACCACTTTGGAATACGGGTTTTGCATGGCTTTGACTTTCACCCTATCTTTTCTTGGTGGTCTTTTCTCTTTGCCACGGCAATGTAGCAGATTGAAATAATGTCAAACAACCTACCATGGACAGTGAGCTTGGCGCTCGTGCTGCTTGATCCTGCCACGTTAGCTGCCATGCACGTGTACTGGCCAGCATCATCAGGCTGAGCAAATGCTATCTGCAGGGCCCCAGAGCTGAGGATGCGTTGGCGGACTGATTCCATAACTGCATGCCCATCTTTATGCCAGGTAATATCAGGTGGTGGGAGGCCATCTGCCTCACATGGTAGGGAGATGGGTTTATCCACAGCTGTGGTATATTCCTTTGGATGGGGGCTAATGACTGGAGGAACTAAAAGATACAAAGTTTATCTTAAAAGCATACACTAGGGTATTACTCCAGCAAAGTGAAGTCACACTGAAAAGAAACAAAATCCCGACTTTACCGTATTATCATTGAAGGATCACTATACTGTTTTCATTGGCAAAGAAAATTCTTTGAGCCACTTTCAGAAAATTATTCTCTACATAGTTAATAAATGTAAATGATAATCGATTTTAAATGAGGGCATAAATATATGTTCCTGATGCTACATGCCTAGAAAATAGAAAATTTAGGTTGTGTCAACAGAGGCATTTTCTTTAACATACTGTATTATGTGATTCACTTCAGCTATCTAAACTTTCAGAATAGACCCCTTCAAGGTTTAAAAATCATTCCACTGCTGAGAGATACTTTTACTCAAATATTTCCTACAGTGGTTAGTGTCTCAAATACAGTGGCCACATTTAACAAAGTACTGTTTGAATGACTGAATAAATAAATGAATAGATCATGGAAAAGAATTATACAGATAAAACTGTTCCCACTTTTTCAGAAAGCTATGGAAGAGCTTATGATAAGGAATTCTCTTCCTAGTGATTACAGTAGGTTGATTACCATTTAGGGATTGGCCTGGATCTTTTGTTGAGCCTCAAAGAAATATTAAATAATTGTGAGAGAGCAATCAAACACAAAGGAGGAAAAACTAGTCACAAGTACACAGGAAAGAAAGGAGAGGATGACCCACCCGTGTCACTGAAAGTCCAGAGAAGTGACAAAGTGCCGAGGACAATGACAGTAAAAATATCCTTTTAAGCATGTGCAGACAAAACCCACAAACAACAAAAACTACTACCCATTCAAGAAAGTTGAAGAGAGAAACAAAGCCAACAGTATTCACTGTTACCATATTCAGAATGTGTAGTGGAATCACAAATGAGATCTCAGAGATCCACTGATCCAGGCAACACTCTGTGCATAGCAAGTCCCGGAGACCTAGAACTATCTGCTGTATCTCCAGAGGATATGGAGATGTGGTCAACCACATAGAGAACAAATTTTAAGATACACTACTGGTGATGAGTAAAATAAAATCAACAAGTTGTGAAAGAATACAAATAGCCATATTAAAATCATTTATATCAGCCAACATTATTTGGTTGGGCTTGTATTTGCCATTATATACTGTTTCTGCAAGAAGAGAGATTTGGTTCAGAATTTTCATGCCTCTAAAGCATGCAGTTATTTCTGGTTGCTTTTGAAATGTTGAAATGCTATTAATCACCTACTGTGTTTCTTTGTCCCATAACTGCTCAGATTTTAATCAATTTTAATCAATTAGTGAAGGAAAAAACCCTCCTATATGGAACTGTTCTTTCCATGATCTCCATGTTGCCAAAACCAATGAATATTTATTGGTCCTTATCCCAACTGACCTCTCACTCACATTCAACAAATTGTCCACTCCCTTCTTGAAATGATCTCCTCTCCTAGTTTTCATACGGCTTTCCTCCAACATCTCTGCCTGCTCCTTTGTATTCTTTTCTAGCATCCTCTCTTTCCTCAGACTGTTTCTTAAACAATGCACAGTACTGGGTCTTTGTTTTTAGTTCTTTTCTGTCCAAATTCCGATCCAGTCTTGTGGGCTGAAATACACTGATTACTTCCAAATTTATATCTTATACTATACTTCTCGAGCTCTGGATCCATAAATATTCAATTCCATTTGATATCTCCCTTGGATTTCTAATAGTTTCCCACCTCTAACAGGATCAATCAGCAATCATGTCTTCCTTCCTCTAAAACCTGTTCCTCCCCTTGCACCTCCCCATGGCACTATCATCCACTCACTAGCTCAAGCCCAAAGTCCAGGAAACATCATTAATTCTTCTCTTTTCCTAACCTCCAAAATCTGATTCATCAGCCATCCTGGCAGTTACATCTCCAAAAGTATCTTATCCATCACTTTTTTCATTTACCCCTGCAATTTACATAGCCGCTCCCACTCCCAGCCTGTAACGCGGTGCCTGGAGGACCCAAAGAGTTCCTCCAGCTCTAGCCTTGCCCCTTCTCTAAACCAATACCTACACAACGTCAAAAGAGATCTTCCTAAAGCCAGATAAGCAACATGGTTAAACCCTTAGAAGGCTTCCCACTGCATGGAGAAGAAAGTACAACCTTTCTGTGGTCCCTCTGACCTTCCATGCATTGGCCCGCCTTCTTTTCGGACTTCCTTTCCATTTTGCCAGCCTTCTCCTTCTTCACTGCTCTCCACCACACTGGCATGCTTCTTTTCTTACTCTTTCCTCCCTTGGGGCCATTGCACATGCTGCCCTCTCTCCTGGGGACACTCTGCCACTTTTGCACGGCTCATCCTAGCTCATCATTCAGGTCTCAGCTTAAATGGTACCCCTTCAGAGAAGGCTGCTTCTTAAAGCCCACTTTAGCCACTAAGGTAAGGTGGTCCCTATGTTTCCCCATGATTCCATCTCAGCCTTTTTTTTTTCTGCTTAACACGTTAGAACTTACAATTATTTCATTTATTTGGTAGTTTAGTTTTTTTCCCTTTTCCACACTATAAGGGAAGCATCATGTCTGTAATGTTTAATGTATTTCCACTTATTATTCCAATAAATATTTATTGAGAAAATGTTGAAAAATATAAAGAAATTAGATTTATGATGTGCAGTTAGGTGAGCTTTACTCTAGTCATTAATTCATCATAGGAAAATCATACTATAAGGAAATTCAAAATCAGCTAATGCAAATTCAGTAGCTCAGAACCTGCCTCCAGGTGTCTTCTTCACTCACAAAAACAATGTATGCAAATATGAATATTGTGTTCAGAAAATAACAGTTCAATGTGAAAAAAAAACCCTGCTTTGTCTACAGAATAATTTTTGCCTGTCAAATTGCTTAACTGTAATTATGATTTTTTTGTTTCATGATTTTTTATTTATGACTTGAAAAATTATGATTTGTTTTTGGAGTGGGTATTACAATGTAGTGTTTCATAATGTATCCAATGCAGTATTTTGGAGAGAATGGTTTTAAAAATCACTTTAATTATGTGCCACAATGAAATAGAGTACCAAATGGAAGTTTGTAGAAGTCCAAAATTACTCTGAGATGCCTCAGTTTTCTTACACAAACAAGGACCCTCCCCCCAAATCCCCAGACATTAACTTTTCTCCTTCATAAGAGTGATAGAAAAACGCATTGTATAATGTAAACTCAGAATGTTGACAACTATGGCAGCATCATTATTTTAGATAAATGAAATGTGGCATCCATCATTACAAGCATCTTTGCAATGAAGACATAGAGATGAATTATTTAGGTACCTTGAACATTTAATTTGATTTTGCCTAAGGCTGTACCAGCTGGATTCTGAGCCACACACATGTAAGTGCCAGCATCTTCTCTGACGGCTCTGGAGATCTGCAAGCCGCCACTAGGAAGAACTGCATGACTTTTGCCTGCGTTGCAATTGTGAAAGCAGGGTAAAAATAATTTTTATTAAAAATTCTTTTCATTAAAAGATAATACTGACTTCTGAATTATAAAACACTGGTTTTTTGTGATTTTCTTGATAGAAACACTGGTAGGTACCTGAAGCGATGACATTGATGCCTTCTTTTTGCCAAGTAATGAAAGGACTGGGTGTCCCTGTTGCCTCACATGGTAATAAAATTGGATTGTTTACAATGACGTCTAGTTCACTTGGCTGAGGCTGAATGACTGGAGGCTCTGTAAGAACCAATCAACAGAGAAAGCAATGACACCAGTTAGTGGCAGGAACATCTAAAGTAGCCGTGGGTTAAACATGCCCAGATTCATATTTCCAAATTTTTAGTGATCTGATTGTGCTAGGGAGAAGAAAATATTGACCATAGTACATTTTTTTGAGTCTTCCAACTGTAGGCAGTTTCCATTAGAAGACTAGAAGCAGGGGGCGCCTGGGTGGCTCAGTTGGTTGAGCCAGCTCATGATCTCAGGTAATTATCTCATGGTTTGTGAGTTCGAGCCCCACATCGGGCTCTCTGCTGTCAGTATGGAGACTGCTTCAGATCCCCTGTTCCTTCCCTCTCTGCACCTCCCCACTTGCTCTCACTCTCTCTCTCTGTCTCTTTTAAAAATAAATAAAACATTAAAAAACAAGACTAGAAGCAGGAACAGATTACAGCAATTCAAGAAAAAAATAACTTAGGGGTTGTTCTGTGTGGTTTGTCATCTGTTAGGTTTTTGTTTTGTTTTTTTTTTTAGTCTTTTGACTAGTACCTATCAATCTTTCATATTCCCAAGATATTACCAGGTTTCATAACTCTAGAGAGTACATCCATCCCTTCAAGAATAAACATGACTTGAAGAAAAACCAACAAGCTTTTAATGAAAAGTAACCTTCATACCCTGGACACGAAGGGTCACGTGTCGATGTGCAGAACCAGCTGCATTCCTGGCAACACAAGTGTATCTTCCAGCATGGTTGAACTGAGTGGCAGACATTTCAATTGCTCCTAAAAAGAAAAAAAGTTTTTATGCACAGTGTGTCCTTTTTTTCTGCAACCATTTTTCTGGTTCAATAAACTAGGTTTCTCTGATTTTGTGTTTTTGTCCCTATAGCATAGTGGTGCTTGGCTTATATGCATACTTGCATCCCCTGAAGTGCCTAACACAGTGCCTTTTGGTCATTATTAATGACTTCATTTAGGTAAAATTTACAACCATAAAATTCACCCAATTAAATGTACACTTCAATGATTTTTAGCTTAATTACAGCTACATGGCACAACTATCACAATCTAATTTTTAGAACATTCCTATTACCCTAAAAAGAAATCTCATCCTATTTACAGTCACGTCTCACTCCCAACCCCAGCCCCAGGCAATCGCTAATCTCTTCACATTCTCCGTATATTTGCCCTTTCTGAACATTTCATGCATTTGCAATCATACAGATGGCTTGAGTCCGATTACCTTTGCTGTGAGCAGAGTTTGTGAGTTTCATCTGTTGTAGCATGTGCCAATTTTTGCTCTATTTTTTTTCTCTATTTTATTGATAAATAGAATTTCATTGTGTGGATTATCCATATTTTGTTTATTCATTCACCAGTTGGTGGACATTTGGATTGTTTCTCCTTTGTGTACTGTGCATAATGCTGCATGAACATTTGCATACAAGTCTTTGTGTGGACATATGTTTTCATTTCCTAGGAATGGAGCTGCTGGGTTACATGGTAACTCTGTTTAATATTTTGAGAAAGTTCCAAACTGTTCTCTTAACACAATACCTTGTGCTGAAGGGTACTTCATTTCTATTTTATGATTTTAATTGCTACCAATCTATATAGGTTTCTGAGACAGCCAAAATACTTTGCTTTAAAAGCCAAGTTCTACCCTGCGAATGATCTTCCATTATTTCTCTTCTATTGAGAAAATAAATTCCCTTAGAATAATATGTACAGATGCATAAACCCCAGGATGTTAGTTGCTACTTTAGTTTATCTCCAATGCACCCTCCCAACTTAGGGGATCAGCTTTCAGAAACACCAGTGTGAATTACCTATATTTTCATTGAGGTGAATTTTTTTTCTCTTTCAATACATAAACTTTATAAATGATGGCTACTACCACTCTCAAAAATTACCCATCCTAGCACTTATCACCCAACCTTCCCTACCTACTCAATTATAAAAACCTTGAAAACAAGAACCCTCTTAGTTTTATAACCTCAGAAACTCGGTGGAGTCTCTAACTTATTTTAGGCATTAAATGTTTGTTAAGTGAATGGAGATTCTTTTTGGCCAATGGAGGGAGTATTGCTCACTCAAAAGCAACCCATGAACTTGTAAAACCTTAGCATCAGTAAGTATGGACATAAAATTCCAATGATCACAATTATATTCAGTTATTGTTATTTTGTTTCCAGATTTTTTTTCTCTCCTGTTCTCTAATTCCCCTTCACACTCTAACTGCCTTTCCCCCCAGGTGCCTAAGTCTAGGAATGAAAATGAATTTTATTCTTTTATTTGGGTACCAAAAAAAGGCCAGGTGAAGCCATCTATTCATGATTAATCTAATCACAGATGTGTAATCACTGAGCTTGGCCTTACCTGATGACAGAATTCTATAACCGTCTCCCCTGGGAAGTAGTCTTATCCCATTTTTTGTCCAGTGGATTGAGGGAAATGGAACTCCCGAAGCAGTGCAAGTAATCACCGTTGGGGCGTGTTTGGTTACCAGGAAGTCTGTAGGCTCATCAGCTATGGAAGGTGGAACTAAAACAACAATAACAACAAGAAGAAAATACACATTTGCGACCCTTCCAGATTTCCAAACTCTTATCATACATCTTTCTTTTCCTACACTGAAAGTGAATGTTAGGTAAGTGGAAAAAGAAGCCCTGTTGTAAGGTAGTGGAATGATGAAATGTATGATGATAGTAAGTATCAATCCATACAGTAAGCCAGTTCTACCTTGGACAGTGAGATCCACAGTTCTTTTATCCTCTCCGGCATCATTTGTCACGGTGCACTCATAGGTTGCAGTGTCATCCACAGAAGGGGAAATAATTACTAGTGAACCTGAAGAAAGGAGCCTAGAAGAAATATTTCAAGGAAATGATGTACTATATATCATTTTTCATAAATGTTGGTTCAACATGGTACCATGTTGTGAATTGAGGGAAATGGAATTCTTTCCTCATGTTAAAATGAGGAGTCTCTCTGATACTTCATATATCAGACTTTTTTATATGGGCAATGGGTTAACAGAGCCCTAACCTTGAGATTTATAGGAAGCAGCTGGGTGGATTGTTCTAAGGGGGCATCCTGCATTTTCTGAATGCTTCTACCATGACCAACCATGCTCTTCTAAGTGAAATACAGTAAAATGGGCACACTGATGACAGCTATTGTTGATTGAGCATTGAATACATTCTGGCACCATCTCAACTGTTTCACATAAACTATCTCTAAATTTCACAATAGCTTTGTAGATTGGTACTTGATTATTTCCATTGACGGACGGGTAATTACAACTCTGTCTGTCTTGCATGTTTCCCTCCTTCACATGTCTCCTTACATGTGCTGGACATCTTAGAGATGCATAGTACATACATCAATAAGTCTTTTTCTAATGTCTAATCAATTAAAAACTAAAGTGATCTAGATCATTTCAAATATTTAAGAGCTTTAATAAATATACATATATTATTCTAAGTAAATCTAAATAAAATATCTACTTTCTTACTGCAAAGTGTGTGCTGATGGAATAAAAATGATTTGATTTAATGGGAATACATTTGACATGCTTTTTTATTCAATGGTATTGTATATTTTCCATAGAGTGTATATCTTCAAGTCACTAGACTCCCGCTACCCAAAGAATAAAAGGGTGATAAAGAGAGAGAAACAATAGAATTCCAAGTGAAACATTCCTGGTTTCATATTTCCTGATTATCAGAATTGATTATTGTCAAAGTAGATCTATGAGAACATTTGGCAAATCCTTTGACGAGGTATCTATCCATTAACTTAATTGAGATACAATAAATGATGCTCATCTTAAATATCAGAAATTCCTAGTGATTAGGTTAGCTTTTAAAAACCATACACTGTCATATTATGAGCTACTGGAAGTAAAGCTGGGAGAATGCAAACAATTGGAGAAAATGATATGTTCCCTCATGCTATCAAATACCTAAGGTGTATTTCAAGGTTCAGAATTTTATTTTTTATTCTACGGCTACAGCTAGTATTAATTTTACAGAATAGTTTTTCTTTTATACCAAATGATGCTTTAACTTTTTGTCTTTATAAAAATCTAAAAGGTGCTAAAAAATAAAGCAGAATAGGAATATAATCTTGCAGATCTCTCTGACCTTCATTCATAAGGTTTATGAATGGAGAAGTTGAACTTATAATTCAAAAAAAGCTTTTAGGTTGAAAAACTAATTTCACATTAAGAAAAAATATATACTCTATATACTAGCTAATTCCTCAAACATGTATAGGCTTCAAACATGTATGTAAAGGCTGTCCCCATTGTATGTATGTATATGCTGTCCCCATTGATAGAGATGAAATGTTAATTCTTTTTAAAATAATGTTTCTAGGGGCGCCTAGGTGGCTCAGTCGGTTGAGCGTCTGACTTTGGCTCAGGTCATGATCTCATGCTCTGTGAGTTCCAGCCCCGCGTCGGGCTCTGTGCTGACAGCTCAGAGCCTGGAGCCTGATTCGAATTCTGTGTCTCCCTCTCTCTCTCTGGCCCTCCCCCGTTCATGCTCTGTCTCTCTCTGTCTCAAAAATAAATAAATGTTAAAAAAATAAAAAAAAATAATAAAATAATGTTTCTAAATAGTAGGTGGGGGTTTTCAATTAAATTATTCCCTACTGGGGTGTCTGGGTGGCTCAGTCAGTTAAGCGTCTGACTTTGGCTCCGGTCATGATCTCACCGTCCATGAGTTTGAGCCCTGCTTCAGGCTCTGTGCTGACAGCTCAGAGCCTGGAGCCTGCTTCAGATTCTGTCTCTCTCTCTCTCTCTCTCTCTTTCTTTCTGCCCCTCCCCTGCTTGCACCCTGTCTCTCTCAAAAATAAACAAATATTAAAAAGTTAAAAAAAATTATTCCTTACCTGTATGAATTCTGATTTTGATCTACATTAAGAAGATGCCCATTTTTCTTCCACCTGATTGATGGTTTTGGTATCCCAGTAGCCTCACAAGCCAGAGTAGTTTGAACATTTACTGTTACAGTTATGTTGGTAGGACCCAGAGCAATGGATGGAGGAACTAAAACAAAGTCAACAAATAGGAGGGTAACACATTCAGCAAATAGTATGCCACCTGAAGTATTTCTGCCAGACTGAAATTAATCACTGGTAACTTGCCCCCTAATCATGAACTTGATCAGGCTCTGTGAATTTAAATAGTGTTGTGATGGTGCTAGCCACAGTGAAGAGAAAACATGGATCTTGACTGTTCGCAATAGAGTGTGGTACACTCGCGTAGCCCCTGATATCAAGGTCTTTATGATCTCACTGGTTTAGGCTATCAAAGAACATTTAACCCAAAGATTAGATGTCATTCACAGAAGTATATTTACCATGGACCTGTAAATCTATTCGCCTGCGGTCTGTTCCAGCAGCATTGGTAGCCATACACAAATATCGTCCAGTGTCTGTGACATGTGCTGACTGGATATGAAGGAATCCATTTTCCAAGATGGAGTATCTACAAGAAAGATCACAAGTGAAGTCCCCGGAATCAGCCTTTTCTGATTATTCACATTCTGACTGAGAGTATTTTACAAGACTTATAGTTAAATCCATTTTTTTTTGGTCTTTTCCTGCTTTAGAAATTCACAATACCCTGGGTGGAAAAGGGGGATGTTCTGCAAAGATGCATAGCAGATGGACTTGTGCCCTTGGAGGAAATATAATCATTATGTTTTTGGACATAAGCCTTACGATTATGCTTTTAAAATAGTATGTGTTGATTCTCACGTAAAGATGAGGATACTAGTATTAAATATAACAAGACCAAAACAATACATTGGAAAAAAAGATTCAAGAATTTATATTTCAGTTAGTACAGTATTTTTCGTCCTTCTCCAGAACTGTTACCTTGCGTGACCTGCAGATAGAACAGCTCCATCCTTTCTCCATGTTACCCTCGGGGTCGGCACACCCCCAGCAAGGCACTCCAATACAGTCGACCTATTTACGTGAACGACAAGACTCTGGGGGCCGCTCTTTATGTTTGGAGGAACTGCGCAAGAGAGGTATGTGGAAAACTTCATTCACATTAATAACACAGCCTGAACTAAGACTCTGAAGAGGTAATACAAGGTTAGCTTTGAGTCACAGGTACAGCTTTGCCTGCAGCTAATTCAGGTTAGTATAAACAGAATTGGGGTTTAATTCCTAAAGTCTTACTCAAGAAACTCCATGTTGAAAAATAAAGCACAGGTTGGGGGAAGGAGGTTTTAAATCCCTGATACGGTGTGTGAAATCTGGCTTTCCTGGAGAGACGCTTGACTAAAAATTAGCTCTGGTCTGATGCAAATTAAAGATGATATTTCTTATTTCTCTTTGGCCAAATAATGGTCAGGGAATGTTAGCACTGGAACAGCTTCACTTTAAATAAAGAACAGACAGTGGGCCAGTCTAATGAAAAGCACATCTGTGATTAATCATGCAAGTCTCAGAGTATGTATTTTATTAATCGTTGAGTTCATATGGGAATAGAAAACTTGAATTTTAACTTTAGTATTAGAGATATTAGTTGTGTAGGTCACTCAATATTCTGTAAAGTTTCATATAGTAACCAGAGACACTATTATGGGGAAAAGCCTGTATTATCTCCCCTGATATTGGCACATTTTAGTGTTTAGATTTTATATTTGAGAAAATCACAGTCCTGTGGCAGTCTCTGTAGCACATATACACCCAACACCAACATGAATAAAGAACTAAATAATGGACCACCTGTCATCCAGAGATTTAGTGTAACTTTCTCAATGCCTCTTATCTGAATGACACAGAGCATCAGGATATGCTGATAATGACTGGACATATATTATCCTCTAAGATAATGTACCTTTAATTAATTTTTTTGAAATATCATTTGAATATAGCCATAATACAAATACATGTTGTCTTCAAAAAATAAGATAACCACAAGAATTTATTTAGTGTGCCCATAAGAAACAAAAATGTTATCATTTCTTTGAATGCCCTTGGCTAAATTTTTAAATTGTGAAACAATGGTTAACTTTCTTACCATTTACAGTGAGAATAAATTCTCTTGTAGTCTTTCCTGCAACGTTGCTGGCCACACAAGTATAATTGGCTGTATCACTTAGATCTGCATTATTAATTTGCAAGTATCTCCCTCCAGAGAGGATTCGTACCCGAGGGCTTGCCTGGATTCAGCAAGTAAGATTTACCATTAAAATGTCAGGAAAAGAGAATAAAATATTACTTTATAACAGCAAAAAGTAATTATAGTGAACTGTGGATTGCCTGTCTTCCAGTATGCTTTGTCTGCTCCCCCTACTGTTATCCTGGGATCCAAACCCCTTGGGAACTATTTCTATGAGTGTGCTTAAGGCAAGGGCACAATCGATGTTCCCAGTTCTCCTGGCCACAATGATCCACTCAAGGATGGGCAGCTGGGCCCCAGAGAGCCCTCTGCAGGACTGTGTTGGAAGTGTTGGGGAATAAGAAGTGTTCTTTTTATTGGTATCTGGTAGTGAGGATGACATAGCCTGGTAGTGGTCTTACCACCTTGTGTGGACAGCCTGTTCTGAATCTAAAACAAAGCAAGCAGAATTGAGATTCACAGAAAAAATATCATAGATGCTTGCTTATGTGAGAAGAATCTCTGGATCTAGTAATACCTAAGACCTAAAACATAAGATCACCAATCACTGTAGGTAATAAATATCTTTAAATAATTTTTAAGTTGGTTTGAGTTTAATTCTGCCATTTACAACTGAAAGCTTCATGACTTAAATTAACTTTGCTTAACTTATAAGAAACAATGGTCCTTTAACACTTAAAAAGAAGTAAATAAATGATTTTAGTCTATGAATATTGTTAAGTGTTTATTTCGTACCCAGATGTAGAAACAAGAATTATGAAAATATAGCAACAATGAACCCTAATCTCTGCTATTAAGTCCAACTGGGAAAATAGATGTAAACAATTAATTTTGTATAACGATGCATGATGTTCATAATCACTAAAAAATTTCCAGATAGCATCAAAGACTAATATTTTCTGGTTGCATCAAAGAAGGAACTACTTCAGGGGTAGCCTAAATAAGGTTTTTTTGCCATATGGGATCTGTCCCAATTAGATATACCACTGACCTTCTAATTGCATGGGTCCACTTACAGGTGGATTTTTTTTTTGATAAATATAATTCAGTACTATAAATGTATTATCTCTTCCTTATGATCTTATTAATAATGTGTTCTTTTCTCTAGCTTATTTATGTAAAAATAGAATATATAACATATATAACAATCAAAATATATGTTGATCAACTATTTATATTATTGGTAAGGCTTTGGGTCAACAATAGAGTATTAGTAAAGTTTTTGGGGGAGTCAAAAGTTATACGCAGATTTCTGACTACATGGAAGGGTTAGTGCCTCTTGTCTCCATGTTGTTCAAGGGCTAACTGTATATTTCTAATGAAAAGAGTTGTTCATATTCAAACATGCAGTTCACCTCTTTATTTTACAAGGTCATGTATTTTCTTTAGGCCTTTAATTGCTATAGGGGCTCCTAGTGATAAAATTTTATTACCTCTGATGAGAATAAGTGATTTCTTAAACATATGGCAAGTTCTATAAAATATCTATTTTTAATTTTTTTATATGGGTATAGCAGGGTTTCAGGCTAATAAAAAAGGTCAGAGTTGATTCTTAATAATGTTTTTGTTCCATGAATATCAGTAAGTTCTGCTAACTCATCAAGTCTCATATAATTTTCTCTGGTCTCTTTCCATTGGCCACCAATGATTCTTCCAAATTTAACTTCGTTCATCAGATAGAATCTTATTGTCAGTTGATGATCTTGCTTCCTATTCCATGGAGAAAATCAAAGCCCTGTGCCTGCAGTTCTCTCCTCCTCCTACCTTACTTAATGAATGCAACCTTCCTTTCTATCTTTCCATCTCTGTGGAAAAGGTCAGCCCTTCTGTCCAAGGGTGATTTCTTCACTTGTGACCAGGGTCCCATTACTTCTCTAACTCATGTTATTCTCTAAACTTCTTTCTCTCTCTTATATCTTCAGTCTCTTATGTATGCAAGTCTTCTACATATTTAAAGAATAACCCATAATTATTTCCATTCCCTCTTCTTCCTTAATTCTCCCAACAATGGTAGCCTACCCTTTCCTTTGATTACTCTGTTGAAGAACGATTGTTCAGATCTTTTTACTATTTCTGTGTATTGCCAAAGTCATGGACACAACTTAATTGTATCTTAGCATGGTCTCTGTTAACCACTCCTTCTCTTTTCCTTGGCTTTTAGTACACCAGTGTCTCCTGTATTTAATCCTATCTCTCTGAGTCCTCCTTCTCAGTTCTGTTCTTCTTCTCTTCTTCCTTTGCTCGCCTTGTAATTATCAGTGTTGCCTTATGCTTTATTCTCATTTACAGATTTTCTCACACATTCTTATGTATGCTTTCTTATGCATTTCTTATGTATGTACATCTCAAGCATTCTTATGTATGCTTTCTGGTCAACTTCATACAAACCAATGGCTTCAACAAGTGGTCATACGACTGAGGACTACCAAGTCAAAGACGTTTTTGATGAAATAGGGACCTATACTTCTTAGTGCTTTTTAGAATCTCCACTAGGATAATATATCAGTAATTCAAACTCAAAATATCTGAAACTGAATTCATCTCTTTTTCATAACCATTGAACTCACCCTGTCCCAGCACTAACATCACTTGTTCATAGCTGGAATTATTCTAAACTTCTCCATCATCAACATTCACTCAGTCTCTGTCTGAACACCTAATAGTTTTGAGTAAAATGCACATATGGGAGATAAAACTATGGAAAAAATGTCAGAGCATGAAAGGTCTTGTGAGCTAAGTGGAGTAGTTTAACATGAATCCTGAAATCTATGGGGAATAATCAGAGTATTTTAATCACGGTCTACTTCAGCTACAAGCTACTTGCAGTTCCTGGAAGAACAGCACTCCTTTCCCTGAAATGGCTTTGTGGATGCCATTATCTATCATTAGAATTTCCCTCTTCTTTCTCACCCAACATCTACTCATCATTTAAAACTGATTTTACCCTTTTCAAGAAGCTCCCCTGAGCTGTCCCTTACCCTGGAGTCTGAGTTACTAGCTTCTCTTCTGTTTTTATAAAACGTTATACCTTGCGCTAACATATGAGTTGTATCCATGCTATAATCTTTGATTTACTTCTATATCTTTTCAAGTAGTCTGTGAGCTCCTTGAAGGTCAAGACTACTCTCAGTAGCAATTATAGTGCCTATCATTACAGTAGAGGCACAATAAATAGAGAAACTGAGGCACATGAACGTTAAGTGATACCCATGATAATTTCACATGCAAGTAACCCCCAGTTAGCATCCAGTCTGTTTTTGGTCCCTTGGTGTGATTTGGTGGTGGCGGAAGTTCTTCTGCCTTAGGGGTTAGGGGACTTAATCTTCTTTTATAATTAGAGACAATTAGCACAGTAAGTTATACTAAGGATGAGGAGGAACAAAAGGGGAAAAAAGCATAAGTAATGACTAGGATAGGAACAATCAGAACATTCAAAGTCAAGGCTTTGAACCAACACTAAAAGGCAATTTAGGATCCTGGGCTGTGACACTCAGTGACAGCAGACAGATATCACATGAGAATGGGAAGCTTTAGAAAGCCAGTAAGTGTGTTCTTCAAGGATTCCTGTCTTATAGTCTTGGCATCCAAGGGTATCACCTAGATTCTGGGGGTCCCTCCTGAGGTCCTGGTTTATTCTAGAAAAATTCAGTAAAAGGTTTGTCCAAGACACTTAGTAGGACAGGCCAGTGCTTTTGAGACTCAGATGGTTTATTCCCTCTCAAGTAAAGAAATAGCTGAGTATTTCAAATCCAACTTTAATCCATGGGCTCCAGGAGATACATACTTGGGCCAATTTACAGAGTGTTTGAATCAAAATACCTGTCTTTTGACCCATAGTTAGGTATTAACTACCTGAGTGAAGGTTGAGAAAATAAGGCTGATTAAAAGATCCTGTGCCCCCCCCACCCCCGACGCAATGTTGAATAACAGTAGCCTGATGTTTGGTTTTGTCTACCTAGCGAAGACTCCTCAGCTGATTTTTTTCCTCAAAATGGATATGCGGAATTTAGGAGGATTTACCTGTAACCGATCTCCATTTTTAAGCCAAGTGATTATAGGTGGGGGCACTGCATCTGATTTGCATTCCAATGTCACTTGTCTGTTCCGTAACACAGTGAAATCCTGGGACTCATCAGTTCCAGCAATATTAGGGGGTACTGGGTATAAGAACAAACATATCAGAGGCTTGCAATAAACAAGATGTAAAATGATCTGTATTATCTTAGGTTTTCAACAAATGTTACTCCTGTTATGTAAAATAAGAGGCATAAACTTAAAACATTACGCATTAAATTTATGATATGGATGACTACAAATAGTGGACTTTTTTTTTAAGCCTTACTCTGTACTTTCAGACACATAGAGTAATGAAATTCTTCCAAGAGCCACATGAATGACAGGATAAGTAATATAATCACATTACTATCACCATTTAACAGGTAAAGAAACTAAGGCACAAAGAAAGGATTTCTTGTCCAGGTTCCACACTTGGTAATGATTTTCTCTGAACATCAGATTTGAAAACTAATAAATGAGGGTCTGCCCATCATAACCTACAGAAATGTATACACTTTCTTAATATTCAGAAATGTATCTTTTTGTTAAAATGTTTTCATTTATTTTTGAGAGACAGAGAGAGAGAGTGCGATCAGGGGAGGGGCAGAGACAGAGGGGGACAGAGGATCTGAAACACTGACAGTAGAGAGCCCAACGCGGGGCTCAAACTCACGAACCGGGAGATCATGACCTGAGCCGATGTCAGACTCCTAATCAACTGAGCCACCCAGGCACCCCAGAAATGTATCTTTTAATGTGACTTGTCAATTAGTGGCAGGCTTAATGTGTGTGTAGGGCTGGTGAGAGGGGGGTACCTAAATAACAGATAATTTGCATTGCCGAGTCATCTAGGCTACAAGAATGAAACAAATATTTCCTTTTGGTTTGTTAAATGTTCCTTTCCATAAAGAGTAATTCCCATCTCTATGTTGAAATAATATTGGCCAGAGTTTAATTGGCCCAACTTTTCTAGAAGGTAATTTGGGAATAAATTTCAAAGTCTTAAATGTGTGTGTGTGTGTATGTAATCAAGCAAGTGTACTTACAGAAATTTATCAAAATAAACTAATTAAGGAAACAGCACAATATATATACACAAAGATGTCTATAACAGTATTGCGTATACTCGTGAAAACAGAACAGTTTAAATATCCGAAAATAGGGAATGGATTAAATAAATTATGGCATATTCATAAAATGGGGCACTAGGCCATCATTAAAAATTATTATAAAAATATGGTTTTTGACACGAAAACATGTTCATAATGTCATTAAGAGAGATGAAAATGAAGTTAAATACTACATGTCGTATGAGACATTTCTGTGACATCTGTATGCAAAAAGGCCTTTGTGTGGTAAGACCGGGTGACATATTTTCTTATTTATTGTAATTTATATTCTGTGACTGGAAATCAATAACCATGAATTATTTGTGCAGGAACAAAATAAATAAGTCAAAAAGTCCGTGGAAGTTTTTCAAGAAGGACTTGGTCAGCCAAATATAAGAACTAGATTTGCAAAATATATATTTCCTTATGTAGAAACATATGATGGAGTTGCTCATGCTCCATAAATTATGGCTTCTAATTAGGTATATGATAGATGGTAGGAAATTTTGCCAAATTTACCATGCACTCTCACTAAATATTCTTTATCATCATCTCCTGCAGTACTGGATGCCAGACATGTGTACCTTCCTGTATCCTCCACCTGCAAAATCCAAATAGGTGAATTACACAATGTTAACTTGTCAGTTTCAGTGACGAGAATAAGTATTTATTAGAATGAATGTAAAAGTCTTACACAAAGCAAGGTATCATTTAGGATAGCACAACAATTAAAATTTAATAAACTATTTTAACATTTGTGATTAGCACTCTGGTAGTGAGCACTGCTTGGCATCTCTATCATATATAAAACGATGTTTTAAGAGGGTTTCAATATTTGATTTCAGAACATTTGCATGTTAGGTATATTTAATGATCACAGAAAAGGCAGATGTATGTAGGACCCCACACCATACATGACAGACTAGATATACAATGTTTATTGAACCCATTAGTATTTATCGATTTAAATGGTATCTGCCATTTAAAAGTTCAACTGGCATCTTCCTGAAGAAAATAAAATGCAATTTAAGTAAACAAATAAAATATCAGGTTATTTAAATAAAGTACATTAATACCATATTTTGAATCTACCTTTGGTAAACATGGTGAAACAAAAGAGCTATATTATGTAACCCGGCTGTAAACAGTGTCAGACTGACAGAATAATCTACTCGTATCTGACTAAAACCAGAAACATTTCTTTAAAAACCCTGTGCATACTTTCCACTGAAAGTGTGAACCTTCCTTCGTATGTTTGACATTGTGTAGACACAGCCCATGCTTATGTACCCATAAAATATACTCTGGGAAACAGATGATCTTACTTCTGTGAAAAATGTATTTTGGAAAAGCAGAAAAATCCCATTTTCATTTATTTTTACTACTTGAACATTACTAGAATATTGTGAGTTTTTGAATTCTTGCATTCAAAATTGACTTTATAAGTTATGGAAAAACTGTTTTGTAGGTTGCAAAAACTCCTTTGAAAAAATTTAAGACTGGTATGTTTGCAAAAATACTTAAATGCAACTTTAAGAAGCACGACACTCACATAGTCCTTCAATTAAGAATTCAAAATGATGGACCACTGCCTGGAGAATAATTTATGAATTTACCATCAATGTCTAAAACCTTTAAAAATCAACTTTTCTCTATCAACTAATTTTATTCCCAGTTAATATTGCTCACCCCCAATTGTTTTGACTTAACCAAACTTGAACTATCATTCAAGTTTACTCTTAAGTCTTTACCTCCTCCAATAAATATTTCCTGACAACCTGTGCCCTTCTGCATGCCTACAGTCATTATATTTAGCTACATTTTCAAAACTGTGTTCTGTTTATAGAGGGTTTGAAAAGGTACAGTTAATCAGATTTCTCTAGAGCAGTATTTTGTGGAATTGTTGACATGCACTATGGTTCACAAAGAAGAGGAAGGTATAGTATGTAAGGTTTTCCAACTGTATTTGGTCACAGAATTTCCCCCAGTGGAATAACTCACAGAACTAGCGTTTGATGGAAGATATTTTAGGAAACTCTTGTCTCTAGCACACAATTTGGAATTTGCAAAGCATCCACTATGTGCCAGTCATAACTATATGCTATAGTTGCATACACGAAAAGACAAAGTTCAGATAAGTGAAATTTAATGTAGTAAGTGCTATAATAGAGATACGTACAAAATGTGAAAACACAGAGGAGCAGAGGAACCAAGATCAGTCTTGGGAGTTAATAGTATTTAATTTTCTACTTTGAAAATATCTTGAATGTTTTTTTTGAACTGTTTCTTTTCCTAATTTTATCATGTGTGTAGTTTTATGTACTCGAGACAACTGGAAACTTCTGGAAGGCTGAGACATGTTTTATGTATTATGTTTGTATTCTCCACAATAGCTAGTGCATGTGGGTCACCAACTAATACTCTGTGGGATCTTTGTCTCCTTTTGTTACAACCCAACTATATAATGTTTCCATTTAGACCTACTGTGATGTGGCCTTAATCTTCATTTAGGGTTTATTTACCACCATTTCTTTGTTTTTATAATTCGATTCCACACAGTTTCCTTTCCCTTTATGTTACAAAATTCTTCTGGATCTGTTATCTGTTGAAATTATAACATTCAAGGGTTTTCATTCAGTAAGTGGTTTAACAATTTAACTCGAGTTTCCCCTGAGTTACTGCAATATTTGTTGGAGAGAAAAGAGGGGAATGGAAGGCATGTTCTCCTTGATACTGAAACCAGAAATGTGCTGAGTTCCACTGGTAAGGCTTTTGAACCCAATGTAGGATCGAGACCCAGCTCTATCACCAAACTTGTCATGCAAGTACTAATCTCTCTGTGCCTGTTCCTGGCTGTGTAGAGTGGAGATAAAGACATTGCCTCAAAGAGTTGTCATGAGAGTCATTGGTGTGATAGAGCCCAGAGCTGAACATAGGACTGACACAGTAGACAATTTATAACCCTTAGCTCTCTTTTTCTGGCTCCGTTTCCTTCCTCTTTTCTCAGTGAAAAAGCACACAGAATATAATTAAATAATTTGTTATTCCAGGTTTAAAGGAACAATGATTATGATAATGACAATAGCAGCAGGAAAAACAACAATTCCATCTAACTCTATTTAACATTACTACATGCCTATGGCACCAGTCTAGGCACATCATGTTAGATGATCTCTGAAATTCTCAAGTGTAGGAGTTAGGTATTATTACTATTTTTATCCCAAAGTTACAGATGAGGGTATTAGGGCACAGATGGAGAATATCTGTAATATAAGGTTTGTCTTTGTTAGTAAAACAGAAGATTGTTATAATAAGACATCCCAGACATGCTTCTCTTTAATATTTTTAATTTAAGATGAATTTCCTTAAACACAAACTAAAAGAACAGTCAATTTTACTGAATTGATTGAAAAATTGTATCTGTTCAGATTCGTATGTCTCCTAGTTCATTTTGGAGACCAGAAATGCTCTTTGAGACCTCATATGTATATATGTTGGATTGTTTTTTGCCACTTTTGTCAAGGGCTGCATGGTACAAATTACGAGCTTCAGGAAATATATTATCACTTATAGCACTGAGAAAAATTTGCAGAAAGTAAAGCATCTTGCTTTCTTCTGAGTTTAATATGATACTCCTACTGCTCTTTTAGTCATGTTACCTTGTGTCTACCCAATCAGGCATACCATAGAACCAATTTGCCCATTTTTAAGGTTACAGAGAGAGATCTGTGTCTTTGGACTTGATTTGTATCTGAGATTTGGATTCTAAAACATAATTTCTCCATTAGCCAGTGAGAGGTTTAACCCAGGATTAAATAACTTTGACTTTGACACTTACCTGGGCACTAGATATTTGAAGGACCTCTCCACCTCCAAGAGTTTGTATCTGTTCTGTCTGTGGGAGGGGCCTTCCATCCTTCATCCAGGTAATTTTAGGAGTTGGAATCCCAGAAGCAAAGCAGTTAAGTTCAAGTGGATTATTAACAATCACTGATATCTCTACAGGTTCTTCAGATCCATTGATATGAGGTGGTTCTATTTAAAGGGAATTAAAAACAACAACAAAATAAACTTGCTGTTTGATAAAATACTGCTGATTAGAAAAACTTTAAAAGAAAATTCAACTCAAATGTATGTTCTTATAATATAAATTGGTTAAAACAAAGATACCAAAATAATTCCTACACGCTATTACCCTTTGTCACTGGCACTATTTTAAGAGGGACAGATCATGCCTATCATAGATCATGAAGTAAATGGAAAGGTAATTATAGCTCAGCATTTGGGATTCAGATAATTAGAGGAGTCTTACCTAACTGCAAAGATTTGAAAACAATAAAAACTAAAGCCGTCTTGTATCATTGTTTAAGGAAGGAGACATATTTAACCATAGCAGTGTGTTTTTGTACCTTCTAGATATCTATTGTTTAAAGCAACAGGCAAATGTTATGGAATTTTGCTATCATCTTTTCCGTGCAGAACTGTAGGAGGAAACAATGACTAAGCAGAAGAAAAAACGGTTACATTTGGAGACTATTTCTGCATAAAACACATTTGTTATGTCTGGGCAGAAATAATTTCCTTTTTTTGTTATTTATATTTCTAAATTACCTTTCTCAAGAGGATGTTAAAGAATCTAAACACTTGGAAGAAACATTAACGTTCCTTAGTCCAACTACTCTCAAGTTTAGGAATCCCTTTAAAACAGTCTTTCCATACAATGATCATTCAAGTTTTCTATGAACATTTCCAGCTTACTATTTCACAAGGCAGCCAAAATAGTTGTTGGACAGCTCCAAGGATTAGACTTTTTTTTTTTTTTTAAATCAGGCACACAGTTTAGAACAGAGGTTTACAGCAGAACATCTGGAGTCAAAGAGCCTGAGTTTGGAGTCCTGGCTCCAACAATTATTAGGTTAGTGCATTTGGGCAAACCTCTAAAATAAGGACAGCACTATTATTTAACTAATAGGATCATGGTGAGCATTCGATGAGATAATCTATAAACTACACAGTTCTCTTGTGTTTCTGAATATGTTTTATAATTAAAGGTTTTAAAAAAGTTATTACTATTTCAATGTCTACCACAGCTCTTGGTATTTTTTTTTCCTTCAAATTTTTATTAAATTCTGGTTAGTTAGCATATGGTGTAATATTGTTTTCAGGAGTAGAATCTAGTGATTCATCACTTACATACAATATCCAGTGCTCAATACAAGAGCCCTCCTCATTACCCACCACCCAGCTATTGGTATTATTATTAAAATGTGCTTACTTAAAGAAAAAAAATCCACCCACGGTTTTCATTTTCCTTTCTGGAGAAAGATAATACATTAAATCTATACTCCTTTTCAGATTGTAATTAAGAAGTCAGAGTTTCTTAACCACTGACCCGTTCTTTTTTACTTTCTTCCATCTTATGTATTGCTTTCAAAATCCATTTTATTAAGTGCATTTTAGAATGATCCAAAATTTCTTATTTAAAGTATTTCAGTGTCTCCATGTTGCTTACTGAATTAAAGAAAAACTCCTTATCATGGCTTCCAAAGCTTCATCAATAAGGCCTTTACTTATCTTTATAACATTATGTACTTTTAATATACTTATATGTAACCTAGGCTTCAAATTAGACTACTTCTTTTCCCTCAACAAGTCCAGTCTTTTCTTGCTCTGTGACTTTACTAATGTTATTCCTTCTACTGGAACATTCTCCAATAGCCCCATCCCGTAACTGAGCATGTTCAAATACTATCAAGGTCACATTAAGGTCATTAAATTTATCTCTAAAAACTATAAATCCTCTCTTGATTCTCTCAACATCAACAATAAAATTTCCATCCCATATCACTCAAAAGCACTTATCTGATTTTCCATTTGACTTACAGTCAATTCTTTATTCCTTTTACTTATTGGTTATTTACCATGTGCCAATCGCTGTGGATGCAAAGACTAATCAGGCATAGCCTTTAGCCTCAAAAGCTTACAGTCACTAGATTGAAAACAACAGCAGCGTAATAGAAACAACATGCTCCCACCTGATTCAAACCCCGGTCACCAGGTCTTACAGATGTTAAGTGATTGTGAACAATTTTATTCTGGGACTTGTTCATATGTCTTATACTCTGGACAAAGTAGGAGGTGCACAGACTCTGATGACTCCAGAACTTATGCTTTTAGCTTAGATCTCTCTTCCGAGCTCAAGACCCATAAATCTAATTATCAGATAAACATCTCCAGTGAAATGTTTGGACACTACTTCACTCTGAACATGTATTCAGATTGAACCTGTTATCTTATCCCTCCAAACCTGGTCCCTTTCCAGCATTTCCTGCATTTATTCATTCAGTCACATAAGCCCAAAACTAGGAGTCATTTTTGATATCTTCTTCTTCATCACTCTCCTATGTCCAAATCCTCATGTAAGTCCTACTACTTCTACCTGAAATCATTTCTAAATACATTTTTCCTCTCACCTCCATTACTAATCTGAGTTACAATACTATTTACTTGGACTAACATCGCCTCTTTTCTGGATCTAGGCACCCACCCAATATTATCTACCTCTTTGTTTCCTTCACATTATCAGAGTCAGTTTTGTTGGGGCTATCAGTAAAAACTACATTTCCTAGCCTCTGTAGTAGATAGTAGATGGAGTGATATGTGACGATTCTGAGCAATGAGATATAAGTGGAAGTGGTTTTGTGGGACTTCTAAGAAAATCTCTAGAGGAGCAACTCTTCACCCGGCCTATTTTTCCTGTTCTGTTGTTGAATCTACTGATGCTGGTGGTGAGCACACAATGCATGATCACTGACAACCATGATGTAAAGGTCAAGAGAACTGTAAATATCTGAACTGGTTAACCAACACGGCTACTGCCTACCTCTAGACATCTCACTCAGCAAGAAAAACAAAAGTTACTTGTTCAAGCTGCCATACTTAGCCTCTGCTATTCACAGCCAAACACAATTCCTAATAATACATGGGTCTCTCAGAATCCACTCTTGTCCTGCTCCAAGTAGCTCTCCACTTTGCACTCAGAGTGGTCTTATCAAACTGCAACTCTACTCATGGCATTCCACTTACTAGAACTTTTAATGGCTTCCCATTGTTCTATGATAAAAACCAAACTCTTAATGTGGTCAACAAACCCCTTCACAGCCTGGACCCTGTCGAAACTCCTTAGCTTTACTTTGTATGAGCATTTTCCCTTGTTTTCATCATTCTTCTTACATTGGACTTTTCAGAACCACTAATACACCATGACACCTCCCACCATGTGGAGAGCATTAAGCTAAGAATAGCCGTTCCCCAGGTTAAGATGGTTACTTTCAGATTTGGAGTGTAGCGCTGATCCAAGTAAAGAGCTTTTCAGGTTTTTAATGGAATTAGCTTTCAACAGATGTTGAAATGCTGAAACTTCTCATCTTTCTGCTGAGCCAGTTTTTCAAATCTGTTTTAAGAAAATATTATCCTTATAAACCCTGCAGCTAAAAAGGTTGTTCTTTGTACACTATGCTAACAGTATCACTGATATTTTCTTCCTTAGTTTTCTACATTGAGAAATGCTCTGGGTTGTGATTCTGCTGCTGGGTTCTTGAATTCCTAGAGGAGTATGCTTTCTCTCTTACCACACTGCCACGTGTTGGACCGGGCCATATGTTGCATACATGGTAGGTGTTCAGCACTTCTTTGTTGCATGATGACTAGAAACATGCCTGGCACATAATGTATAGTCAATGTACAAGATCACATTTCTGTCATCTCTTGTTATTCCTGATACTCTGTGAATTGGTGTACCGGAATTTGTTACTCCACCCCTCCTTACAGATGCACACTTTCTTGTGTCTTTTGTCTCTAAATACCCTGGAGTAGCACCTCCCCTACCACCCTTCATTCTATGGAACACCTGTCTACACCGCAGTCTCCTCTTTGTTTGTTTAGATAGTATTATGCCTCCCTCTATAGTTAAAACCCCTTTTATTTATTTATTTAAAAAAATTTTTTTAATGTTTATTTATTTTTGAGACAGAGAGAGAGAGAGCATGGACAGAGGAGGGTCAGAGAAAGAGGGAGACACAGAATCTGAAACAGGCTCCAGGCTCTGAGCTGTCAGTACAGAGCCCGACGTGGAGTTTGAACTCACAGACCGCGAGATCATGACCTGAGCCGAAGTCGGACGCTTAACCGACTGAGCCACCCAGGCACCCCAGTTAAAACTCCCTTTAATGCAGCTAGCAAGTATCTAATTCCATTCGATTCAATCCAACGAATAAACCTCACGTGTCAAATGCCAAGCTAAATCTTGGGAATACAGCAATAAGAAAGATGGGTACTGCCCATCACAGAGCTTAACTAAGGATGAAGCAGACTTTTAACGTTATCCAAATGATTAAATTGGTATAGGTACTATGAGAAAGATTACAGGGCATCCTGAAAACATAGGCTAGCCTCTTGCCAAAATTATTCTTATTGTTCCTTGTGAGGTACATTTTGTTTGCTGAGGAGGCTGATGTTTTACGGACATTGTAGTGAAAAAACAAACTAAACTCCAAAAATAATTAATTATTAAAATAGTTCATCTCATTCATCCTCATTTCTCTTCCAAAGTCAAAATTTTTTATTTCAAGTAAATGGGGTGTTTTCTCTTTATAGTAATTGTGTGTAGAACATTGTAATACTCATTTCAAATATTCATTTTAATGCACACAAGAGTAAATGGAAGTAGACTCTTTGAAATGACTATGATAACTATCATCTATAATTGGATCACTTGGAAAGATTGTGTGAAAGAACATAAAATAGTATACATACTATGCTTTTCCATCAAATTGCAATTTATCAAGAGCTTTTCGTTCTTGAAAAAACTTATCTACTTAGCGATTGGTTGTATGACTTTGTTAATGAATAATGTTTTATAAGTAGAAGTTTTCATCTTTTAAACAGAGGGGAAACAAAATAATTTAAATTTAACATGCTTCAGGTAAGAGTACACCTAGATAGGGGCACCTGGGTGGCTCAGTGGGTTAAGCATCCAACTTCAGGTCAGGGCATGAACTCATGGTTTGTGGGTTCAAGCCCTGTGTCAGGCTCTGTGCTGACAGCTCAGAGCCTGGAGCCTGCTTTGGATTGTATGCCTCTTCCTCTCTCTCTGCCCCTCCCCTGCTCCCACTCTGTTTCTCTCTCTCTTAAAAATAAACATTAAAAATTAAAAAAAAAAAAAGAGTAGGGATGCCTGGGAGGCTCAGTTGGTTAAGCGTCCAACTTTGGCTAAGGTCATGTCTCACAGTTTGTGGGTTTGAGCCGCGTGTCAGGCTCTGAGCTGTCAGCACAGAGCTTCGACTTCTATGTCTCCCTCTCTCTCTGCCCCTCCCTTGCTCATGCTCTGTCTCAAAAATAAAATAAACACACACACACACACACACACAAAGAGTAAACCTAGGTAAATTACAAAACAGAAATGTGAAATGCAATGAATATTTATAAATTTTGTCGCTGTAGTAAGTGATTCTAAGAATTACATTTATTTACTAAATCTCTATTGTCACTTGTTTCCAAATTATTGAATATTTACCTACCCAGGACCTTCAGGTTAAAGTGTTTGCTGACTTCTCCAGCTTCATTTGAGGCAATGCAGATGTACCTTCCTGAATCTTCAGTCTCTGCTTTGATAAGCTGAAGAACCATTCCTTGAGTGCTTACTGTCAGACGGGTATTAAGACCCAGAGGCTGGCCATCTCTAAGCCAAGACATCCTGGGAGTTGGAGTTCCATCTGTAAAGCACGTCATGGAGGCAGAACTACCCTTGACAACTGTGATCTCCTCTGTTCCCATCGCATTGTCCAGATTTGGTGGCACTATATAGAAAACAACAGGTAAAACTTACACATCTATTATAAATTGAGACCAACTTAGATTTAAAAAAATTGTTATGGTTCAGTTAGTTATATAGTATTTCTGTGATCTACTAAAATATAGAATTTAAAATAGCATATAAATAATTACTGCCTATAATAAAAAAAGGTATTGGATAGGCTAAATAGTAATCTCCCAAAATATTAGCAATGAAACCTCAGGACTGTTTTCTTGCAGAACATACAAAATTAAACTGTTTTAAGTTTTGGCCATTTTTGAACTTTTTAGGTTTGTCTCTTTAATTTGTTATAATGCATATTATAATTACAGAAGTATACTTTCAACTGCTGCATGTGGAATAAATAAAATAATACCAATTTCTAGAGTAAGTTTTATATAATCCATCAAAATTCATTTGTAGGCTGTAGTAAATAGTTCCTTAACTGTTCTCAGATGTTCTTTGGGATGTAGAAATTTGGACCAGTAAACCTTAATATTTCAGAAATGGAATGTTTTAGGTTGTCTCTCCATCTACACACATACACACACAAAGACATATATATGCACATATTCATTTATATTTTAAATACTCTAAATGTACCACTAATATTATTAGAAAACATTCTGAACTTTCTCTTTGTATGAAAAGACTGGTCCTTGTGTTCGGATTGAAATGCAATTTTTAAAAATTTAGATTTGACTTAATGCAAGATTCCAGGTTAGAAGAGTATTTTGACAGATAGTATGTTCCAATATGGACCCTTCGGGAGAAAACACATTCTTTCCTAGTTACTAAAATTGTATTTTACCAGTTCTTCTGATATGTCAATATCTAAATATAAGCCTTTTGCTTAATATTGGACACACAGTAAAATACTAGGGGCATCTTAGTGACATACCAAAAACTTGAAGACTATAATGTTTATTATCCACCCCAGCTCTGTTGGAGGCCACGCAAGTGTACTCAGCAACATCAGACACCTGAGCTCTCACAATCCTGAAAAACAATTTGACCCCATATTTCATAATTTAATCCCATTCAACATATACAAAGAAAATATTTCTAATTTATACACAGATTATGAGTTATGCTGGGAAATTTTAGTTATGAGGGTTACAAAATACAGATGCCTCAAATGCAATTTGTTCCACAAAGTTAATCAGGCACTGACAGTATGCTATTAAAAATATAACATAATTTAAGAGTGAATATTTTTCAAACATACATTAATAAAGAATGATGCTAACATGAAAATCACATGATTGTGGTAGGCATCTTCATATTACCTTTCCATAGAAAGTTTTATCTAAAATAGTAGTTCTTGGAAATACATATGCGATACATACATCTGTCTGTGCAAGACCTGTTTTATACAAATTTACTAAAATGTGAGCATTTAAATAAGAATAAAAAACCATTTCAATTTTATTGTTGTTATCCTCTCTCTTCTAAAAAGATAGTGAAAGGGAAAAATAAACAACAGCGAAACCTTATGAAAAAAACATGTCTTAAACACCATTTAGATAAGGTTAAAGCCTACAGTCACAGTGACTTTATCTGTCTAGCAAATCACACAAAATCAAAGCTTACCTGATAACCTGCCCTCCTGAGAGCAACCGGATATGGGAGGAGAGAGGCAGAGGAAGTCCATTCTTTAGCCAGTTGATCTGTGGTAGAGGTGTCCCTGTGGCTCTACATTCAATATTTATTGAAGTATCCACCAAAGCCATTAGTTTCTCTGCTTCTTCTTTATTACCCCTAATTGCGGGTGGAACTATGTCCCGCAGAAAATGAGAATGAGAGAGAGAATGGGTGGGGTGTGCATTACTAGTTCAAATAATTTCAACTACAATTGCCCATACTGCTGCTTATCCCAAAAGGAAACAGCAGTGACGTCAGATTTTAAAACTAAATGCTCCAGACACCTACTGCTAGAATTTTTATTTCTACTGATAGATTCCTAAGGTGGGATAGTCAAAAGAGAGTGAAATTTCACATTTACCGTAGACATTCAAGTTAAAAATTCGATCTTCTTCTCCAGCAGGATTAGTAGCCACGCAAGTGTATTTCCCCACATTGGATGGGAGAGCTCCGTAAATGTTTAATGTGCTGCCATCTGCAGTCACCCTATAGAAAACGCCACAATAAAGGCACTGAGATGATTCATGCGAAGCTTAGAGCTTGAAAACTCACTCTGGGTTATTGTGTTCTTTAAAGAAATACCACCATAAAATGCACCTTCATCTTAGATATATAATGGTTCATATCTTTTTCGCTAAGTATACGGAGGTCTGTTAAACTCAGAGCTAGTGAAACTGGAGATTTCAGGCAACCAACTGAAATTCTACAGAACCAACTAAAATTCATGTCCTATATCTGCCACCTCCTTATGAGAAAAAACTGGAAACGAATGAAATCAGATTGGGAATTTCTCTATCCCAATCAAAGACATGTTTTTCTCAAAGTTAATATACTTTTTCCTTACCCATAGAAAATTAAACAAAAATTATTAAACAACATTTATTAAACAAAAATTTTTTAAAAGTTCTGGTATGAAATTTGAAGAATGTTACAAGAAACTAAAAAAATATCAAAAAGTAACTATATATGACTTAGTAATATTTTTAATGGGAAGGAGAATAGGATAGCTTATTTAAACTGTGACAACTATTTTGTAGAGGTATATTTTGCAAAAATTTTTCTACACATTGCTAGAGCTTTTTCTTTGAATTACATAATAGTAAATAACTATACTGTTAGATTGTCAAAGATATTTAAGTTAATATTATTGCATTATTTATCCCCTTCACACACCATTAATTATCAAATAAAACTTTGGTATAAAACTTCCTGTGTTTTAGAAAGAGATTAAATGGCTTTCTAAAGTTATTCCTACAATAGTGATTTTACTAGAATCTTCCAATGTCAAAAGTAAATGCTCCGCTTCTACCCTATCATGTTATGACATATGATTGCCAAAAATTACAATATTATCTGAGTCTAATGTATTTTTCATTTTCAAAATATCAATTTTAAAATTAAATGAGTTTAATCATATGAATAAACAAAAAGCAAGTTGCCATAAGCAAAGGGAAATGGAAGCTGACCTTGAAAAAATTACTTTATTTGATTGGCAAATTGTTCCACTTACAAACCATACATACTTATTTGCAGAGCTGTTAACAAATAATCAGTAAGTTAGATATAAAAACAAGTGCATTTGGGATCTTATTGTAAGAGACGAGTGACTGATCATAAATTCTTAGGTGCAAATATTACATAAGATCTTAGGTCCTACCACCTTTCTGGTGCTTGGCTTGCAATATGGTTGATATCAGCTGATTTAATAAAAATAATTAAATACTTGTTAACTATTGAGATATGTCCACACCAAAGAAATAAAACTTAAAATGTATCTCTAAAATATTATTTGGCAATGTACTCAATCTTCTAAAGGGAACAAATATCTAAATTTTAATATAAAATGACTTCAAAGAAAATAACATTTACTTATCGTTTTTTAAATCATGTATATTCAATTCATTGACTAGAAAACAGTCCAAACCCTAAATCTAAAATATTGATTTAAAATTATAAAGTGTACAATACATTTAATTAATGCTTATTCATGCATCTGATTCTTCAAATATGTGTATATAATGGGGCTTTTGTGATGAAGTAATCTAGTAGAGATTAGAATTCTGGACAGTTCTTCTAAAGGTATTTGTTTTTGAAAGTAGCAGGAGCAGGAAGCCCTGGAGAAGGAAGTGGGAGCAGGAAGCCCTTACCATGTAATTATCTCATCTCTGTATAGTTTGTTGCATGGGTAACAAGTACCAGCAGAAAATGGGATTTAGACAAATCACTACAAGGAATGAACTAGGTTATGATGATATTATCTCTTTCTGCAAAATGAGCCAAGCACTCATTGATGCTGATGGATGAGGGAAATGCACGCGCACGCACACACACACACACACACACACACACACACACACACACACACTTTTAAGCAATTCTCTAAGGAGGGTTTCTGTGTCCAATTCTTCAAAATGTTACCTTTTCTCTTTCTAAATACAATGATTGCCAAATTCCCATGGCACTGAATTTGGTATTATTCATGTGAAATTTGAAGAATAAAGGCATTGAAGAATATCTTACAATTAATGATGTAGATTCTTTTAAAACATACCGGATTCTTTCTGTTTCACTGCTATTTATGGGCTTTCCATCTCTAAGCCATTGAATAAGTGGGGTGGGAATGCCACTTGCCATGCAGGTCAGCTCAACATTTTCCCCTAGAAGAACACTGACTTCACTTGCAATTTCAGCACCAGCAATACTTGGAGGAACTTTGGGAAAATGATTAAGATTCTCATTAACAAAACACAAGATTATAAATTCCAATGAATACAATAGAATCATAGAACAAAATGCCATCTTTATTTCATATTTTTCCTAGGTTGTGGTTAAAGATCCAACTATTGTTATCCTCATAAATTATTTTATTTGTTTTTATACTTATTTATTTTTAATGTTTAATTTTTTTTTATTTTTAAGTAGGCTTCACGTCCAGCGCAGGGCCCAACATGGGGCTTGAGTTCACAACCCTGAGATCAAGACCTGAGTTGAGATCAAGAGTTGGATGCTTACCCTGCTGAGCTACCTATGGGCCTCCATAAATTACTTTTAAATGAGGAATGATTAGAGGAAACAGTTCAATAATCCTGTTATATTTGTAAGTTGATACAATTATTTAGTCACACAAACTAGTGACAAATCTACCTCATGGGCACCCTTCCTGGCCAAATGAATCACTTTTAGATTAAATCCTCAATATAGTTCAGAATTAGAACAGCTCAGGAGTGTGTTTTATGAAATCTTGGCATCAATGTCTGAGAAGGGTATCTAGGTTGGTTATTTCTCTCTTCATAATGCAATTTAAATATTATTCATTCTGAACAATGGATAGACTTGTAGGTTTGAAGATCCAATTATTTCTTCTATACTCTTTCTAGCCAGCTTTGCTTTCCACGTTAATGATTTGATTGAGAAATAATGTCTAATAAAAATATTGACAATGGTATCAAGCAGAAACACATCTGAATTCCTCTTCTAAATAATTATGGTGGTATGCTGAAGGTAGTGCACACCAGCTCGCAAGAGCCAATTTTATACATCTTCCCTACTCCATGTTCAGTGACATCATATTGGGAGCTTGAAATGGGTCACAATGGGAATAATTACACCATAGAAGCTGGCAAATGACTGGCTACAAATAAGGACCTTTTTGTCTGCAGAGTCAGTTGTTAAATATTTAACAGCACATCCCTACGTAAATTTGCAGAATTTACAGTTACTAAATTAGTCAAATCAATAGGAGTTTTAATGAGACTCCTAAAATGAGTAGCTAATATATGACAATCACTGGACTAGGCCCTATACATGTATTTGTAGTCCTGAGATATGATTATATACATAAAGTATCTGATGAAATGTTTGGTCATACCACATTACCCGTGATTACCAATTATTGTTAATGCATTAAACTAAATTAGACATAATCCCTGACCCTGAATCTCTGAATAGTTATTTTTCTCATCTTGCTTCTGAAATCTCAAAGCATCCCTAATCAGAGAAACCATCGATAGTCATAAATTTATTTCAATTTTTCCTAGTTTTAGTTTTTAGTTGATGGTTCTTAATCTTACTTGGCAATATATACATTTATGAAATCATTACACTGTGCAACTTAAACTTATACAATGTCATATGTCAATTATATCTCAATAAAACTAAAATAAATATTTTTGAAGTTAGCTTTAGTAAAGCACAAAATAGGTAGAAAATATTCAATTACTTTTATAATTTATGAGAAATTCTTTTCATAGTAACTGTAATAAAATCAGAAAAAGCCAGCATTCAACTTAGTTTCAAGTTAGACTTCTACTCCAATTTAAACATTAGGCCAAAAGTAATAATCAGAGGTTTACTGAAAATGGAAAGTATGAAAGTTCTCCATCCATCCAGTGGTCAGCATTATGTTGAAACATAGTAGGTGTTAATTAAGTTGATTAAGTGCAGAATGAATTAATGCTCCTATGCTCACCCCAAAATAGTAAAAAATCCATGCTTACTTGAAATTTAACCAATCCCTGACTTGCAGTTAGAACACAGTACAATCTCTTCATAAGTTAATCTTACTTATCTATATAAATAAAAACAGATCTATAGGCTTGGCTCAAAACAAGTTATACCAGATTAAAATAAATAAATAATTCAATAGAATATATACTATTGGAACATCATTTCAGTAAAAATGAAAAAATATAGAGATTATGACACATCTATTATTCTTTTTTCCAGTTATGACCATTTTCATGAAAGTACAACTCTACTGATAAATATAGGATAGAAAATTGACAATATTTTTTGTATATCTAAAGTTTTTTGTAAGTCACATCATTAGACAGTGCTTATATCTCAACAAAACTGGAAAAAAGAAAATATCCAAAAAATTACAAAGAAAGGTATTTTCAATTATAAATGATCTCTTTAGATGTAGTCTTATTTGTTTTATAGGTAGAATATAATAAAGAAACTGAAGGTGAATCAGAGTGTACCCCACATACCTTTTTAAACATTTTTTTAAGTAAACTTTATGCCCAATGTGTGGCTGAACTCACAAGAGTCACATGCTCTACTGATTTAGCCAGACAGGAGCCACCCATACCCCACATACCTTGAATTGAAAGAATGTAATTTTTCTGTGCTTTTCCCTCCATATTTGATGCAATGCATGTATAGTTTGCACTATCTGAATGTTGAGACCGGGCGATTTGGAGTTTGCTACCTCCAGACAAAATATGTACTTCAAGTGAGTCAGAATTTTCTAGAGGTGAAAACAAAGCAAAACAAAACATAAAAAGCTCTTATTTTAACGTCTCTGCAATTCACCATAATATATCTTATTTTATGTGGCAACTATAGTTCTTAAGTGTTCTTCCTTTGTACTTTCATTTTAAATGGGATACCTCTTGAAAAAACAAGAAAGAAAAATCTCTATGTAATGAATACTATTAGTTATTATTAGTTATCATTATTAGTTACTAGTAATTAGACTTTCTGAAGTAAACACAGCTATAAGCATAGTACTGAAAATGTACTAGTTTCTTCATTAGTAAATTAAGGGCAAAAGAAAACAAAACAAAGCACAGCTATATTACCGATGGGCTTGTGGTTCTTCAACCAGGCTATCGTGGGAGGCGGGATTCCAGTGGCATCACATGTTAAGGTCACAGGATTGCTGATCGTCTCAACAACCACTTCATTTTCAGGCCCTTCGATACTGGGTGGCACTGTGAAAAGACAGAAGAAAATGTTGTGTCCTCATTAAGCTAATTCAGGACACTTTTGCATTTGCACATCTGGGGGAAAAAGAGCTGTATTAGAGGCAGATGCTCACCATATACATTGAGGTGGAAATTTTTATCATCCCGTCCTGCTACATTTATAGCTCTACATACATACTGGCCTGTGTCAGATACCTAAAAGAAAAAGATACTATTGTATGTGCTCCATTAAGTTACAGATGACCAATCACACTGTTCGCGTGTAGATTAAATCATAAGTCATCTTTATGCTCCAATGCCCAGTTCTTTTTTCTTTTTTTTAGTTTCATTTATTTTGAGAGAGACACCATGAATGGGGGAGAGGGAGAAAGAGAGGGAGAGATACAGAATCCCAAGGAGGTCCGCACCATCAGCACAGAGCCTGATGCAAAGCTCCATCCCAGGGACCATGAGATCATGACCTGAACCAAAACCAAGAGTTGGATGCTTAACCGACTGAGCCACCCAGGTACCCCTCCAATGTCCCAATTAATTGCCTTCTACAATCCTGCTTTTAATAAATAAATAAATAAATAAATAAATAAATAAATAAATAAATAAAATTTTAAAAGATAAAGAAAGAAAGAAAGAAAAATAAGGTCAATAGCATTGATGATGCTGTTTTTAAATAAGAATTATTTGTCACTGCAGTAAAGGGAATGCAACTGCCAATGCTTTCTTCCACAATCCCACCAAGGAGTCATGACACATGAACAAGAATAAAAGATGCACCTCAGCTTCCTTGATCTGCAGCATTTGTCCATCTGCTAAAATCTCCAAGCGAGCGGATTCTGTTATCATCTGCCCATTCTTATACCAGGTGATGACTGGAGGGGGCACGGCGTTCGACTCACACTCCAGTGACACTGAGGTCCCCTCTCTCACGTTAACTACAGAAAGAGACTCACTGCCATGATCTTTAATGCTTGGGGGCACTGAGGGAGGGAAACAAGAGCAGAAGGATTTTTTTTGTTTTTTCATTAAGATGCTGAGATATAAAATCTCTACTACTAGTTTAAAAACGAAAGAATTTTATGAGGAGAATAAAGACAAACCATAGACAGTCAGGGAAACTTTTTTCTTGCTTTCACCAGCTTGGTTGATAGCAATACAAGTGTATTCACCACCATCAGATACCTTGGCCCGAATAATTTGCAGAGTTCGACCACCTGTGGGCAAATACAATGCAAACTGAAGAGCGGCATAGAGGCTGTTTTATTTTTATTTTATTTACTTAGTTTTACATGTTTATTTCTTTTTGAGAGAGAGAAAGAATATGCAGAGGGGCAGAGAGAAACAGAGAGAGAGAATTTAAGCAGACTCCACACTGTTAGCGCAGAGTCTGATGTGGAGATCGAACCCACGAACCATGAGATCATGACCTGAGCAAAAATCAAGAGTTGGACGCATAACCCACTGAGCCACCCAGGTGCCTCTAGCAGTTGTTTTAATAACTATTTCTGTCAGTAAGATAAACGGCAAAATATATCCTTTTTCTAACAGTGAGATTTCCTATTCAAAAGCAAAGAACTAAATTGAATTGAGTGTCTTCGATCCCTCCTTTCCCTTTGATTTCAGTATTTATTCTACTTCCTTATAAAGGAAGAAATTCAGAAATTTTTTCTCTCCAGTAACCATAGAGAGTAGAACTGTTTGATACAGTTCTAGCAAGCACACAGTAATTACACTATAGTCAAGATATGTTAAATCTCCCACAGTGTAGAATTGTCTGTTGGTCTATTTATCTATCCTCAAGGAGCTTTAGGATTGATTAAAAACAACCACTGATTTTATCCAATGAAATCACCCTTTTACTAGTCTATCACCCACAAGGAGTCTATCACCCGCAGGTTGTTCCTAAATGTCACAATTTCTTGAAAGTAGACCTTGTTACTATACATTCTCACTAAAACCATAAATCTGTACAATGTTATCCTAATGGCCCCAAATGGGTAAAGAGAGGCATTTAATGTGAACAAATAAGAGGAACAAGATAGGGGGGCCTGGGTGGCTCAGTCAAACATCTGACTTCGGCTTAGGTCATGATCTCACAGTTCATGAATTTAAGCCCCACGTGGGGCTCTCTGCTGTCAGCATGGAGCCTGGAACCTGCTTCGGATTCTCTGTCCCCCTCTCTCTTTGCCCCTGCCCTGCTTGCACACTCAATCCTCCTCTGTCAAAAATAAATAAACATTAAAAAAAAAAAAGGAACAAGACAAAAGTTTGGGAAAAGACTAAGTTGATGCCATTTGTATTGAGAAAAGTGAGAAGGTTTTGCCTACCTTTTAAGAGTAATAACTTCCTTACCAGGCACAATGAGAGCATTTGTATTTAGCTTGATAGGCTGTTCATTCTTGAGCCAGCTGAGATCAGGAGGTGGAAAACCAGAGACCTCACAGGTCAAAGAGATGAAATTGTTCACCACAACAGTGAGATTTTCAGGGTTAGGACCGATGACACTTGGAGGAACTATAAAAGTAAACATATTAAAAGTGAAATCTCATATTATCAGCAATACATATTCCAATTTGTTAATATAAGCCTGATCACCAGTCTGCTAACACATTGACTTAATGATACTGTTATTTTGCTGTGTTTCTTCTAATTCCCTAATGCCCTCATCAAACTAATTTCCATCAGTTTTGTTTTTCCCAATTGAAAGAGGATACTAGAATTTTCAAAGACAGAATTATTGTGCATTTTATGTATAAAATGTAGCAGGCAATTCCTAATATGGTTTTGTTAATGTACAAAGAAAGACCTAACAGCACTTTTTATTCAGTACATTTGAATATTCTTGTATTTAATATTACATTTTTATTTAAGGATTTATCTTAGTGCGTATAGCAACAGTAAAGTAGAAATTTAATTTTAGGGTGTCTATCAACAAATCATACAGGTTATTTTGACGATGTAAATAAGTGACTTTCAAGATGAGCAGAAAATTTAAGAAATAAACAATGTTATGGTTTATTGTTCAAAACAAAAAAAAAGATTTACAAAAGCAAAAGCAGTGCAAAGAAAAAGTGGAATAAAAAAGAATAGGATTAATAATGCAATGCTATTTATGCATATTAAAACATATGTAAATGGAATAGATTTTTATAAGAATACACAGACATAGATGGTATAACATCTTAACACATTCGAATGGTTTTCTATGAAAGGAGAGGGTAAACAGGAGCAAGAAATGGGCATAAAAATGAACTGATTAATAAATAAAAGTAAAAATGGGTCTTGTTGAGGCCAATGATGAGAGACATGAATGCAATTAACAGAACACTCATTATATTAAGATGAAGGTCTTAAAACAACATCAAAAACAAAAGCAAAACATCAAAAAGGCAAAATTTCTTTTACTATCACATGGTTGTTTATTTTTCACCCACTAATTAATTTTAATATTCATTCATCATTCATTTATTAGACATTTATTAAATATTTACTGTATTCCAGACATTGTGCTAAGTGCTAATGCAGTGTGAAAATGTAATAGATAATGCCCACATAGAGTTAATAGTTTGACATTAAAGACAGACATTGAACTAAAAATAACAGCTAACATTTTTTTGAATGGATATGCTGTGTTCGGCACTGTTCTAAACACTGCACAAATACCATCACACATACATTTCACATATACTATTGACTCCCCATACAACCTTATGTGTTAAATACAGTTCTTATCCTCATATTAGAGATAAGGAAGTGGAGACAGAAAAGTTGACATCTTGCCTAAGGCTTCACAACTAGTTACTGGAAGAGACCTAAAGACTGTTGTCTGGCTCAAGAGCCCTTATTCTTAGCCACTGTTCTATAGTGCCTCGTAATTACAAATGTGATGAGAGTCAATCAGAAGAGTGGGTAACAACAGGGAACTATCCTAATCTGGGGATCAGGAGGAGGAAGTGACATTGAAGAAGATACTGAAATAAATACGAACAAGAATAAGTTAAGTGAAAGACAGAAAATGGGTGTACTTCCAGAAAGAAGGCACAGCATATACAAAGGTCCAAGTGGAGAAAAGAACACAGCACCTAGAAGACTAGCGTGACCAGAGTTTGAAGAACAAAGTAGGGGAGATACACAGAGAATTAAAGGACTAAGCAAAGGTAAGATCTTTTTTTGTTCATTTTTTTTTAAGGTTTATTTATTTTTGAGAGACAGAGATAGAGCACAAACAGGGGAGGGGCAGAGAGAGAGGGAGACACAGAATCTGAAGCAGGGTCCAGGCTCTGATCTGTCAGCACAGAGCTCGCTGTGGGGCTCAAACTCACGGACTGTGAGATCAAGACCTGAGCCAAAGTCAGACACTTAACTGACTGAGCCACCCAGGCACTCCCAAAGGTAAGATCTTATAAGGTCTCTGGGACCCATTCATTAAGAATGCTGAAATACAGCCTCAAGAATGGGGAGCTGAAGAGTGTTTTAATCAGAAATTAAGATACCAATCTGGCCACCGTGGAGAGAACTAATTATGAGGCTAGAAGGGATTCAGAAAGGCCAGTGAGGAGACCAGTGCTGTAAAATGTGTGACAGATGTTGGTAGCTCTGCCTGGGATGGTGTCAAAAAGGATTAAGAAAAGTGAATGGATTTACGGACATTTCATAGAATTTTTAGGACTCGATGTTTTGAGGATAAAATTTAAGGAAGAGGAGAAGGAGTCAGGTATGACACCCAAAAGGCAGGGTATAAATAAGGGGTATAGGTGTCACAAAAGCCAAAGAGAAGAGTGTATTTGAAAATGATAGTGGCAAGAATGTCAAATGCACAGAAATAAAAACGGTAAATCCAGGAAGTGCCTCTTGGACATAAGGATGTCATTTGATGAATTCAGTGAGCAGTTTCATTGGTGATGTGAAGGTGAAATTTGGAATACAGTGGTAGAATGAGTGAGTGGGAGTGAAGAAATGGAGACATTAAATATATACACTTATTAAAAAGGCTTGTTTTGAAATTGGGGAGAAAGCGAGGGAGGCAGCTGAAGGGAAAATTTAAGTCCAAGGGGAATATTTTGTTGTTGTTTAAAAATGGAAGATATAAGTAAATTTAAGTGCTGTTGGGAAGGAGCCACAAAGAGGGAGAATTTCAATATTCATGAGAAAGAGAGGAGATGATGAGATTTTGGAGGAGGCAGTGGACAGGGATCTAGAGTCAAGTTAGTCTTTGGCCTTTGGAAGGTAGAGGGATGCTTCGATCTTCTGTGGTAATGGGGAAAGAAGTGGCAATAACAGATGGTGGTAGTATGCTCCATTTGATGGTAGGAATTTGAGGTGGTTTCTGGGCTGTGCCTTCTCTTTTCTCTGTAAAACAGGAGGTGAGGGCATTTACTGACAGAAAGCGAGAGGGGGCTGTTTATGGACTGAATGTGTACATACCCAGCCTTGTCCTTCCACTCCCAATTCGTATACTGAAGCCCTGACCCTCACTGTGGCTGTATTTAGAAATGGTACCCTTAAGGAAATAATTAAGCTTAATGGGGTTGTAAGGGTGAGGCCCTGATATTAAGGATTGTTGTCCCTACAAGAAGCGACATCAGAGAGTTTCCTTGCTTTTCTGGCCATGTGTGCTCAGTGAAAAGGCCTTGTGGGGACAAAGTGGCTAAAGCAAGCCAGCAAGAACCTTTACCAGAAAGCAAACCCTGATGGAACCTTGATTTTGTACTTTCCAGCCTCCAGACAGTGAGAAAATTAATTTCCCTTGTTTAGGTCACACAGTTTCTGGCATTTTGTTATGGCAGCCCGAGCCCGCTAAGCCAGGGGTCATCTGAAGAGAGGGATGAAGGTGAGAGAGAGTCACTAGGGAGCAGACATAAGAGGAGGAGCCCAGGCAGTATGGAGAGCCCAGTTCAAGATGATACCTATCAATTTATAGGCACTGATGTTCCTGACTCCAAGAGTTCCTCCAGCCATGATTAGCCACCTAGGTGCAGGTATGATCAGCTGTGGAATTTACTGAGAGGTAACACAGCAAAATAGCTAAGTTTAAAACCTCTAGAATGAGACTACCTAAGTTAAAATCCTGGCACTGTATTTGCCAGTTCTGTAACTTTGGGCACGTAACTTAATCTCACTAGACCTCAGCCTTCTCATCTGTAAAAGAGGTATAAAATGGTACCAACCACCCGGGATTATTGAGATAACTAAGTGAAATAGCATACGTAAAAACTTGGCACAGCACCTAGTAGGTATCAAGCGGAAAATATGTTGTGTTGTTAGATGCAGAGCTGAGCTTTTACTGAACAAGAGCAATAAAAAGACCAAGAGAGGTGGCTGAAATGCTCTTCCATTAACAGTTAAGCTGGACACGAAGGAGAGTGAACATAGAGAGCTGAAAACCCAAGGGCCCGCAGACAGAGTCCAAAAGAAGCAAGCATTGTTGTAGTGGGATATAACAAGTGGTAAGGTTTTAAGTGAAGATAATTTAAATTATGTCTCTCCAAAATGAATTTTCTAATTGTAAGTATGGGTTCCTGACTGTAATTGGGGTTCAAAGTATCATTAACTGGTGAACGAGGAAACACCCTCCCAAACTCCAGTCCTTAAGGGTAAACTCTAGTGGCTGCCACCTCTCCAGGTAGCAAGGTTCCCACTTCAGGTGTTTTTGCTATGCATTAGGAAGAAGCAATGGGGGGCGTTAACCATCAGACTTTGGCTCAGGTCATGATCTTGCAGTTCCTGAGTTAGAGCTGTGCTGACAGCTCAGAGCCTGGAGCCTGCTTTGGATCCTGTGTCTCCCTCTCTCTCTGCCCCTTTCCTGCCTGCACTCTCTCTCTGTCTCAAAAACAAATAAACATTAAAAAAATGACTTAAAAAAAGAAGGGGCAATGGATATGAAAAAACACCAACTATTTATTTTGCAACTACAACAACTATAGATAGGTTCAGGGAGACCAAGATCTGTAAGAAATAACTATTTGCCTATAACATCTATAATAAAGTTGCAGGATTGGGGGTGAAGATACAGACATAAAGATAACTAACACAAGGCAATATATGTAATTGCTACAATGGGGGTTTTGATCACATGGAGGAGGAAAAATTAATTCTGCTTTGGGAATCAAAAAATAATCAACATTTTTATTTTCAACATTTACTCTACTGCCCTTTACAGATTAGAATGTATGCTTTCACAATGATCATATTTATTTAATTACTCCTGAGAATTCACAGCACATTGTTTTGTGTTTTGCTTAGATGTACTAATTAAAAAAAATTGTGAAGATATTTATTAAGCACCTACTGTGTTTTACCCATTGTGCTAGGTACTGGAAATCCAAAGATAAAAATGTTTCAAATATTTGTTACAGAAACACCAAACGAGGCTGGACGCCAATATTCCCTACAAATCACACCAAGGAAGAATATCCATGATGCTAAATAAAAGTATTTTGGAGGGAGAAATTTTTCATGAAATGTCAAATTTCAGCTATTTCCAACATGGGCTAGAATTCTGTGTGTGCATCCCACATGCAAAGGAAATCTTTTACGATGATTGTTCACCATTTCCAATTTAATATTCCCAAACAGATGTGGGTCATGAAAATAGGATTAATCATTTGCAGTTGACATCCAACTGCTTTCTTTTTTTCCACACTTGCCTAAATAGTATCTCAATAGCTTTTTACCACAAAATTAGTATTTATGCAGTGTCTAGCATATAGGTGTACTGATGGATTTTGAGAATTATTTAACTACCCAAATGACTTTTTCTTTTCTAGGGAGTATACCTAATGGTACTAGAGGATATAACTCAACATGAATTCTACTTTTGAGGACAGAAACTGGTTCTGATCAGGGTTAGTGGGTAAATTTTTATAAGTAGAAGAGCTATATTTGGGTCTAACTTCATAAAAACAAAAAATTGGGGAGAGTTTCAAATTTTGATCCTTTTTTTCACTTTCAAAGTAACTAGTTTATCCTAAGGGACTGAAATAATATAATAACAGGCTTCCTAGAAGATCTGTGCTTTATAATCCTACTGGTTGTGATGGGAAGAACATAGGAGATTGAATAAATGCAGACTCCACACATTGTTCAAGTGAAAAATACAAAAGAAGTCCACATAATCCAAAACACAGTTTTCGTGCTTTTTCCAGCGTATGCTAAGAAACGTTATTGGAACTGAGCTCTTACCGTGAACATTGAGGTTAAAATATTGTTTGGCACTCCCAGCTCTGTTCTCAGCAATACACACATACCTGCCGATATCTGTTATTTGAGTGTTCAGAATCTAAGGAAAAAGATGAAGACATTTCAACTGAAACTTTTAATAAAGCAACTTTTCATATTCATCATTATGTTTCAGAATAAATATCACATACCTTTTCTGATTAATACCAGATGAGCACAAGAAAAAGAAATTTTTGTGCATAATAGTGCTGATGCCAGCTTTTATTAGGTCAATCAAATATTTATTTACAAAGATTTCCAATCAGAAAAGGCAAATTAAAAGAATTAATGTTTATTTATTTTTGAGAGGTGGGGGTGTGGAGGGGCAGAGAGAGAGGAAGACACAGAATCTGAAACAGGCTCCAGGTTCCAAGCTGTCAGCATAGAGCCGGACGCAGGGCTTGAGCCCATGAACCGCGAGATCATGACCTGAGCCTAAGTTGGATGCTTAACCAACTGAGCCACCAAGGCACCCAAGAAAAATATACACATGGCTATTAGTGAACAGCAACTTGGGATTTTTATGTGGTTTTCATTATTTATTACCAATTCTTTACTAATACAGGGGAAGTGTTGATCTACAGGGAACCTTACACCACCTGGGATTTTATCATCAGAAATAGACTACAGAAAGGATTATAATAATTTACTTATAATGTGGTTTTTATCACAAGGTCTGTGTTGTAGTAAATTTAGGGGTGTGCATGTGTCAAAAGTACAGACAATTTTTGTAAGAATTCACACAAAAGTGTAATAGTGGCCACCTCTGAAAGACAAATACCATACGATTTCACTCATATGTGGAACTGAAGAAACAAAACAAACGATCATAGGGAAAACAGAAAGAGGCAAACCAAGAAACAGACTCAATTCTAGAGAACAAACTGATAGTTACCAGAGGGGAGAGGGGTAGGGGGATGGGTTAAACAGAGGATGCAAATTAAGGAGGGAACTTGCTGTGAAGAGCACTGGGTGTTGTACACAAGTGTTGAATCACTAAATCATATGTCTGAAACTAATATCACCCTGTATGTTAACTAACTGGAATTTAAATAAAAACTTAAAGAAAATAGTGGTCCCCTCTGGTAGGGAGTATAGAATAAAGAATTTTATTTTACATTCTTCTTATGGTTAGTTATTTTTATAAACATAATATTTACAAACCAACAAAAGTATCTTTTAAAAGTGAAAAAGACTTCTTATAAAATACAAAGTGAAACAGCTTTTTAAAAATAAGATTTTTTTCCCAAAAATAAATAAACGTTGAAAAAAAAATTTAAACAAAAAAAAAAAAAGGGGGGGGGGCGCCTGGGTGGCGCAGTCGGTTAAGCGTCTGACTTCAGCCAGGTCACGATCTCGCGGTCCGTGAGTTCGAACCCCGCGTCGGGCTCTGGGCTGATGGCTCGGAACCTGGAGCCTGTTTCCGATTCTGTGTCTCCCTCTCTCTCTGCCCCTCCCCCGTTCAGGCTCTGTCTCTCTCTGTCCCAAAAATAAATAAACGTTGAAAAAAAAAATTAAAAAAAAAATAAAAATAAGATTTTTTTACTTTTACCTGAAGAATTCTTCCATTAGATAGAAATTTATGATGCCCATTTTCTAGCAAGGGCTGTCCATCTTTTTGCCAGGAATTCTTTGGTGTGGGGCTGCCACTGGATAAACACTCCATCAATGTCTTCTTATTCACCAGCACGGTGACCTCTTCCGGAAGGTCACTACTTGCTCCCTTAATAATCGGTGGCACTAATAAATGATTGCAACAAAAAGATAATGACAGGAGATAAGGTCTTTTCTTAGTTATTCTAATTTTGTGGCCGTTTTCAAAAGTATGGCATGATAACAGAAGAGCAAAGTTGAAGAAGAAACATTTTACACCAATAACTTAGGGTGATGATAAAAATGGTGTGAATTTGGGTTTACCTATCCTGGACTAACCTCTTCCACGATTTTCATTCCCATTTAGCTCAATCCCAATCCTTCTCCAAATTATCTGACCTTGTTTCTCTCTCAGCCCCTTCCACTATGCCTTCTGGGTTTTCAAGCATACATATAAGTAGAATCTGCATGAATGAATATTTAAGTCTGGTCACCTAGACAAGCCAGATCAATTATATCTTTAAAGTGTATTTGGAATGTACAGATTTGGTTTCATTTTACAAGGGAATTATCTGGGCTTCTTAAAGTGTGTTTCTGCAGCCTCAGTGCCCATGGTATCAGCATCATCTGGGAGTGTGGTTAGAGACAAATTTGGGGGGTCCACTCAGACCTCTTCAATGGGCATCTTTAGAGAGGCCAAGAAATTTGTTCAGGTGATCTTGATGTACACTAAAGTTTTAAGAGTCACATTCTAGATTTTCCTACATATATTCATTTGCATTTAAAATAATACCACAGAATCCAGGTGCATACCTATCTTATGTTAGACTAGTCCATTATGAAAAATCACATTACCCATAAAATTTTAAAAAATGGAAATGTTTCATAAACTAGAAACACATGTATTGGCTTGCTGTTGTAAATGTAGAAAATTTATCTTCAAAGTGAATAATCATTTTATTTTATTTGGAAAGCTTAGCTATTTTGTTTCATTCTCTTACAATGTACCATAACTTTAGCAATCAGTAAAGACTATATATTTAATGTAGACACAGTCCTGTGGTATTTGGGTCTTTCAAAAACTAAACTGAAAGTCTGTAAAGAAAATAACCAAGGCCACAAGGTACATATTAGAATTTCAATGTTACTTTAAATGCAAATTTCCACATTCAAAGTTATATGATTTTTACTATACTCTAGATAACATAAAATATAACTTGAACTGCAGATTAGTAAAAACTGAACTTGAACTTCAGAGTAAATGCGCCTGTCACTAACCCCAATACCAGGAAAACTAAACAAATGGGATGTTGGGACATAAAGATTCTATGTTTTCCTCAACTTCTGCCTGGGGCTGAACCATCAGGAGGTCCTGGAGGTCCCAGAGGTCCAGAGCTCTTTCTTTGACCTGCTCCTCCAGCTGTGTTGACCCATCAGCTGGCTTACACCATTCAGAATCATTCTCAGTAGAGAACCTTGGAGTAGCACATAGAAGGTGAGCCTCAAACACTGTGAAACATCCCTAATTTAGACAGAATTTTGGGTACAGTTTCTATTTTTTGTTTTGTTCCAGCTCTCTAAGCTTATCTCCATCATGCTGTGCAACTTCCTCTTAATTAAAATAGCCTGAAGGGATGAACATCTACCTTTGAGTACTCACCCCCCAGGTTCCATTTCAATTTAACTGACTCCCAGTCCTTCCCAATACCCCATTATCTTGCTTCTTTATCAGATTCTTCCACTGTGCCCTAAACTCTTTCCAAACTTAGGTCAAATTAAGTCATGTGATCTAGGATACTCCTTCACTCTTCTTGGTGATGTTAGTACTGATTTTCTTTTTTTTCTTATCACTATCTCATAGACTTTAAGATCTATCTTGATGACCCATCCAACCCTAATTAGTTCATCTCTATTCCATGTCAGCCAGTCCTAGACAGCCATACCTTGGACCACTCAATATTAACACCTCTTCCCTTTGCAAGTTATAAGCTCCCTGAAGAAGGACCAATGTCTAGGATATTCACTACTATGTCCTTAGTGCCTGGCACATAATTGAGCAATCAACAGATACTTGTCAAATATATGAATTTAGGACTCTAGTGTTCTTTCTTCCACCTATTTTCAGGCTTCCTTCCTAAGCTGCTCTTTGTTTGCACTGAAAACTCTAGCCTTTCTAATCTTTCCTCACTTATAATCAACCCATCAGCTAAATTCCATCATTTTCCCTCTTGCCCTGCCCAGGCCTCATAGGGGTCATTTTGGTGATGCTCTGTCTCACTAGTTTCCGCCCTCCAGTGCTTCCACAATATATACCTGTTTACTTTGTGGCACAACCCCGCCCCACCCAGATAGAGCACACTAATTATTATTATTATTATTATTATTTTACCTCTACCTCCAGGTTACTAGGGATGCTGTGGAAGGAAGGGTGGCTGCAGAAAGGAATAACTGAGCCACACGGCTCTAATTTCAACAGTTGACTGTCCATCACATCCTCTATAGTGGTAATCACTAAACTTCTCTGTTTTCTGCAGACCCAAACACCCCTGCCACTGTTTTTCTTGCTCTCATACTTAATGAAAAGGACTAAAGACATTTGATATGCATTTCCCCATTTCTCTCCTAACCATTCCAGTGAATGGCAATTCATTACCACGAAAGGCTAATTAACCCCTCTTGGTTCCTAGATTGAATTTTTCACTGTTCTAGCGTCTTGGTCCATCAATTCCTGCACACCACCCTCCCCCATCCACACACACACTTGAAATTTTAATTTGTCCCGTTCTGTTGGATCACCTTCTGTGGTCTATAAGCAAGCTCAAATCTTTCTTAAATATGTTTTCTCAAACAAGCTGTTTGTCCTAAAATTCTACTCCATTTCTTCCATCCTCTGCAAAATGTCTTAACAGTACTCTATATTTGTTTTCTTTCTGATTAGTTGCTCAAGATTAATCCTTTTGTCCTGTGGCTTTCTTTGTACCATACCACAGTATCTAAATCAATCTTTTGAATCATATCAATGCTTTCTTAGTTTTAAAGCCAAATGGACTTTTTCAGTTTTTCTTTTCTTAAATTTGCTCTAGCGGTCAATACTAGATCCATTTCTTGGTAACCGTTTCCATGCCTTGGATTCTGTGATAGAATAGTATGTAGTTTACTGCTTTTCATGAACTTCTCAGATTGTTTCTTCTCTAACTCTGTTTTCCTTTTCCTTTTCCCTACTTGTTAACAATCCCACCACAAACTTCTTTTCATCTTCTCCTACTCTATCTATAAGCCTTGCTGTTGGAAATCTCATGCCCTTGAATGTCACCTGTTTGTGGATAACTATCAAATCTACATTCTTAGTTCAGTCTCTCTCTGTGCTGAAGTTCCTTATTTCCAACAACCCTTTCAATATTATACCTAGGTATCTTTATCTTGTAACATGCCAAATTCAACATGTCCAAAACAAAATTGACTTCCTTCTTCCCAAATAATGTTGTTTTCCTACATCTTTTATTTTTATTATTCTTGCCACCATTGTCTTAATCACTCAGAATAAAATCTAAACTCTTTCATGCTGATGGCGTCCTGTACATTCCCACTGCCACCTCTCTAGATCAGTCTCTTCTAATGGAAGCAACTACTTGTTTCTGCTTCTAGTGACATCACCTCTCTTTTCTCTTCAAGGTACAATACTTTTTCCATTCTCAGTTCATGCATTCAGATGGAGATCACTGCAGTCTCAAGATAGGCACACAAACTAGGCCTTAAACAGCCCGCTTAGCTGCTATGATTGGTTCAGAGGTAGAAATGTGATTCATGCTTGGCCAATTAAAGAAAGCCATGAAAATCCAATTCTAGGACTTCAGATGTAAATACCAAGAAAGGCTTTCATTTGGATGTGAAATTAGAAAGTTGTAAGAGTAGAGCTCCTGGGGGCCAACTTGTCAATCTGGGGGATCCCCTCCCCACCGGAGAGTGATGCTAGTAGAAAAAAACAAAACCAAGAGAAAGAGGAAGGTTAAATCTGCTTGACCTCTTTTGAGCCACAGAAATCAGTTATGATGTAAGTCAGATCTACCCTGGGACTCTTTCGCCTTCTGAGTCAATGAATTCTCTTTTTTTTAGTTGAAGCCAGTTTGTTACCTGACACTTCAGGAGTCCTAACTAATGTGTTCTCAATTTGTATAAGATAATTAATTCCTCAGTAGCACTATCACTTTCTGATTATCTTTACAGTCTTTAAAGTGCTCAGTGCAACATCGTGCAAACATTAGTTCCTCCAAAAATTTTTTTGAGTGAAAGAATGCACAACAAACAAAGACTCACAGAGTACACGAACGTCATACTGAAGGGAATCTTCTCCGGCCTCATTCACAGCCACACATGTATATCTCCCTGCATCTTCTACTTTAGCTCGAGGAATCTGCAACACTCGCCCACCTGAAAACAGATCCCAATATACTTACTTCTCTAAATCCTAGAGTGAACACTGGTCATAAACAGAGATGCGGTTTTTCAGGTCTAATGACTTCCTTACATTTTCTTTCAAGGTTCTTATTTCATCTAATGGTTCAGTTTTAATCTGACATACCATTTTTATAACAAACACTGCATTATTGATAAGTGATCCAATATATGAATCACATCTCCTGAGAGACAAATAGCTCGTGTTATTTCTTCCCAAGAGGGTAATGTTGCTCTGTCTCATCATATTCCATGTGGAATGTTATTATGTAGTGACTTCTTAATTTTACAGTTTTGAACATATGTAAAAGAAGTTTACAATGTTTGAGGCAGGTACAGGTTTGAGAAAGTAAGAGCCAGAGATGCAAAAGTTATAAAGTATATTATAATACATACAGATTTAAAAGAATAAGTGCATATTTTTAAAACATTTCACAGATATATTTTCAAACTCAAAGTTTCAATAATTGTGTAACAAATTTTTACCTATGTTTACCATTTATATTTCATTCCACTTATTTTAGTTCTCTCTATATATACTTTATTTATTTATTTATTTATTTATTTATTTATACATACATACATACATACATACAATCTTTTTTCTGAACCATTTGAGAGTAAGTTGGAAACATGGTGCCCTTTTCCCCCTAAATATTCATAAATCTGTATTTCATAAGAACAAGAATGATCCCTTATATAATCATAGTACAGTGATCAAAATAAGATTTAAAATCAACACAAAACTACTATTGAACTCACAGTTCGTATTCAAATTTCATTATTGTTACAATCTTTTATAAAAATTTTCCTCCAAGCCTACATCCAATTTCAGATCATGTATCACAACATTTAGCTAACATTCGTATTTAGTCACCTTTTTAAAAATTTTTTCAAGACAGTCTTTTATTTCATTGAAATCAAGTTTACAGGCCATGGACTACACTGACCTTAAGTGTACAATTTGGTAAATTTTGACAAGCTTCTTTGAATGTTTGTTAAAAGAGAAGCCTTGAAAAGGTTATTAATTCCACAACAATTTAAACATCTTCTTTTCCATCAATAAATCATGCAATAACTAAAATATTTGAAATTAATAATCATAACTATTGATTTATGATAAATGCATTTAATAAAGTGAATAGCAACTATTTGCAAGCAGATTTTAGAATTTATCATTAATAATGTGTAGAAACTGAACTGATGATCTCCTCACACTATTAGAGACATGGAGTGTGAAGGAAGCCAAAGAACTTCTTAAGTTGATAGAATGATCCTGTAGCAGATCTGAAAATAACCTAAGGTATGCCAGCCCATTGTCAAATTCTCAGCCTACACTCTTAGCTTGAAGGTTCACAGATACGAGGGGCATTTGGCAGCTTGTGTCAGCTAAATTACATGGCCAGAAAGCTGATCAACTCAACTGAACTAATAAATAAGGAGAAACACACTTGGCAAAGCCCCCACATTTCACTCGGTTCATAGCCATCATTACCTGGTAGAATCAACACTCTATCGTTGGAGGTCAGAGGGCGGCCATCTTTGTACCATGTCAGTGTTGGGGGAGGAGCAGCATTTGTTTCACAGTAAAGGGAAATGGGATTGTTGATGATCACATCCTTGGCTTCACCACTCCTGCCAGCATCCAGCATGTTTCCTATTTCCCAGAGTTTCTGAAAACTTGGAGGAACTATGGAGGAAAGGCATGACATGTTAGACACATGTGAATGCTCGGGTTAATTAAACAAAGATCTTGCCTGTATTTTCACAAGAATGACTTGTAAATGTAATAAATTAGACAATGCGAAAATATTTTCCAGTACTTACACATCTACCAACTCGAGTCCTGAGCCAAAAAATGTAATAGACAGGAGTCAGAGTTGGTTTTCATGTGGAGGAACAAGAAATATGGGGCTCAAAATGCCATGCTCATGCTTTGCTCTCCCTGTTAAAGGTCTTAGAAGATGAAGAGGCCTATTTTCAGGGAAGACATGCCATAATATGCATGGCTAGGAATATGATCATAGTGGGAAAAACTAAATTTTGAGGAACCATTAAAAAAATTCCAGCTCAACAGAGATCATTTGCCAATGATTTGTCTTACTAAGAAGACTAAAGAAGTTATGCAATCAGGATTAATAACTGCATTAGCAAAAATAATAGGGCATTCTCAAACATTTCTGAGGGACAAGCATGAACTTTCTAGAAGGCAATTTTCCTGCACATCAAAAGTATTAAAAAAGTGTATAACACTTGACCTAAAATTTCCACTATTAGTAACTTATGAAAAACCACAGATGTCCAAAAGTTTTATGTATAAAGATGTTCAGTGAAGCATCACATGAGTAGTGAAAACTTGGAAACAACCTAAACATTCAACAATAGAAGTGTAGTTAAATACATATTTTAATACTCAACTGATAAAACGGGTACATTATTAAAGAGCATGTTATAAAAAGCATAAAAGCACAAAAGTAACAATATCAACAACTATAGCAGGTACCACTTCTTTTTTTTTTTTTAATTTTTTTTTTTCAACGTTTATTTATTTTGGGACAGAGAGAGACAGAGCATGAACGGGGGAGGGGCAGAGAGAGAGGGAGACACAGAATCGGAAACAGGCTCCAGGCTCTGAGCCATCAGCCCAGAGCCTGATGCGGGGCTCGAACTCACGGACCGTGAGATCGTGACCTGGCTGAAGTCGGACGCTTAACCGACTGCGCCACCCAGGCGCCCCAGCAGGTACCACTTCTTAAACATTTTTCTAAGAGTTTTACATACTTTTTTATTATTTTATTTTAGAGAGAGAAAGAGTGTGTACGCTCGCACGCAAGCAGAGGAGGGGCAGAGGAAGAGAGGGAGAGGAAGAGGGAGAGAGGGAGAGGGGGGGAGAGAGAGAGAGAGGGAGAAGGAGAGAGAGAGAGAGAGAGAGAGAGGGAGAGAGAGAGAGAGAGAGAGCGAATCTCAAGTAGGATCCATGCTCAGTGTGGAGCCAACATGGGGCTCCATCCCAGGACAGTGGGATCATCACCTGAGCCGAAATCAAGGGTTGGTTGCTTAACTGACTGAGCCACCCTAGCGCCTGAAACTTTTACATATTTTGATATTTAGGAGCCTGACACAGGGCTCAAACCCACCAACTGTGAGATCATGATCTGAGCCAAAATCAAGAGTTGAACTCTAAAATGACGGAGCCACCCAGGAGCCCTTTTAAATTAAGGCATTAATTTCAAAACATGGAAACTAAGGCTGAAAATATTTATGTAACTTGCCCAAGTCAAAAAGTTTGTAAGAGCCTAAATCATTCAATTTCAAGTCTGACCATTTAAAATTCCATACTTTACTACTTTCTTGCCTTCCATGTAAATGCTATCAAACAAAACCTTCATGAAAAAAAATATTAGGGGAAAGCTCATGTAATAGAAAAGTCTGTATCATGTGACCCTGATTTATAAATGAAGTATACCTTCAAAAAGATACCAGAAGGAAACATAAAAATAATAGAAGTAACCCTGAATAATGTATTATTTCTTCCTCAATTTCTCAAGTTCCAGTGTTCAATAATGAATTTTTTTTATTTTCAACAGAAAGATAGGTATTTAAAATAAACCAGTGAGCAGTGGGTGTTATCTGTAAGCCAATTTGACAATAAATTATATTTAAAAAAAATAAAATAAAATAAGTCGAATCTCTTTTTCATTGCTTTGATAGATCATATAAGTTAAATTATACACAATAAGCATCTTATCATTACCTTGTATATTCACATCAAAATCCAGTTCATCTTCACCTGCAATGTTAGATGCTACACAAGTATAGCGTCCAGTATCTGATATTTGAGCCTCCTTTATTTGAAGTGTGTGTCCATTTGCAGCAATAGTAACATGATCATCTGATTTAAGAGGCTGTGATTCAATTATAATAATGTTACCATGAAGTATTCTAACAAATCCTCTAAGAGACCATACAGCTGATACTTTTTAGGATTCTTTAATAAATAAAAATAAATTACATTTGAAATACTCGAGATAACAATAATTTAATTAATTTACTTTAATTAAACTTTTTGAGTAATCACATTTTTATTTGTTGAAAATATTGCTCATATATTTTACATCTGTGCCCGGTTATTTCCGGGTGGTACATTTATATATCGAATCTATTGTATGATGAAAAAACATTTTTACACACCATATCTATCCATGTTGGAAAAAATTATTTATCAGCTGATTCCACATTGTACTAAAAAAGCATATCTTTTACTATAATTCTGTAGAAAATTTCAGAGTTTTTAAATGAAAGATTGGGGGCATGAATATTCTCATTTGATCTAAATATCACTTATTGGTCATTCAGAAACATTATTACTTCATAAATGGAAATTTGTAACCTAGAGATATTTATGTTACAGTGTTTGATTCAGAGTATTACTATACTTATATGGCACACTAACTTACAGATATTTATATTACAATGTTTTATTAATAACATCACCTACACTTAATAGAACATTTCTCGCCTTCTAAACATTTCCATTTACACTAAGTTCCCTCTTATTCCTTCAAGGCTTTAAGCTCCTGGCTCACTGTCATTCTTTCTAATGATACTTTTCTCGTAATTCTTGGTGATTTCAACTCCCACATAGACAGTTATCCAATGCTGTGTGCTCTCAGCTCCCTGACCTCCTCTCCTTTAATTTTTTGTCCCCAATCCTCTCTCAGCCACTCAACCAGTCATACTCGCCCTTGTAATTACCAGTAACCACATCTCTTTATAATCTCACTTTCAAGTTCTCACTCTCTGACCACTACCTCCTAACTTCCTAACTTACTTCCTCTAGCATCCCAACTCCAATAAATTCTTGGTCCCAGGGAAGACTCACACTCCATAGACCTCTTTTCACTGCCACTCACTCTTTTCCTGACCCGGTGAAGGTCTATTATGACAATCGCTCCTTGCATAAGCCCTCAACTCCTTTTGCCTTCTTTCCCTTTATTTTATTTCCCTGGTAAAAGTCTAACCTTGGTTAACACTGGTCTGTCCATTCTGAGCATCCTGTGGTCTATTCAAAGACACCTCTCCAACAACTATGTCCTCTGTCACCTGCATCATCATCAAATTATTTCTTTCCACTGGATGATTTCAATCTGCATACAACATACTACAATTTTCCCCATTAAAAAAAAAATCTCTTTAGAATGTAGCCTAACTCCACATTTTTCTACTCCCCTTTATAGCCAATGACTTTAAAATGTTTTCTACATATGCTGTCTCCATTTCTATGCATCTTTTCTTGAATCTATTCCAATAAGACTTTTACAGTCTCCACTTGACCAAAATGACATTGTCAGAATCACCAATGACATTCATGTTGCTAAATTTACTGGTCAGTTCTCTCAGTTTTTATTTAATTTGTGTTCGTTTTGAAAAACCTTCCCCCCCTCCTATCTTTTGGGGGACTTCACTCTCTGCCCCACAACCTCTAAATGTTGGAGTCCCTGAGGCTTCATCCTCGGACTTCTTATCTATCTAAACTCACTCTCCTATTGATCTTACGCAAAATCTTGGACTCATCTTTGTCTTACAGTTTTCCCTCACATCCTGCTACCACCTTTGTCCAAGTAATTACCATCTCTCTTCTGGACCACTCTCTCTATCTTCTCTCAATATGGAAGCCAATGTAACCCTTTTAAAACCTTAAGTCAGATCATATTGCTCTTGTGTTCAAAATTTTCCAGTAACTTCCTACCAGAATAAAGGCCAACTGGTCTACAAGGCAGTATGATCTGTCTCCCCATTAATCTTTTGCTCACAACTGCTGTGCTCCCATGGATCACTGCACTTCAGCCAAAATGCCTTAGGATGTTTGTCCTTGCTATTCTATCTACTTTAGAATATCTTCCCCTCAGGTATTTTATGTCTGCTTCCTGCATTTTCTTTGAGTTTCTGCTCAAATATCACCTTATCAGTGAGGTCTTCCCTACATAAATAAGAGAGCATATTTACTATTCTTCTTCCTGACTGAATTTTCTCCATAACATTTACCCCATCTGGCACATTATATGCTGCACTGGTTTGTTTATTTAGTGTTTGTCTCCCCAAACTTCACACGAGGAGAGACTTTTGTCTGTTTCCTTCATAGCTGTATCCCCTGAATCTAAATCGTGCCCAGGAAATAGTATGTGCTCAATAAATAATTTCGGAACTAAATCATTATTAACATTATATCACTTAAATAAAAATAATATAATTTAAATTTTCTATGCTAAAAAACCCTTTAAGGCATGAATAAATAACTCAAAGATTCTATTAAAACTTATTGTGGCTAACATGGCCAATGTGTTTGGTGTATTTTCTCAAAAGTGCTGTTTTACTGAAGTAGTGCTGCTTATCAGAAGAATGAAAGAAGAAAGGATATGGAAAACAAAAACTGGTATTTTGGGGGGCACACATTTTAGAGAACCAATGGTAAACCCTGAAAAATTTAGCAGTTTAACTAAAGCATCATAAATGGATCAATTTCAGAGTCTGGATTTGGAACTGTAAATTAACCATTCATTACGATATTTAAAGAAACGAAAATGCCTCATTCCTGGCACGATTCTAGTCTTTAGTCAATGTTTACATGGGTATGTGTTTGTGTGTGTCTGTGTGTGCATGCGTTGTAACTAAAACAAATAAAAAGGTTCTAGATAAAATTAAAAACAAAATAATAAGATTTCAAAGGAGAAAGGAATTGTTTCCAAGCAAACTCATCTAGAATTGATATTGTACCATGAAGTGTACTTGCAGTCAGAAAAGACACTATACACAGAACATGGTGGGAATTCCATATTTTTCCTCTCCAACGGCTTCCAGATGAAGCTGCTTACTTTATAAGAGACAATTTTTTTCTAGCTGCCAGTATTGCAAAATCTCTGTGACCTGAAAAAAAAAAGCTATATCTGTCTGCATCTTAAATCATAACTCTGACTTGAACTTCTACAGCTGGAATTTAACTGACCATTTGGTTGATTATGTGTATAACAGGACAAACAGCAGCTTAGTTATGCCACATCTCTATTAAGCACAGTGTTAACAGCAGCCAAAAAAAGAGTCTATTTTGGTGTCAAAACACTAGCACATTTATCTTTAAAACATGCATGGAAGAAAAGAAGTTGAATGAGAAATGAGGATGTATAGTCTGAAAGTCAGATCACATAATGGAAGGAAGTGTCATTATTTATAGTTTCTCATTGCCCCTAGTTAACTGAATTGGGCACTTAATCATCACAGTTAGCTATTTTTCTTCCTCTTATAATGTAAAACAGGTTACCTTTTGTAAAGAATTAAAGGTCTTCAGAGAAAACTCTGAATAAACTTAGTACCCTTGTTATATCATTTTATTTTATTTATTTTATTTATTTATTTTTTCAACGTTTATTTATTTTTTTTTCTTTCTTTCTTTTTTTTTTTTTTTTTTCTAAATTTTTTTTTCAACGTTTATTTATTTTTGGGACAGAGAGAGACAGAGCATGAACGGGGGAGGGGCAGAGAGAGAGGGAGACACAGAATCGGAAACAGGCTCCAGGCTCTGAGCCGTCAGCCCAGAGCCCGACGCGGGGCTCGAACTCACGGACCGCGAGATCGTGACCTGGCTGAAGTGGGACGCTTAACCGACTGTGCCACCCAGGCGCCCCATTGTTATATCATTTTAATTTGGCTTAGCACTGTTCTGTTTCTTCTCTACAAAGTTTGCTTATGCTGTGAAGCCACAGAACACAAAAACTGTTCCTCAGTGGGAAAGCGGCTGGAGTTTTATAGATGACTGCTAATGTCCACAAAAACAATCCTTCAAACTTTCCAGTGATGGAATAGTGCTAAGATTGTTGAAATGGTTCAATTTCTTAACAGTTTTATATTCTGGGAACATGGGATTGTGCTTGTTATAAGGTGACATTGATTCTCTGAGTTACTGGTGCCTGTTTTTTCCCTTTTTTTTTTTTTTAACTTAATTGGTCATTTTTTGTTTTTAAGAAACTATTCGCAAAGGAAAAAAAAAAATGTGTGACTGGCCTGTCCATCCTTGTACCAGCTGAGAGAGGCAGACGGAATCGCGTAAGCTTCACATTCCAAAGTCAGCGTATTGTTTACTTTGATCTTCACTTCTTTAGGGGAAAGACCTGGCCCCAGTAGGTCCCCTTTATTGATGATGGGTGGAACTGCATGAAAAAATGAATATTCTTAGAGTAAGCACTCGTTCTTTTATATACATGGACTATCATGGAAATCACACCGACAATTACTTAAGAAAACGAGGAAATAACTGAGGCATTTGCTATGCTCTTCTTCCCCCATGGACCCAAGAGTGCATCTTATGAAATGGTAGCATTCAGATGTGAAGGAAATGTGAAGGAAAATATCTTCTTCCTTTCATTTGAATACTGCCAATGAGTCTAATTAGAACCATTGCTTCACAGAACCATTACTTTCATTTTTCCAGGTCCCCAGACACAGTCCAAGCGTGACCCATAAAATGTATTTTGTCAGTCATTAAAGGAGCTGATTCAAAGAATAAAAGACAATCAGAAAGATTCTCTTCCTTTTTAAAAACAAAAACAAAACCAAAATCCTGAAATGTAGGCCCTGTTAATGGTAGGATTTGCTGTCTTTTTTTTTTTTTTAGTGTTTATTTGTTTTTGAGAGACAGAGTCCAATCTGGGGAGGGAGCAGAGAGATAAGGAGACAGAGAACCTAAAGCAGGCTCTGAGCTGTCAGCACAGAGCCCAATGCAGGGCTTGAACTCACAAACCATGAGATCATGACCTGAGCCAAAGTCAGATGCTTAACTGACTGAGCCACCCAGGTGCCCCAGGATTTGATTTGCTTTTTATGTACAGGTCAAAGTACAGTGGATCAGCCCAAAGTCATTGATAAACTCATCTTAAGCTATTGATTAGAATATGTGTGTGTGTGTGTGTGTGTGTGTGTGTGTGTATTTAAATAACAATTTTGTGTATGAAAGTACTATAACTCAGCCCAGAGGGTTTTCAGAAGGAAAAACAGAAACATAAGGAAGTACCACTGAAAAGTTCTCCAATAAGAGGTTAGAGAGCAGACTGAATGGGCTCTTCACATCTTTAAGCAATTAAGGTCATGGGTACAATGTTAATTCAACTTCCATCTTAATGAAGGAAACTGCATAGACAACAAGCTTTAATGATGAGTATAAATAATTATGAACCCATAATAAAAAACAGTATCGAAAAAGTTAGAAAACTTGAGGAAAATATGAAATGTAGTGTTTTTTCAGGACTTACTGTAGACCTTCACTTCATAGTGCTTTATCATTTCTCCTGCTTCATTAGTGGCTATACAAGAGTATCTTCCAGCATTGTCCTCCTGTGCATTTAGGATCTGCAGAGTCCTACCTCCTGAAAAAGCATGGAACACCAAAGAACCTCTGAAGTCACAGTGGCAACAGAATATGCACAAACTATCAGGGGTTTTAGTTCTCACTATTAACATATTTCTTTTTCTATGTGCCAATTCTGTAATAGACATGTGACACAGGACAAACTACAATCTACATGGGCACTGCATAGTGGGTGAGGAGTCAGTAAGTCCTTGGTGATCCTCTGTGGTAATGACTCTCATGCTCATCCTGACCCTCCCATGCCCCTGTACACACTCTGGCTAAGGTCTTTGTTTCACTCTCTTCATAAATAGGTCTTCTGCTTTAGTCATCTTCCTCTCACTTACTTGGCCTATCAGTAGAGACTGATCTTGCTAAAACTCAGTTTGTATTATGGTACCATTCTCCTTAAAAATCTTCATTGGTTCTCAATTGACTAAAGTATAAAGTTAAAACACTAGTCCAGGCATTCAAAACATGACCCCAATGTTCCTTCCTGACCTTTTCTCCTATCCACCTCCCTCCCTGCCACACACACACACATACACACACACACACACACCTCCACTCAAGTGGGAGGTGGGGGGTCTACAGATTATTACTTGTGCATAGATAGGCCTTTCGTACATCTATGTGCCATTCTCACTTTGTACCATTTCCACACTAGTCATCCAGATGGATCTGAAATCTCTTATTTCCAACCAACACAATTCTATATTTTTCCTTAAGGGTTAGTTCAAGTTCCAAATGCAACAAAGCATTTCCTGACCACTTTGGCCCACAGTGGCCATTCTATCTTTTAAATTTTTATAAAATCTGTCACTATCTCATTTATCAATCTCCATGACTATTCATAATCCATTATTATTCATGAATTCATGTTGTTAATTAACTTTTATACATCTTATATCCCTTCCACATAAAACTAAATTTCTTAAAACCAGTGATAATACTTTTCCATTCTTTGTATTTTCATACATTTTGGCAGGTATTAAAGAGAAATAAACAAACTCTCTCAATCTAAATACTAATTCTCTTTCAAAGTTCAATTCAGCAAGAAGTGAATTTCTACTCTTTTTGGTATTTCACATTATATTTTTAGCAATTAATAGCATCGTGGAATTTATTGATTTGCCCTTTATTTACATATTTTACTGGCCTTTCAAAAAGTAATTTTGCTTTAGGTTACAAGATATATACAAATAATTTAAAAATTAAAATAGCAATAGAATAGCATAACTAAGTCATAATCACTTTTATTAAAATTAACCAATGATTCTTTTTCTACAATAGCAGATGGCATAAGTGTATCTTGGGCATCTAAAGTAAACTAATTACCTGGAAGAATACGAATATTTCGGTTGGATTCTAAAGGTGTTCCATCCTTAAACCAGGTGATGGTGGCTGGAGGATATGAATAAGCTTCACAGACCAAAGATGTGGGGCTGTTAAGGATAACGGTGACATCTTCAGGGCCACCATCACTGTCAATACCAGCAATTGTAGGGGATACTGAAAAAGATTTAAAATGTGATGAAAGAAATATGTTTAGAAATGTCCTTATTTGTGAATTTTCTCCCATCCAAGTACTATCCAGGCCCGACCCTGCTTAGCTATCGAGATCAGACAACATCGGGCTTGTTCAGGGTGGTATGGCCGTAGACCCTTATTTGTGAATTTCTAAATTTCACTGTACTTATTTGTGTAATTCCATTTATTAACAGTTAGAGAAATAATTGATTATTTTTGTTATTCTACATGAAAAGAATGAGAACTTCAAAATGGCATAATGGAGATGACACACAAAAAGAAATCGTAATGTAATGTAGTAAGGCAAGAATGGGAATTCTGTTGCAGGATACTTGGAAGCATTGCATTTAATCCAATCTCAAGTATGTGGTATGAGGACTCTCATCAGGGAAGCCCTCCTGAAGGAGATTTCAAAGTGAGTCTTCAAGGATTAGTGGTGGTTAGTAAGAGAAAGAAGGGAGACTAGTAGAAAGAAGGAGGATATTGGGAGCATAGTGAGGAGCAAGAAGGGAATATATAGAAGATGGATTTAAGGGGATCAATGTTGGAAGCAAGGATAATGGAGACAGGTACATTTGTTCTGTAAAAGATAATGAGAGACTGAATGAAAGGAAGGCATAAAGAGGACGGAGTGACTAAAGAAAAAATTTAGAAAGTTAATTGGTGTGCCTTGATGACAGAATTTGGTGACTAAGCTGAATCAAAGATGACTTTTAGTTTTCTTGCTTGGGAATGTAGGTAAACTGCAATGAAGCAACATAAATATAAAATATGGAAAGATGTGCTCATTTAGGAGGGGAAGAGAGTTTGTTCAGTTCTGAATATCTTGAATTTTAAGCGCCCATGAGGATTCCAGGTAGACTTGTCCAACAAGTAATTGCATACAGAAATCCAAACTTGGAAGAAAGATCTGGGTTGCAGGTATGGGTTAAGAAAGACACCAGTCTGGGGCACCTGGGTGGCTCAGTAGGTTAAGCATCTGACTTTGGCTCAGGTCATGATCTTGTGGTGAGTTCAAGCTCTGAGTCGAGCTCTGTGCTGACAGTTCAGAGCCTGGAGCCTGCTTCAGATTCTGTGTTTCCCCCCTCTCTCTATCCCTCCCCCACTGAGTTCTGTCTCTGTCTTTCAAAAATAAATAAACATTAAATTTTTTTTAAAAAAAGACACCAGTCTATAGGAGATGATAAATAAGCTCATGGGAATTAAGCTTATTATTTGAAGACAATATTAGAGTAAAATAAGCAGTGAAGAAAGACAAAATGCTAAGGGACCTAATTTTTGAGAGATGGATTATGTAAAAGTCCATAAAAGAGAGAGAAAGGGAGCAACAGAAAGTGTGCAAGGATAACTAGGGAAGAACACTGCCAAGGAAAAAGTGATAACTAATGTTTAAGACATTAAGAAAGGACTGAAAAATATTTTTGGATCTAGCAACAGGATAATCTTTGCCACAACAGCATGAAGCATGGCATGGGGAAAATGGGACAAGCAGTAGACACGGAATAGTTACAATATGAAGTGATGGAGGCAGTAGGAGGTGAAGCTGTAGGTAAGGTGGGTGATGGGAATGGCTAACTTATCAAGTAAGGTGGAAGATACAGAGTTAAAGGCATACGTGTAGGCAGTAACTGTGAACAAGAAGATACCTCATCCTCTGGGAAAAGAAAGGGTAAGGACACTGAATTATGGCTGAGTAGACTGGAAGTTGAAATGTACACACTAAACAGCCTCATCTTTATGAAGATGGTGGAAAAGAAGTCTTTGATTCAGATCCCTTAGCCCTCAATGAATGAGGGAGAATGACAAGAAACTGGTAAGTAACTAGGAAGTGAGGATTGGAGGGCACAATCAGATAGTATGACTTGGGATACTTGGAGACAGTGGAGATTGGACAGAATCTCCAGGGAGCTAGTGTCTCTTGGGAAGAGTCAGATTTCAGTTACAGCAAGGAACTGGAGAGAATATTAAATTGGGTTTCCAGAGAGGACACAGTATAGAATTTGGACATGAGTTATATTGGGAAATGAATCAGTGGTAAAAGGAGGGAGGCACCAGGAACTTAAAGCTCTGAGAGAAGCAGTGAATGTACTGCAGGAGAGGAAATCCAGGGCTGAACATTTGCCTTTCATACACTTATGGGTGTGAGGAAGAACAGGTGCGTTAACAGGCAACTGGCTCATGAACTCCCATTCATACTTATCCATGTATCTGTTATTCAATGCTCTGTCAGGGGCTGGGGCTAAATCCTTTACAAGGTAAAAGGGGTTCTACATTTTGGAGTTTATTTTTTATGTATTATCTATATATACTATTCATTTGACACTTATACATTATCCACTATTTTGATTTAATTTTTCTTGCACACATTATCTCTTCTACTTAATTAGGCTGTAAGCTACAAGAGGGTAGTATCCTGTATGGGAATTTCCTATGTACGAGACTATGTTTCCCAAAAGAGTCTAGGCAATAACTACAAAAACAAACAAAAATTGCAAAACTTTGCATACTCAAATGTAGGTCAGTTGATTCTAGAACAATAAAAAGTATTTTCTCAACGTTTATTTATTTTTGGGACAGAGAGAGACAGAGCATGAACGGGGGAGGGGCAGAGAGAGGGAGACACAGAATCGGAAACAGGCTCCAGGCTCTGAGCCATCAGCCCAGAGCCTGACGCGGGGCTCGAACTCACAGACCGCAAGATCGTGACCTGGCTGAAGTCGGACGCTTAACTGACTGCGCCACCCAGGCGCCCCAAAAAGTATTTTGATATATGTAATCAAATATAATACATTTAGGTGGTGTATTTTAAATTTCAAGACATGAACAGAAATTAAGAATCTATTTTAATGTCATGCCTGAGACATAAGCATAACTTTGAATGTATAGTTTCTCATAATTCCTAGTCCACAAAGACTATAAGATAGACAATTGCCAATAATGGCAGAGTCTCATAACGAAAGGATAAAATATATCAGATTGAGCCCCTTGTACTGTTGACCTATTTCTCTTTGACCAGCATATATTTTATCTCTTACCACTATGTTTTTAGCATCTGTCTTTTCCACAGTTGTGTCCCTAGCACAAAACACAGTGCCTGGAACATAGATGGTATTTTTAATGTGATGAATAAATCTGTGAATGAATGAATGAATTAAAGAAAAACAGCAAATGTACACAACCACTAGTCCTCCTTAAATAATGAAATTCTATGGTAGAAACATTAAGCAGAAAAAGAAAAGAAGGTAAGTCAGCAGACCTTCATGTTTGATTCTTCAAGATTTGAAGCACTGATTGTACCTACCCAACACATTAAGACTGAAACTTTTGCTCTTGTCGCCAGCCGTGTTAGAAGCCAAACATGCATATCTTCCAGTGTGTGATACTTGAGCCTTAGTAATTTTAAGAAAGCGGCCGCCAGACATAATGTGATGGGTGTCATCTTCCTGGAGGAGCTGTCCATCTTTGTGCCACGTAATTTCTGGCACTGGGTTCCCTGTAACCAAAAGCCATTTCTGAGAGATGGCTAATAATTATATGCCTATAAATGATAACTGAAAGCATTTTTACCTATTTGACATTTAAATATCACATTTGTAAAACAATGCATTAGCCATTCATGTTAAATTAAATTTGTAAACATAATTTATAACAATCATGCTATAATTTTTTAAATTTGTGTATCACAAACCATTTTCAAATGAAAATTGTTTTGATCTATAAGTGAAATCATTCCAAATTAGTCTTTGTCCTTAAATAGCAAAACATACTTTAAAAAAATGGGATATGCATTTTTATTAAAATTATTTTTCACGAATACTTTCACATGCATTAAAATTTTTTTAAGTTTTTATATTTTTGACAGAAAGCTATAAAAAAGGAAAAGCCTTGAATTAAACAATTTCATAAATAGATATTTTCAGTTTATACCAGGATTCTAGCATAAATATATAGATTGGTGGATATAAATATAAATATAGTAATTAGTCCTGTAATATTTATAGCCTATGGGGAAATATCTTTCTGTTTTAACATGAAACTTATGTTAAATATTAATTTTTAAGTTTCTCAAATAATTAAAAAAATTTAAAACCATAAAAGCAAGTTTACTTAGGAAAAAGGGCTAGAATAATATATTAAAATTGGAAGGCTTGACCACACCAACCATGGAACCTGTTCTATAGCCCCACCCAGATGGGGAAGCAAACTTTCAGGCCTGCCCAACTGCTGAGTTACAGCACCCAGGCCTACCTGACTAGGAAGCCTAACCAGAACATTCAGGCAACCACAGAGCCTATCCTACTGCACTCAGTCAAGAAATCAAGTGAGTAGTACTATCTGACTGTTTCCAGCCAACAGTAACCCCTCTCCACTAACCTCAGAGCTCAAGCAGTGTGGCCTTAACCAAATAGAGACCCTAATAGCAAGCCCCACCTGCAAGGACACTACCAGATTACCTATGCAGAACACTAAGCTGAGTTGACTGATGGATGATTACTGTTGCCAAAGTAAACCTATAAAGTCTGGAAGAGGAGGCCCCTTACTCAAATGTGCAGATACTAATGCAAGGAGTCAGGTAAAAAAAGATACTATCAAAGGAAACTAATTAAACTCTAATAATGACTTTAAAGGAATGGAGATCTATGGACTGTCTGACCAAGAATTCAGAATAATCCTCTCAAAGAAGTTTAGGGAACCACAAGAACACAGGCCCTAAACAAAATTAAGAAAACAGTGCATGAACAAAGAAACAGAAACTATCAAAAACAAACAGAATTCCTTGAGCTGAATAACATAGTGACTGACCAAAAGAATTCAATAGAGAGCTTCAACACCAGACTCAACCAAGAAGAAAGAATTAGTGAACTATAAGATAGGTCATTAAGTAACCAGTCAGAAAAGGAAAGAACGAAAGAAAGAAAGAACATAAGCCTATAGGACTTATGGAATACCATCAACAGAAACAATATATACATTATGGGAATCCAAGAAGGACAGAGATAAAGGACAAAAAGTATATTTATAGCAATTATGGCTGAAAAGTTCCCAGACATGGGGAGAGAAATGGACATCCAGATTGATGAGGCCCAAAGGACCCCAAATGGGTTGAACTTGAAAAGGGCTACACTGAAACACATTATAATTAAGGTTTTTAAAAGTTAAAGACAAAGAGTTTGAAAGCAGCAAGAGAAAAGCATATCACATACTAAGGAACTTCCATAAGACTTTAGGCTGGTTTAAAAAAAATAAGTTCTACTTTGGGGGTGCCTGGGTGGCTCAGTCGGTTAAGGGCCTGACTTTGGCTCAGGTCACGATCTGGCAGTTTGTGAGTTTGAGCCCTGCATCAGGCTTTGTGCTGACAGCTCAGAACCCGGAGCCTGCTTTGGATTCTTTGTCTCCTTCACTCTCTGTTCCTCCCCTGCTTGTGCTCTGTCTTCCTCTTTCTCAAAAATAAACATTTAAAAATTAAAAAAAAATAAGGTCTACTTTGTATGCCAGGAAAGAATAGGATAATTTATTCAAAATGTTAACAGAAAAAAAAAAATCTGTCAACCAAGAATACTATAGCTGGCAAAGGAAAGATAAAGATTTTCCTGAACAAACAAAAGCTGAGGGAGTTCATTATCACTAGGCCTGCCTTACAAGAATGCTAATAAAGACATTCTCAAGTGGAAACAAGAGGATGCATAAAACTCACCAGTAACGGTAAATATACAGCCAAAGTCATAGTCTCTTCAATTGTAATGGTAGTGTGTAATTCACTTACAACTCTAGTTTAAAAGTTAAAAAGTAGGGGTGCCTGGGTGGCTCAGTCGGTTAAGTGTCCGACTTCACCTCAGGTCATGATTTCACGGTTCATGAGTTTGAGCCCAGCGTCAGGCTCTGTGCTGATGCCTTGGAGCCTGGAGCCTGCTTTGGATTCTGTGTCTTCCTCTCTCTCTGCCCCTCCCCTGCTCATGCTCTGTCTCTCTCTGTCTCTAAAAAATAAATAAATGTTAAAAAAAAATTTAAAACTTAAAAAGTAAATGTATTTAAAATAACCATAACTGCAATAATTTGGACATGTAAAAAGTACAAAAACTGCCACATCAATAATCTAAAATGTGAGGGGGAGAGAAGTAAAAATGTAACGTTTATGTATACTATCAAATTAAAGTTGCTATCAGGCTAAAAAAACATGTAAGATATTTTATGTAAGTCTCATGGTGAAGAAAAATCTATACTAGTTCTACAAAAGATTAGGATAAAGGAGTCAACCATCAACTCACAAAAGAAGACAGCAAGAAGCAAGGAATAAAGGGTTTAAAAAATAATAAGAAAACAAATGGCAATAGTAAGTCCTTACTTATCAATAATTACTTTAACATAAATGGATTAAATTCTCCAATCAAGAAACAGAGAATGACTGAATGAATTAAAAAACAAGATTTAGTAATATGTTGCCTACAAGGGAGACAAAGAAGATCATTATGAAATGATAAATGGATCAATCCTCAAGAAGATATAATAAATGTAAATATTTGTGCACCCAAACATTGGATCAACTAAGTATATAAACAAATACTAATAGAACTAAAAAGAGAAATAAACAGCAATACAATAGTATTTAGGGAACTTAATATCCACTGTCAACAATGAAAAGATCATCCATACAGAGAATTGATTAAACAACAAGAACAACTACAAAACAAAAAACAAAAAAAACAAATAGGATTTGGACAACACTCTAGACCAAACAGAATTATACAGAACATTCTAGCCAACAATAGCAGAATACACATTATTTTCAGCACACATAGTACATTAATTAGAATATATTATATGTTAGACCAAAGAACAAGTCTTAACAAATTTAAGATGATTAAAATCATACAGAGTATCAATCAGACAACACAAAGAAATAAAGGCATCCAAATCGGCTAGGAGGAGGTTAAACTTTCACTCTTCGCAGATGACATGATACTCTATATGGAAAATCCAAAAGGTTCCATGAAAAACCTGCTAGAACTGATTCATGAATTCAGCAAAGTTGCAGGATATAAAATCAATGCACAGAAATTGGCTGCATTCCTATACAGCAACAATAAAGCAACAGAAAGAGAAATCAAGGAGTCGATTCCATTTACAATTGCACTAAAACCCACAAAATACCTAGGAATAAATCTAACCAAAGATGTGGAAAATCTATACACTGAAAACTATAAAAAGCTTATGAAAGAAATTGAAGATGACACCAAAATTAACCAATGGATAATTTCCATTTCCAAAAAACGGAAAAACATTCCATGCTCCTGGATAGGAATAACAAATATTGTTAAAATGTCGATACTACCCAAAGCAATCTACATATTCAATACAATTCCTATCAAAATAACATGAGCATTCTTCACAGAGCTAGAACAAATAATCCTAAAACTTGTATGGAACCAGAAAAGACCCCGAATAGCCAAAGCAAACTTGAAAAAGAAAACCAAAGCAGGAGGCATCATAATCCCAGACTTCAAGCTATACTACAAAGCTGCAATCATCAAGACAGTATGGTACTGGCACAAGAACAGACACTCAGATCAATGGAACAGAATAGAGAACCCAGAAATGGACCCACAAACGTATGGCCAACTAATCTTTGACAAAGCAGGAAAGAATATCCAATGGAATAAAGACGGTCTCTTCAGCAAGTGGTGCTGGGAAAACTGGACAGCGACATGCATAAGAATGAACCTGGACCACTTTCTTACACCAGACACAAAAATAAACTCAAAATGGATGAAAGACCTCAATATAAGACAGGAAGCCATCAAAATCCTCGAGGAGAGGGGCGCCTGGGTGGCGCAGTCGGTTAAGCGTCCGACTTTGGCCAGGTCGCGATCTCGCGGTCCGTGAGTTCGAGCCCCGCGTCGGGCTCTGGGCTGATGGCTCAGAGCCTGGGGCCTGTTTCTGATTCTGTGTCTCCCTCTCTCTCTGCCTCTCGCCCGTTCATGCTCTGTCTCTCTCTGTCCCAAAAATAAATAAACGTTGAAAAAAAATTAAAAAAAAAAAAATCCTCGAGGAGAAAGCAGGCAAAAACCTCTTTGACCTTGGCCACAGCAACTTCTTACTCAACTCGTCTCTGGAGGCAAGGGAAACAAAAGCAAAAATGAACTACTGGGACCTCGTCAAAATAAAAAGCTTCTGCACAGCGAAGGAAACAATCAGCAAAACTGAAAGGCAACCAACAGAATGGGAGAAGATATTTGCAAACGACGTATCAGATAAAGGGTTAGTGGCCAAAATCTATAAAGAACTTATCAAACTCAACACCCAAAAACAAATAATCCAGTGAAGATATGGGCAAAAGGCATGAATAGACACTTCTCCAAAGAAGACATCCAGATGGCCAACTGACACATGAAAAAAATGCTCCACATCACTCATCATCAGGGAAATACAAATCAAAACCACAATGAGATACCACCCGACACCTGTCAGAATGGCTAATATTAACAACTCAGGCAACAACAGATGTTGGCGAGGATGCGCAGAAAGAGGATCTCTTTTGCATTGTTGGTGGCAATGCAAGCTGGTGCAGCCACTCTGGAGAACAGTATGGAGGTTCCTCAAAAAACTAAAAATAAAACTACCCTACGACCTAGCAATTGCACTACTAGGCATTTATCCACAGGATACAGGTGTGCTGTTTTGAAGGGACACATGCACCCCCATGTTTATAGCAGCACTATCAACCATAGCCAAAGTGTGGAAAGAGCCCAAATGTCCATCGATGGATGAATGGATAAAGAAGACGTGGTATATATATATAGAATGGAGTATTACTCGGCAATCAAAAAGAATGAAATCTTGCCATTTGCAACTATGTGGATGGAACTGGAGGGTATTATGCTAAGTGAAATTAGTCAGAGAAAGACAAAAATCATATTACTTCACTCATATGAGGACTTTAAGAGACAAAACAGAGGAACGTAAGGGAAGGGAAACAAAAATAACATAAAAACAGGGAGGGGGACAAAACAGAGAGACTCGTAAATATGGAGAACAAACTGAGGGTTACTGGAGGGGTTGTGGGAAGGCGGATGGGCTAAATGGGTAAAGGGTACTAAGGAATCTACTCCTGAAATCATTGTTGCACTATAAGGTAACTAATTTGGATGTAAATTTTAAAAAATAAAAAATAAAACAAGTCAAAAAAAAAAAGAAAAAAAGAAGAATCATACAGAGTATCATTTATTATCACAATGGTATAAAAGTACAAACCATTAACAGAAGGAAAGCTGGAAAATTCACAAATACATGGAAATTAAACAGTACACTTTAGAATAACCAATGGATAAAAGAATCAAAAGGGAAATGAAAAAGTATCTTAGGACAAATGAAAATGGAAACACAACATATCAAAATTTTTAGTATGCAGCAAATGCAGTTTTAAGACAGAAGCTTATATTGAAAAACTCATACATAGAAAAATAGAAAAATCTCAAATAAACAACCTAACTATACACATCATGGAACTAGGGAAAAAAAAGAACTAAGACCAAAGTTAGCAGAAGGAAGGAAATAATAAAGACTAAAGCAGAAATAAATGGAGAATAGGACAACAATAGAAAAGATTAACAAAACTAAGAACTGGTTCTTTGGAAAGATAAATAAAAATGTTTAGCTGTCCTAAGAAAGACAGACAGAAGACCCAAATAAATAAATTATAAATGAAAGAGGAGACATTACAACTGATACTATAGAAATACAAAGGATTATAAGAGAGTACTATTAATACTATTGCCAACAAACTTGACCACCTAGAATAAATAAGACAAATTCCTGAAAACATGTAAGTTGCCAAGACTGAATCATGTAGAAACAGAAAATCTGAACAGACCAATGAGTAAGGAGACTGAGTCAATAATCAAAAACCTTGCAATAAAGAAAAGCAGAGATCAGATGGTTTCACTGGTGAATTTTACCAAACACTGAAAGAAGAATTAACAACAGTTCTTCTGAAACTCTTTCAAAAATTGAAGAGGAGGCCAGCATTACCCTGATACCAAAGCCAGGTGAGGATACCAAAGAAAAGAAAACTACAGGTCAATATCTATTTTAGAGACAGACAGAGCACAAGTGGGGGAGGGGCAGAAAGAGTCAGAGACAGAATCTAAAGCAGGCTGCAGGATCTGAGCTGTCAGCACAGAACCTGACGTGGGGCTCGAACCCACGAACCATGAGATCATGATCTGAGCTGAAGTCGGACACTCAACTGACTGAGCCACCCAAGTGCCCCATCCTATAGCTTTCTAATTCTTTATGCCTTGTTAACCCATCGGTGCAAGCTCAGGGAATTAAATAATACACCTTAATTCTACTAAGGTTTACTGAAGGTCAAATAACCTCCTGTTATTTCTGGTCCAATTTGTTACCAAGAGGATGACTTACAGTAAATGGTTAACTTTGTCTCATAGTTTTCATGAGTAATTGTTAAAATAGCCTTCAGGGTCTTTGGTAACCTAAAACTTGAACATTTTGCTTAAATGTTAAATCAAATTAAGTTCATCAGACATTTAGGGTTCTTCCAAATCAAATGGACTGCTGAAGCATTGCTTACTAAACATAGGTTTATGCTTCTGATGTCTTATGGCAAAAAAAAAAACAAAAAAACAAAAAAAACCCCCAAACTAAGAATATTTAAATCCATTAAAAAAACATACTTTATGCCTAATGGATTCATAAGTCTGCCACCTAAAAAATTTCTGATATAACAGTTCACAATTGGTTACTACCTAGTTTTCACTGGAGACTAAGGTTTCTAAGAGTTAAAATTCTGCTATATGTAATTAAGGCTAATGGAAATAAGTAACTTCATATATAAAAAAGAGATATGTAAGATCTAAAAAACGAAACTACATTTTTGTTAATGGTAATAAGTAAAATAAGTAAGTAAATAAATAAATATAATTTTAACAAAAAGGGTAAAACAACAGGACAACACACCCTTTTAATTTTTTTACTTAAGCCTTGGTTGGAATTACCCATTCTTTATAATCCACAAGGCCAAGCCATTACAAAATGAACACATAATATGCTCAAAAATATGTAAAAGAACAAACAAACAAACAAAAAGGGGGGAGATACCCCAGGCTGTCTGCATTATAACCTCAGCTCCTTCTTGATAGTGCTATGATTACTCTTAACTTTTAAATACTAACTGCAGCTGAATGACATTCTTCAAAATCAGATAAACCCTCTCACCCTATGGTGGTGCTATCCAAAATCCCCAAAGGGGGGCTCACACGGACTGGGCCCACTGAACTTCTCACCTGGGGTCGAGGATATGCTTGTGTTCTTTCAGATTCTGGACCTCTGTGGATTCCCTCTTGGTTGGTGAAGCTGTACCATGCCATAGTGGAGACCCCCAGGATATCTTCCAGTGAACTAGGACATCCAGAGAATGACTCTGAATGAGCAACCACTGCCCCCCTTTTTCAAGATGGAAGAAGCCTCTGCATTGACTCCTCATCCTGAAGCCACAAACACAAGTTTTTGCTCCTGATATAACATGGGGAAGCCTTAAACACCTGTCTAACCAGGCTGTCATCCTCTTACAACACAATGATATTGCATATGCCCCTAATTCGCATCTGATGGCCATGATCTCCATCATTAACAAGAATTTGATATATGTAACCCTGATTCTTCTCCTTGCCCTCATTTGTCCAGGCTGAGTTCAATATTCATATTGGGCTCATCTTCTTAACCTACCTATATTTGATAGCTTAACACTCCTAGCCTGGGATATTTCTATTAGCAATAATGGCAGAGTTCATGGAAGGAGCCAATCTTAACTGGCCCTTCCAAACTGAACAAGAGTATTGGCTTTATATGCCAAGACCTCAATAGTGGCTTCTTCCAGCACCTCCTGTGTGTGTTACTAAATTTAGCAATTTACCTGTTTGTCGCAAACTAAAAATTAACTGGCTTTTATGTGTACAGCCCAAAACCTCTACAAGGCCAGAGAATTTTACCTTTTTGTCAGCCACAAGCTTTGATTTACCTCAAAAAACAAACATATCTCACACTCCTAATGTTATAGCTTGGTCTAGTCTCAAATATTCAGACCACCCCTGGAATAATATTCCTTGGACAACCTGTTATGGAGAGATTGAGCATAATCTTTGCTGGGGCAATTGGACTATTATTGAAGGGGTCCTAGAGGACACCTTGAAACAAAATATTCAAATAAGACCATATCCTATGACCAGTCTAGTAGGGACAATATTTTCTGGAAAGACAGAGCTTGTCAGGCCCTTTAATTAATGCACATAAAGAGAAATTAAAAGGACCGGCTTGTTAATCTTTGTAAGCTTGGCCTTCCCTTCTTCACTTGTACTGTTAGCCATGGTGAAATTTATGTAAATCGACATATTAACATAACTTGGGCTTCCTTGAACAACCATCAATTTGCATGGACCACTACTTGTGTCCCTTCTCCCTATGTTCTCTTTGCTACCTCCACTTTACAGATCAAACAACTAGAAAATAATTACAATATCTCTCCCTCCCAGGGCTGGTTTATGTCCTGCATAAATAATTATAACATTACCCAATTAAATATCTCCTCTTTATCAGTACTTAGCGCATCTCGGCCTGGGTTCCTGTAATAGCTCTGAGCCCTATATGCATCCATCAGGACTAGGCACACTTTCCAAGTTTGTTCAACACTCGTAAGGCAAAAAAGATTTGTTGGCCTGTTAATCATGGGCATCCTAGCAGCAGTAGGCGCTATGGTCTCTGCCACTGTTATTGGAATCTCCTGCATCATACTATCCAAACAGCCCATGTCCTTAATAAGTTTATGGTCAACACTACCAAAGAATTTATAAGTCAAACTTCTATTGATAGACAAGTTTTGGCCTGCCTCAAAGCTCTTGAGGCTGCAGTGGAATTTATTGGAAAAAGACAGAAGGCCTTGTTCCTTCACTCTAAACTGTCTTGCGACTCTAACTACCAGCATATTTGCATGACTGGCATTCCTTATAATCACTCCCAAGCTTGGGATGCTGTCCAGACACACCTTCACAGTGTTTTTTCTTTCTACCTCTCTAACAATATGAGAAAACTTAGATATGACTTGTATCAACAGCTACAATATGCAGAAGACTAACTTAAAAATGAGTGGGCTGGGGGCGCCTGGGTGGCTCAGTCGGTTGAGCGTCCGACTTCAGCTCAGGTCACGATCTCATGGTCCGTGAGTTCGAGCCCCGCGTCGGGCTCTGGGCTGATGGCTCAGAGCCTGGAGCCTGCTTCCGATTCTGTGTCTCCCTCTCTCTCTGCCCCTCCCCCGTTCATGCTCTGTCTCTCTCTGTCTCAAAAATAAATAAAACGTTAAAAAAAATTTAAAAAAAAAAAAAAAAAATGAGTGGGCTGATTCCTGGGCAATGTGGCGTGACCTAAATCCTTTCTTACTTAACAGCCAGCACTCATCTTAAACTGTGGATAACTCTGGGAAGTGGAATGCTTTTACTGTGTCTCTTTTTACATATTTGCAGAATCACCCTCCAAACCATCCAAAAGCAAAAGGACCAGGAGCTCATTATGACGGTCCTCAAACACTAAACTAGAAGAACCAAGAAAAACAAAAAAAGGGGGAACTGTAGGGAATAAGCTTAGGAATTCCCTGAGCTTGCACTGATGGGTTAACAAGGCATAAAGAATTAGCCACAAGATGAACACACCCAAGTTTGGGTAAACAAGATTAGGTAAACAGGGCAAAGGCCCTCAGAATAGGACTAAGGTATAGGAACAGGAAATCTCAGGATGAAAACATCCAAGATGAGGTAAACAAGATTAGGTTTCAGGGCAGAAACACCCTCCAATTTAGTACAATAGCAGAAAGCTGCTTTCACTGGAAGGAAGGACAAAAACAGGTAAACAGGGCTATAGACCACAGCAGGGCAAGTTGCCTGGAGTGGAGCTAATTAGCAAAAGAACGGTGCCTTATTAACCCTGAAGTAGCATGCTCTTTCTTGTCCCTAGGCCAGTTTAGGTAAACAGAGGTGGTGCCTCACATCTGCTGTAAACAACCTTCCACCCAGCACCAGAATTTTATTTTGTATTGACCCAAACCCCTAACACTGCATATCTTCAAACCCACTTTCCCCCATGCCCATGAATTAATGTTCACAGTTTCATTGTCTCTTTGTGCATGCCCATCACGCTGGTAAGATTTCTGATCCTAATAAAAACAGAGCAAGGACCCTTATTCAGGAGGGCTTTTGTCTCCTCTTGGACATTACCCTCTCTGGCATTTCAATCCTGCATCCACTTTCTTGCTGGACAAGGAGAACTCCAGACCCAGAGTCTATGACATGGGAGTCCTAAACTAAAAAGCTTCTGCCCAGCAAAAGAAATCATTGGCAAAATAAAAAGGCAACCTATGGAATGGGGGAAAACATTTGCATACCACATATCTGATGAGGGATTAATATCCAGAATATATAAAGAACTTAATAGCAAGCAACAACAAATAATAAAATTTAATAATTGGCAAGGGACCAGAATAGACATTTTTTCCAAAGAAGACATACAGATGACAAATAGCTACATGAAAAGATGTTCAACATCACTAATCATTGGGAAATGCAAATCGAAACCACTGTGAGATATTATGTCACACTTGTTAGAATGACTGTTATCAAAAGGACAAGAGATAACAAGTATTGACGAGGATGTGAGAAAAGGGAACAATTGTGCACTGTTGGTGGGAATGTAAATTGGCATAGCCACTTTGGAAAACATTGTGGAGATCTCAAAAAATTAAAAATAGTAATGCCACATGATCCAGCAATTCTCCTTCTGGGCATATATTTAAAAAAAACCAAAGTCACTGTCTTAAAAAGATATCTCTACTCCCACGTTTACTGCAGTATTATTCACAATAGGTAAAATATGAAAACAACTTAAGTGTCTATTGACAGGTGAATGGATAAAGAAAATGTGTGTGTGTGTGTGTACATCACACTTTCTTTATCTATGTATGTGTGTGTATATATGTATATACATATATTGTATACATCTTTTTTGTTTCTCTATATACAAGCAGAAGCAGAATTTTTAAAAAGACAATAATTTATTGAATTGAAAGAAAAGACCTATGTGTCTTTCTTTTTTCCCCCACCCACCCCTTCTTCCTTCCTTTCCTCAGTGTAGGGGTATTCTTTTGTTTTTTTAAAGTTTATTTATTTATTTTGAGAGGGGGAGGGGCAGACAGAAGGAGAGAGAGAATCCTAAGTAGGCTCCGCGCTGCCAGTGCAGAACCTGATACAGGGCTGGATCTCACAAACGGTGAGATCATGACCTGAGCTGAAATCAAGAGTCAGATGCTTAACCGACTGAGCTACCCAGGCACCTGGAATATTCTCATCTCCAGAGAATCTGAGAAATTTCCTCCTATACTTCTACTGGCTCTACTCAACTAGAATTCAATTTCAAATGCTTATTATAGTAGTTTGACTTTTTTCTCAACCTATTAAGATACATAGTGGAGGCAATAAATAATAAGTGAGTGGAGGAGCAGCAGGAATACAAGAGCTAAGTCCCTTACCTGTCACTTCACATGTCAGTGTAACACTCTGTTTCTCTTTGACCTTCATGTCTTCCAATGTATTTTCGCCCACAATGCGAGGTGGCACTAAAAAAAAAAAGTTAAATGCAGAAAAAAACAGAAAAAGTAAGCAACTATTCTAACAGCAGGATTATTATTTTATAAGCATCTTTGTTTATATTTTTATAAGCTATAACCTTTAAAACAAATCCCCAAATTCTCATTATTTGTTTACTAGAATAATGTCATAACATTATTTTGATCAATTCCAATTTTTAGATATAGTATAAAGTTATATGCCATGAATTCACTTATAATGAATTTTATTGTAACATAAGTTATAAAGTCTGGATAAAAATGCCAACAAGTTGATAAGAACATTTATTAGACATTTATTTCTCCCACTGTAACTCTGATAAATATTCACATGAAACAAGTTATCAGAGTCTTAAAATATTGTTGAACAATTGTGAACTGAAAAGACATGGCATTTCAGGCATTTTAATCCAACTAATTACATCCAAAATTATTCTAACACTGAATTATTGCCAAAAGTATCAGCCCAGGGGCCAAAAAATATATGAATGTGAGATCAAGCTGTAGATAAATTTTAAATGTACATACAGAATGCATTAAGCCAACTGAAAATTATAAAAATACCTAATACTGAAAGCCCAAAGATTCTTCTTTCTTCACCAGCTGCATTTCTTACAACACAAGTATACTGTCCCGCATCTTCTATTCTGGTCTGCATCAACCGCAGAGTCCTACCTCCTAGAGAAGCAAACCACCAGATGACTCAAAAAGAAATCGATAACTTTACAAGTTGGCCAACTAATGCTCAATTTAGATAAAATTCAGCCAATATGCTTCAAAGGCCTTAAACATTCATTTAAGTCAAGTATCTTTTTTAAATCATGTTTTAAGTCTATATGAAACAGAAAGCGCAACTCAGAATAATTTTTTGGTTGAATGGATAAAAACATTAATGCAATGCTAGGTGACAGCAGGCAAGAAACAGAGTTTCAGAGAGGTGATGTTTGAACATAATCTTAAAAGGCAAGTATACTTTAACACATAGAGGAGTTGAGAGAAACCACTGTTAAGTAGACTATGAATGAGGTAGTACAGGAGAAAACAGATGTGGGTTGTGGTACTTAAAGGTGAGGGAAGCCTGGGTGACTCAGTAGGTTGAGTGTCCGACTCTTGATTTCAGCTTAGGTCATGATCCAAGGGTTATGAGATTGAGTCTTGCATTGGGCTCCGAGCTGAGGGTGGAGACGGCTTGAGATTCTCTCTCTCTCTCTCTCTCTCTCTCTCTCTCTCTCTCTCTCTGCCCCTCCTCCCTACTCACTCCCTCTTTGTCTCTCTAAAAAAAAAAAAAAAGAATCAGAGAAGGTGAAGCCAATATTTAGAGATAAGACTGGTTGGAGTAGGGCCAGACGCTTTGGCCCCTTGAAAGCTTTGCTATGGAATTGGGACTTTATCATGCTCACTAAAAGCTATGGAAGTGTGTAAACAAAAAAACGTCATGATGTGATCTGTGCTTTAGAAAGACAACTGTGACAGGACATTTAGGAAAAGATTCCCAGCTTGCCACTGGGCATATGAAATGGGAATGTGAGAAAAAGAACTACACAAGTAACCCAGACTATGGTGACATCACTCTATAAGGAATGGGGGAAACCATGAAGACCAACTACTGGTCTTCACCTGAGTATCATGGAGTCCTAGAATCATTTCGACCAAAGTCTGTGGGCGTCACTTGACTGACTAGCACAACTCTGCTTTTGTTACATTTTTGTTTTGTACTTCTATGTAGGGACAAAAGATTCTGCATCTATGAAATGCTTGTAGACTGAGAGGGAGGCTCTGATATGCTGAAGGGTCTAGTCACACCCTGAAGGACAAAGGAAGAGGAGCCAGTAAATGGGCTGAAGCAAAGCTTGAAGAAAACTAAGGCACACTGAGAGGAGAGTCCTTGAAACCATTTGAGAAGTACATTCTAAGAAAAAAAAAGTAACTCATGTCTTAGATTTTGTAATACGTTTCTACCTGGTACATTTTTGCTTAGTACTCTGAATTTGAACTAAAAAAATGGAAATGGTTAAACATGGAATTTTCATGTAAATATTCACCTGGCTCTGGATTTCTCAGGAGAGTCCATCTGCTTTGTTTTTATAAACACAAGATGTCACTGAGCTTTTCCTGTAAGCAACCTTCCTATCTTCAACCCGTTGAAAGGCGAGCTAGGTAGTAACTTATTTAGACAAAGTTGATTACCTGAATTCAATCTTTTTTTTTTTCTGAACTGAATTTAAATAAAGAAAGTTAAATACAGAAATTATGTAAACATTTCAAAAAAACCTGTGTTAATTCGGCAGGGATTCAGGTACTCACTGCCAAGTTAGTGAGACCATAATACGATTCCAGCTGAGAGATATTAACACAATACAACTTTTATGAGTTATTTCTAGCTCTGCAAACCTTAACCGCCTAAATCTCATGATCTTTCTTTAGTTTCCTGGTCCTCTCACTTAATCCAGTGAGAAACAAAAGATCTGACAGTAAGTTATACTTAAATGGAGATGTTTCTTGTACCTATTAAATTTTTATAGCAGCTATCTGTTCTTGGCAGATAACTTCAAAACAATGACCTTCACAAACATATTGCTTTCAGAAAATCTGTACTTAGTCTCAGGAGAACTAATCTTAATGAAACAGAAGTGTGCAGCAGACCAAGGACCAAGCAAGTCATATGCCATTCATCTGATTCTCATTCATCTATTGCACAATACACATGTTCGGACTGTAAAACTGAATGACTCTTTTGGCAACGCCACGAGGTCAAATACTTTTAATGTGTTCACTCAGGGATCTCCAGCTGCTTGTCAAGCAAAACAAGACTAAATAAAACCAAAACACCACTCCTGTAAATCTAGAATAAGCCAGAGCATATCACTCTTTGTGATAGCAGTACATCACTACTATCTTGCCTTTTTCATTTCAGGAGCCCTGGTGTAGCTATTATATTTAAAAAGAGTTCCTACTTTTTCAGCAATTGAGAATTAAAAAAAAAAGAAGCCAAAAATATGAGGATAATTTCAAGACAAGACGATAATGTGTTCAGGTTTTTGGTAGCCAAATTGTAATAAAGCCTTTGTCATTCGTATGCATTTCCTAAGGTCAATAGAGACTAGGACTCCTGTGCAGAGGAAAGTAATATAGTAAGGAAATAGGAAAATTTCCCAGGACAGGGACACCCAAACCTTTTACTTGACTGTCTATGTCAACACTGAACATGTATTGGATGCTTGTGTTAACTGATTTACATATATGAACTCATTTCAACTTTACAAAAGCCCTAAGAGGCAAATATTATTAATATCTTTACTTTATAGGTGAAGAAATAGAAGTGAACAAAGTAACTTTTTTGGAATTTTAAATTTAGTGAGTATTATAGGCAATAAATATAATAATTATAGCAATATAAATTCTTCATCAAGGTCCTATCATTTATAGACCAACACCTTAAAAAAACAGAGGTACCTTAGGATATTTAGAACTAATTCAAAACTAGGAAAGGATCTTATCTGAAAAAGTCTTCAAAAGTGGGAATTGAAACTTTGAACAAATTTAGAGGCAAGAGGTCACTTACTGTTAAGAATAGTTCATCTTAACTTTTAACAATATAAATATTTTTTAAGTTGCTTATATTCAGACCCAAATCTGTCCCTAGAATCTTCCATAAACTGGCATTACTTTTAGCCTCTGGAACTAGACACAACCAACATAATTCTTTTCTGCACCATGGTTCTCCAAGTCTTTAAATTTAATTTTCACTATGTAACCATAACGTTACATACGGTTTATTTTTCCACCTTAAATACAATCAGAAATGTAAATTATTTTGCAATAATGTACTATCATGGTTACCTTTCTTTAAAAATATTATCAATAGGTCCTTCCAGTCTTCCTAGTAAGTTAAGTCCAGAATACAATTGGTTTCTTTCTTTTTTTTAATTAATGAAAATATCTTTTATTAATGTGGCAAAATACTGGATTTATTTTCTTGATGACCACATTACACTGTTAATGTATACTGAATCACAAACACAATTCAGAGCTCTTCTTGAAAAATTCTGAAGCCAAATTTCAGCCTAATTTTCATCATTTAAAAAAAATGTTTAAGTTTATTTTGAGAGAGAGAGACAGAGAGACAGCACAAGTGGGGGAGGGGCAGAGAGAGAGAGAGAGAGAGAGAGAGAGAGAGAAAGAGAGAGAGAGAAAGAGAGAGAGAGGGAGGGAGGGAGGGAGGGAGAATCCCAAGGAGGCTCTGTGCTAGCAGCTCAGAGCCCGATTCAGGGCTCTAACTCACAAAACTGTGAAATCATGACCTGAGCTGAAACCAAGAGTTGGGAGTTCAACCGACTGACTCATCCAGATGCCCCCATCATCATGTTTTTAATGTAAGTGCATAAGTTTGTTTAACTCCATTTTGTTAGGCTTAACTCTAAAGTTTCAGGGTGAGGTGTGTTTGAATTCAGATGCCTTCAGTTCAGCATATTACGTATTCTTCTCAGTATCCAAGCCCTTTATTAACCACAGCTCGGCAAGATTGTTTTCTTGGTCTGTGTAAGACCTAAAGAGTGAAGCACAGACTCATTCCTAAAAGAGCTAAGCACAGACTCCTGTGGCATGGCCTTGAGACACCTCTCTGCATGCTTACCCTGGTTTATAAAGGACAAACTAATAGATTTTTTTTACATAATCAGATGAGGGAGAAGGTGAATATCCCTTTTACATTAATGATAAAGTCCTAGCTCATAGGAAACTAACCCATCCTGAAAATATAAAACTCACTCAAATGAAATACTTGGTTATGGAGATTTGTTATAAAATATGATTCATTCTAGACTCTGGCTTCATTTTCAGTATTTCTCTTCATTCCTCACTTTTCAAATTGATTGGTACTTACTGTAGCATGAATGTTCTGACATCCCCATGATTTAAGTAATAAGAAAGTGCCGTGATTTCTTTCTTAAAAGGATCTAGAGATATTTACAGATTTCTCCCCCTTTTCATAGGGCTTCTGATGTCCTTCTAAATATTTTTTCTTAATATGACCAGAAATATAGTAAGCAATTAGATCAAAAAGAAAAAATAAAAGAGAGAAATTAAGGAGAAACTGTAGCCATATGAAGCCATCCAGATTATCAGGTTACGAAAATTTCTAATACCTGAGAGAATTCTCACAGAACTGCTAAGGCTGACAGGCCACCCATCTTTAAGCCAGGTAATCGAAGGCAGGGGAATTCCAGAAGCTTCACAAGTCAGGGACACTGAGTTCTTTTCCACGACACTGATATTTTCAGGTTTCCCATGGTTTCCTATGATGCTTGGAGGGGCTGTAAGATAAAACAAACAAGAAAAGGAAAATAAAGTAGCTAATATATATCAAAAACCAAATCCTCAACAGCCTATGGCTAATAATTAGACTTCCATTTTCTGGTGAACAGTAAGCAAAATAAGCAACCACAACAATGAGCTTATTAGTAGCAGCAGTATTTTTAGTGTGACATTGCTGGAGGTAAAAAATGTCACTTTTTCCCCACTGATAGCAGTAAATGACTTTCACGCCATTATTCCCTTGGTGGTGAATGATTTTCTGAGTCATTCATCTTGTCTGGTAAATCTCTAATATGGATTTATGACCTCCTTATGGGCAGAATTTTCTAACAAATAATTCTAATCCTAAAAATTAAAAGTAATCTAACAGAAAAAGATGCTTTATATTGAAACCTCTTTTCTTTTACATTCTGATTCTGTTAACTTTGGCTCATACACTGGCTGCAAACCACAGGTTATTAATACTGGATGTTGTGCATGTCCTAATTGGATTCAACTTATAAGACTGTGTCTATTAAATTTATCATTGTTTCTATAGATTTAAAAGTTGCAATTCCTAAAGATTCCATCCAAAACCTGTTAAAACTAATAAATGAATTCATTAAAGTTGCAGGATACAAAGTCAATACACAAAATCTATCACATTTCTATACATTAATAATTAAGTATCAGAGTGAAACAAAGAAACAATCCCACTTACAATTGTATCAGAAAGAATAAAATACATAGGAATAAATTAACCACGGAAGTGAAAGACCTGTATGTTGAAGACTATAAGACATTAATGAAAGAAATTGAAGAAGGCACAAATAAAAGGATTGAAAAATTAATATTATCAAAATGTCCATACTAACTAATCTACAGATTCAATGCAATCCCTATCAAAATTCCAATGGTATTTTCCACAGAAATAGAATCAACAATCCGAAAATTTATATGGAACCACAAAAAAACCCAAATAGCTAAAGCAATCTTGAGAAAGAACAAAGCTGGAGGCATCACGCTACTTAATTTCAAACTATTCTACAAAGCTATAGCAATTAAAACAGCATGGTATCGGCATAAAAACAGACACAAAAATCAATGGTACAGAATAGAGACCCCAGAAACAAACCCACTCATATATGGTCAATTAATTCATGACAAAGGAGCCAGGAATATCCAATGGGGAAAAGACAGTCTCTTCAATGAATGGTGCTAGGAAAATTGGATAGCCAAATGCAAACTAATGAAATTGGACCACTATCTGACACCATACATGAAAACTAACTCAAATGAATTAAAGACTTGAATGCAAGACATGAAAACATAAAACTCCTAGAAGGCAACATAGGCAGTAAGCCCCTTGACATAGGATACTAAGATGATTTTTTGAATGTGACACCAAAAACAAAAGCAACAAAAGCAGAAATGAACTAATGGGACTACATCAAAGTAAAAAGCTTCTGCACAGCAAAGGAAATAATCAACAGAATGAAAAGGCAACCTACCAAATAGGAAAAATTACTTGTAAATCATATATATGATAGGGTGTTAATATACAAAATATATAAAGAACTCATACAATTCAATAGCCCAAAACAGACAATACAATTAAAAATGGGAAAAGTATATGAATAGACATTTTTCCAAAAAAAGACATACAGGGGCGCCTGAGTGGCTCAGTCGGTTAAGCCTCCGACTTTGGCTCAGGTCATGATCTCATGGTTTATGGGTTTGAGCCCTGTGTTGGGCTCTGTGCTGACAGTTCAGAACCTGGAGCCTGCTTCAGATTCTGTGTCTCCCTCTCTCTCTGCCCCTTCCCCCTCACGCTCTGTCTCTCTCTCCTTCAAAAATAAATAAACATCAAAAAAAGAAAAAAAAGACATACAGATGGCCAATAGGTACACGAAAAGGTATTCAACATTATTAATCAATAGGGAATACAAATCAAAAGCACAATGCAAGATCACCTCACACCTGTTAGAAAGGCTATTATCAAAAAGACAAAAAATAACAAGGAGGGGGGATGAAAAGAAAAGAGAATGCTTGTGCACTGTTGGTGGGAATGTAAACTGGTGCAGCCATGATGAGAAACAGGTTTTCTGAAGTTCCTTAAAAAATTAAAAATAGAACCACCATGTGATTCAGCAATTTACTTCTAGGTATTTATATGAAGAAAATGAAAACACTATCTTGAAAAAATATATGCCCCCACATGTTCATTGCAGCCTTATTTACCATAGCCAAGCAATGGAAACAACCTGTGTCCATTGATGGATGAATAGATAAAGAAATTAAAGGATTTATATACAATGGATTATTGTTCAGCCGTAAAAAAAGAACAAAACTACCTCAAGGGCATTATGCTAAGTGAAATAAGTCAGACAGAGAAAGACGAATTCTGTATGATCGCTCTTAGATGTGGAATCTAAAAATAAACAAATAAATACAACCAAGTTTAAAGATACAGAGAACAGACTGATGGTTGTCAAAGGTGTGTGTGTGGTGTGTGTGTGTGTGGGTGGGGTGGGGTGGGGTGGGGTGGGGTGGCAAATTATTTTTGTTTAAATAAACTGAATTAAAAAAACAAAGCAAAAATTAAAATTGCAATTCAAATTATATGCATACAAAAAACTGTCCCTGAGTACATGTATGTTTGGTGTATTCGTATTGACATTCATGACTCAATAATTAAAATATTAAAGCTGACTTTGGTAAAACTCATGAACAACTGATGCTGAGTCCGTAAGCTCTAAGGAACCTAGGCTTGTTCAAACCAAGACAGCAAATTTGGAAAATAGACTTAAGGAATATTACCTGGGATAGCACTGGACCAAAAGTACTTGAAGAAGATAATTAGACAATTATATCTACTTCACTATGTGCTTTTCTAATAGAATATCCAATATATGCCTGTTTCAGCAAGCTAAGAAATGGGAGGTCAGGTATAGAAGGATAAATGACAGGACTGATCCAGAAAAGAGGTACATATGTAGAAAATCATAGGCTATAAATAAAAGACTCAACACAGAAGGTTTAAATCTCCTATCCAGGATGCTATAGACTATAAGAGCCAGTGAATAGACTTATTGAGCTTCTTTATACTTACTATGTACACTTAAGTCGTATTTTCTGTCAGCCATTCCTGCTACATTCACAGCAACACACATATAACGGCCTGTATCGGATACATGAATGTTCTTCAGCTGAAGGATGCGACCTTCATCCAATATTTCCATTCCCCTTCCCTTGGTCAAGGGGCGGCCATCTTTCATCCAGGTCACTTTTGGTTGAGGAATACCCTGCACCTCACACTCCAAGGAAATACTCTTCCCTCGAGTCACAATAATTTCAGTAGGGTGGCTGCCACTATTAGATATTGTTGGTCGAACTAAAGAAAAAAGAAAAAAATAATAAAGTAGGAAATGTCTGCTTCAAGTCTTGCATAGGAATTATTATCAGTCAAAGTTAAATTCATTTTTGATGTCGAATATTGACTATTAAAGAAAAGACCCAAAGCTAACAGACAATATAGCATTGCTATATTGAGATGTTGAATTCTTCTCCAATGTTTCTAAATGGTTTCATGCTTAGAATAAACTATCAACACAGTAAAAAAAGAATTCTGTGTTTGCTACTTTCCCTGCTTTTTGACAAGTCACACAAATATTTGAACCTGTCATTCATAGCCCTAATTTACAGAAGTCTTCCTAGGACTAACATTAAAATAGATACAGGAGCCTTGCTCACAATGAATTCCTTTCTTCCTTCTAACTTCCACTATGGGAGCTGGAAAAGCTGAGACTATTGCTAAAACTTGAGGTGGTCACATGAATCAATTCAGGCCTATAAAATCTAAATAAAGATCGGCTGGGTAGGCATAGGCGGTGAGGGGAATGGGTCTGGAATACTTTTGCTCTCCTGATGAAAGGAAAAAATACCACTCCTTACCTTTATTTTTGCCTTCAATGTGGACTTGATGCCACAGTTGCAGCAATGATGTTGATACCACAAAGGAAGGGCCAGGAGAATCCTAGCCCTCCTGTCCTGATATGAGTTAAGGTTCTGACCAACCCCAGTGACTGCCAACCTCGGGTTTCTCATTATATGAGAAAATAAGTCTCTAATTGGTTAAGCCACTGATCGCCAGTTATTCTGTAGTTTTGCAGCTAAATTTACCTGATACTGATTCTAAGAAAAAAAAATTAGACCCTTACTAATAAATATGTGTGGGGGGGAAGAAAAATGGGCCAGTGTTAGTAACCTTGTGTTCTAGTGCCACTTCTACCACAATCGAGCTGTGTGACCTTGGCCAGTCATGGAAACCTCTATGGTTTCCACACTTTTAAATGGAGGCATTAATTTTGCTTCCTATCATAGCTCATGCAAAGGTTAAATGATATAATTTAAATATTTAAAACATTCAAATCATATATAAGTTAATCTTTAAAATAAGGTATTTTTACGTACTGCAAATATACCCTATGATACAATGCTATCTCTCCCCATTCCACACATCCACTATCCTGCCCACAACACAATACAACCACATCGATGCGTCTGCCATTGGCAAGCTGATGCAGAGTGGACAGCTGTATTGCTAAATAAATAACAGAAGTAAGCAATTGTTTTTTGTTTATGTCAGCACAATTTAAATTTGTGGGTCTCATGATAGGTATACTATAATCACACTGCCTTGAATGTATCTTAAAGATATAAAGAAAAAGTAAACATGAAAGACAGAAAGGTTAAAAGAAGATTGTGCCAAAGTCTGGTTAGTCAATAACTTACTGTAAACTTGCAGACTGTAGTCTTTCTTTGCAGTTCCAGCAACATTCGATGCCACACATGAATATAGCCCTGCATCAGATTTTTCAGCAATTGAGATCTGTAACTGTCTGCCTCCGGATAAAGTTCTGACTCGCCCTGCAGAATCAGCCAGCACTGGGGAGCCTGAAAAGAAAACAAAATGGCAGAATATGAAGCAAAAACATACAACATTTTGTGTATATACTCTGATAAGTATATTTATTTACGTCCTAGTTCAAGTACCTAAAAGGCAGATGACACTGCAAAACAATCCTATGCAAAAAGAAGGAGGAGGAGAAGGAAGGAGAGGGAAAACAGAAGAAGGAAAAGGAGAACGAGGAGAAGAAAAACAAGACAAGAAGGAGCATGAGGAAGAGAAAGAAGAGAAGATATTTATCAAGATTATCTTCTGCAAATTTTTCTTTCAATCAATATTGCATTTGAAAGAAAACAGAAAAATAAAGTAAAATATTAAAACAGTAAAAATGATTTTAATTTAATTTTTTGAATGTTTATTTTTGAGAGAGAGACAGAGAGAGACAGAGAGAGACAGAGCAAGAAAGGGAGGGGCAGACAGACAGGGAGATACAGAATCTGAAGCAGGCTCCAGGCTCTGAGCTGTCAGCACAGAGCCCCATGTGGGGCTCGAACCCATGAACTATGAGCTCATGACCTGAGCTGAAGTTGGACGCTTATCCACTGAGCCACCCAGGTGCCCCACAAAAATGATTTTAAAAGTCAACTAAAAATATACATGATCTCTCTGATAGGTAATGGATACATATAAATATTTGTTGATGAGTAAGTTGAAAGTTTGTTCAACTGCAGAATTCAATCCTAACACTGCAAAATTGTCACAAATACAGCAAAGTTGCTTGTTATAGAAAATATTTTTTAAAGCTATTCTGAAGAAGAAAAAAGACTTCTTTGAATGGTGGACTCTTGATCATTAGAACCACTCTATAATGCGTTTGATTAAAAAGCAATCAACTAATACAGAAACTTATTTTTTTTTCTGGAGAACAGAATCAAAACTAAAGATTTTCAGCTAGATACTAAAAGTATCACATACTATACATTTAAAATAAAGCAATCCTGCTATCTAGTATTTTAGTATGCAGACCCCAGGGAAATTGTTAATAAAGTGACATGTTTGTCATATAAAATATAAATTCATTTAATATTTATATTTAATTTTATAAATGCTAAGGGTGAAAACTGACCTTTTTTCTTCCAAATGAGATTTGGGGGTGGAATACCACTTGATTCACACAGTAAACTAATGAGATGCCCTTCAATGACTGTAAGTTGAGCAAGTTCATCAGAACCATAAATATTTGGTGGTACTGAAAGATGAAAAAAGACAATTTTTACATTAACTTAACATAAAACTTCCATAATACTTTACATTAAAAAAAAAGGTTCTCACTCAAATGACACAAGGAAGTAATTAGCACTTGATGTTGACATATCAATACCACATTAAAAGTCAACTGTAAGATGTAGACTAAATACCTATTAGCAGACTTCCCATTTTCACTGATAGAAACTTAGTTAACAAAATATCCAGAGCGGCTAAAAAGAAGCAAATGTATTACAGATAAATAGACTTCTTGCATCAAAATCTAAAGCACCTACCAAATTTAAAATTAACTGTCATTTGTGCCAAGCCAGTTCTGATGTCTCAGATGCTGAAGAGAACTGGAAAATATCACGCTTACAACGTTGTAGTAAAGAACAGACACAAGGGGTTGGATCCAAGAAATGGCTATGTTACCTGGTCTAGAATGCATAGCCTGCCTCCCCACTGTCCTCTAGTTTCTCTTTGGAACCTTTCAAGTGAACCCTGACTACCCATGGTTCTCTCAAGGAGGCTGAGTCCACATTTGCTGGCTGAACTCTGCTCTCAAGATCCTTCTCTGGCTGCAGTATTATCAGGTGACAGATGCTTGCTTTCCAAGCTCCTGGGAGCTGAGGAGTGGGAGAATCCTCCTCACCCCTCAATCCAGCTTCCAGTCACTGTTCAACTTCAACCACCCCCACGTGAAAGCCTATTCCTTTGAGGCTCATGCCATCAATTTACTTTTCTTTCTCCTTCACCATCATCTGTGAACCCACCATTCTTTTTCTTTTCTTTTCTCTTCTCTTTCTTTTATTTTCTTTTTGAGGGAAGATGGGAGGGAGGAGGAGAGAGAATCTTAAGTAGGCTCCACGTTCAGCATGGAGCCCAATGTGGGCGGGGCTCATTCTCATGACCATGAAATCATGACTGAGCTGAAATAAGGAAGCAGATGCTTAACCGACTGAGCACCCAGGCACCCTTAAGCATTTTTTTTCTATTCATTGAAGAATTTGACACTTGTTTCTATCCTTCTTCACATGGAAATCTGCCATTACTCTGTATGAACTCAACATCTACATGTATATCCAGTCAAACCACCGTGACGCCACTTCCTTGATTTGCTCATCCCTTTCTCCCTCATGTTCCTCCTCTACGTTTCTCCTACTGCTCCATCCTTGTAGCTCTTTCACTCAATTATTCCCAATTCTCATTTCATTGACTTAATTGAATCTCAAGTCTTTTCACCTCTCAGGAACCTCCCAATCCAGCTGCCTACTCTTATTTACTGACTTCTCTATCTAGCTTAGATTTCATGATCAATAATTTCAACTACTCCTTTGTCAATATTCTCAACTGCCTTGCACTATTGCCCTTCCTATTTGACAACTCTCTTTCTCTGGATGAATCGTATAGTTTACTCTGTCATCACCTATACCACAGATAGAAAGTTCTACAGAAGAAAATGACAATTACACAGATTACTATAAGTATACCCTCTCCAACCTAAATGCTGCCCTTCTCTACTCCTGTGGCTTCCACTGACATAAATACTTGCAAATCTGTATCTGTAATGTAGACCCCCTCTGAGGTCTAGACTTTTGTATCGGACTACTAAACATCTCTATCTGGATGCCTCAGAGGCACTTTCAAACTCATCTTGCCCACAACTGAATTCAGCCACCTTCCTTCTCTGAGAAAAGGGCACTACTGTCCACATGGCCCAGAGGGCCAACCCACAGTGACATCCATCCTTTACTCTTCTTGTTTTCACACCTCTCCACGTGATAAATTAATTCTGTTAATTCAGTTTCTTAAATACTAATAGAGTTTATATGTTTTATTCCCAAAATACAGATCTGAATACCCCAGTCCTTCTATAAATCCTTTTAAATGGTATCCTATCACTTTAAGAATCAAATACCTACTTTAAAAATTGGTTTTAGACATTCTTTTCAATCTTCCCTTTTTAACCTTTTCTACCCAAGATCTTCTCATTCTCCTCAGCTCCATACCAGGCTCCATAGTGAATGATGTTTGCCTCAGTGAACACAGACAGTATTCTCCAGGTCTTTGTAATGCTTCCATCCTCTTCAGAGAGCTAATGCCTACTTATCCTTAAAATCTCAATTAGATGTCATGAGCCCTGATATGTCTTCCCGCAAATACTCCTATGATCTCTTAGGAGGTTTAATTTTAAATGTCTATTTAAAGATATTTATGTAGCAGCAGACTACATGTTCTGTGTGACCAGTGGCTTTGTCTTTCTCATTAACTTCTCTATGACTATATGAGGCATGGTGCCTAGAACACAGAGGCACATGATAAATATTTTTTTGAGTGAATTTATCCTTGATGTCTCAACTTTCTCCCCTCAATCATTTATTCTTATATTTACTGCATTCTGCTTTCCCCTATTAAATTGCTTTCCTTTAAAGGGGCATTGTTCTCTTCTGTAAACTACACTTTGTAGTTCATGTCTAATTTCTCTGCAATATGTGACATTATTCATTCATGCACTTACCCATCCATATGTCCAACTCGTTTGTTGTCCATGTTTTTCTTTTGGGAACACCATTGTCCTCAGTTTCCATGACACAAGTTTTCCCCTACCTCTTTGACTGCTCCTTCTCAGTTTCTCACTTTGTGTTTCTTTTTCTGTCTCTTTTTTTATATTGTATGTGTGAGAGTCTACAGTGTTCTTCTGTGCACATTCTTCTTATTCTCTATGGGATCTTGACTGCTACATATATACTCATGTCTCCACCTTTACATTTTAACTCTTTTTTCTCTCTCTCCTAAATTACAGGCCTGTATTCCTGACTGCACAGAGGACAGCTTCACAGGGACACTCTATACACATCTTCAATATACCATTGCAAAAATGAATTTCTCACCTCACTTTCTAACTGATCATCAGCTCTAATTTTTCTCTTTTTTTTCAACACTTGACAACACTTTCTTTACTTGACAACACTTAGCTCAGTGTCTTGTCCAGACTGGGAGTTACAAGAATATTTTTCCCATTTGAAAGAAATGAGAAAGAAAGGGAAGGAGCAATGGAGGAAGAAAAAGGATGGAAGGAGGTAGGGATAGATGTCAATGATATATAACTAATATGTAGTAAATAAATTTACTACTTAGTAAATTTTACTCTTTAAAGGTAAATTAATCATTTCACAGGGTGAATAATAGCACTTCTCATAACCTTCCTCAATGATAATGATTTATAATTAATTATTTTCTACATATAAATTCAGGGTTTTGAAGTTTTAAAAGATATGTGCTCTCCACTGGAATCAAATTACTTCCTCTACCTATTTGGATTTTAAAAATGTGGTTTCGAATAAACTTTTATAAATCAAAAGATACATTTCAGCTCATGATCTCAACAGTTAAAAAGTTTAAACAAATACAATCAAAGAAATGTGGCATGATACGTTATAAGTGAATTTAAACAAGTAAATAAAGGTGAATATACTGGAAATTGGAGCACTTTTTAACAATTAGCAGATAGTCATAGCCAAGTACAGTTGTGATAATTCCCAGGAATCATCTTAGTTGGTAACAAATGGTAGAATTTCAAGTGAGGACAGCTTTTCTCACTGGTCAGCAGAGTAATCCCACTACCAAGCAAACACAGGTGTTCTCTCTGTCACACACAAAATCCATGTGCATGATTTGGCCTTCTGATCTCTTTCAATTGATCCAGCCATCATCAGTTCATGGAGAAAGCTCGATCGTTAGAAGATCCTGGTTGCAAGAACTAAAGGTATACGCTCAGGTAGGAGAGGAGAAGTGTGCCATGTCGAAGTTCTAATAACCAATATGCTTAGGTTCAGGAAGTCTACCTATGATTGATTTTGAAGGAATTACATATAATCACACTTACCCCAAATGTTTACATTATAGTTTTTCTCAGTTTTTCCAGCAACATTTGTTGCCTCACAAGTGTAACGACCAGTGTCTTGAACTTGAGCATCTTCAATCTAAAAACAAAACCATATTTTGAAACCTCAGTTTCTATTCCATAAGTAATTGGAATTTTTCTATTAATGTTATTTGTGACTTATTTTTCATGTGTATTCTAAATATTTTCAAACATATGAAAAGGAGAGGGAATAGTAATATGTATGGCTACATGCCCATCACCTACTTTCAACACTTGAATCAAGATTCAATAATATGTATCTACATGTATCATACTTTATTTTAATGTAATTAATATTAGTGGCTGAAGGTCTAGAAAGGCCTTTTACATATAATTAAATAAAGTTCACATAAAATAGCAACAAAAGTCACAATTAATTTCTGAGTAAGTTATTTAAGGCTTTAAAATAGATAATCTGTATATTTCTAGGATATCATTCAGTAAAATAACACCTTTATTTTGACTTATTACATGTCTTCTCCAAATACTGGTTCTGTAAGCTTCTTTAAGCCAAGCATTATATGCAGTTAGTCTCAATCTCCTGGCAGCTAGTTTGGTGCCTGATAGATAACTGAGCACCAGTAAACATTTTCCATATATTTATCTACAACATGCATCAACACTCTTCATCAATTATTCATTGACCATTTAGCAGTTATTAAGAACCTTGTACCAGATATTATAGCTAGAAGATACCAAGAAGTATAGTGTAACATATAGTTTGTGATTTTACAATCTAGTTGAGAATATAAAGTACGTGAATATTTTTAAAAAAGTGTTCAATAATAAACAAGGAATACGTAACACAAGATAACATAAGAAGTACAACAAACAGTATGTGATTGATTGCTAAATAAGTTTGCAATCAATTGCTTAAACATTCAAAAGAGAGAATCATTAGAGTTGGACTGATCTTTGAAGGTATTTAGTGTACCAGGGGTGCACAGTAAGCACTGGATAACACTTATTAATGGATTGATGTGAACAAAGAGAACTGGAATTTATCAAAGCACAGATGGAGAACCCAAGAATATTAGACCTGAAAGAGTACTTAAAATCTAACCTCCTTATTTTACTAAGAAAAACGAGGACCACTTCGGAGATTTAAACTGCCTTGGTGCGCCTGGGTGGCTCAGTTGGTTGAGCGGCTGCCTTCGGCTCAGGTCTTGATCTCATGGTTCGTGAATCAAGTCCCACATTGGGTTCTCTGCTGTCAGTTCAGAGCCTGCTTCAGATCCTCTGTCCCCCCCTCTCTCTGCCCCTGCCCCACTCCACTCTCTCTGTCTTAAAACTTAAAAAAAATGTTTGAAAAGAAATTTAAAGATTAAAAAAATAAATTGCCCAAAGTCACATAATGGTTGATAAACATATGGAAACCTGGGGTTCCAGGTCCTTAAAATCATCTCATAAAGAATTCATAGAGAGGAGGGATGAAGATTTACTGATTGCCAAATGGTGCTGGGAAAACTGGACAGCAGAATGAAACTGGACCACTTTCTTACACCATACAGAAAAATAAATTGAAATGGATTAAAGACATAAATGTGAGACCTGAAACCATAAAAATACTAGAAGAGAGCACAGGCAGTAATTTCTCTGACATTGGCCATTGCAACATTTTTCTAGATATGTCTCCTGAGGTAAGGGGTAAAAGCAAAAATAACCTATTGGGACTACATAAAAATAAAAAGCTCTGCACAGCAAAGAAAACAATAAACAAAACTAAAAGACAACCTACAGAATGGGAGATCATATTTGGAAATGACATATCTGATAAAGGTTTAGTATCCAAAATATATAAAGAACTTATCAACTTAACACCCCAAAACAAATAATTCAATTAAAAATAAAAATGAAAAATGAAAAATGAACAGATATTTCCCCAAACAAGACACACAAATGGCCGATAGACACATGAAGAGATGTTTAACATCATTCATCATCCAGGAAATGCAAACCCAAACTACAATGAGATATTATCTCACACCTTTCAGAATGGCTAAAATCTAAAACACAAAAACCAACGAGTGTTGGCAAGGATGTGGAGAAAAAGGAATGCTCTTGCACTTTTGGTGAGAATGCAAACTGGGCAGCCACTGTAGAAAACAGTATGGAGTTTCCTCAAAAACTTAAAAATAGGTAGGTACCCTACTGGGTACCCACCCAAAAAATACAAAAACACTAATTCAAAGGGATACCGGCACCCCTGTGTTTACAGCAGCATTATTTATAATGGTCAAATTAGGGAAGCAGCCCACGTCCATTGATAGATGAATGGATAAAGAAGATGTGCTGTACGTATCAACAGAATATTATTCAGCCATAAACAAAAATGGAATCTTGCCATTTTCAACAACATGCATGAAGCTAGAGAGTATAACACTAAACAAGATAAGCCAGTCAGAGAAAGACAAATACCATATGGTTTCACTCCATGTGGAGTTTAAGAAATAAATGAACAAAGGAAAAAAAAAGAGACAGAGAAACAAACCAAGACATAGATTCTTAACTGTACAGAATACACGGATGGTCACCAGAGGAAAGGTGGGTGGAGGGATGGGTGCAATAGGTGATGGGGATTGAGGGGTGCGTTTGTCGGGATGAACATTAGGTGATGTATGGAATTGTTGAATCACTATATTGTACACCTAAAACTAACATAACACTGCATGTTAACTATACTGGAATTAAAATAAAAACTTAATAAAAAAGATTTATTCACTGCCTAGTGTGTTCCAGGCAAATTAAAGCAGTAAGAATATATTACTCTACCTGGTGAAAGATGTGCATGAATTGTTTTGGGTAATGCACAGGTGAGATAGTTTTAACTGATCAATTCAGTTTTTTAAGTTCTGTAGCAGTTTTAATTTCCATGAAGTTGTCTCCCAACACCCCTCAATGGGACCTGCACCCTTCAGGGTACCTCGGTCAGCCTCCGTGGTAGGGATTCACTAGATGCCAGGATTTCTTCACCATCTCCTTTCTTCTGGCTTCCCAGCCCTATTAACATCTGTGCTCTGGAGAAATCAACTTATATACTCTGAAATTTGCTAAGACATTTCTAATCACACATAGCTCTCCCCTACCAGTGCTAGGACTTGTGTTTCTACAATTGTCTTCTTCTCTCTCATTTGGCCAGAGTTGGGGTTTGAGAATTCTACCAGTTGCTTTCTAGAGCTTTTGGTCTACCTCTGAGGATGGCCATTGTTTTTTTTGCCTTCCCCCCACTCCCCGCTATATAGCTCAATGGACTATCCTACTTTCCTCTATCAGTTATTCTCACTTCTCTTTCACCCAGCTCCATTATTACAGATCATAATTCCTAACGTCTCTACTGGGTTGCCTCTCAGACACAACTTCACACTCCTTCCCATTCTTTCCCATGCTTCTGCTCTCCTTATGTATGCTTCTCAGCTTCCTATGTGCTGACACCATCATCCATTTCTCGACTCCCTTTGTTTGCCAGTGATAACCTTCCTTTACCAAGAGGCTATGTGGTGTGGTGGGTAGTAGAATGAGTTTTGAAGCTATACACCCTGTATTCAAATTCCATTTCTGACACTTAGTAATGGTGGCAGATTACTTAGCTATTCTTTCAATTTCTCAATAAGATTATTATGAAGACTTTATAAACAAACATTCCAATGGCTTATTGACTTTCTGAATCCTAATTCCTTAAACTAGTTTTCACGTTAGCTCTTACTTCACTCAAATCAACACTGTCAACATTATTTCCACATATTCACTTTGTTAAATTCTGTTTCAGCCACACTAGCTTATTTGCTTTCCTTAGTCAGGCCTTTTGTCCCATCTACCTATAAAAAGTCAAAAAGCTTTCCAAGACCTTCAGGCAACCACAGCCTCACCTTTTGCTATCATCCTAAAATGTATTGTCTGTGCCATCCAAATAGTGATTAACTCAGACTTATCTTACTGCGTTTTCAACTGAACGGTTAATTTTCATATTTTATGCAAAATTGGAAGACACTGAGGGTAGGAAATGTATCTACCTTTTCAGGTCCTATGCAGAATACCCAGAATGAGTGTTTATTTGTTGACTGGTTGAATGGCTAAAAATGAAGCGCTCATTAGAATATCTCTGCAGTACTTCCCTAGAAACATTTTTGGATGGTTTCTGGCTACAAATATGGGTAGACAAATATCTAAATTCTACTAAGCATAAAATTTAAAAATATTACAAAACCCCATTAAAAGAAAGGGTAGCTAGAATTTTATAAGATGAAAATAGTAGAAGATGAAAATAGTAGAACACTTATAGATAGGCAATTTTTAAAAAAATTTTTAATGTTTATTTATTTTTGAGAGGGAGAGAGACACAAGAATGCGAGCAGGGGAGGGGCAGAGAGATAGGGAGACACAGAATCTCAAGCAGGCTCCAGACTCTGAGTGTCAGTACAGAGCTCGACGCGGGGCTTGAACTCATGAATTGTGAGGTCATGACCTGAGCCAAAGTCGGACGCTTAACTGACTGAGCCACCCAGGTGCCCCTAGACAGGCAACTTTAATACCAAAGCCATGAGCTTAGGAATATTATAAGAAGAAGTATATGAATGAACCCATAGCCTTACCTTTAACACACTTCCATTTTCAGAGATACTGAGGCCTGGTTTCTTCAGCAAGGGGCGGCCATCCTTTAACCAAGTCAAAGTAGGTGGGGGGATAGCATCACTTTGACATAGCAGATCCACGGCTTGACTAATGAGGACAGAGATGTTCTGTTCTTCTCCCATAATATTTGGTGGAACTAAGTGAAAGATGGGGTTTCCCTCAGGATAAAACAGGCCAGTACACTGCTTATCTTTATTAATCATCAGGACATACACAGAATAGCTTTATTTGTTCTTTTAAGATGTAGGATCACTATAATTCCAGCATACCCTCTGCTTCATTTGGTTCAGAGTCAAGTATTAATAAATCACTGATTAACATGTTCCTATTGAACAGAAATACTTTTTGCTAACCTTTCCCTTTAAGAAGTTTTAGAACTGGAAGTTCTCCCCAACTGCCTATTTCAGAAACTTTTTGAACTAGATGTTCCTGCTTAAGATTTCCAAAGTGGTAAGTCACTCGTGAAACGTTTTGGAAATAGCAATAATTAAAAGCATATATATACTTTTGATATTTATTTATATCTTTTTTTTGCAAAGGAAAATAAACTTTATAGACACAGAGGCAAAATTAAAAGACAGAGTTGAAAGAGATCATCCAGTCCCACCTCACGGTATATAAAACGTGAGGTGAGTGACAATGACTGATTTGAAATAATGTGACTTAGAATTTAAATAAAGATTTGGAGAACAAACAAAGAAATTATGTAACTAATTTGTGGCCAAGCTAGGAGTCTTCTGACTTGCAGTTTAGAGCTCTTTTTGGTTTTCCACGATGCCTTGTCAGCTTTCTATAAAATAAAGACCATGTGGGATAAATGACACAATAAAGAACAAAACGAAAGCAGTGACCAGCTGTACAACATACAATTACATAAAAGGAGGAAATGAGTTTAAATTTTAATGAGATTAAAATTAGAATCCGCTGGCTATTGAGCTTGTCAGACGCTGCAGTGTGCTCTTGGAGAAGTCTAAGGAACCTCCTTCCCTTGGGTGTATTAAAAAATAGAGTAAACAATCATTTGTCTCAGATGGTTTAGGTACAGCCCTGCCAAGAAGGAGAGGGTGGGCTCCAAAACCTCGTGAGGGCTCTTTCAGGCCTGTATTTATAATACTTCAAAAAAACACAAACTAATGATGAAATCAGGCCCGTTATAAAGGGGTCACTCTGAAAAAACACACAGAGGAATTTCCTTGGCCATTTCTCACTAAATCCCCTAACTATTCAGGACTGTAGGAAACGTACCATATTTGTAGTATTTTTTTTTTTTTCACAAGAAAGGTTAAGCTGCAGTGAAATGAATCCTGAGGGATTTAACAAATGCTTTGATTGAAGTAAGTTTTTTGTGGTAAGGATCGTTACTCTATAGTCCATGTGCCATCATCTCGGGCTGGATACTGTGGCATGTGGCAAAACGACAACAAATGTGATAGGTTTTGACTAGTAACACTGCGATTCTGCAACCAGGAGGTTTCTTTGCTACCATGTCTCCTACAGAGGGAAAGGCATATAAACTAAAGGCCACTTTTCGTACTATTTCTGGATGCAGGACCTGTGCTAAACCCAAAGGTACTGATGCCATGATGCAAAGAAATGCCACATGCAATAGTTGGAATAGAGTAACAGAGCATTTGTGCAGAGATTCTCGATGCACCTTTGCTAAATTCAAGCACACACAGACATCTGGCTCTCGATAAGCTTATTCTATGGGGAATGGAAAACAGTGGGATTGTTTTTAATATGTGACACATTAGATAAAAGATATACAACCAGTCTGAGATTAAAACTGCTATCATATTAGCAAAAGCAGCACAGTTGGCCATTTTCTAAGGTATTATGAAAACAGATGCGCTCATCAGTCTTAGCACAAACAGCCCTTTAAAAAATAGCCAATTTAACAGCTTGGAAATCATTTCAGGTAAAGTCTGGTCTCGGTGCATAAAAAAGTACCATGACCATATAAAAATACGTTTATCTTAGAGTATTTATAGAATTTACAAAAGAACGTGAACTCTTTATGACTGCTGGTGGAAGTCAAAGTCAGAAATAATTCACAAAAGCAGAATGGTAATTTATTCCCAAATATTTTCTTCCAATTATTTTTCTTTAGAGCTAAATGAGTTGGATCAAGTTCAAAAAGAAACCAGATTTTTTTTTAATTGAGACGAAAAATGCAAAAACAACAGCGTATTTGTTTCCTAAGGAACATAAATTAAAGCAAATCTAATTACAGCCGAGGGTATCTATTACTGAAACTCATCTATATTTTCTGTCTTTTCATTCCCAACTTTTTGTTTAGTCTGAGAAGAGAACAAGCTTCTGCCCTTTAGACCTCAGCTTCCTTAGATGTTATCCCTATTTAGCTTGGTGGTTGTGCTGCTTAGGAAGCGGTGTATTATGTCTGTTTCTCCTCCTATGCATTAAACTTGTTACATTTAATTATCAAAATCAGCACTGCTATAGGGTTATACTTGTTCAGGTGCTGGAGCACAAGTGATGTCTATCAAAGTTCTCAGAGATTAGGTTTAAAGAAAAGGTACTACAGGAATCGTAATCATTTAAAAACCCAATTCTCTTGTTTTAGCGCCATTCTGGTTTCATACTAGAGAAAAATTTTTTAATGAACTACTCGTGTAGTTACAAGAGTGGGGAAAGCTCTTTTACCCACTGTCTACTCTTCTTATCACCCCCACAATCTACAATGTAAATCTGAAGGGGTTTACTGCTGGGGATAGACCTTCATTAGGCTCCAACGAGACATGAGATTGTCAACGTTACTACTATATATACTACTATAGGAATACGATATATAGAGATAATGCTAAGAATAGAGCACAGATTGGAAACTAATTTCAGTTTTATTCTTTCTTGCTGGCTTTATTTCTTTATTTGCTTGCTATGCATCTACATTTTTAAAAATTTTTATTATTTTTTTACACTTTTTTTAATGTTTATTTTTGACAGAGAGAGAGAGAGAGAGAGAAACAGAGCATGAGTGGGGGAGGGGCAGAAAGAGAGGGAGACACAGAATTGGAAGCAGGCTCCAGGCTCTGAGCTGTCAGCACAGAGCCCGACGCGGGGCTCGAACTCACAGACTGCGAGATCACGACCTGAGCCGAAGTTGGATGCTCAACCGACTGAGCCACCCAGGTGCCCCTGCATCTACATTTTAAATGCTGAATACGTGTCCACATTTTCAAACATATTAGCTAGCCATCTGACTTTTATAACAGAGGAAAAGTCCCAGTTTTCAGACCAAAAGGGTGGCATGGAAATGTCTTGGCAAATGGCAAAAAATAGTGATGCATGTCTTTATGACTCCTGGAAAATACCAATTCTCTATCACCTCTCCAGCACTTTTGACATTAACCAATGTAGAAACGGAAGGAGCCATTCCCAGATTTTCACTGCTGACTAAAACTCAGAGAATACTCTTGTCACCCCTCCGCCTGCTTGCTAATGATTGCAGGAGCTTTTGGATCATATACTTAGATTGATTAATGAATCACTCTCTAAGGATGTTTCAGATTGACAGCATTCCAATTCCTCATAATACATAAAATGACCCAGTTAGATTTAAGGAAGAAGTAGATTCCCTGGGCCTGGGCATTTTAGACACATCTGTTATCTCAAACACATAGCACCAGCAAAGCTGGAGACGGAATGTGGACTCACGTCGACTGCAGAAGCAACAGAAAAGAGAGAACATAGTTTACTAAGGCCAACTGGGACTTTCCAGCTCAATTTGTCATACAAGTTAGCCATTCTGTAACAAGGCTTTTTTTTTTCTGTCAGAAAACTATGACTTATAAGTTATTTGTGATCATTACATTTGCTTTTGGCAAATGTATAAAGAGCAGTCAACCCACATGGTTTGAAGGTAAAAAAAAAAAGTGATATATTTGGAATAGGAATGAACTATTTGGAAGTGAGGGAGGACTTAGGATTGTACGTCTGAAACTAATATAATACTACATTAATTATACTGGAATTAAAATAGAAAAAAAATCCAGATACTCTTTGAGGGAGCACAGAGAAACAATTCCATTATTCCACGACTAAGGAATATAATTCAAATTAGACACTGAAAAAAGTCTAAAACAGCTCTAAATGGAAAGGTAAACTAAATTGTGGAATGAAAAGCACATTTTATGGATGGAGCCCAATTAGGACCAAACTTTGTGCAGGAGGACTTTTGCTGTGATAGAATTAGACATTTCCTTTTGTACCTTATGGCTGCATCATAAGTAGAAAAAACTTGAATTTTATCTAAATTTATCTTAGTTTAACTTTTGCTTTTCAAATAGCCTTTAATTCATAGACATAGCACGGGCTACAAAATATGCTGATTGTAACTTAAAAGTAATAAAATCTAGGCGCTGAGTAGAACGGATCAAGAGAGCTACTTGAACAGATGCTTTCTTTAGTGAGATTTTATCTTTCAAATTGCAAAGCTGCTTTCCATAGCCATCTGTTCTTCAGAGTATTCTGTGAAACCAATACCCGGCATGCTGGATGTATGCTTATCTTAATTTCTCAGAACTTTAAGAAAGGAAAATCAGTCAAAGTGAAATACAAGGCAGAAAGGTAGAATTTGATTTGAGTTGATACTGTGAAATCATTTCTATTGCTCATAGTTCTTTATCAACAACTTCCCTTAACTTCCTCAATGATCTTAGGAAGTAAACACATCTATATCAGAGCAGAAGTAATTATTAAAATATCTCACCATATACTCTAAGGTCAATGTCCCTGTGTTTCTCCCCAGCAGCATTCACTGCCACGCAGGTGTATCTCCCGGTATCACTGATTTGTGCGCTGGTCAGTGCTAGGATGCGGCCTCCAGACAGAACCTATCAATGATAAGAAAGATAAATAACTAACATGCCCCTCTGAGAAACATATGCATAAACAGCCTTTTTCTCCTATTTTCTGAGGTTGATCAATTGACATTTGCCTCCGGAAAGAGTTCCACTTGGATATTTTTTATTTTATTTATTTCATTTTATTTCCTGTCAGATTTATTTTACTTTACTTTATTTTATTTTATTTTAAAGTGGGCAACCATCATAAAATCTACTTCCCATCCTATCTTTGGAAGAAGACTGTGAAAAAAAAGCTAGAACCAAACTTAGCAATCACTGAAAACAAGATCAAGTGATAGTCCAATCTCATCTATACTCACTACAGAGAGAGAGAGAAAGCCACCAGGGGAGAAAGATGAGAATAAGTGAGAACAAGAGGAGCTAATTTCCCTTCTAATTTTCTTGGGTAGAATAAATAAGAAGTTACAATGAATAGCAAAATAGCAGCCAAATAAATTAGTCATATTCATAGATTTTTAACCTATTAGTCTAGTGGTACTTCTAAAATATTGACATCAAGTCTGGGTCTTTTATGGTCCCAAATTCTGCAAGCATTGGATTTTTGAGAAAAGCTAAAGAAGTAGAATGGTGGGAGAACTAAATTCCCTGCTAAGCAAAATAAAACTAAAGTATACTTTAAATGAGATATATGTGCTTCTATATATTTTTAATGTCCATTTATTTATTTTGAGAGAGAGAAAGAGAATGCCTACAAGAGTGGGAGAGGGGCGGAGAGGGGCAGAGAGAGAGAGAGAGAAAGAGAGACAGAGAGAGAGAGAGAGAGAGAGAGAGAGAGAGAGAGAGAATATCCCATGCAGGCTCCTCACTGTCAGTGCAGGGCTCAACACGGGGCTCCATCTAATGACTGTGAGATCATGACTCGGTCTGAAATCAAGAGTGAGACACTTAACCAAATGAGCCACCCAGGCTCTATATTTTTATTTTTATATTTTATGCTTCTATATTTTTAATTTTGAGTCAATGTAAAGCACTTAAATGCTTTCTCAGACTCAAATTTCATTTCTTACAATGTTGTCTTTCTAGTATTTCTTACTTTATTATTTTATGTTTTTGTAAAATTAAATACAGTCTATATGGTTCTCTCTCTAATTCATTAATATTTCCAAACATTTAAATATAAATTTTATGAGGAAATTCCTGTTTTTACTGTTGATCAACATTTTTCTTTTTGAGAGAGAAAGAGAGAAGGGGAGGAGCAGAGAGAGTGAGGGAAAGAGAGTCTCAAGCAGGTTCTGCATTGTCAGTACAGAGCCTGACACGGGGCTCAAACCCATGAACTGTGAGATCATGACTTGAGCTGAAACCAAGAGTTGGATGCTTAACTGACTAAACCACCCAGGCACCCCTGTCGATCAACATTTCTTTGTGCAAGGTATCTTTTGTGGTGGTGGCAGGGAATAGAGATGGGGAGGTAGGAAGCAAGTAAAACAGATGGGGGTGCCTGGGTGGCTCAGTCGGTTAAGCACCTGGCTCTTAGTTTTGGCTCAGATCATGATCTCATGGTTCATGAGTTTGCGTCCTGTGCTGGGCTCCAAGCAGACAGCATGGAGCCTGCTTGGGATTCTCCATCTCTCTCTGCCCCTCCCATACTTGTGCCGTCTCTCTCCCAAAATAAATAAATGAACCTAAGAAAGAAAGAAAGAAAGAAAGAAAGAAAGAAAGAAAGAAAGAAAGAAAGAAAGAGAAAGAAAGAAAGAAAGAAAGAAAGAAAGAAAGAAAGAAAGAAAGAAAGAAAGAGAGAGAAAGAAAGAAAGAAAGAAAGAAAGAGAAAGAAAGAAAGAAAGAAAGAGGCTAAAACAAATGGCCAATATATAGTACCTACATATGAAATAAAAGAATTCTTATATGTAGTGGGCTTTAAAGAATTGTTTAGAAATCCCAAGTGTGGCTATGGTATTTATGGATGTATATTTATGTGTATGTTTTTGGATAACAATTATTAATTCGTATTTTCCAAATCTGGTTAATAGCTTTACCTGTTTGTACTGTATTTAATAATCAGGTGGTAGATTGCCCTTAAGAAATAACAAAAGTACCTGTATCCCATTAGTGAAACTAGAGACAGGGCTACCATCTTTCAACCAGGTCAGACTTGGGGCAGGGATACCTCTGGCTTCACATTCTAACCTCACCAGGTTATTAACCACCACTGCCACCATGTTACTGCTGCCAGAAATCGATGGGGGCACTGAAAAGAAATAAAAAATAAATAAAAGGAAGTTATGTTAACATTACAGAATATTTCACCTCAAAATAATTAAAAGTACATATAATGTCTATAGTTGTATTTTCACATGTGGGTTTTTGGTGGCTTTGTTTTGTTTTGTTTTGTTTTGGTGAGTTCTTTCACACTATTTTGAGATTCTAATTATAGCTATCCTTTGAGGTAGGTAGTGCAATTATCAACATTTACAATTGAGGAAAGCTACTTTGCTTAGGAAATCCAGTTTTTAACAGCAGAGTGTTTTTATTTCTTGATTTCCGTGTGTGTGTGTGTGTGTGTGTGTGTGTGTGTGTGTCTTCCTCCACTGTATCTATGACTACCTCGTTGTCTTAAAAACATTATTAGAGATAATAATTTGAAATCTTTCTTTGGCCAAAACCTATGATTTTGATAGACAATATTTACAAATAAGGTTATTGTCATAAGTTGATAAGATCATTGATGACTATTTCAACAGTTCATCTAATTTTTTTAATTTTAATAATTTATTGTCAAGTTAGCTAATATACAGTGTATACAATGTAGTCATGGCTTCAGGAGTAGATTCCCATGATTCATCCCTTACATTCAATACCCATTGCTCATCCCAACACATGCCCTTCTAAATGCCCATCTCCCATTTTCCCCAACCTCATACTCCCAACCCCCATTAGCCCTCAGTTCGTCTCTGTATTTAAGAGTCTCTTATGGTTTGCCTCCCTCTTTGTTTATAACTTATTTTTCCTTCCCTTCCATTATGGTCTTCTGTTAAGTTTTTCAAATTCCACATATGAGTGAAAACATATAGTATCTGTCTTTCTCTGACTGACTTATTTCACTGAGCATAATACCCTCCAGTTCCATCCACATTGCTGCAAATGGCAAGATTCCACTCTTTTTCATTGCCGAGTAGTATTCCATTGTCTATATATGCTACATCTTCTTTAGCCATTCATTAGTTGATGGACATTTGGGCTCTTTCCATAATTTGTCTATTGTTGATAGTGCTGCTATTAACATTGGGGTACATGTGCCCCTATGAATCAGCACTCCTGTATCCTTTGGATAAATTTCTAGTAGTGCTATTCCTGGGTTATAGGGTAGTTCTATTTTTAATTTTTTGAGGAATCTCCACACTGTTTTCCACAGTGGTTGCACCAGTTTGCATTCCCACCAACAGTGAAAGAGGGCTCCCCTTTCTCCACATCCTAGCCAAAACCTGTTGTTTCCTGAGTTGTTCATTTTAGCCACTTGGACTGGTGTGAGGTTGTATCTCAGTGTGGTTTTGATTTGTATTTCCCTAATGATGAGTGATGTTGAACATTTTCTCATATGTGTATTAGCCATCCAGATGTCTTCTTTGGAAAAGTGTCTATTCATGCCTTCTGTCTATTTCTTCACTGGATTATTTGTTTTTCAGGTGTTGAGTTTGGTAAATTCTTTATAGATTTTTGATACTAACCCTTTATCCAACATGTCTTTTACAAATAGCTTCTCCCATTCCATCGGTTGCCTTTTAGTTTTGTTGATTGTTTCCCTGCTATGCAGAAGCTTTTTATCTTGATGAGGCCCCATAGTTCATTTTTTGCCTTTATTTCCCTTGCCTTCGGAGACATGTCAATTAAGAAGTTGCTGCGGCTGAGGTCAGAGAGATTGTTGCCTGTTTTCTCTAGGATTTTGATGGTTTCCTGTCTCACATTTAGGTCTTTCATCCATTTTAATTTATTTTTGTGTATGGTGTTAAGAAAGTGGTCCAGTTTCATTCTTCTGCATGTTGCTGTCCAGTTCTCCCAGCACGATTTGCTCAGGAGACTGTTTCCATTGGATACTCTTTGCTGGTTGGTCAAAGATTAGTTGGCTATACATTTGTGGGTCCAATTTGGGTTCTCTATTCTATTCCATTGGTCTATGTGTCTGTTTTTGGGCCAATACCATACTGTCTTGATGATTACAGCTTTGTAATACAGGCTAAAGTCTGGGATTATGATGCCTCCAGCTTTGGTTTCCTTTTTCAACATGACTTTGACTATTCAGGGTCTTCTGTGGTTCCATTTAAACTTTAGGACTGTTTGTTTTAGCTCAGAGAAGAATGCTGGTGCTATTTTGATTGGGATTACATTGGATATATAGAAGCAATCTTAAGCCCAACAGCATGTGAAACTAGAGAATTTTAATAGGAATCAGGAAATGAAAGCATTCATCAGTTTTAGAACACTACACCTTTAGAAAGATAACAAAACACACTATGTTAAATATTTATGCTAAAGTTTTATAGAAGCACCTAATCATTTTGAATGCGTTTTTACTCCAGTGTGAATCTAGGGGAAGTGGCACTAACCATGGACCTGTAGACTGTAAAATAATTCTGTAGCTCCAGCTGAGTTGATGGCCACACATTTATATATACCAGCATCAGCAATCTGGGCACTTTCAATATCAATGATCTGTCCTCTGTTCAAGAAAGTGACACTGGTGGACCCCGAGAGTGGACGATTATCTTTATACCATGTAATAGCTGTAAGAGGAAAAAGAGAGAAAGCTTTCTTTTAAAAGCTTGATACCACTAAATTGGAGCTTAACCAAAATACTAATAATTGCTTTAGTCTTTTGCTTGTCATTCAAATTTAAACAGTTTAAGAATCTCTTTAGGATTGGCTTTGAGGAGGAGGTAATCCTAAGAAAAACATGAATAGCCAAACTAATATAAGAGTCCTGAAAATGAAATTATAAAACAAATACCCTTTTTATTATCTCTAATATATCAGTATTGTTTGATAGCCAACTTTTAACCAGTTCTATTTCTTTTTGTTGTTTATACTTCTCTTATCAATAAAAAATTTTGTCTATGCATTTTATCAAAACCAAAGACTATATATACCATTAACCTAAAAATTATATTATTCTTGATTCATATTGATAACTTACTAGTGATGAGAATCAACAAAATAATAGTCTCATCAAATGACTGATTATTATAAAGATAATCAATTTGAACTAGAGAAAACAAATATTTTCCAACATAAATGTATAAAAAATACTATTGTGAGTTTTGTGGCCACAGTAAGGGCAATAAAAGGATTAATTATTCCCATATTACTGCCTTGTTCAAATGGGTAAATTATTTCATAGAGTTAGAAGCAATGAAAATTCAAAAATATCATCCACCTCCTGATATCCTTATCTATGCTTTACCCTTAGAATGTATCCTATAATCTTTCCTTTATTAATAATTGCTATATGGTGCTCATAAACAGGTTTAGCTTTCCCCAGAAATCTTAAAATGTCAGAGACTCCACAGGTAAACCTACCGGGCAAGGGGTTGCCAGCTGCCTTACACTCCAACTGAATGGGGTTGTTCAGCACCACCGTCTCATTCAGCATCTTCCCTGCATCCTCCAGGCTAGGTGGTTCTGCAAGACGCCCAAACATAATTAATTCACATAAGTAGGCTATTTAAACAAAAACTATTTGTTCAGTGGAAATTATCATTCCTTTCTTCCTTTCACATACATATACTAATATACTTGGTATAAAAGTAAAGTATACTATTAAGTAGAATTGGAGAACAGGATTAAAAAAAAAAGATCTCAGTAAGTTTTTAGGATCATCCATTCCTCTGCACAAATAGGAAAATCCTCAGAATTATAGATTAGCAGGTAGCAAAGAAAGCTAAAGGACTATTTTTCTATTCCAATTAATCTGATTAGTCTGATGATGAATTGCCTTTAACAAGAAGTAAGCTATCCCATTTGAACTCTTCCAGTGAAAGGGAAATCTATTTCTCAAAATATCTGACTTTATCTGTGTAGAGTATAATCTTAAAGCATTTCAGAAAAATTAAGAGTCTTTTTTTGGTGTATTGCAGTTTTTTCTTTTGATATAAAAGTTATAATTAAATTGTTAGTAAAATAAAATAGAAAACTATATTTTTAATTTTAACTTTTAAAAAATGTTTATTTTGAGAGAGAGTGAGTATGCAAAAGTGGGGGAGAAGCAGAGAGAGAGAGAGAAAATCCCAAGCTGACTCCACACTGTTAGCACAGAGCCGAACGCGGGACTCGATCTCACAAACCGTGAGATCAAGACCTGAGGTGAAATCCAAAGTCCAATGTTTAACTGACTGAGCCACCCAGGCACACCTATTTTAAATTTTAAACACCACAGATAATGCTACTTTATAATTCAGTGTGCAGATAATAAAGTAGGAATTTGGAAAGTCCAAGAGGCATAGTATAAAAGGAATAACAACATAGAATAGCAATGCCCTATGTTTCCTACACTATCTCAAGTAGTATAGGAATGACGCCAGGATGAAAAACTCACAAGTAAACTAGAGGTCTTATCTTATTGTGAGAAGATGCTGTAAATGTAAGTTAGTATCTGAAGTTTATATAAAAACTACATTTTAAAGATTTGCTAAACTTATTCAGTGCACTGGAACCCTTCAACCCCACTCCATCTATTCATTAATCTATTAAAAACAGAAGAGGAAAAGGAGAAAGGAAAACAAGAAAAATTATTAGAACTAAATAAGATGGAAGAAATAAAATCAAATATGTGAATCAAGAGCATAAATGTGAATGAACTCATTTTCTTTGTACAATAGACAAAGAGTTAACACATTTGTGGGTTAATGCTATTTTCTTTAATAAAAAAAGTCCAAGTGGATAAAGAGCATAAATAAAAAACCCACAAAAATGCTAACAGTAAAGAGTTGGGCAAAGGTGTACTAGGAAAACAGGATCATATCAGTTTCTGACAAACTGGTATTCTAAGCAAAAAGCATCAAATTTAATAAAGCTACCTGCTTTCTTATGCTTGACAGGTCACAAGAAACAAAGAGTCCATTTTAATGGCAATGCTATATGCATTGAATAACAAAGCAAAATTTGTTAAAAAGCAGGACAATTTTGAAAAATCTAAAAGGAGCATATTTTAGTGCACTTTCTTAGGAATTGACTATAGTGAAATAAAAATTGTGTTTTAAAGAGTTTGAAAAATAATATTACCCATCCAGATTGTAGGTGCATATGTGTGTGTAGGTGCATTTATAGTTAACAAGAAATATACATTTCTCAAATACCAATAGAATATTTTCAAAACTGTCTGTATATTAGGCCACAGAATCTCAATAAGGCATTTATAACTACAATTTAATAAACTATAATAAAAATAAGTAGAGGTCAAAAACAAAAATATAAAGCTCTTTACAGGGGGATAACTTCATTAAAGAAGAAATCAAGATAAAAGTATACGATTACAAAAAAATAAAATATGAGATTGATTATAATTAAAACATATAGGATGTCACCTAGCTGTAGAGTACAGTACTCAAAGTAAATCCTAAAGCCTCCAATGAATATATTTGAAAACTAAGAAATAATAAAAATAAATGTTGTAAGCATATTCAACCGGGAATCCAATAAAATAAACCAAAAGAAGTCAGGGAGAGAGAAACAATAAAAATGAAAGCAGAAGAGAGCACCAAAGAAAACAAGCAAAAACAACAAAAGCTGATTTTCAACAAATTTAAAATAAAATCTGTCCTCAAGGGGTAAATGTCTTGGTGCGTCAGATCTCTATATTTCTGGAGGTTGTTCCTAAAGGGAAAGCCTACAACCCTCTCTTCCTTTATATCTGTATCCACTTAATTTAATGCGTTAACCCTTCCTGTTTGAAAGCCTAGAATGTTTCTGTTCTCTGCACTGAATTCAGAAGAATGATACTGTATTTAAGGACAAAAACCTTTAAATAGGGCTATCTGACTTTTCCAACAAAAGGAAAAATAGTTAGTCCATGGCACATTCCTTCAAAACAGTTATTTAAATACTCACTTGAAGCCTTCTGGACTGAAGTGATCACTGAAGGCTTTGACAGACTATGTAGCTGCTGCAATAAAACATTATGGTAAGAATAAGAAATGCAAGAGCTATGGAGTGGGTTGGCTATTTTTCACTCCCCTAGAGAACTTAAAGGAAAAAGATTAGACGTCAGCAAGAATGGCAAAGAACTCTGAAAATCCACTCCTCCATAAAAGAAACAAGAACACTGGAAAATTTGTCAAAATCAACTTTTTCAGAACTCTGGAAATTAACCAAAGACTTGCAACAATCCAAGAAGTGTTTATTCAAGAAAAAAAGCTAAATCTCATTAAGAACAGTGAGTTTCATGGCATTTTATCTCCCTCTATTCCCAACACTCTCTCCCCAGCTCAGCAGTAATCTTGAAAACAAATAACCTAGCAAACACGGTGAAAAAAGCAGCAGATACTGAAAGAAGCAGAATGGGTTTGGAACTACCTAAGAGCACCATTCCTAGAAAACTGGCACTGTTTGACCTATTTGGCCCTTCCCTGGAAATCCACACTCAAAGGACTTGTCTTTATTCAGCAGGTTCAGAGTTTGCTCAGTGCAGCCTTTTCCCCAGAGGCATGTTAAAGTCTGTAAAAACAGATTTCATAGGAATTGTTGAGAAAACTTACCATATTAGTTTCCTTTTGCTTTCACAACAAATTGCCTCAAACTTGATAGTTTAACAATACAAATTTATTACCTTACAGTTCTATGGATGAGAAGTACAACACAGTCTCACCAGGTTAAAACAAATGTCTCAAAAGGGCGCAATTCCTTTCTGTAAGCTGCAGAGGAGAATCTATTTCCTTGTCTTTTCCAATTTAGAGAGGACACTTACATTCTTTGGTTTTCACCCTCCTGCCTTCCATCTTCAAAATCAGCAATGGAGATGTGGGGCAGACTCATAAGACCCTCTCATCCTATCACTCTGAAGTCCTGCCTCCCTCTTCCACTTTTAATGTCCTTCTGATTACACTGAGTACCTTGGATAATCCAGGGTAATCTCCCTATTTTGAGGTCAGTTGATTAACAACTTTAATTCCATTTGTATTCTTAATTCCTCTTTGCATGTTACCTAACATATTCACAGGTTCTAGGAGTAGGATGTGAACATTTTGGGGGGTACCAGTATTCTATCTATTCACTAAATAAAAAAAACAGAAGATGCAAACAAAAAAAACCCAGCAACAACAGGGACAACAATAACACTAATTATGGAAAGAAGAGAATATGACTTCCAGAATTGCCACATTATATTATTTTTCTAAATTTTTTAATTCTAGTATATTTAATGTTTAGTGTTATATTAGTTTCAGGTGTACAATATGGTAATTCAATACTTCTATACATTACTCATTGCTCATCATGGTAAGTATTCTCTTAATCCCCTTCACCCATCCCCCTACCCTCTGGTAACCATCAGTTTGTTCTCTATTAAGTCTGCTTTGTTTTTGTTTGTTTTCTTTGCTTATCTCTTTTTTCTGTTAATTTGTTTTGTTTCTTAAATTCCACATATGAGTGAAATCATATGGTATTTGTCTTTCTCTGACTATTTCACTTAGCGTTATACTCTCTAGATCCACCCATATTGTTGCAAATGGCCAGATTTCATTCTTTTTTATGGCTAATATTCCATTATATATATGTGTGTGTATAAAACCTCTTCTTTATTCATTCATCTATCAGGGGACACTTAGGTTGCTTTCATAATTTGGCTATTGTAAGTAATGCTGCAGTAAACATAGGAGTGCATATATCTTTTTGATTTAGTGTTTTGGTATTCTTTGGGTAAATACCCAGTAGTAGAATTACTGGGTCAGAAGATAATTCTATTTTTAAGTTTTTGAGGAACCTCCATACTGTTTTCCACAGTGGTTGCACTAGTTTGCATTCCCACCAACAGTGCATGAGTGTTTCTTTCTCTCCACATCTTTACCAACACTTGTTTGTGTTTTTTACTTTAGCCATTCTGACAGGTGTGAGGTGATATCTCATTGAAGTTTTTTAAAATGTTTATTAATTTTTGAGAGAGACAGAGAGAGAGAGAGAGAGAGAGAGAGAGAGAGAGAGAGAGAGAACAAGTGAGGGAGGGGCAGAGAGAATGGGATACAGAGGATCCAAAGCAGGATCTGCATCCAGAGTGCAGAGCCTGATGCAGGGCTCAAACTCACAAACTGCAACATCATCACCTGAGCTGAAACCAAGAGGCAGACACTTAACTACCTAAGCCACTCAGGCATCCCATCTCACTGTAGTTTTGATTTGCTTTTCCCTTATGATTAGTGATGCTCTGCATCTTTTTATGCCACATTATATTATTTAAAATGTCTACTTTTCAACACAAAATTATGGAACATGCAAAGAAATAAGACAGCATGTTCCATGCACAAAAAAGAAGCATTCAAGAGAAAATGTCCATGAGGAGGCCCAGGTGTTGAACTTCTTAGACAAAGACTTTATTTTTTTAAATGTTTATTTATTTATTTTAAGATAGAGAGAGGGAGAGGGAATGTGAGCAGGGGATGGCAGAGAGAGAGGGAAAGAGAGACTTCCAAGCAGGCTCATGCTGTCAGCACAGAGCCTGATGCAGGGCTCGATCCCACAAATTGTGAAATCATGACCTAAGCTGAAATCAAGAGTACGACACTTAACAGGCACCCCTAGACAAAGACTTTAACTCAGCTATTTTAAGTACATTCCAAGAGCTAAAAGAAACCACGTTTAAAGATGTAAAGGAAAGTAGGAGAATGATGTTTCACTAAACTGGGAGTATCAACTAAGATACTAAGATACTAAGAACTAAGATACTAAGAACTAAGAACTAAGAACCAAATAGAAAGTCTGAAATTTAAAAGTGCAATATTTGAGCTGGAAGAAGAAAGAGTCAGTAACTTAAAGACAGATCGATTGAGATTATCCAAGTTTAGAAGCAGAAAGAAAAAAAGAACAAAGAAAAATCAACAGAACAGAGCCTGAGGGTTATGGGACACCATCAAGTATTATGCATAATGTAAGTCCCAAAGGAGAGGAGAGAAAGTGTAGAAAGAACATTTGAAGAAATGTGGTTGAAACCTTCCCAAATTTGAGGGAAAACATTAATGTACACATTTAAGAAGTTCAACAAACTTTAACTTTAAAGAAGTTTAACAAATTCCAACTTGGATATATCATATAAAAAAGAGATAATCTTAAGAGCAGCAAAATGGAGAAGTGATTTATCATATACAGGGATTCTCAATAAATCCAATAGTTGATTTTTCATTAAAAAAAATGGAGGCCACAAAGCACTGGGTGACTTATTAAGAGTGAGGAAAGAAAAAGACTATCAACAAAGAATTCTATCTTAAGCAGAACTATCCTTCAGAAGGAGAAATTAAAACATTCATGGAAATAAAAAAACAAAACAAAACAGAATTCATTGCTAGTCTCCAGCCTCACAAGAAATACTAAAGAGAGTCCTTCAGGCTACAAATAAATAGTAACTCTAATACACATGAAAAAATAAAAGAGCACTAGTAGAAGTAACTAATAATAAAAACAGTAAAACTGTGTATTTTGAGCAAAACTATTTTTTTCTCCTCTCTGATTTAAAAGACAACAGCATAGGGGTGCCTGGGTGGCTCAGTTGGTTAGGTGTCTGACTTCAGCTCAGGTCATATCTCACAGTTCATGAGTTTGAGCCCCATGTCAGGTTTTGTGCTGACAGCTCAGAGCCTGGAGCCTGCTTTGAATTCTGTGTCTCCTTCTCTCTTCCCCTCCCTTGCTCACACTCTATCTCTTGCTGTCTCTCAAACATAAACAAACATTAAAAAAATTTTTTTAGTAAAAAATAAAAGACAACAGCATAAGTCAATAATTATAAGTCTGTATTGATGGGGTCATGAGGAATAAAGGTGTAATTTGTGTGGCACGAATAGCACAAAAGAGGGAAAAGGGAAGAGAGTTATAAAGGAACAAAACTCTTTATACTATTGAAATTAAATTGGTTTTAATCCAAAGTATAATATTGTTAATTAAGAAGCTAATTGTAATCCCCAAGGTAATCACTAAAAATAAACTCAAAAAATACAGTAAAAGAAACAAGAGAAATAAAATGGTACACAAGGAAATATCTATTTAATAAAAAAGGCAGTAATGGAGAAATATAAAAACCAAAATAACATAATACATATAAAAAACACATAGCATGGTAGACTATACACTCTATCATGTCAGTAATTACACTAAATGTAAATGGATTAAATACTACTCAAAAGGCACAGACTAGCAGAATGGATTTAAAACAAAAACCAAAAATATGACCCAACTGTATGTTGTCTACAAGAGACACGCTTTTGAGTCAAAGATACAAATAGGTTGAAAGTGAAAGGACATAAAAAGATAAATGATGCAAACAGTAGACAAACAAAAACCAGGGAGGCTATATCGATATCAAACAAAATGGACTTTAAAACAAAAATCATTACTAGCAACAAAGTAGGGTAATTTTAAATGATACTGAGTCTTAACACATTAAAAAAATATAACAATTACAACTATACATTTACATAACAACAGAATCTCAAGACACATGGAACAAAAATTTTTAGAATCAAAAGGAGAAACAGGTAATTCAATAATAAATAATTGAAGGCATCATTATTTCAGTTTCAATAACAGATAGAACAACTGAACAGGAAATTAACAAGTAATGGAAGACCTGAACAACAGTATAAACCACAAACACACATGGAACAGTCCATGCAATAACAGCAGAATACACATTCTTCTTAAATGCATTTGTAACATTCTCAAGGATGGACTATGTTAGACTTTAAAACAAGTCTCAATACATTCAAAAGGCTTAACATCATATAAAGTACCCTGAAACCAATACTACACTATATTTTAACTAATTTGGATTTAAAAATTTTTTTTAACGTTTATTTATTTTTGAGACAGAGAGAGACAGAGCATGAACAGGGGAGGGTCAGAGAGAGGGAGACACAGAATCCGAAACAGGCTCCAGGCTCCGAGCTGTCAGCACAGAGCCTGATGCGGGGCTCGAACTCATGGACTGCAAGATCGTGACCTGAGCTGAAGTCGGCCGCTCAACCAACTGAGCCACCCAGGCACCCCTAACTAATTTGGATTTAAATAAAATCTTGGAAGAAAAAAAATCATACAAAGTATGTTCTGCAACCACAGTGGAACAAAATTAAATATCAATGATAAGAGAAGACTTAAGAAATTCACAAATATGTGGAAATTAAGCAACACACTCTTAAGTAGCTAAGTGATCAAAAAAATCATATGGGATTGAGGAGGGCACTTGTTGGGATGAGCACTGAGTGTTGTATGGAAACCAATTTGTCAATAAATTATATTAAAAAATAATATGGGATACTTGATAAAACCCTGAAAACATGAAAATAAAAAGATAACATACCAAAACTTATGGGATACACATAAAGCAATGCTTGGAGTAAAATGTGTAGCCATAAACAACTGCATTACAAACAAATCTCAAACCAATAACTTAATATTCCATCTTAAGAAACCAGAAAAAAGAGAGTAAAGTAATCCAAACAAGCAGAAGGAAGGAAAAAAAATAAAGATTAGAGTACAAATAAATTAAATAGACAATAAAAAGATGAAAGAGATATCAACAAAACTAAAACCTGGTATTTTGAAAAGATCAACAATATGGACAAAATTTTAGATAGGCTGACCATGACAAAACATAAAGAGAGAAGATGAAATTACTACAATTAGAAATGAAAGAGGATCAACCATACAGAATTAAAGAGGACTATAAGGGAATATTATAAACCAGTGTGTGCCAACAAATTAGATAATCTAGATGAAATATACGGTTTCTACAAAGTCACAAATTACTAAAACTGGCTCAAGAAAAAGTAGAAAATCTGAATAGATGTGCAAAACTTAAAAATTACATTAGTAATAAAGTCCTGCAACCAAACATTTAAGGAAAATTACTTCACAAACTCTTTCAAAATAGAGCAGAGAGGGAACACATCTCAAATCACTCTAAGAGGCCAGTTGTACCATGATAACAAAACCAGACAGAGAAAGTGAATAAAAAGACACTACAGACCAACATCCTTTATGAATAAAGACATAAAAATAATCAACAAAATACTAGTAAGGTGAATTCAGCAACATATAAAACAGATTAAGCACCATAACCAAGAGGGACTAATACTAGGGAGGCAGGGTTGGTTTGACATATGAAAATCAATCAATGTAATCAAGACAGTGTGGTACTCAAAAATTAACTTGAAATGGATTAAAGTCATAAATATAAGACCTGAAACCACAAAACTCCTAGAAGAAAACATAGGGTAAAATGTACTTAACATTTGCTTTAGCAATGATTTCTTGGATATGACACCAAAGGTACAAACAACAAAAGCAAAATAAACAAGTGGGACTACAGCAACTAAAAATCTTCTGCACAGCAACTAAAAATCTTCTGCACAGCAAAGAAAAAAATCGACAAAATGAAAAGGCAATGCACTAAATGCAAGAAAACTTTTGGAAACCATATATCTGAAAAGGGAGTAATATCTGAAATACATAAGAAACTGATATGGGGTGCCTGGGTGGCTCTGTTGGTTAAGCGTCTGTCTCTTGATTTTAGCTCAGGTCACAATCTCAGCAGTCATGAAATCGAGCCGTGCACTGGGCTCCATGCTGGGCATAGAGTCTGCTAAGGATTCTCCTTCCCCCTCTCCCTCTTCCCTGCTCACTCTCTTTCCCTCTAGCTCTGGGAAGGGAAGGGAAGGGAAGGGAAGGGAAGGGAAGGGAAGGGAAGGGAAGGGAGCAAGCCAGCCAGCTAGCCAGCAAGCAAGAAACTTATACAACTCAATAGCAAAAAATCCAAAATAATTAAATAATGGGCAAAGGACCTAAATAAGACATTTTTCCAAGGAAGACTAAGAAGTGACCAATAGGTACATGAAAATGTGCTCAACATCACTTATCATCAGGGAAATGCAAATCAAACCCACAATGAGATATCACCTCATGTGTGTTAGAATGATTATTATAAAAAATCAAGAGATAATAAGTGTTGTTGAAGATGTGGAGAAAAAGAAACCCTTGTACACTATTGGTGGGAATGGAAATTGGTATAGCCAATTGGAGACCAGTATGGATGTTCCTCAAAAAATTACAAATAGAACTACCATATGATTGAGCAATCCCACTTCTGGGTATATATTTGAAGGAAATGAAATAGTATCTCAAAGAGATATCTGCACTTTCATGTTCACTACAGCATTATTCACAATAGGCAAGACACGGAAACAATCTTAAGTGTCCAACAACGGATAAATGGATAAAGAAGATGTGATATACGCATAATTCCCTTCTAGCATTTAAGGAATCATCTTACAATTTTGAATTTAGGTGAACACTGTTTTAGACAGAAACATTCATGGGGCACCTGGGTGGCTCAGTGGGTTAGAGGATCCAACTTGGGCTCAGGTCATGATCTCACAGTTCGTGGGTTCACGCCCCATGTCAGGCTCTGTGCTAACAGCTCAGAGCCTGGAGCCTGCTTGGGATTCTGTGTCTCCCTCTCTCTCTGCCCCTCCCCCGTTTGCATTCTGTCTTGGTCTTTCTCTCAAAAATAAATGAACATTAAAAAAAATTAGAAGAATAAAAAGAAATTCATAAGATAAATAGTATGTTATGTTAACAGTAAGAGGTCTGTATACTCCAAGCAGGAGGTAAGATGTCTGCATACTCTAAACAGGAGGTTGAATTCCATTCAACTTGTTGACTTTTTCTCTATTCTCCTTCCTCCAAAAGCTGCGTGTGCATTATCATGCCAAACCCACAATACCTTCTTCTGAATATATCATGGGCTAGATTTTACTTATGACTTTAATTACAGGCATGAATTGACTTTTTCAAATCCTGGTTAAATTCAATTTAATACATAACTAATAAAAAACTTAGTTAATCCCACATAATTGCCAGAATTATGATATAGTGAGTAATAAATTTATTTATACTGAGAAAATACTAGAGTGCTAAACTCAAGTTATCCATTAAAAAAGAAAAAAAAAGTTGCTCACAACATTCCCAAGTCTCCTTTAGGTCACAAGTGAGCTATTAACCAAAACACAGAAATGATAGAGGAACCTTTTTTAAGTGGGTGTTAGCAGATGTTAGCCAAGCAAATACTTTAAAATAATAAAATTAAATTAATGGGTGCTCTACTAATGCTTTCACCAGACAGCTAATACAGGCGCAGGATGGTTCCTGGCCAACAGTAAAGGCAGTGGAACTTCAGATATATTTGTTGAAATGTTGGTGCTGTGAGAAGGGCCAAAAGCCAAATATGCATTTGGCCAAAACAGTTGGTAAGTTGCTATTTACAGATAATAATTAGAAACCAGGCACCAGGGTAAGCTTGTAGTTGTAAGCACATGCAGGCTTTCATTTAATCCTCGTAACAACCTCCCCAATTACACTATCATTATTCTTTCCATTTTACAGATGAGAAAACAGATCTAAAAACTTAACATCTAAGCCTACTGTCCTCATGATATTACTTGGCAGTAGAGGGACACAAATTAAAAACCCATGCTGTTAACCATAACATGCCACTTCTGGGTGCTTCACCTTGGTTAATCTTTCCTAGGATATAATTAAGTACAGATGTAATGAATGCCTGAGCCATCAGACCCCAAGAAATCATCTGTTTGTGGAAACATCTGTCTCACTTGGCAAATATCTGAGGTTTAGATAAAATTTCATAGTTTGGTCTAGAGAATTAGAACTTTCAGAATTATGAAACTTTGATGATCAAAAAGGACCACCTACTGAGAGTCTCTGCCTTCTATAAAAGACATAACTCCCCCTAAGAAACCTAGGGGATCACAAGAATGTTCCTCATGATCATGACATAATCTTCTAGTCCAGGAGACCATCCACACTTACTTCACCTTTTGAAAACACGTTTTCCCATGCTTGAGGAGAATGAAGGAATCTACAATCTTTTTTATAAGAAAGGAAAATATTAAACAGTTGGAAAGCTGAGGTTCTTAGGGTTGAGCACTTTTGGATGACAATTACAGTAAATGCTCATTCACTGAATGTGTTACCCCATAAATAAAGATTAGGACTAAAACAAATGCTCACTTAGAAAGCAACTATAAGACTGGTTAAATCAATCAATTAAAATACTAAATTAAATGATAGTTGCTTCTCTATAGATTTTTCAATGTCCCTCTTAATATATAGCACCAGGATTAGATATAATACTTCAGAAGCATTCAGAGAGCAAGAGTATAATAGGGCTATTTCCTTTCTTGTTCATACTGTTTCTAGTACTGACTTCTAAGATTATTAACTTTATTATAAAATTGAATGCGCATGTCTACATTAATTACAGAAAGCCATTGATATCTCCAGTATTTCAATGTGTGGAGTCCGTAAGCCACTCTTCTCCCACCCCATTTGTATGTAGTTTTTCACATCAGATTAACTTGCTATTTTAACTTCTGAGATATTTTTCAAATCTATGGCCAACTAATCCTTTAGAAATTCCTACACTTTTTGTTAACATCTCCCACCCTCACTGAAGTTATTAATACAAGTATTGAAGAGGACAGAATCAAGTTTGGAGTCCTTTGCATCCAATGGGACATCGCTGTCGAGAGTACCAAGATGATATGTCAGCTTTCTGTCCTGATTTCTGGACAGTAACTAACTACTTCCTGCCAGGTGGATCGCAATCAATATTAGATTAGAAGTCCACTTCATCATTTATTCTCCTTTTCAGATCGATGAACTGTATCTTACCTCTATTCCATTTGTGATTTGTATCAAAAAGATTGTTTTGTATGCTCCATCCAGCTTGGTAGCTTTTAATACATACTTACAATGACTAACCTTCTGTTTCTTTTTCTTCTCACATTAACTCAGATGTCTTCCAGCTTGCTGCCCCTCTGCCTGATGATTTTCCATGCATGCATGTACCCTAATTGCAATCCTTGCTAACATATATTTTGTTACCATATTCAGACTGTAGGTTTATATACTTATGTTTTCTTAGGTATTGATGTTTTTCTTTCTGTTGTTGCTTTATATTTTATGGAATCCTTGATTTCTTTCATGAACTCTGGTTTTCAATTATTCTTGACTACATTAGTAAATCTCTAAGCAAGTTTTTAGAGTCTGGGCCAATGTTTCTCTGGGTAATGGCATACAGACCACTTGCATCAGAGATGTTGTTTGGGGACATCTGAAACTGGGCCCAGGAAGCTGTATTTTTAACACGCAATACATATGATTTTTAGAAACATTAAAGTTTGGGAGCCCCGAACGCTGAAGTTTTGTTTTTCCCAGCTCTCGAGACATACATTCTATTCTTCATTTAAGTATTTTAATCTAGTCTAGAGAACAAAAACATCTTTCTTTTTGATAACACCCGAGAGAGTAAAAGGGGGAGGTATTTTACATCTAATACCTCAAAACCTCAAAAGCACTCTGCAAGTCAGATACTCTGAGAAATTAAATGGTTTGCTCAAGGTTACATAGATCATGGTTGGCATAGACTTTAAACCACAACTGGCCTGACTCCAGTGCCTGAGGTAATTGCCAACACATCATGCTAGCCCACCTAACTGTTTCCTTTTAGGCAACAATGGAGACAAAGACAGAAACTGCTGGAAGGGAGAAGATAAACAGCTTGTAGGAAGAGGAGAGGAGGAGTCTGAGGGTACGAAAATGGGGAAAGGAGAGCAAGGCCGCCCACACCACACTCTTAGATGGAGGTGGAAGTTTCAGTATGTGCTGGAGACAGCTGATGTAGAGCACTAGGAAGAGACAAAGCCCTTGCGGGGAACGTGGTAAATGCGAGGCAACTTGAGGGAGAGCAGGGTCAGCCTGTTCCCAAACTCTTAAGCATGGCAAACCAATTCCAAGATCGTTATAGTTAGATATTGGTCTTTAAGTTAATTGCTAAATGAAGAAATAAAGGCCTTGTTAAGGAACATAGTCTGTGGGTATGACATCCATAAGTTAGGTGATCGTATTTAGGGAAAGGGGGAAAATAAATGGGTTTATTAGAAACATTTAGGGAACTGATGATCTGAATCTTTTAACTGATTGATTTAAATAAAATATGTAAAGCAGATTAGAAGAATTCAGTGTCCAATTTAAATTTTTTTCATTCACTTACTATTTACTTTTTCATTTCTTAAGTATTTATTGACTGCCTACTAAAAATGTACCTGGAATCAAGCTAGATGCTAGGGCATCCTTCTCAGTTAAATTGCTCAGTAAATGCAGAGTGAATATATGAATGAATGAATGAATGAATGAATGAATGAATGAATGAAATGAATGAATAAAGGATTTAATAAACAATCACACAGACTAGAGAAAGTGAATAAACTATAAATGGAGATCTTGGATAGCTCTCTGCAAATATATTTAGCTGAATTAGGAAAGTTTAAAACTACAATTCTTGACCTCTTCTGATGAGACTCCAGAGATCTGAAGTCTCACATTCAAGGTCAACTATTCTTTCAAGTTTATTGTGAAGCTATAATATTCAGAGGGTATTCCATGGCCACCCAGACTTTTTCAAAAACATGAGAGAAGATCCTCAGTCAAGGCTACCTTCTACTTACAAAATCCCTCTTATAGGCAGGAAAGAAAATCACAGAAAATACTAAGGCACAATCCTGCATCTCTGTCTTTACGATAAAAGTTATGTGTACAACGTTTTTAGTTAACAGAGTTCAAATAATTAAAAACACACAGTAGGATATTTATTTATGAACTCTAGCACATCCTATTTGACAACCTGAATATCTTAACTGATACCGTGACAGGGGCGCCTGGGGGCTCAGTTGGTTAAGCATCTGACTTTGGCTCAGGTCATGATCTCACAGTTCATGAGTTCAAGCCACGTGTCGGGCTCCATGCTGACAGCTCAGAGCCTGGAGCCTGCTTCGGATTCTGTCTCCCTCTTTCTCTGCCCCTGCCCCACTCATGCTCTGTCTGTCTCTCCAAAATGAATAAATGTTAAAAAATTTTTTTTAATTGATACCTGACAAACTGAGTATCTTAATATGAGCAATTATAATTACAATAATGTAAAAAAACCTAGTTTTTTAATATAGACTAACATAAACACTTGTTTCTTTTATACTGTAATTCAGTAAAAATGAGTCATCGTGTTAAAAGAAAAAGTCATAGAAATATTCTTTTGTTAAAACATGGGAATGACGTTACCATGCACATGTAGCTGAAGGTGCTGCTGTGCTTCTCCGGCCGCATTGGTGGCCACACATGTGTATCTGCCAGCATCTTCCATCAGGGCTCTGGCAATTTGTAAAACTCGACCGGAAGACTGTATCTAATTGGGAACAGAAAGCATGGCAGCACTTTGTACTTTATATTGGACTGGAAAACATTTGCTTAGGTAGACAAACTCATTTAAATTTACACTAGCTAATTATAGTTTTATGCCAATATCTTAATTATCTCTAGATAGATTAGAGCCAGATCGCTTCATCATACAAAAAATAGACTGATGCAATTGAAAACTTTTTTTATTCTTTAGAAAACACAAAATAAAATAACCTAAGACCAGCCTGCTGGTATAGTCATAAAACTTCACTGAACAAAAGACTTTAGCACTGAACTATGAGGTATGTGATAAAAATTTAAGCTACTTAAAAAAAACACAGTCACATTTATATAACACTTCATAAATAGTTTTAAAACAACAATCTTTTTTGATTAAATGGTCACCGGGGCCAGAAAAACAATAAAAATTACAAAATATGAGTAATGGAAATGCAGATACATTTCTTCCTGACTGTTTTTCCTCATTTCTCTTTTAAACCTATTGCAACTAGCCTCCACCATTTTGGAACTGGTAGTTTAAGGGTTATTCTTTGAAACTGATTATTCAAAGGTTATCAGTAACTTCTAAGCACAAGATCCAACAGCATACGTAGTAAGCTCATTTTCTCTTCCCCCATCTATGGCATTTGGCATTATTGACCACCTACTCCTGAATCACTCTACTCTGGTTGTTGAAGATACAAAATGTCCTCAGTTCTCAATCTGTCTACTTCCTCCTCCTGCCCCATAAAAATAAAGCTCAGCTTTCTGATAGTTTTCATCCAAATTCATGTCTTCAGCAAAGAATCTTGTGCAGACTCTTAAATTTATAGTACTGGCCTCAATTTCTCTCCTGAGCTCCACACTCCCTGTTCCAGCTATCTGCTGGATGGGTTAGCGCATGAAATTTAACATATCCAATAACTGTTTCCTTGTATCTCCAGACCTACTTTTCATTGCATGTTTCCAGTCTTGTTTAATAGCACCACTATTCTCCAAGTCATCTTGATTTCAGAGCCCAATTTGACTCTCCTATTAAGTATACTACTCTGTATTTTTCAGATCCCCTATTTTCCATTCTCACAACCACTGTGGGATTATAATAGTTTCTTAATTTATATTCCAGTGTCTCCAACCTCCCAAACTGTTAATCTATCTTATACATCACTGCCAGAATAATTTGCCTAAAATGCAAATTTGATCCTTTTACCAGTTCCCCTTCAAAGCTCACTCACAGCTCCCCACTTTGCCTAGCATGAAATCCGAACTTGGCATACATAGCCTTCCAGGCTTCCCACATTTTGAACCCAAATGATCTGCTCTCCATACACTCCCGTGTAAACTCCCACTTGACCCATTCTCCAACCATACTGTACTAAACACATTAAGCAGCACATTCATACATTAATAGTCACTTCTAGACTTCTGCACATGGCCTTTAAATGTCATAATTTTTTAAGAGTCTGAACTAGGTCAGTTCTCTTCCATTTTTTCTTACTCTTTACTCTCCCCTTAGATAAACTCATTCACGTCCATGGTTTCAAATATCATTATTTGTCAGTATCTCCAGCTAGAGCTCTCCTATGAGCTCCAGGAGCATACATTCCGTGGTCTACCTGATCTCCACTTTATTTCAAAGTCAACTTAACCTCCAAAAGTCTAAAACTGAAATACAGTTTTTTTCCCGAAATGGGATGTCCTCCAAAGTCTATCATACTGGATGCATCATAATCTATGTATTTGTGTAGTTAGATTCTCCATGTTTTCCTTGATATTTCCCACTACCTCAACTTTCATGTGCAATTTTTCACTGAGTCATAATGACATCTTCTTCATGGTCAGAATGTGAGTTCAAATTTCAATCTTCTCTCTCTCCTAGATGAGAAAGTCCTAATTGATATCCACACGTCTACTCTTTATCTTTTTAAATTTATTTTTTGCAGTAAAATTGGCATGAAATTGTAGTTTCACATGTACAACATAATAATTCATATATCTGTATACGTCGTAAAGTGATCACAAGTCTTGTCATCATACAAAGTTACAAATTGCTTTTCTTGTGATGAGAATTTTAAGATTTACTCTCTTGTTAACTTTCCACAATGCAATACGATATTATTGAGTATAGTCACTATGCTGTAATCACATCCCCATGAATTATTTACTTAATATCTGGGATTTGTACCACCTTCACCTTGACCACCTTCACCTATTTTGTCCACCTCTCAACCCTCTTCCTCTATGGCAACCACCAATCTGTTCTATGTGTATCTATGAGCTTTGTTTTGTCTCTTTCATTTTTTAGATTCCACATATAATGCCCTCAAGGTCCATCTGGGTTGACACAAATGGCAAGACTTCATTTTTTTTATGATTGAGTAGTATTCCATTGTGTATCTATCTCTATCTCTATCTCTATCTCTATCTCTATCTCTATCTCTATCACATCCTCTTTATCCATTCATCTACTGATGAACACTTTGGTTGTTTCCATGTCCTGATTATTGTAGATGCTGCTGCAATGAACACATGGGTGCATATGTCTTTTTGAGTTAGTGTTTTTGTATTCTCTAGATAAATACCCAGAAGTGGAATTGCTGAATCGTGTGCTAACTCTATTTTTGATTTTTTGAGGACTCACCCTACTGTTTTCATAGTGGCTGCACTAGTATACATTCCCACTAACAATGCAAAAGGGTTCCCTTTTCTCCACATCCTCACCAACACTTGTTGATAGCCTTCAAACAGGTGTGAGGTGATATCTCGTGGTTTTGATAATAGCCTTCAAACAGGTGTGAGGTGATATCTCATGGTTTTGATTTGAATTTCCCTGATAATCACTGATGTTAAACATTTTGTCATGTGCCTGTTGGACATCTATATGTCTTTGGAAAACTGTCTATTTATATCTTATGCCCATTTTTAAAACAGATTGTTTTTTTACTATTATATTGACTTCTTTATATACATTGGAAATTAATCCCTTACCAGATATATGATTTACATTTTTTTCTCTCATTTAATAGGCTGCCTTTTAATTTTTTTGGTGGTTTCCTTTCCTGTGAAGAAGCTTTTTAGATTGATGTAGATTGATCCCACTTGTTTAGTTTTGCTTTTGCTGTCTTTGATTTTGGAGTCATATCTAAAAATTCGATGCCAAGACTCTTGTCAGGAAGCTTATTACCTACGTTTTCTTCTAGGAGTTTTGTGGTTTCAGGTCCTACATTCAAGTTTTTTTTTTTATATGAAATATAACTTATTGTCAAATTGGTTTCCATACAACACCCAGTGCTCATCCCAACAAGTGCCCTCAACGATGCCTATCACCCACTTTCCCTTCTCCCCACCGCCCCATCAACCCTCAGTTTGTTCTCAGTATTTAAGAGTCTCTTATGGTTTGCCTCCTTCTCTCTCTGTAACTTTTTTCCCCCCTTTCCTTCCCCCATGGTCTTCTGTTAAGTTTCTCAGGGTCCACATATGAGTGAAAACATAGTATCTGTCTTTCTCTGCTGACTTACTTCACGTAGCATAATACCCTCCAGCTCCATCCACAAATGGCCAGATTTCATTCTTTCTCATTGCCAAGTAGTATTCCATTGTATATATAAACTACAGCTTCTTTATCCATTTGTCAGTTGATGGACATTTAGGCTCTTTCCATAATTTAGCTATTGTTGAGAGTGCTGCTATAAACATTGGGGTACAAGTGCCCCTATGCATCAGTACTCCTGTATCCCTTGGGTGAATTCCTAGCAGTGCTATTCCTGGGTCATAGGGTAGATCTATTTTTAATTTTTTGAGGAATCTCCACACTGTTTTCCAAAGCAGCTGCACCAGTTTGCATTCCCACCAACAGTGCAAGAGGGTTCCCATTTCTCCACATCCTCTCCAGCATCTATAGTCTCCTCTGATTTGTTCATTTTAGCCAATCTGACTGGTGTAAGGTGGTATCTCAGTGTGGTTTTGATTTGTATTTTCCTGATGAGGAGTGACATTGAGTATCTTTTCATGTATCTGTTGGCCATCTGGATGTCTTCTTTAGAAAAGTGTCTATTCATGTCTTCTGCCCATTTCTTCATGTATCTGTTGGCCATCTGGATGTCTTCTTTAGAAAAGTGTCTATTCATGTCTTCTGCCCATTTCTTCACGGATTATTTGTTTTTCAAGTGTGGAGTTTGGTGAGTTCTTTGTAGATTTTGGATACTAGCCCTTTATCCAATATGTCATTTGCAAATATGTTTTCCCATTCCATAGGTTGCCTTTTAGTTTTGTTGATTGTTTCCTTTGCAGTGCAGAATCTTTTTATCTTGATAAGGTCCCAATAGTTCATTTTTGTTTTTAATTCCCTTACCTTTGGAGATGTGTCAAGTAAGAAACTGCTGTGGCTGAGGTCAAAGAGGTTTTTTCCTGCTTTCTCCTCTAGGGTTTTGATGGTTTCCTGTCTCACATTTAGGTCCTTCATCCATTTTGACCTACATTCAAGTTTTTAATCAATTTTGAGTTAATATTTATGTATGGTGTAAGACAGTGTTTTGGATTCATTCTTTTGCATGTGACTATCCAGTTCTTCCAATGCCCTTTATTGAAGAGAACATGCTTTCCCCATTGTATATTCTTGCCTCCTTTGTCATAAATTAATTAATTATATATGTGTAGGTTTATTTCTAGGCTCTCTATTCTGTTCCATTGTTTTATGTGTCTGTCTTTATGCCAATACCAAACTGTTTTTGATTATTATAGTTTTGTAGTATAGTTTGAAAACAGCATGAGGCTTCAAGATTTGTTTTTCTTTCTCAAGATCATTTTGGCTACTTGGGATCTTTTGTGGTTACATACAAATTTTAGGTTTGTTCTACTTATGTGGAAAATGCTATTGAATTTTTGATAGAAATTGCATTGAATCTATAGGTTGCTTTGGGTATTATGAACATTATAACAAGATTAATTATTCTAATTCATGGGCATGGGATACCTTTCCATTTATTTGTGCCTTCAATTTTTTTCATCAATGTCTTATAATTTTCTAGTGCATAGGACTTTCACCCCCTTGTTAAAATTTCTTTTTATTCTTTTTTATGCAATTTTAAATGGGATTGTTTTCTTGATTTATCTTTCTGAAAGTATGTTAGTATATAGAAATGCAACCAATTTTTGTATATTGATTTTGTATTCTGCAACTTTACTGACTTCATTTATTAGTTCTAACAGTTTTGGGGTGAAGTCTATAGGATTTTTTGTATATATAAAATCGTATTGTCTGCAAATAGTGACAGTTTTACTTTTTCTTTTCAATCTGGATGACTTTTATTTCTTTTTCTTGACTAATTGTTCTGGCTAGGACTTCCAATGCTATATTGAATAAAAGTGGTGAGAGTGGGAATACTTGTCTTGCTCTTGATCTTAGAGACAAAACTTTCAGTTTTTCACCACTGAACATGATAAGCTGTGGGCTTATCATATATGGCCTTAATTATGTTCAGGTATGTTTCCTCTATTCCCATTCTGTTGAGTGTTTTCATCATAAATGGATGTTGACTTTTGTCAAATGATTTTTCTATTGAGATGATCATATGATTTTTATCCTTCATCTGTTAATGTGGTGCATTTCACTGGTTAATTTGTGAGTGTTGGAAACATCCTTGCATCCCTGGAGTAAATTCCACTTAATTATGTTTTATGATCCTTGTAATGTATTGTTGAATTTAGTTTGCTAATATTTTGTTGAGGATTTTTGCATCTATGTTCATCAGGGACATAGGCCTATAATTTTGTTGTTGTTGATTGGGGTTTTTTGTTGTTTGTTTTATTTTGTTTTTATGGTGTCCTTGTCTAGTTTTAGTATCAGGGTAAAGCTGCCCTCAAAAAATAAATTTGGAAGTGTTCCCTTTTCTTCAAGTTTTTGGAAGAGTTAGAGAAGGATAAGTACAAAATCTTCTTTGAATGTTTTCTAGAATTCACCAGTGAAGCAATCGGGTCCTGGAATTTTGTTTGTTCATAGTTTTTTTTGTTTTTGTTTTTAATGCTTATTTATTTATTTTTGAGCAGGGGGAGAGCTGGGGAGAGACAGAGAGAGAGAGAGACATAGAATCCCAAGCAGGCTCTGCACTGTGAGCAGAGTCTAATGCAGGACTCGAACCCACAAACCGTGAGAGCATGACCTAAGCTGAAATCAAGAGTCCGACTTTAACCAACTGACCCACCCAGGTGACCTGATAGTTTTTTTGATTACTGATTCAGTCTCTTTACTAGTGATTGGTCTATTCAGATTTCCTATTCTTGATTTAGTCTTCAAAGATTGTATGTTCTAGGAATTTATTCTTCCTTCTAGGTTGTCCAATTTGTTGGTCATGTAACTGTTCATAGTAGCCTGTTATGATCTTTTGTATTTCTGTGGTATCAGTTGTACACTCTCCTTTTTTACCTCTGATTTTATTTATTTGAACCATTTCTGTACTGTTTTTGGTGAATCTAGGTAATTTTGTCAGCTTTGTTTGTCTTTTCAAAGAACTATCTCTTAATTTCATTAGTCTCTTTTTTTCTTTTTTGTCCCCATTTCACTTATTTCTGCTCTGATCTATTATTTCCTTCCTTCAACTAACGTTAGGCTTTGTTTGTTCTTTTTCTAGTGCCTTTAAGTGAAAAGTTAGATTTCTTATTTGAGATTTTTCTTGTTTCTTGAGGTAAGTCTGTATCTCTATAAACTCCCCTCTTAGAATGGCTTTTGCTGCAGCCTATTGATTTTGGTACATTGTATTTCGATTTTCATTTGTCTTAGGTATTTTTAATTTCCCCTTTGATATTTTGTTGATGAAATTATTGTTCATGTTGCTTAATATCCACATATTTGTTATTTTTCCTGTATTTTTCTCGTAATTATTTTCTAGCTTCATACCATTTTGGTCAGAAACTATTCTTGATATGATTTCAATCTTCTTAAATTTATTGACATTTGTTTTGTGGCCTAACAGGTGATCTATCCTGGAGAATGTTTCATATGCATTTAAGAAGAATGTGTATTCTGCTGCTTTAGGATAGAATATTCTGTACATATTTATTAAGTGAACCTGATCTAATGTGTTGCTTAATACTGATATTTCTTTATTGCTTTTTTTCTGGATGATCTATTCATTGATTTAAGTGGGATATTAAAGTCCCTTGCTATTATTGTATTGCTGTTAATCTCTCTGTGTAGGTCTCTTAATATTTTCTTTGTATACTTTTGTGCTTCTATGTTGGGTATATATATATTTATAAATGTTACACCTTCTTGCTGGATCATTATGAAATGATTATGTAATGGCCTTTATCATTATGCAATGTCCTTTGTCTCTTTTTTTAATAGTTTTTGCTTTAAAGTCTATTTTGTCTGATACAAGTATAATACTCTACCAGCCTAGTTATCATTTCCATTTGCATGGAATATGTTTTACCATCTCTTCACTTTCAGTTTGTTTGTGTCCTTACATCTGAACTAAGTATTTTGTAGGCAGCATATAGATGAATCTTGTTTTTTTTAAATCCATTTAGACACTTTATATTTTTGATTGGAGAATTTAGTCCATTTACATTTAAAGTAATTATTGAATAGGGAATATAGCCAATGGCATTATAATAGCATTGTATGGTGACAGATGATTGCTACACTTGTGGTGAACATAGTATAATGTACAGAATTTTTTAATCACTACAGTGTTCAACTATGTTGTACATCTGAAACTAATGTAACATTTTATATCTTCAACAAAAAATTAATTTTAATTTAATTTTTTAAAACAAGGAAATGACCTGTCCCTTCCCCACCCCCACCCAATAAATTGTTGATAGGAATGTACTTATGCCAAGTTGTTAATTGCTTGCTGGCTGTTTTTGTAGTTCCTCTCTGTTCTTTCCTCTTCTCTTGCTTTCTTCCCTTGTGGTTTGATGACTTTGTTTAGTGTTATGTTTAGATTACTTTCTCATTATCTTTTGTGTACCTACTATAAGTTTTTGCTTTGTAATTACCATGAGGCTCACGTATAACAACCTATTATACAATAGTCTATTTTAAATTGATAGCTGGGGCACCTGGCTGGCTCAGACAGTTAAGCATCTGACTCTTGGTTTCGGTTTAGGTCCCGATCTCACACTGTTTGAGACTGAGCCCTGTGTCAGTCTCTGCTGACAGCACAAAGGCTGCTTGGGATTTTGTCTCCCTCTCTGCCTCTCCCCAGTTTGTGCTGTTTCTATCTTTCTCAAAATAAATAAGTAAACATTAAAAAAAAATAAATTGATGGCAACTTAAGTTTGAATGCATTCTAAAATTTTACATATCTACATCCCCAAGTGTTTTGTTTTTGATGTCACATTTTACATTCTTTTATTTTGTGTCTCCCTTAACTGTTTGTTGTGGTTACAGTTAATTTTACTTTTGTTTTTTAATCTTAATACTGGCCCTATAAGTAATTAACCCACTACCTTTACTATATATTTAGTTTACCAGCGGCATTTTTACTTTTGCATGTTTTCTTGTTACTAGTTAGTGCTTTTTCTTTCCAGCTTAAAGTCCCTTTAACATTTTTTTTCTTTTTTGGAAGGGCCACTTTAGTGTGATAAATTCTTTTACCTCTTGCTTGTCTAAAAATCTCTTTACTCTCCTTCAACGCTGAATAATAATATACCGGGTAGTGTATTCTTGAGGGCAAGTTTTTTTCCTTTCAGCACTTTGAATATATCACACCACTCCCTTCTAGCCTGCAAGGTTTCTGCTGAAAAATCATAGTCTTATAGGGGAAGGGGGAGGGGCAGGCGGGGCAGGTCCATTGTACCTAACAAATTGCTTTTTTCTTTTTATTTTTAAGGTTTTCTTTTTATCTTTAACTTTTTACATTTTAATTATAATGTCTCTTCATGTGAATCTCTTTCAATTCATCTTATTTAGAACTCTCTGTGCTTCCTGGACCTGGATGTCTGTTTTCTTCCCCAGCTTAGAGAGGTTTTTATCCATTACTTCTTGAAATGTGCCCCCTTTCTCTCTCTTTTCCCCTTCTGAAGCCCATGTAATGTGAATGCTATTCCATTCGATGCTGCCCCATAGTCCCTTTAGCTATCTTCATTTCTTAGAAATTCTTTTTTCTTTTTGCTTTTCTGTTTGGGTGAATCCCACTGCCCTGTCTTCCAGCTCACTGATTTGTCCCTCTGCTTCATCTAAGCAGCTGTTGAACCCCCCTAGTGTATTTTTCAGTTCAATTATTATTTTTCAGCTCCGTGACTTCTATTTGGTACTTTCTTATATTTCCTATGTTTTGTTGAAGTTCTCACTGTGTTCATCTGTTCTTCTCCTCAGTTCAGTAAGCATCTTTGTGACCATTACTTTGAACTCTTTATCAGGTAGATTACATACCTCCATTTCATTAAGATCTTTTTTTTTTCCTGAGGTTTTGTTTTGTTCTTCCTTTTGAGACATACTCTTCCATTTCCTCATTTTGCTTGAGTCTCTGTGTTAATTTCTATGTATTAGGCAAAACAGCTATCTTCCCACTGTTAAAGGAGTGGCCTTGTCTAGATTAACCTCATCATTCAACCTTGCCTTAGCTCTTGGTTGTCTCTCACACTTTGTGACTAAGTAGCCTGATTTACTCCTGATAGGTCTCAGTTGTTAAGAGTGTTTCAAGACCTGTCAGTGCTCCAGAGAAAGAGAGATCTTAGTCAGTACCTGGCTTCAGGCTGACTGGAAGCCAGATCCTCAGGCAGCAGCATTTAAAGTATACAAATGGCACTGCAATTGTAATCCCTGCTGGCCTTAAGACCAAGGGATCTGGAGGTGCCCCCGGGTGACAAATTGCAAAATTTGGGGCTTCAGATGTGAGTATATGCTTCTTCCTGGGAGTGAGCTATATATAGCAAGGCCAAGGGAGGACACATAGGTGGTGTCTCCCTGCCTATGTTCCCTGGGAATGCCTTCAGAGTCTCTACATGGATGGCAAACCTGAAGCCCATCCCTCAGGTTGAAGCTCGAGGACCAGTGGTGGGCCTTTTTCACCAGCAGACTAGGAGTATATTCCAGTTTACTGTCTGTGCAATGCCTTGGGTGGGGTAGCCTGCCAAGAACTGTTTTTCTGGTTATTGTTACAGTCCCATAGGCCCTGGCACACAAGCTCCTCTGGCCACTAGGTCCAGGAAGGGGTATCTCCTGTGTGGACTGTGCTTGCCTGTCAACTTTAGTGAGGCAGTGGGAGAGAACTTGAGGTGGGGCATGTCTGCAGCTTTAGCAAGGCATGGAAAGAGTGCTGGGGGCAGAGCACACGCTCCACTGCAGCAAGGCAGTGGGAGATTGCTGTGTCTGTGCACATCTGCTTTTGCTAGCAAGGTAGAGGAAGAATGCAAAACTGGTGCCTCTCAGGACCTCTGTCCCTGGAGAAAGTCCCTACTGGTCCCTGCCCCTCTGGCAGATGCTTTAAAATTAGCAAATAAAGGGGCGCCTGGGGGGCTCAGTGGGTTAAGCATCTGAGTCTTCATTTCCGCTCAGGTCATGATCCCATGGTTCACAAGACAGAGCCCTGCATCAGGCTCTGCTCTGACAGCGTGGAGCCTGCTTGAGATTCTCTGTCTCTGTCTCTCTATCTGCCCCTCCCTTTCCCTCAAAATAAAATAAACGTTTAAAAAGAAATTAGCAAGTGAATATCCTTCACATAGAGTCTAGGTACTTTTTAAAGTTTTACACTAGGTCCCAGGGCAGGTAAGTGTGCATGTGAGTCATGAGGTATCTCAGATCCCTACAGTCCTCGGGGTCTCTCGGATGTAAGGTCCAATGGTTTTCAAAGCCAGATGTTTTATGGCTCATCTCTCCAGTACAGGTCCCAAGGGCTTAAATGCCTGACATAGGGCAGGAGCCCCATCTCCTCAGGGAGAAGCTCCAGACTTATGAGATCCCTCCCTGTTGAGGGTCACCATGCCAGGGGTGTGGTTTTTGGCAAGACTGCACCTCTGCCTCTCCTGCCCATCTTGATGTTGCCCTTTTACCCTTTGTCATAGAAGAGCTGTTCAGCTAGCTTTCAGATCTTTTTCAGAGCAAGTGTTCCATACGTGGCAGTAGATTTGGTGTCTGTAGGAAGAGGTGAGTTCAGGATCTTCCTGTACTGCTGTCTTGGACCACCCTTGCCCACATATCTACTTTTAACTCCTTCAACTCATTATCTTATAGGGGTCTGGTAACTATTTAAAGTGAAGATTTGATTATGTCACTCCTCTCTTAAAACTCTTCAAAGATCTCTCATGTATTTAAGTACAAATAAAACCATTAACATTACTTAAATGCCTTCTACCCACTCTTTGGTCTCCTCTCATACCACCTCATCTTGCTCTCTTCAGTCCCCTGGCTTGCTGTCAGGTCCTCAGGGGGTGTCATGCTCTCCTTTATTTTAAGTTGCTTGCCCATACACATCTTCTCTGAAACACCCTACTCAGTTCTCTTCCATTAAGTCACCCATTCAGTTCCTATGTATTCTTCAGATCTCTGCTCAAAGACTTTCTCTATGAATTACCCTCATGTCTAAAGCCTTTCCACAATATCAGTTCTCATACTTCTCCATATTTTCTCTTAAAATTACTCTTTATAAAGTTTTATATATGTATGCTATAAACACCTATCTCCCAGAGAAACAGTTGCTTACTAGCAGTATGCTTTAAGGCTTCATAATGAATCTCTCACTAGCACAAATGTATGCAATTAATTCCATAGGACTTGGAATAGGAATAATAAGTGAGCAGATACCCATCACTTGTATTCGGAAGAGAACTCAGCACATCGCTCATTACTGCAAACTCACTACAAGCAAAGTTCAAGCCCACATTAGTCAATTAACTTGATCCTAGGAGCAAAATCTATTAATTCAGATTTTTAAATGCACTGTTTAGATTATCTAAGTTTGAAATATATTTATTTATTTAAAAATATATAATGAGGTAAAGTTTTATGCCAGAGATTATACTCAGAGTGAAGGATACAGAAATGAATTTATTCAGACAGCGTCTCTGTCCTCTGGAAGCTTATAACTAAAGTATTTTTTTTCAAGGCTTATTTCACTTAGGTTTATGTAAATATGATTTTACCTCAATCTTAGTATATGATAAACACATTGGGGATACTCTGAGTCAATATGGATGAACACTGTTCATTCATCCATGAAACATCATGTTTTCAATACTTAAAAGAGGCATGCATCAAAACAGTAAAAATACCAACCAATAAGTTAAAATCAGTATCATTATGATTATTAGTCTTTAATTAATTTCATTCTTCAAATCAAAATATTAAGTTAAATTCTAAAAACTATAAGGAAAACACATACTGTTTTAGTAAATTTTCTATAGTCTGTCCAACAGGAAAATGTACAATTAGGAAAGAAGAATGTGATAGCTCTGAGAAGATCTAGGTAGGTTTCACAGTTTGGGCTAAGCAATATTGATACTTACTTTGAGATTTCCCTGGGCAGTGTTCACAGGTTGGCCATCTTTTAACCAGGTAATAGATGGATTTGGAATGCCATTGGCAATGCACTGCAAAGTGATAGGCTTGTATTTCACTACAGCTCTCTCAGAAAGATCTGGGGATTTGATTGTTGGAGGTACTAGATTCAAGGAAGGGAAGGGAAGGGAAGGGAAGGGAAGGGAAGGGAAGGGAAGGGAAGGGAAGGAAAGGGAAGGAAAGGGAAGGAAAGGGAAGGAAAGAAAGAACAGGGGAAGGGAGGAAGGGAGGGAGGGAAGGATGGATGGAAGGAAGGACAGCGGGAGGGAGGGAGGGAACAAAAACCATAATCAGTGGAGTCAAATACTTAAAAATCCAGATGTAAGAACCTGAAACTTTAAAATTTAGAAAAGGGGAAATTCCTATTTTAACAAACAATGAAATAATTTTATCTCATGCATTTAATTTAGTCTTCAGCAATTTTAGATGACCTATTTCTTAACTGTGGATTTCTATTCTTCAAAGAATAAGTAAAATATATTTATAGCAACTGTAATCGGCATGTATGTTTGGCTTACACCTTTTGGTGTGTTTTCCCAATCTATTATGATCCTCTCTTTCTCTAGAACTACCTCATTAAATCAGGGTGGGTTTCCTGTACCTGTATTTATTCCCGCAAGACTCTGACCCCAGTAAGACTATTGAATACAGAATGGTAACTTGATTTAAGCTGCCAGAATTGGAATTGAGACTGAGAAATAGAGTTAGCTATATTTCATCCCAGGATTGGAAAGGCAGTAAAAAAGTCTACATGGACAGAGGGAAAAATGTTGATGTTCATAGAAACCTCTACTGAGGGTTCCAAATGGCTCTCCAGTCTCCCATTGCAGTCTCTCCTTTCCCAACATCTGCAGACAAGTGAGACATATAATACCCTGGCAGAGGGTTGCCTCGTCATTACACTAATGGTTCTGATCCTTCTGTGCTAGTTCTGTGAATATTCTTACATACCCTGGATCCTGCAGAACAGGATCCTTACCTTCTATTTTGGAAATGACTTTATTCACACTCCCTCCTGTTTTGACTAAACTCTGGAGAGTAGACACAATCCCTTTACTTAGAACTTGCTGTCTGCCTATTCTATCTTATTTGGCCTCATTCCTCAGATGCTGGCATTCTATGCAGAATCACACTAACATTTGAATTCTGTATATTCATTTACACAGGTCTCTTGGTTAAGTCTCTGCGTTCGTAAAGTGCCTTCCAATCTGCCATACAACTTAACTCAAATTCACATACTTCATATTACTTTCCACAACTCAAGTTTTATCCAGATTACTGAGCTACCATCTGAATTAAATAGTGACCCAGTGCATAAGCTAATTTTAAATGTAATGCTCTGGTCTCTTCTTCAGCATACCATGAACAGTAACTTCAAATTCCTTCTTGTGGTCGCCAGCAATGTTTGTTGCCACGCAGCGATAAAGGCCCGTATCTGACACCTGGGCCTGGGCAATAACCAATTTGCGTCCATTTAGCAAAATCCTGAATCCATCCCTTTCATCAATTAGCTGGCCATCCTTTAGCCACCTATAGAAACAAGGCAAAAAGAAGTCTGGAGATATATTTTAAAAACTAAGTTCCTAGAGGGGTGTGTGTGTGTGTGTGTGTGTGTGTGTGTGTGTGTGTGTATCTCGGAGGAACTAGAACCATTTATATATTAAAATGTCTCTGTACATACGTAGATATATAAATTCTCAACTGTATTTACTGAATTCTCTATTTGCCCATTCTATAAAGTGAACTACGATGGGGAAAAGAAAAAAGTAAAGCTGGCCTAACACAGAAGTTGGCATATTGTTGGAGCCCCAGTAGCTATGTGTTTTCTTCATTCTTCTATTAATGTTAAGGAACAGAAAGAGGCAAATGCCCCTAAATATTATTCACTTCAGATGTTTAAATAATATTAACCAGCAAAGTGAATACATTCCTAAAGCATCTGTAAAATAAGAGACTGAAACCACATAGCATTATGTATTTGTTCATTTCTTATGAGTTATCACTTTCCATTTTACTTTATAATCATATGTGAACATATGTTATTCTCTTAGTTGACTAACTGCTCCTTTGCATATCCTGCACCTTGGAAACGAAAGGTTAGGTATTCACAAATGCTTTGTGAATGAAGAAATAAGAAAAAAAATTGGTAAACACATATGCATGGTAATTTCCTCTATTTCCCTAATATGTCCAGTACATTACTTTTTATTTAATCATTCATTAAACATTTCAGTTCCTCAGGAAGATCTGACAGATACTGCTTACTAGTCTATAAACTGAAAATGTAATTTCTCAGAGCATAAATGGAATTCGTCTAATTGAGCAGATTTAGGGGCCCTGTTATTATAAAGCAAAAGCTGCCTTTGTATACAGAGTATGTCTTTTAAAAGAGGAGCATAAGGAATATAATTTTTTTTTTAAATTTTTTTTCAACGTTTATTTATTTTTGGGACAGAGAGAGACAGAGGGGAGGGGCAGAGAGAGAGGGAGACACAGAATCGGAAACAGGCTCCAGGCTCTGAGCCATCAGCCCAGAGCCTGACACGGGGCTCGAACTCACGGGCCGCGAGATCGTGACCTGGCTGAAGTCGGACGCTTAACCGACTGCGCCACCCAGGCGCCCGAGGAATATAATTTTATATGGCCGTCTTTTAATGACACAGGACTTCTTTCAAGATAGCTCTAAAACACGCAAATAAAGAAGTGGGAGGTATTTAGAAGACATACCAAAACCCTTACATGATAGTTGGTGTGGGAGAGCCTGTCACTTGACAATCTAGCTCCAGTAAGTTATTAACCATCACAATGAAGTAAGATGTCTCATCTCCTCCGTCTATAGCTGGTGGCACTAGAAAACAACAGAGATGTAGCATACAAAGAAATGTACACAAGAAAAAATATACTACTCTTTTAAGCAGTACTAAGTTGCAGTTTAGAAGGTTGACAATAGGGATTTGATACACCAAGGGGATTTGAAATATAAAATGAACTTTACCATACATACTTGCTAGGATCGGGGAATGTATTTTTGACACACTGTGGATTTTTCTCAATTAATCTACCACGTAGGTGCTGCTGATGCCATCTGAATATAAAGCTAGTTCATAGTTTAGTTTGCTTATTTTCATAATAAGAGAAATGAACCTCAAAAATTGGGCCTCTGTTCAAAAGTCTTTAATTTATAAAAAAACAGAGACTAAAAAGGTTGCAAGATGACTTCCCAAAGCCCAGAGACAAAGTTTCCTGTTGTCTAGCATAGCGCTCATGACAGGGGACCACGTTATCACTCACTGCAATCAGATATTGTCATAGATGTAAAATGCATCAATGCACTTACAAATACAAAGTGTGCCTGTCAAAATCAGTGGAAGATTTACGTGGGTTCTTAGATCTTGGGTCTGGTGATAAATCCACCACTCAATAATGTGCAGGTCCAGAGTTGAACAGACAACTGAACCTTCTGTAACATCATTTCATGATTCCATGACCAAAAAACATTTAATAACATGGTCAGGTTTTGCTATGAATCTGGAATCCAGATTGTGGCATCCTTATTTACCTAAGACATCAACTTCGTATTTGATTTCCTTTTCTCCTGCCACACTGGTAGCCACACATACATACTGTCCCCGGTCGGCTTCTAGGGTACTCAAGATTTCTAGTTTCTTCCCACCAGCTTCTGTACGGACGTTGTCACTGGTTTTCACAGGTACGCCATCTTTTAACCAGGTGAGAACTGGAGGAGGGTTGCCAGTAGCTTTACACTCTAGTGTCAGTGAATGAGCAATAATCACTTGCTTACTCAGAGGCACAGCCAAGTCACCTTCAATCATTGGAGGAACTAGGTAGAAAAAAGTAACATTTCAGGCATCTTCGAAATCCCAGTTGAATACAGGAGATTTTGTTTTCATGTAGTTTGACCATAGAAACGATATACATGTCTGTCTCCTTCTAAGCTGTTAAGGAAAGAATTTCTTGGGTTAGCTGATCTGCAACTACTGTCAATATTGTGGGATACTCTGTGCTACGTCTCGCTTACAAAGGGTAGATAGCAGCAGAGAATGTTCTTAGTCCTGAAAACAACTTTACCTCGTCCATAAAAACCAAATGGTCTAGATGCTCCATGTGCCATGGACAAATGGTTGGGCAAATGAATGGACCGCCTCTTGTTAACTGTATCTTTTTAAAATATTTCTTCCAAGTCATGGGACAAATTCTTCCCATTTCTATCCATGCATATTGAAAATGACCAAACCCACCAGGACTTTATTAGTGAATGAATTCGATGTTGGCATATTTGAAAGCATAGACAGAAAGGCATATGATGACAGCACGTATTTTTTCCTTACCATAGACATCCACATGGAATGATTTTTCAGCAGTTCCAGCAACATTGGTGACATGACACGTGTATGTTGCTGAATCAGAAACCTGTGCTCGAGGGATATGAAGAAATCGTCCTTTATCAATATAAAGGGCTTGTGAGCCGGATATGACTGGCTGGCCGTCCTTGTACCAAGTAATAGCAGGCATTGGAAGTCCCCGAGTTTCACATTCCAGTTTAATTATGCTGTTGATCAGTGCTGATATTTCTGTGGTGACATTCCCTCCTTTAATACTAGGTGGTACTACAAAGGATTGCAGAAAAGAAACAAGTCTTTTAGCTTTAGCTTTAGCATCTGTACCAGACTCTTAAATGCTGTAGGTGTTTAAAGAATGCATTTAAAGTAGATGTGAATTAAAGACAATTAGGAACTCAATGATTTATCTACTGATAGTCAACTGCCTGTCTTCTCAATCTTTATCACCTTCCTCTTGGGTTTTGATTTCAGTAAGAGCAGAAAGTCACAGGGTTCGTTTCAGGGGTTCATTTAAGTCCAATAGATCATTACATAACTAGTTTGACCATAGAAATGATATACATGTCTGTCTCCTTCATTACATAACTAAGAAAGTTATGTTGAACAAACAAAGGGAAACAAAATAAAACCCCACTTAAAGTGGATATGATACATTTGAAATGAGGCCAAGGGACCAGGAAATGTCACATCCTGTACAACTGCATGCCTTCTCCCCGCAAAATACTAAAGGTCTAAGTGCCTTCAGAACCAGTTACTGGGAAGAGCTGCGGAATCTTCCAACTTTTGCTTCTTACAGGTTTTTGTTTCGTTGTTGCCTTTTTTTTTTTTTTTAGCTGCCAAGAGTTCATTCACTCAACTATACTCATCTAACCAGCTACATGTACATCTTCCGTAATTTAGCAACCACATTCCTGGCCTCACACCACATGAGAACTCTGTGTGAGTTGGAAAAACGACTCAAGTGGCTCAATCCTGCTACATCTTTTGACTCTGGTCATTCCAGGCTTGTGCTACAAACTGCAACAAGTTAAAAGAAATCAAATGGCATGTGCCTGAACTGGGAGTACCTTAATATTATTTTATGAAACTTTTATTTTAGAATAGGGTATATTCTAGAATGCTTTTCTTACAGTTGGACTAAGGTTATAGGTTTCAGGAGGAAGACCATGGAGGTAAAACACCCTCCTCATCAGATCATATCAAAGGCACAAATCATCAGCATGACTTATCACTGATGATGTTAACCTTAACAATCTGGTTGTGGTAGCTTTTGCTAGGTTTCTCCTTTATAAAGTTACTCTCCTTTCCCCCTTTTTGGGGAAAGGGATCACTCTTTTCAGCCCATATATATGGGGTGGGGAGTTAGGTTCTATTTTGTTGAGAGGAGAACACCTACCTAATTTTTTTGGAGTTATCCTATATAATTTTGTTTCTCGTCCCCAATTTATTCACTTATTCAACAATTTATTTATATCAACATGAATTCATGGAAACTTATTTTATACTTTGGGTTATGATCTAAATACTACATGGTTTAATTTGTTGTTCGGATCAATCCAGTTTTGACCACTGGGAACCATTTCATTTGGCTCCTATATTCCTTTGGCATATTCACGCCATGCTACTATTTTAGTACTTTTTTACCTTCTGGCTCTACTACATGCTGTAGGCTCATCTTGTATATTCCCTGCCCCAGCTCTAGAATTAACCATTTTTCTTAGAAGCCTTGGTTCCTTTAAGTGGAAAAAGATATTAGAAAACAAGAACCGGATGTGAATAGAGTACCATAATATTTTCTGATAACCGTTCTCAGAACTAGCTCACAGTGACAAACATTCATATACACATTTCTTTTTTGTCACACATAATTTAAGGAAATATCTACTACAGTGTGAAGTAAACCTGGTGGTAGGATAATTTTCCTATAAGGTAGTTTAATATACAGCTCAAAGAAGCCAACTATGGTTCATAGGTGAGACATGGAGATGCTAAGCTAAGAATACATTTTTACATTTTTAAATGGTTGGGAAAAAAAATCAAAATAATACTAATATTACTTTGTGACATGTAAAAATTATATGAAATTCAAACTTCAGTGTCCGTAAATAAAGTTTTATTGGTATATAGTCCCACTGATTTGTTTACATATTGTCTATGGTTACTTTCTCCCTCTAATAACTGAGTCAGGTAGTTGCAAAAAAATAGCAAATATGGTGTTCTCATTGTTTCTCACTCCTGCTGAGCTTACCATCAATTTAAGTAACACAGTTATAACTCAATAGCATTTCAAATTGCCATGCATATCACCATGGCATGATATTTTATTTTATTTTTATTCTCAGTGCATACTTCTCATGTCAAAACAAGAAAGAGAAAAGTAGATTTTAAAACACCTTTTTAAAGCACAACACAGTGAGGATTATTTTGTTATAAATGAATGGCAAAGCATCATTTATTTTGTAATAATACTATTGCTGTTTTGAAAGATTACAATACACACCAACACACTAGACTCATCATGTTATCTCCAAAGGAAAACAACAGTTGGATAAATCATAAAATGTAAAATGGACTGACTCATAATAACAGAATTTCTTCTCAAAAATAAAAAGTCAAAATGAGGCTACAACCAAAAAAAAAATTTTTTTTCTGAGTGGTTCATACGTTAGCGAAGCAAGAAAAGTCATTTACCAACAGTGATTTAATTAAAATCAGGGATGATCACAGTCAGTAGTCACAGAAATGTGTCCACAGAAATCTTAAATCTTTGTTTGAGATTATTAGCCTTTGCATGACAATAATTGCTGGAAGACATGAGACCACTGGGAGCAACGTTGATAGTTAATTCTTTTTTAAAGGCAACTTTTCTGAACAGTATTCTTGGCTCTTGGCAAACTAACAGATGTTACTGATACTGCTTTTGGTTTGAGGAGTCAATGCCAAGTCTGAAGAAACTAAAGAATTAGTCTCTAAGAATAGTCTGCATGGAACAACTACAGACAAAAAATATTTTCAAAGAAATCTTACAAAAAAAAACCCAAAAGAACCCAACACTAACTCGTTACAACCTGAAGTGGAATCTGCTAAGATATGGTACAACTGATGGTAGCAGGAAAAGGCTTAGACAAATTTATAAAGCTTATTAAAATATAAGGTTTTAAAAGTCTATATTCCTTGTGTTACTTACCAGCAAGCACTCTGTGTAAAATACTCATATGTTCTGGAACCAGAAGTGTCAATGGCATATTTTATTTGCTCTTATGGACTTAAACATCATCAGTTCCATGAATTTTTTGTTATAATTAGAAGCTGAATATAAAGACTTGTCTACCATTGAGCAGTTCAGCGCCTTAATGGTGCTAAACTTATATTTTAATTTTTTGAGCTCAGTGCTGAGACTACTTTTTCTGAATGAAAAGAACTGTCCTCGAACACTATTACTGAATACTGTTGAATGATTTTGGAAATTGGTTTTTGCTACAAATTTGCTAATGTTTCTTAATGAATTCAACCTAAAATTACCAGATCAAAACAGCACTTAAGTGCAAAACTTATACTATGGTAGTCATTCTGTCTGAATCACAATTATGTCAAGCGACATTTATACATTTCCCATGCTGTCAAACAAAACTGAGATCTCCACTGCCCTACAGATTTGCCCTGGATATATTTTCTAAGCTCAAATTTCAGTTTCAGCAATGTCTCTTAGACCTTGATAAAAATACAAAGGAAATTTCCATGTTCAAAGTTCATTTATCTCTAAGAATGAACCTTTAATTATTCAGTCTGCGATACGGCATGCTAGAAGTCAATTATCAAAAGAATATAAGAGAATTCTATAAATGCTTTCCAAGCAATGAGTATGGTCATTTAAAATAATATGTTTGTGAAGTGATGTCAGTATTTGACAGTATCTGTCTACATGAAAAAACATTTTCCAAGAGGAAATACATAAAATCTCATTATAGAGCAACATTGACATTAACATGAACATTTGCAATCAATTTTAGTGAGAGGGATCACTAATTTTGACCTCCACTTAAAATATTACCCCTTCCCTCCAAAGAATTCCATTAATCCAATCTGTAGACTTGTATGACAAAAAATTTTATAATTTTAAAAATTATTCAAAAAAAGAATTTTATCAATAGATAATTAGTAGAAATTTATTTCTATCTTGATATGTAAATACCTACATAGTATCTTTGACTTTGTCTCATGGTCTGCAAAACCTAAAATATTTACTATCTTGCCCTTTATAAAAAAGGTTTGCCAGGTCTTGCTACAGATAATTAATGAATACAAATTCAAGCCACCATTTTGAAACCTTAAGGAAGAACATTTTATTCAGATTTAAAATTTTAATTTTGCTTTTAGATTACTTATGTCATATGTTAATCTGTAAACATATATCAAACTTTTGGTTCAAAGTGCCTAAATCAGCTGGCTAGCCTAATTAGTTGGATGACACATTAAAGAAAGCAAGAACATATGTTCAAATAAGTCTCTACCCACCATGAATGTTTTACAAAGGAATATCATTTGTACTGGAAAATATCTGCATTTTTGAAGTTGAGAAAAAATACTCAAAGAACATTTCTAATTGATGTCAGAACAACACACCATCTACTGCTTAAATTTGCCAAATAAACGTCACTTCCTATTTCAATTTAATTCATATATACTTTTCTGGGACCTTATTTCTGTTTGACGAAGGTTGTTACAGATAAAGGTAATAAACACACTGCACATTAAAATGCACTGCACATATACATTCAAAGACTTACACACACTTTGGGGAAGCACTTAGACTTCTTAAACACGAACCTCAAGTTAAAAATCTTTGCCTCAGAATTAATAGCTATGAATTTACACAATCTCCCCCTGGGACATTAAAAGCTCTTTTATTTCCTTCCTTTTTTTACATCTTTCCCCTCCCTCTCCGCCACCCCCCCCCCCCGCCCCCGCTCCATCTTTTATTTTTCATTCTTATTCTGCCTCTATTTCTTTCCTTATTCGGGCACAATGTGCATTTCTGCCTTTCAAGTGCATCAGCTGTTTTGTCCTCATGTTGGTATGTAAATAAGGAAAACAAATGAATCAAATGTCATACAAAACACATTCTCAATCTGAAATCTACATAAATTTTCCTGACAGCCCAACTATGGCATCTGTTTCATTCATTCTTAGGAATAAAAAGCATTTTCATAAGTGAAATAAAATAAGCTTAAGGTTACCCACTTGGAGGTGCAGCCAAGCATACTAGAAAGGAGATGCATTATTTCCTGAGTTATAATAATCAAAACTTCACAATGTCATAATACCTTTCATCTCAGACAATCCTAGAAATTTTAATCATTATAGTTCCCTCTCTTCTGGGTGCCTGAAGGCATTATATAGACTGCACAAGACGATCTGAAATAAAAGAACCCAAGTCCTTGGGAAATAGGTGTCTTACAGAATCACCAAAATGTATGCATCATAGACACTGGCAACGATACAACAATGTAGAGAAGACCACTCAAAAGCTTAGGGGAAATTTTGCACCTGTTATTTGAATGTCTGGTTCTGGTAAGAGGCCAATGGTGGCAATAACACTTATGTTTAACTTGGATTCATGACCGCCAATCTTTCAGTAATGCTACTCTTTTTTTTTGGAGGACATGTCTTTTCATGATTAGATTCTTCCAAGGCTTCTATTTATAGGTAGAAATAATTTAAAAGCTTGCATTAAATAAAATCTCTTTGATTCAAGAGAGCTACTCAAACTTTATATAAAGACACTAACATTGAAAAAGGGAAATTTGCAATCCAGTGAAGTTATATAGAAGTCAAGCTAGTAAGCCAATACAATCACTAAGTAAATAATGAAAAATGAGTAACATTATTAAACTCTCAGTATAAGCCAGGTGACCCAGTAAGGTATCTAGCTTTTGATCCTCACAATAACACTATTAAATAGGTGCTATTATTATCCCCATTTTACAGATGAGGAAACTGAAGATCAGAGGGTAGGCAATTTGTCCAAAGTCATAAAGCTAGTGAGTGACAGAAATTGGATCTCAACCCAAGTCCGCCTGTCCCAGAAGCCCAAGTTCTTAGCAATGATTAGATCAGTGCTGTCCAATAGAAATACAATGCTAACCATCTACATAATAAAAATCTTTCTAGTAGCCACACCAAAAGAATTAAAAACAGAGGAAATTAGTTTTAATAATATATTAAACTATTATATATAATATTTATATTATTTATATATATTAAATATATATAAATATTTATAACATTAACATATATACAAATAATATATTAAAATATATATAAATATTTATATATTATTTATATATATTAAACATAATATATAATATATAATTTAGCTATTTATATATAAATATATAATATACTTAATATTATATATATTATATATATAATCATTTTAGATATAATCAATGTAAACTTATCAATTAGATATCTTACATTATATTTTCAAATTAAGTCTTTGCTATATGACCTATATTTTATACTTACAGCTTGTCTCATTTTGAACTAGCCACATTTCCAGTGCTCAACAGCTTCATGTGGCTAATGGTTACCATAGTGGACAGTATATCACTAGACCATTCATTCATTTATTAGCAAACATTTCTTGAGAGCTACCACGTATCAGACATTAAAATAGGGAACATGCAAAACTAGGCCCTGCTCTTACGAAGTGTAGCTTTCCTCTTATGAAGTGTAGCAGATAGGTAAATAAATCCATAATTAAGCAATAACCTATCAGACAGTGATATGTATTATGAAGAAAATAAACTTGGACAATATAATAGTGACTGCCTGACTGACTGGCTTGGGAAGATCCTGTAAAGAGGTGATATTCCTGAAGTATCTACACTTTTGAGTGTCATACACTGTGGAGAGACAGAAATCAGTACAGTAATAAGCATGACTGGCCTATTGAATTACTGGGTAATTTGCTGTGCCTGTAACCTAATGTTTATGTGTGTAAAAAGTATTAAATGACCTTGGAATTCACTTGCCTCAGGGAATATTGAGATTTTTAGTGAAATGAGGGCTGAATCCTCTGGTAGGGACTTAGCTGGAAGAAAATGGTGGCACAAACATAAGGCATTTAAAATATCACCCTGTGGTCAGAATAAAGACCAAGATGGTTTGAAAACAGAACAACTGAATGGTTTGCATACCATTGGCTTCATTCAATTCATGTATCTCAGTTCTTTTTAGAGGTTTCTGGGTTTTCTTTTTAAAGTCTTTTAAGGATTTAGACATTTGACTTATTATGTATTAATCAATCAGGAAACGCCAGATGTCTTGAGTGACATCATTGGAAAATCACTAGACCTCTCAAAGAAATCCAGATGTAATGACAAAATACATTAAAATTGGATGCAATGTTCTAGTCTAGAACACAGAAACTAGGATCTTTCCTCTAATGTAAGTTGCAGTCCAAATTATTCAGCATTGAATAAAAGAACAGTTAACATTAAACCCTGATTTTCAATAATAGTGGGAATTGATAATGACAAAACAAGCATACGAAAATCACACTTACTATAGACCGTGAGTTTTATGTCCTTGGCTTGTTTGCCAGCTGCATTAGATACAGCACACTGGTAGCGACCCTTGTCACTTCTTCGTGCATTCTTTAAATGTAAAACTTGTCCTCTGTCTAGAAGTTCAATATTAGGATCTCCCAAAAATAAAGGCCTAGAAAAAATAAATTTCATTCCATGGGTCCATTTTTATTTTCCTGTGTTTCCTCTCTTATTGATAACAACAAAAATCATTAAGTCCTAGGAGATTAAAAATATGAAACAAGGTTTTTTTCTCTATGAATCTAAAAAAAATAAACAATGATATTAGTACTCTTATTCAGAAAAATAGAATTATTAAAGCATTATTATTCATTATTTTCATTAATGAAAGTTAGATAATGATTACTTTGAGATGAAAAGTTCCCTCATTTCAAACTTATTTGTTAAGTATTAATAGAAACCTGGTAGTGTTTCATTGTTTCTTCCATTCCTCCCCCTCCTTCTCCTCCTCCTTTTTCTTCTTCATCTTTTTTATTTGTTTTCATAGCCAAAATTTCTATCATCATTTAGTAAAGTAAAACTAAGAGTATAGGAGCTTGAGGCCAAGGAATATTAGTTTTAAACCAATATCATTATAATACCTGGAAAAGTATTCACAATAGAATGGTTATTACTTATTAAAGACAATGATCCTGCCAGCTTTTCTAAAAAGTAGATACTGTAGTAAATATGAATGTTTTTATAATCACAAGTACTTAAATATACTTATGTCAAAAGCAACTCATATATGGTTGTTAAGGAAGTCTTTTCCTACTATACAGTCATTTATTGAATACTATACAATGCTCACTTTACATAACTGGCAGCAGCTTTACGTAATAATTGAAACATATCGTAAAGTCTATAATATCCTAAGATTCATACCTTTTTTTAATGTATATTTATTTTTGAGAGAGACAGAGAGAGAGAGAGAGAGAGACAGAGAGAAAGAGAGTGGGGGAGGGGCAGAGAGACAGGTAGAGACAGAATCTGAAGCAGGCTCCAGGCTCTGAGCTGTCAGAACAGAGCCCAATGCGGGGTTTGAACCCACAAACCAGGAGATCATGACCTAAGTCAAAGTCGGATACTTAAACAACTGAGCCACCCAGGCACCCCCTAAAATTCATACCTTTAAAATCCACTGATCTTCTTTCAGGAAGACCCATAGCTAGTTTTTTAAAAATCTGCAGTGACTTAGCCCATGATAAATAACTAGATGCACTGCTGGATTAGAAGCCTCATCAGACTACAGAATTAAATGGAAACACATTTAATGTTCTGTGGTAGCATCCTTTACGATTTCTTGGCATGTCACTTTGTAGGAAGCTCTCAAAAGCTGAGAGAATAAAGTACCTTAGTTTAATGCATTTTAACTGTTTTTAAAAAGTGAATACTTGATAATGTTACTCAAATTTAAGTAACTTTAAAACTTTTATTGATCATTAATTATGCAAGGAATATAAAATTTAAATAAACAAAAAAGGAAGTATTATAATAAGAAAAGGTCTGCTTGATTTATTACCCCTAATGTGAGTCTTCTCTCTAGATATCTCACCTTTGTAAGTTTGGTTTGCATTTTTTCACAAGTTTTTTTTCTTCTAAACATTTTCACGCTTAAATGTCTTCCCAAAAGAATCTAGTTCTTACATGTAAATGGTATTGCTTTGTTCTTTCTACTTTCTCTTTTTACCTGACAATAGCTGTAGAGATATTTTTGATATCTATAGCTTGATCTTACTCTTTTTAATTGCTGCACGTTTCAAAATATGACTATGCCGTAAGTTATCTACTCATCTCCTAATATTAAATATTAACCAGTTTCCACTTTTCTGCCACCACAGTGTTGCAGGGAATATTACCTATTGTCGTACCTGCTCTCATGTGGATGTGCATGAACGTTTCCCTCTCCTAGAACCTGAAAGTGTATTTGCTACATTACAGCATATGGGCCTTCAAACTTGAATAGATATCAACAAATTGCCTTTCAGAATACTAATCTATTTACCACACTCTCGCCAACATTTGGCATTGTTTGAACCTTTATTTGTTTTGCCAATCTGACCTGTGAAAAGCAAAATTCATGTTTTCTTGTTTACATTCTCCAAATTATTGACAGTGAGCATCATTTTTTCTTCCAAGTTTTAATTTAAACTCGTTAGTTAATATACAGTGTAATATTTGTTTCATGTGTAGGATTTATGGATTCAGCACTTACATACAACACCCAGTGCTCATCAAAAGTGCCCTCCTCCATACCCATCACCATTTAACCCATCCTCCTGCCCATCTCCCCTCCAGCAACCTTCAGTTTGTTCTCTATTGTTAAGAGTCTGCCTTATGGTTTGCCTCTCTTTTTCCTCCCTATGCTCACCTGTTTTCTTTTTTTTTTAATGTTTATTAATTTTTGAGAGAGAGACAGACTGTGAGTGGGGGAGGGGCAAAGAGAGAGGAAGACACAAAATCCAAAGCAGGCTCCTGACTCTGAGCTGTCAGCATAGAGCCCAATGCAGGGCTCAAACTCACGAGCTATGAGATCATGACCTGAGCTGAAGTCGGACATTTAATGGCCTGAGCCACCCAAGCGCCCCTCATTTGTTTTGTTTCTTAAGTTCCACATATGCATGAAATCATATGGTATAGTCTTTCCCTAACTTATTTCACTCAGCATACTCTCTAGAGTATCGTTTAATACAGCTATTGCTTAACTGAATATTTTTAAATTGCCTGGTTATATCCTCCATACATTTTTCTATGTTGTCAATTTTACTGATTTATTAAAAGTTTGCATACAACCCTTTATTTTATTCAATGCAAATCTTTACTCTTTGCTACTTAAGCCTTAGACACCTGCTCTCAGAAACTATAATGATACTCAAATTGAGATAGGCTGTGAGAAATAAGCTCTCACGAACAATATGAATCAATACAGCCATATCAGTGTAAGCAAACCTCAGTAGCCCTTGAACTTGAAGTCTGGGAAATATCTAATTGCTCTTTTGTGATTGTTTCCTTTTGTCCATTTATAGAGCTAGCTTGAGTATTCATCTTATTGTCATAAATTTTCTTTTCTCATAATTCAAACAATCCTATGTAAAAGCAAACTTTTCTCTGCATTTGGATCTTGCATTTTTCATTTTTTATTCTGAGCCTATGGGCAGAATATTTAGTGTCCAATAAACTTGAGTTCCTCTATGTTTCTAAAATAAATTCCCAGCATTTATAGTCTTATAAATCACAAGAATGAAAGGTATTAGAAGACTCTGAGAACATTGTTCAACAATATTGTTTTCCTTCATGTTCATTTAATAATATTTATGTGGTTAAAATAATTAGAAGGGAGAAAATCCACATGGATTTCCACATCTATTTTCTATCAACTGGACCCTTGCAACAAATAGAGACATGGTACTCACTTGCCATCTTTGAACCAGTGAATAACAGGGAAGGGAGTGCCTTTGACTTGGCATTCGAGAGTGGTGTCATGGTTGAGGACAACAGAGACTTCATTTGGGGAGCTGGCACCTATTATGGTGGGAGGAACTTGAACAAAGACATTTTATCATGAAAATCTATGATTTAGCAAAAACGAATGGGGGGAGGGAGAGCAGATTATTAATGATTTCTATAGTATTTCAGTAAGATTTTAATATTACAAATAAAATATCACGTAAAATACCTTCATATTGCATCTGTAGACCCACCCAAATGTTAAATTTAAATATTGGAACACATTCATAAAAAATTTGCTAGCAGGAAAATTACCTGCAAGAATTATGGTTGATTAGAACTAATTCATTTTGAGGAGAAGTAAACGCATATGCAAAAAGAATTTGGAATATAAGTGAGCCGTGAAGCTCATAAAATGCAATTTACTAGTGCTGTACATTTTAGAAAATGAATGACATAAGGAATATTAATCTTATAAGGTTCAAAACTGACATATTACAACGTAGTGCTATTTAATGTATATTACCCTTGTTTCTTTTAAAGGGCCCCTAGGCTACGCCTGGATAGGGGACATACTATGAAAACGACTATGCTAGTTTTTATTCTCAGAATTATCAAAATATTGAAGAATTCCTGTACACTTCCTGGACTTTGAAATCCTCTCCCTTCATATCATGTTAAGATGTTTGGTCTTCATCTTCAGAGCAATGACCAGCCACCAAAGTAGCTCTCTCGATAGAGAAGGCGTGTGATCAGATTTGTGTTTGGAGATCACATTGGCCAGGGAATGAAGACTGGATTTCAGCGGCAAAGAGTGGAGGAAGGGGAGCAGTTCAGAGGCTACTTTAATTCGGCTTATAAATGATGATACTTTCACAGTTAAAAATGAAAGGAAGTAGATAGTTTAACATTGGATTAGGAAGTAGACTTAACAGGATGTAGGTAGATTTATTAAGTTGGGGAGGAGGAGGTAGAAATGATGAGTGCCAGGTTCTAGCAGAGGCAAGCTGGTGGATGGGGGTGCTGTGATGGGCATCGCTGAAGATGAGCAGAACAGAAACTCATTGACCTTTCTGTTTGATATGCCACTGAGACATTCAAGTCAAGACACTGTGGAGAAGACAAGATATATATTCTAAGATCCAGAGAGTCTGAGTTGGAAATAAAAATTTGGGGAGTCATCAGCACATAGAATTTAAAGTAAATGAGTGCTGAGAGAAATAATAGCAATGAGACTAATGATAGGAAAGATTACTTAGTGTGTTTGTTATAGTCTGTGCTTACATATAAGGATAAATTTGGTAGAGGAAATGCAAAGTACTTCAGGCTCTGAGAAGACTAATGAGAGGGATTATTTTCATGCTAAAGCAGTTTAAAAATGGCAATTTGAATGCAGCATCATTCCCAGACTTCATTTCCACCCCAGACTGACAAACATATGCCCATTTTGGTGAACAAAACACTGAAAAGGGAGGAATTCATTTTATCACAAAGTAAACTTTAATTGGAAAATACAATTTCACAAGCTAAAATGACAAAACTTTAAATTTATGATTACCATTAAAATTTTATAAATGCCTCATAATCCAATTTATATCCCAATTCTTCTACCCGCACTCAGAATTTTCCCCTTTCAATTAGAATCAGGGCAGAGGTGATTTAGTTATGAGTTAATTAGAATGCAGGGAAAGGAGCATTTGCTATCTCCTCCAGTTCCAATTACAACCTAGCAGCTTCGGATGTCGACAACATTAATGAGTTTTACTCTGCATCGTCCTGTATAGTTATTTCCCAGAGAATTTCCTGCCTGCCTAGCAGGAGAAATTGACAAGAGCAGTAATTTACTATTTTATGTGTAATACAGTACCAAACATCCACAGACATCTCTGTATGATAATAATCAATAGCTTAAAACATTCTATAGCATATGACTTTGGTTAACCAAATCAAAGACAAAATAATGGCAGACCAAAACAAATTACATTAGTCTTATCAATTTCTTTCTAATCTCTTTGCTCTTTCACACTGTCAGCTCCACCCAATTATAAGAAATGCATCTGAAAACTGTAGTATTTTTTTAAGTTTATTTATTTATTTTGAGCGAGAGACAGCGAGCACAAGCGGGGGAGGGGCAGAGAGAGAAGGAAAGAGAGAATCTTAAGCTGGCTTGGCACTATCAGCGCAGAGCCCAGTGCGCAACTCGAACTCATGAACCGTGAGATCATGACCTCAGCCAAAAGCAAGAGTCAGACTCTTAACCCACTGAGCCACCCAGGTGTCCCTGAAAACTGTAGTTTTTTGAAAAGACCATTTCCCTTACCTAGCACATCGATGTTAAAATACTTCTGAGAAGTGCCTGCAATATTAACTGCTTTGCAGGAATATCTTCCTGCATCCTCTGGAGTGGCTCTAAAGAGCTTTAATATCTTTCCATTGTTCGTGATCTGAATACTGCTGCTTTCAGTCACCTTCAAAGGCCAAAATGGTCAGTGTTATTTCCAATCCTAATACAAATGCATAATTAAGAATTGATGTAAAAGTTTTATATCACTATTAATGAGAAAGTCACATCTGAATGGTTTATTTCAGAGATGGATGCAATGAGTTATGCATATTTTGATGTCTTCATTTACCTGGACGTCATCTTTGTACCACATAATGACAGGAGAAGGAGTACCTTCAACTTCACAAAAGAGATTGGCCAGGTGATTGACCAACACAGATACATTTGTTACTTGTTCTTTATCTTTAATTACTGGAGGAACTGCAAAAAGAGAGAAGTCATGGCTAGACAATTTTATAACAAATATTATTTATGAAGTCTCTTTACACAGGCCTTTAGAAAGCAAATTCTGAGATACGTGATAGCTAAGAAAGGCTGGTCATAATTTAAGCACATGCCTTAACATAAAGTGAAATATCTCAACCAATATATAGTAACCCTTATTAAATTTTTACTCTGTCAGTTCAGAGTTTTATAGTGACGATAAAACTTAGGATACATTTAAGGAAAACCTAGTTAGTCCACATACCACTGAAAATGCAAACTGCTAGGGTCTTAATGAAGTCATGTGGGACTCACTACTTTGCTGATGGAAGTGTATACTGCCCCGTGTCTATGAAAGCCAATATCCATGAAATTGCTATGTATGTATGTATTCTAGAGACAGTGTGTGAGCAGGGGAGAGAGGCCAAGGGGGGGGGGGGGAGGGAGAGAGAGAAAGAGAGAGAGAGAATGAATCTCAAGCAGTTTCCATGTGGAGCCTAATGCAAGGCTTGATCCCATGACCCTGGTATCATGATCAGAGTTGAAATCAAGAGTTAGACACTCAACTGACTGAGCCACTCAGATGCATCAATGAAATTTTAAAATGAACATAACTTGTGACTGCTGCAAAATGACAAATGTACAAGTATTTCAGTGAAGTGCTACTTATACTAACAAACAATTGGTTGCACCTATATGTTCATCATTAATAGATGAAGGTTAAGGAAATCATGGCACAGTCATACAGTGGGATGCTATGTAGATATAAATAAGGGTTAGGAATATTGAATAATCCCCAAGATAGATATGTTAGTAAAATAGACAAGTGTAGAGCCATGTATACAGTATTCTCCTATATGTTTACCTTTTTATACAAAAAAACAGAGAATAAAATATATATTCATATTTTCTTGTTATGCATAAAATATCTCTGGGAAAATACACACACACGCATACATGCATACAAAGCTAATAAATTTCTTTGCCCCTAGGGAGGATAAGTAGATAGCTTAGCTTAGGCCATGAGGCTTCTGACTATTCTACCATTTGAATTTTGAATAAAGTCACAATAAAAAAATTTCACGAAATTTTAAATCCATCCGTCAATCAATTAATCAGTGCAATCAGATTTTCAGTTTTCTGTTTGATAACATTCTATTCACATTCATATTAAATAAGAATACATTAAGAGAATAACATATATAAGAATTTGAAAATGTCACATATTCAATTGTATGATTTTTCTATGTTTACCATGGACTTTGAGGTTATATTTTTTTTCTGTGGTTCCAGCTTCATTGACTGCCACACAGATGTACTCCCCACTGTCAAAGGGTGTAACAGAAGCAATGACCAACAATGCACCATCTTCCAAGATAGAAATCCCAGGCTCTCTGCCTGTCAGCTCTCTACCATTCCATATCCATTTGATGGTTGGTTTGGGGGTACCTAAATAAGAAAGCAAAGCTTTGTGACATTTTAAATAAAATTAGGAATCATTACAACATATCAAATATATTTAGGAGAAATAAAAAATTTTTTATGACTATAATTTGTACACTAAGGCACTATGCTACTTTCAAGATATTTCTCCTGGCATGAAATAGCAAAGAGATAAGGCCTCTAATTCCTGATCAGTCTTAAGAGACCTATGGTCTCTAGTGTAGAGTTTGAGCAAGTTGTTTATATCAAGATATTCAGAAGACAGTAAGCAAACCAAAACACTTTCTTGAGTAAGTTCATGATCATTAGTGGGGAAAAAAACTATATTAATCAAATGGGAGAGTTCAGGGATGAAAACAAATGAAGAACAGAAAGCAAGAGACTATCACAGGAATACAACATAAAAATTGCCCAACCAAATAGAATGCATACATGATATGCAGAAGCAATACTTTATAATTTCACATTTAAAAAAATTTAACCCACGAACCATGAGATCATGACCTGAGCTGAAGTCGGACGCTTAACCAACTGAGCCACCCAGGCACCCCTAAAAATTTTTTTTTGATCTTTATTTTTTAGAAAGAGAGAGAGAAAGAGAGAGAGAGAGTGCGAGCGAGCTCAAGTGGAGGGTGAACAGAGAAAGAGGGAGGCACAGAATCCAAAACAGGCTCCAGGCTCCAAGCTGTCAGCACAGAGCCCAACACGGGGCTCAAACTCATGAAACATGAGTTCATGACCTGAACTGAAGTCGGATGCTTAACCAACTGAGCCACCCAGGCGCCCCTATAATTCACATTTTAAATAGGCCTGACATAGTAGAGATGAGCAATCTACTATCTACACATATCTGATGATCTCATGCTGCTAAACATAGGACAGTAGAACAATTCTTGACTTCTTATATTGAAAAGAAAGTTGGGAAAGCAGAGAGGACTGATTTCCTAGATTTATTTATGACAAAAGGGTAAATGGAAGTGATGTGCTCATGAGTAAAACTGACAAAACCATTCTGAAGTACATAATTGAGCCCAAAGCACATATTGGTAATAGACAAACATTAATTCTGTATTAAGAATATATTTATTTAACAAACAAGGTATCAGGTACTATTCTAAGTACTTTTAAAATTTACTTAATATATATAAAAATATAAAAAAGAACATTAAATTAATATGATTACACATTAATAATCTTACATTAATGGGTAATAAAAATATTAAAATAATGGCATATAATCCAAGACAAGAACAAAAGAATGGCAGAATCTATAAAATGTGCCATTAATGCTAAAGGACTTATAAAAGTAACTGTGAAAGTTATATTTATGAGAAAAAATAAAACAAAAAAATTGGCCTATTTTGTTGTGCTGATAGTAAAAGGCTGACTGATGAGAAAGAGAAGGTGAACTGATAGTCTGCAGTTGTCTATGTTGCCAAAGAAAAAAGGCGTATAATCATTTCCTCATTTCTTTACATCCCGCTCATTCCTTTGTGGGTTTCAGACTTAGTGGATATTTGTGAAGCTAATAAATGAAAAACTAAATGAACAAGCAAAAGAAGTATTATCTTTAACTTCTAAATGGTAAATGGTAGAACAATCATGGCCAAGATGAAATTTGTTGTAAAAGATAATGATACGGTATCTAGCTAGTTTATTATTTTTAAAAATTTTTAATGTTTATTTTTATTTTTGAAAGAGAGAGAGACAGAGTGCAAGCAAGGGAGGGGCAGAGAGAGAGTGAGACACAGAATCCAAAACAGGCTTCAGGCTCTGAGCTGTCAGCACAGAGTCCAATGTGGGGCTTGAACCCATGAACCATGAGATCATGACCTGAGCCAAAGTTGGACACTTAACCAACTGAGCCACCAAGACACTCCTCTGGCTCCCACATTTTATTTTATTTTATTTTATTTTTTAAATTTTTTTTAACATTTATTTATTTTTGAGACAGAGAGAGAGCATGAACAGGGGAGGGGCAGAGAGAGAGGGAGACACAGAATCTGAAACAGGTTCCAGGCTCTGAGCGGTCAGCACAGAGCCGGACGCGGGGCTCGAACTCATGGACCGTGAGATCATGACCTGAGCCGAAGTTGGACGCTTAACCGACCAAGCCACCCAGGCGCCCCAGGCTCCCACATTTTAAAGACAAATCCTGTCAGAAGTAACAGGAAGTAGCATGAACTAAATGGGAAAGATACTAGATAAGACAAGTTTGGAATAACAGGTCTTTCCACTGAAGCAAACAAAGTATGTGTTGGGGAAAAATACCTATTCAATGAGCTGTTATTTAAAAGAGAGATTAAAAATATAAAACAAAAGAGGGATTAATTGTCATTATGCCCAAATGTTATAGCAAGGGCCAACAAATGGATCTTTTTATAATGATGTTTTGGGTTCAATAGAGAAATCTAATATGATATAACTTTATGCCAGTGCCCATATGTCCAAGTACTACATACCTTTTGCAGGACATGGAAATGCAATGCGTTGGTTGGCCACTCTTTCTTGGAATGGAGTGTTATATGGAGGTTCTAGATCTTCCAGTGTAGGTGGTTCTATTAGAAACATAAATGCATTATCACAGGCTTTCCTTAAGCAGTATCAAACTCTCCTGAGGCATCATCAACCAACTACATTGGTGAACTGCTATCTTTCCGGATTCCTCTTTTAAATAGGACAAAAATTTCTAGCTGCCAGACATTTCTACCTCGATGTGACCTAGGGATCTAAAACTCAAAATGTCCCCACTGTCCAAATTTATCATTTTGTGCTTCCCACAATCTCTTGTGTTTCCTTTATTCCCTCAGTTAAGGTGTCATGCTTCATCCATTTTTCTTATGTTTCCCTCCCTTACTCCTGACCTCCACATCCAATCAATCATATAGTGCCATATGTTCATCACATATCTGTATCTTCCTCTATCCTTAAGGTCACTGCTGATTTCAAACCCTCACTCCTCTTGCCAAAATTACTTCAATAGACTTCTTACAGGAATCCTTTTTTTTCAAATGTGTTCCCCTTTGGATTCATAATCTACAGAGTCCTCAGAATACTCTCTCTGAACCGCAAATCTCATTTGGGGCTTCCCTGATGAAAATCATTACTTGTATTCATTTTACCTGCAGGATAAAGTTTCACACCTGTTCTTCCTTCAGTACACCCTATCAGTGAATCCGATCTCCCTGAACACCCTCACTATCCATGAAGAAACCATGAAGAAATTTGGGAGTCTTTCTTGAGTCCTCTATCTCCTTCACTCCCTATATCCAATTGGTCACCATCCCTGATGATTTCCTCTTCTAATTATTTTTTGAGTCCACTGGCTTCTTTCCTCCAGTCCAGCTACCATCATCTTTTGCCTGAGCTACTTCTGTAGCCCCCAGCTGCTTCTCTTCACCTTCTCTAGACAAACCATTCTCTCCCCCAAAGAGTGATCTTTCAAAATCCACACCCGACACATCATTTCCCAGTAACAACCCCTCTGAATCTTTTCACTGCATACAAAATAAAGCCTAAACCCCTTAATCTAGGTTCCTAGATCTTGGATAATCTGGCCCATGACTGTGTGTCCAGCTTTACCACATATCACTCAACACTCAGTCTGAAATGGGCCAGCTGGCCTTTACTGATTGATGTATTGATTTATGACAGTATATCCAAAATGTCGTATTTCCTCTTCTTCACATTCGACATCCTTCTCCTAGAAGGCTCTCACCACTCCACCCCACCCCACTGTATCTTTGCCCATCACCTAATAAGCTTCTACTCCTTCTTCAAATCTCAACTTGCATGCCCCAATCCTTGAAAGCCTTCTTTGATTTGTCTTTCTTTAAAAACTCTTATAGATCTACCATTTCATGACAGCATTCACCAATTTTTGTGCATGAGATTATCTTGTAAATGTCTATCTTTCCCATTGAACCATAAACATAAGCACTCAATAAAGTCTGCTGAATCAATGGGTGAACTGGATAAGCTCTCCAACAGTGTGCTAGCCATCCATCCCAAATTGCAATGGGGCAGTTATGAAGTACTAAGTACTATGCTAAATACAATACCTCCTTATCTTTCCTTCTTGCCTTTCCACTATCATTCTCTCTGCCAGGAATGCTCTTCCCCTTAATTTCCATATGGCTGGTTCTCCTTAGTCAACAGATCTCACTCCAAGTATTACTCCTCAGAGAAGTTCTACCTGACAATGCATCTAAAGTAGTCAATTGCTGGGAGCATCACCCTATTCTAATTTTCTACTTAGCACTTCTCACTATCTGTATGTCTTGCTTATTTGCTTGCTTTCTGCCGATGCACAGTAGAACAGCTTATGACAGCTGGTGCTTTGCTTTTCTCACTACTTTCTCCTCATTGCCTACGATATGACAGACACCTGGCAGGAGCTTGATAAATATTTGTTGTTTGAAGGAATAAATATTTATCTTTAAAGCCTCAACACAAAGCCAACATCATTAGGGGAAACAGCAGATCTAGATTTTTAGGGATCAACATTGAGTGCATGCTAACGGGATGAGGTGAAATCGTACTCCAACTCACTCTGTTCACAATTTCTCCCAAACCAAAAATAGTGGGTGGGGTACTTATCTAGGATTGTTTCCATTATTGACATCATCCATGGCAACTTCATTTTCAAAAGTAAACATACAAAAATGGATGCAGGTTTAGTAATAGTATGGTTTCACTTCTTTCTAGAATGGTTCTCCTTTCAAAGTTAACTCGAGTCATACAGGTACAGGAATCTTCCAAAAGTGATCCACGACTCTCCAAGATTATATATTTTGTATAGACTCCAGGGGTTTTTCCCCACTCCCCACCCCCACCATACTTATATTTTCTTATGCCCCAAATCACCTTGGACATGTAGGGTTATTTCCGATTCATCACTGCCTGCTATGTTAGTAGCAACACATGTATATATGCCGGCGTCAGAGAGCATGGCTTGGTTGATGCTTAAAGTTCCATCTGAACTGCTAATATGCTGCCCTCCATCAACCAGCATGGCACTTCCACCTTTAAACCAGGTGATTACAGGAAGAGGTGTCCCTTGAGCATTGCACAGAATGTCCACTCTTTGACCAACTTGGATTTTGATTAGTTTAGGGCCACGCTGTATCTTTGGAGGAACTAGAAACAAATGAGGATTAATAATCCAATTAAAAATGCTTTTAATGTTTATTTATTTATTTTTTTGAGAGAGAGAGAGAGAGAGAGAGAGAGAGAGAGAGAGAGAGAGAAGGGGAAGAGCAGAGAGAGGGAGACACAGAACCTGAAGCAGGCTCCAGGCTCCAAGCTATCAGCACAGCTCGACATGTGGCCCGAACCCATGAACCCCGAGACCATGACCTGATCATGACTCGAGCCCAAGTCTGACGCTCAACTGACTGAGCCACCCAGGCGCCCCTATAATCCAATTTTAAACAAATTCTTTCCTTTTCTCACTTTAAATGAGAACTCTTTACCAAGAGGCAGAATGAAAAAGTGGAACGATCTCAGGATTTGGACCCAGGCTCAGGCCACTTACTAGCTGTGTGATCTAGAGCAAGTCAGTAAATTTCCTGAGGCTTGTTTCCTTAATAATCCAGGCCAAATAACCTAATCAATACCAGTACACTGCAAGGATTATGGGAAATAATAAATCTGAAACCCCTCATGCCAGACTTGAGGAAAAAGCAAGTATTTAAAAATGTTAGGTTTCCTTTAATTTATAAATAACTTGAAGTTTAAAACTCCCTCAAAAGGCAATCTAGATGATTTATATAATTTAAGAAAGTAAAAGAAAAAGCATTTTTCTTCAGGTACTCCTACTTTTTGTTCTCTTTGTGGAAGGTTTAGCCAGATAGGAAGAAAAGTTTCTCATTTAAAAAACAAAAAAAAGTTTCTCATAAAAGCCTTTGCTAATTTCAGAGAAGAACATCAAAACCGAGTCTCTATTTCTTGTCTTTACAGTACCTTCCTTTAGAAATTTAAATGAGATAATTTATCAGAAACATTGCCAATATTAATGCAAATAGGGAAACAGTTGACTTTAAGCAGGGAGAGATAAGGACCCTCAGGGAGACAGGCTGTATAGCTTCAGCCTGGAGGCTGAGAAAGCAACAGCGGCAGCGGAGTTTGGGAAAAAGAGGATGAGACGAACCTGTTCCAGACCTCCCTGAGCTAGGTGCCAAGATGAAGTCTCACAAACATTCTGATAAGGTCCCAATAAAAGTCAGGTACAGAAATCTTCAGCAGGTACCTGGTCAGGACCCCTCTCACTCTTGAGAGCTTTATACTTTCCCTCCATAAACTCTATCACTTTGCTCACTCTCTGTTGTCCCCGAGATTCATTCTTTGACTCCATGAGACAAGGACCAGCGTCTCTCCCACCCTCCTGTAACAATGGCTTCCATGTACATGCGTTACACACTGTAGAATCAAGTTGACTTACTTTATACAATAAATGTTCTAGTTATACAATTAGAATTTACATCCCTCAAAAGCCCCATTCCTCTGTCCTTTTTTTGTTAATATTTAACCAATACATTGTAAAGGTTGTCACTTAGGACAACCTTATAATTTTGATAGGATTGTTATCATCATTTTATGAAAGAGAAAACTAAAGGTAAGAGAGGTTACGTAATATGCCCAAGATAACCTAGAGTTTGTAAATTACAGAATTCTATCTCAAATCCCATGGTTAACAGGATGCTATTATAGCGATTGATCTGACAATGAAATCAGATCAATACCATGTAAGAAAATACTTTTCTGATATTTGAATATCTGGCCTACCTATACAAATGTGTGACAGAGTATATACTCAGTAAGCATGTGCTGAATAAATAAATATTTGGATAGACCATGGTAAATTGAGGTAATCAAACAGATTAACTAGAAAGTTTTTAAAAAGTTAGAGTCCCAGGAAGCAGAATGTTTTCAGTTGCTGAGTTCTTTGAATATTGAAAATGACCATATAAATACTAGTAAATTCTTCTTTGATAACTCACATTCACTTCTAAAAAGCCATAAGTCTAAACACATTTTTTTTTTACTGTGTATTAATAGTCGCCATAAGTGACTGTGGACATTCAGTAAAATTGAGAACCAAACCTTTAATACTGTTCATTTGAGGAAACGGGGGAAAGTTGTTTACAAATGGCAGATAAACTTTCCAGAGTAAATGAAAGAAAATGACAAGTCTCCAATTTTAGAAAAATTTTCTCTAATTACTCTATAAAAAATTTGGAGATTAACTATCAAAGAAACTGGTATGATGAGTTTCCCTGTGGCCAGTACAAAGATATTATATGCCCTCATTTCAAAACTCACCATGGACATTTAATTTAACAGACTGAGTCACGTTCCCAGCAATATTTGTGGCAACGCAAAGATACATCCCACTATCTGAAACACGGGTCTCAATGATCTTCATTGAACCAGAAGGAAGGAATGTGTGCCTGAAAGAAAGAAACCACATGGTAGACCATAGAACATGAGAATTTAAATATCCCCTATGCAGCTGCCCCTCAGTATGAAATCATTATTCTGCAAGCAGTTTTTGAAACCATTCTCCCATCTATATTTCTATATACTTTAAAACTCAGGGATTTTCACAATTGTACTGTGTATTTTGTATGATATTCTTGCAAACACAAAATGTGATTTTTTTACCATTAGATCTAACCTAATGGTCTCAAATCATCCAAAAACTGTACATCTCTCTGCTTTATTAACTTGTAACTATAAAAAGCCAATATATATTTTAGTAAATTTCAGCTATATTTTGAATTTTATTATTTTTTCTGCAATACTTCATTAAAAAATGTAGTGTGTTAAAGGCAAAATAAGGTACATATGTAATTCTCAAAAATATATTGAATATATTTTTCCTACAGAACAATAATGTAGTTGGGTGAACTAGATCTACATATAAAAATGTTATTATGTTTATTGTATTGAAATAGCTTTAAAGGGAGAAGGCCAGATAGACCTACTCAAAGTGTTCTACTGGCCCAGAGAGAAAAATGAATAAATAGTTAAGGACAGAATTCTCCCCCAAAGAAATAAGCACATAGGAGAATCCAACATGTAACATATAATAATAGAGCTGATATCACAAAGATCAAGAAAAGGATTGATAATTCAAAAATGATGGGCAACTGGTTCTCCACATGGGAAAAATAAATTTAAAAAAAATACAGCACTACCTAACACTAGACACAACATAAAAATTCAGATGTATTAAAGTCAAAAATGTGAAAAAACAAACTTAAAATATTAGAATAAAACTCTGGAAGATATGTACATATTCTTCATAAAGTACAAATCTTTTTTTAAGTTTATTTATTAGCTATGAGAGAGAGAGAGAGAGAGAGTGGGAGAGACAGACAGAGAGGGGAGAGAGAGAGAAAACCCCAAGCAGGCTCCTCACTGTCAGCACAGAGCTTGATGCGGGACTCGAACTCATGAACCATGAGATCATGACCGGGGCTGAAGTCAGACACTTACCTGACTGAGCCACCCAAGTGCCCTAGAGGGAGTAGAGTAATTTAATGCAAAGAACCACAAAACCATGGTCTTGGAAAAATTTTAAATTGAAGCCGAGTCAGATGCTTAAGTGACTGAGCCACCCAGGCACCCCAGAAAGTACAAATCTTAAAAACAATAGATTAATACACTTAGTTACATAAAAAATGTAAAATTCTATGCAGACATCATACATTAAAAGTCTCACAGTGGTCTGAGAAAATATATTTTCAACACATACAACAGACAAAGGATTGTTATTAAGAATACAGACCAAATTTCTACATTCAACAAGAAAAAGATAAACCAGTCATCATAAATCTGTGCAGCAGGTCTGAAGAGGCAAGTCACAGATGAAACAGATGGCCGACAAAAAAGTAAAATCATTTTTGGTTCCCTGGCAGTCAGTCACATGGAAACTAAGAGTTGCAAGATACCATTTCACACCCATCTAACCAACAAACATGTTTAAGTCCATAAACACCATGCATTGATTATAATGGGGAAATAGGTGCACCTATATGCTCATGGTAGAAAGGTAAATCATTAGTGCCTCTTTGGACAGCAATTTAGCACTGTCTACAAAGCTGAAAGTAGGAATTCATTCTGACCAGAAACTATAGTTCTGGGCCAACCCTAAAGAAACTCATGCACGTGTATATGAAGAGACATATATAAAGATATTCACTCAAGAGCCTTGTTTATAAAATAAAAAAACTAAAACCAAACCAAACCAAAACAAGCAAAACCTGAATGTCTGTACACTAGGAAATGTACAAACAAAATGCAGAATATGTATACGGTAGTTAAAAATGAATAAAGCAGGGCGCCTGGGTGGCTCAGTCGGTTGAGCGTCCGACTTCAGCTCAGGTCATGATCTCATGGCTCATGAGTTCAAGCCCTGCATCGGGCTCTGTGCTGCCAACTCAGAGCCTGGAGCCTGCTTCAGATTCTGGGTCTCCCTCTCTCTTTGCCCCTCCCCTGCTTGCGCTCTGTCTCTCTCTGAAAAATAAACATTAAGAAGAAAATTTTAAAAATGAATAAAGCAAATCTCTATGTATAAAAATGAGTAAATATCGACTTAATAAAGCAAGCAGTAGAATAACAATATATAATATGTTACATGGCAAATTAAAAACAGACACATAAAATGAAATGAAAACTACAGGAAACATGATTCCATACTGTTTAAGAATGGGTGCATAGGATGCACATGAGATCTGTGCAGTATTTGCCCCCTGGGGAGGGAGAAAAGCGACTGGGGAGGAAAACAATGAAGCTTCAAGTTTATCTATAACATGGTATTCCTTTCATTCAAAAACATCCCAAACACATATTTTTCAAAAAAATAGTAACATTATGTAAAGTAGTTCTTAAATTATTTTTTATCTCCTCACCAGTGGATAGGGAAATGACAAGAGCACCATTTACAGCTTCATAACTATACGCCAGTAAGTCCAACCGACATAGCTGGAAACTATAATTCTTATTCCACCAGTAACTTCTGGCATGACATTGAGTTAAAATAGTAATTGCTACTATTCCTTGAGAACTAGAGACAGGAGATGTGGAATATACATTATCTTATATATGCCTTTCAGGTAAGTATTATGTCCATTTTATAAATAAGAAATCTAAGGTTCAGAGGGCCATTGAGAAAGGCGCCAAAAGTTTCAGGCAAGCTTTAAGTGGTGGAGGTAAATTTAAACTCATACCTGCATGGTGACAAAGGTAGTACTCTCAAAGGCTCTGGCATTCTGCTTTCCATGTCAATGGAATATATCAGATATATTGTCTCAGCAGGCCTTTATATGTACAAGGCTTTAATCACGAAGATTTTTACAAAAACATCTAATGAGAGTCAAATCTTAAACATGAGAGTACTTATGAGAGTGTTTTACTGCTCCTAAGGGATTAATGAGATTCTGTGTGCCCTATGCACTTGTGCTAACAGGTCTATATACAAATATGCTCTGTTTTAATAACTACCTTGTATACGCAGCCACGGGCAATTATGTCAAAGCTGGGTGTTAGCATTCCTGATATTAAAGAATGATTTAGGGGCGCCTGGGTGGCTCTGTTGGTTAAGCATCTGACTTCGGCTCAGGTCATGATTTCATGGTTCGTGAGTTTAAGCCCCGCATTGGGCTCTCTGCTGTCAGCACAGAGCCTGCTTTGGATCCTCTGTCCCCCTCTCTCTCTGGCCTTCCCCCATTTGCTCTCTCTCTCTCTCAAAAATAAAATAAACATTAAAAGAAAGAAAGGAAGGAAGGAAGGAAGGAAGGAAGGAAGGAAGGAAGGAAGGAAGGAAGGAAGGAACGGACGGAGGGAGGGAGGGAGGAAGAAAGGATAGACTTAGAAGGTAAAAATATTTTCTGTAGTCTCAGATGTATGTGTAAATTATCTCAAATTTAAAAGTTATTTCTTGATACATTTGAAAACCTGAATAGGCACAACCTTCTGTCCCAAGAGATTGTGTTTGCTTGTGTCTGGTTCATCCCAGATCCCCTACCTTGGAGAGAATGGGGAGATGAGCTGCGTCTCTTTGGCCCAGGTGATGATGGGTGGGGGTAAGCTCTTCACTTCACATGGAAGTGTCACGTCTTCTCCTGCGAGGGCGGAAATCTCAGCAGGCTCATCCTGGGACAGTCCTCGTTGGTCTCCAATCACTCTGGGCCTTACTAAAATAAACGCACATTTTGGAAGGGAAATAGTACATTGAAAACATTTCACTTACATTCAAATGCGGACTACTAATACTCTTTACAAATTTACAAGAAGATGCTGTCTAGGCCGAAGCTTTGGTACCTATCTAAAACTTTCCATTAACACATTTATGGTGAGAGCTGAAAGGAAAAGGACCAGAAAGTCTCCCTTCCTCACCCTTCCTTTCAGAACATCATGACGAGGTCAGCTGAAATGCCCTTTTAGAGTCTGCCATCTATGAAAGTAAAAACCCTCAAGGCAGAAGTGCAAACTGAGACACAGCTGAGGTTTGGCTTTGCCAGGAGTTGGAACTAACTGGTGTTTCTAAAGCAGACTGGGTACATACAATAAGCATACTCCTTGGGAAAACACCATAACATTATCCCGAATGGCTGTACAATTACTCTCCCTTTAAATCAGAATCTAAATAGAGAAGATGTTCATTGGCAGTAAAAATGTGTTTTTGTCAATGCGGTTCACTTTAGGAGTACAGCCCCTGGTAATATGATTTGGGAGAGAAATGTGAGTTTTGGCACCGGTAGAGAGTGTCAAAGAAAAACATTCCCCCAGGGGCTCTCACCATAGACGGTCAGCTGCACTTTCCTCTTGGCGTAGCCAGCTGCATTGGTAGCGGTGCAGATATACTCCCCGCTCTCTTCACCCCCGGGAGACACCACATACAAACTTCCATCAGCCCCTGCGGAAAACTTAGCGCTGCTGGTGGAAATCAACTCTCCTTTCTGCAAAACACAACAAAGAGCGAAGTGTTTTCTTTAAGATAATGAAGGAGTGACTTAATGTCTGGAAAAGGAAGAGACGAAGGGGAAAAAAATCTCCAAGGGGGAAAATCCTAGATTAAAAAAAATGCTAATTTGAAGAAAGGTAATTTTAAGAAAAACTAAGCAAATAAAACAAAGGTGATATTTCTTCATACTGAACCATGTCTCCTTTGTTCCAGAGCTTCTTAAAACTGGAGGGAATCATGGTAATACTAACGGATGGGGCAGTGCTCATGCAAAGTCACACACTGTTCTGAGTACTTCAAATGAATTAGCTATCTTAATGCTCAAAAGGGTCATATGAGTAGGAACTACCACAAGTCCCATTTTATAGCTGAAAGTATTAAAGCTTGGGGATGAAGTGGAGTAACTTGCCCAATGTCACAGTCTCTCAGTGGTAGAGCTGGGACTTGAACCCCAGCAGTCAGGATCTGGAGCCCAACTCTTAACCTCTGTGCTTTCTCACAACACAAAGGCCACCCTGGAAAGTTTCATTCTTATGTTTTCCTAAAATGCATTAAACTTATACTCAGTCCTAGACACTGTGCAGTTTGGGGATAAGCTTCACCACTGTATTTTTGTGTCCAGAAAGCAGAAATCTTCACCTTTTTAATTAATTTACAGATGTCAACACCAACTTCTTTATATTTCAGAGCTTTTTAGATATATAAAGTTAGATAGTATGGTAAAATACTTTGGTTGTAGCACAAACAATTATACAAAGGTCTCATTTTGTTATTATACAGTCATTTTATATTACTTATATCTGCCAGATTTAAATTAGTTTATAGGAAATATGCTATCCTCATGACTGTTCAAAGATGAAAAGGACCTCCTCAGGGAGTGGTTTTTTTCCTCACTGCAAGAGTACAAGTAAAAGCTAGACAACTTCATGATAGGGATGTAGAGGGGAATAAATGACTTCGTAGAGGTCTTATCTTGGCTTCCTAAAAGAAGAGAGTCTGAGACAAAGATATGGAGGCAAGAAGTTTGATGCTTGAGCAGGTGAGTGGGAGAGTGAGGCACAGAAGGAAGGAAAGCTAAAAAGGGTTTCAGTGCTCTGGTTTCCTCTGTGGTTAGGTTGATAAGCTTCTGGTGCCGGGGATCCTTTGAGAAGCTATAAAGAAGCAGGCCAGAAGTATTCTTCTGATGGATAAGAAGCAGGACATTCATATAGGACACCTACCCCCCACAGGTGTTAATGTCCCTATGCTTCCTGGCCACCTGACAGCAGGCTAAGTGGCCTTGTGGGGCTTTGGAGAAGGCCCCGAGTCCAGAAACCAGAGAGGGGTACACATGAAGTGGGACTCTGGCAGAATGCACGGAGCTGTCCACCAGAGCTGCGCTGAAATCAAAAGAGCTGAAGGGATGTGGCAAGGGGTAAGAAAGGATCTGCTACAACATGTAAAGTGCTAAGAAAAGCTCCTGGTGCTATCTTACAGTCCACCGTTGTGTTCTTAACGTTACTCAAGCCTCAGGTAGGTGATTACACTAAGGACATTTTGAGGTCCCTTCCAAGTGGTAGGAGTGCATGGGTTTTCCTTTTTATAAAGTTCTGTGGTACAGTCAAGTCCCATGTATGACCAAAAATATTCAAATAATGTTGTTATAACCCATGACATCAGCAAACACCACCAGATGGGCCATTTACCTTGGACCAAATGATAGATGGCTTGGGATTTCCACTTGCTTTGCACGGCAAAGTTACTGGAATGCCTTCAATTGTGCTGAGTACCTGCCGCCCATGCTGAATGGTTGGCAGAACTGAAAAAGGAAGCAATATTTAGAATGTGAGCATCTGTCTTTCCATGTAGCCTCATTTGTTTCAAGTTGTACATTTTCAGGATACACTGCATATTTGTAAAAACTAAATGAGACTCAACATTTTCTGATAGAAATGTAGGGTACCTTGTAAGGCAGTGTAATAAAGTAAATATAGTAGCTATAATCTGAAGAATTTAATGAAAACTTAAAATCAAATAGTAAATTATGCTTAGTAAGTTGACTTTCCTAACAAAAATAAGACTGAATAAAATCCATGCTTTCCTGGAAACTCAAGGTTGAATTACATCCTAAGACTTACATATTTAACGCATACCTTTCATCATTGTCCATCACCCATTAAGCTTCAGTGAGCTGACTTAAGCCCACTGCCAGAAAAGTAGACTGTTTTAGCCACTATACATCAAATGTCTGTTTACAAGAGCTACTTAGCGAGCTACTAAATTTAACCTAGAAAAAAAGGATTTGTTTTCTTAAAAGAAATTCAACAATAAAACTTGCAAGGCCTTAGGAGTTTACATTTAAGGCTAAAATACAGGATTCTAAGTCAATAGTTTTCACTAAGAGGAAAAACATACCTTTTGACTTTAGAAAGCAACTGACGAATTAACATTATATGAGCAGAAGCAAAAGGAAAAGGAAGACTGTTAATTATTCCTTTCTGTGTATATCTCAATTAATCACAAGCAACTAGCATATGAAAAAAGACCAATACTCAATGTTCTCAAAATAATGAATTTGATTAAAGAAGCTCCCACACATGAAAGTTCTTAACATAGAGTAAGGAACACAATAAAATCCCTATATACACCAGGCATTTCCTTTCCTTCCCCTGGAAAGATGTGACTGGAACTGCTCCCTAGAGCTCAAGCACTCACCGTGTCTCTTGCCTTTGAGTCAAATTTCTCTAGAATTATCATAGGTACCCTGGAGGAGTTTGACAGAACAAGAGATACCAGAGACCTCACTACAAAAACTTCCCTGAGAGGCTGAGATTAGCTTTGCTACAAACTCATATTTTCTAAGGCTGGGCTTATTCTTAAGATAATTTCTTCTTAAGAAAAAATGGCAACAAATTACCAGATACTCTCTCTGTCAGGTTACTCTCTAAAGCAAGAAATTTAATTTCCAGAATCATCATGGAAGAGTCAAATCTAAACTATACTGTAATTTTGTAGCAACATGGAATAAGCCATTTTCTTACATGCATATTGAGTTGGACAGCTATAAAGGAAAGTGATAAATTTAGGCATTTTCAAATCTGATGACATTTGACCATGGAAGAGCTATTTCTTTCCAGATTGTCAACCTATATAAATCAAGATGACAGTTAAATGACTTGCCATTTTAATTTGTATTTTTATTTGCATACATTAATTCATCCTCATAAGAAGTGGTCACTGAGAGCTTCTAATGACTATTCTTCAAAGTGGAGAGGTCTAGTAGTGAAAGAATATGGACATAAATAAATACGGACGTAAGGAGAACCTGGCATATTGCATCACATACAACTCAAAAACGAATCTGTCAGATAAATGGTTACTGGGTTCCTGTCAGATGTCTGGGTTTTTTTCCTTTTAACCTTAGTAACTAAATCAGTTACTCATTTTGGACTAAGATAGATGAAACGATGTTGCAAAGTGATGTTTTTAACTTTTAATTGTCCAACATTTATTGCATCACAATAAACCACATCATTGGTTTGTCTATCTCCTCACTCCTCCGATTTGGCAGACATCATAGCTAATCATGTTACTCTTTTACTCAAGTAGAAATTTGCCTCAGAATCCTTCTCAATACAGTACTGAATGGAGGTGACATGATTATATTTCTATACTAAATTCTCAAACCAGTCCATAAGCACCCTCCAGGAAATCTGTGGGCTGATTTTCTCTAAAAATCGTTAAGTACAACTATAAATATATTCAATCTGGCATTATGTGTTTACTCTTTTAGACTATAATTTAGTGTTACTTTAATATTTCTTTAAAATAATACTTCTTCAAGAATATCTCATGTGATGTTGGTAGAGGCTGGTTTAAGACTGACAGAGGCAGAAGACGCTATTTTAAAAAAAAATTTTTTTTTAATTTTTATGTAATATCCACACCCAACATGGGGCTTGAACTCACAATCCTGAGAGCAAGAGTCTCATGCTTTACTGACTGAGCCATCCAGGCGCCACAGAAGAGGCTATTTACAATGAGAAGCAGACATAAAAAAAAAAAAAAAAAAAAAAAAGATGGTCTATATCCACTGACAATTTCAATAGACCAAACAAAATGTGGAAATTACCGGAATCTCCAACTCATGTCCTTATAAAGGGATGAATTTGCTAAAAATAAATGTTCTATGCTACTTTCATCTCTGTATATGGAACTATTTTTTAATACCATACTTTAAAAAAACAACGTTGCAAAGTCTTTAAAGAAAATACACAAAAAAATTTATGAAAATTTCTTAAACTATGACGTTGTCAGTTATTTATTGAGATGTAAAAAGTCCGTGACTGTTAGTTATGAATGGAAAAAGATGGCTTTTGGATTTTCTTATTTGTGAACTTTTAAGTTATCTAACACGCAAAAAGATTGTTTGGAGCACATGAGGTGGCCTTTATAAAAGTTTAGGTCATTTCTAGCTAACACACAAAGGGGTCATTAGTAAGGACATGGTTATTGCACAATCCAAAAAGAAAAGGCAATTTGGATGGAATAATAAGTTCGGCTTGCCTGAAATTAAAATGTATTTTTAAACATAACTTTTTGAGAACTGAGTTCACTTTTATCAATTAAGAAATCACTTACAAAAGCCCTTGGCCAGACTCAGCTGGTGACTCTCAATAAAGCCTTGTTGTGTATGTAGAAAAAGGAATTCTGGAAACACCCTTAACGATGTAAATAGTGTTCAAGAAATAAGGCTTTTTGTTAAAAATAACAATTAGGAAAAAAAATCTCCTTCTTACAACCAGAAGACAGAGTTAGTTGGTTTAAAGACACAAACCTAGCTTTGAACACAGTTTGGAAAGAATTACAATGGGTGCGTCTCTTACCATGCACATCCACGGTGGTAGTTTTATTAATGGTTCCAGCAACATTACTGGCCACACAAGTATATCTGCCTCCATCCTGAAGGCGAACTCTCTCAATGTGGAGACTCCCGTCACTGCGTACAGTGATGTAAGGATTTTGGACCAACTTAAAGAAAAAGAAGTCATATTTAATTTAAAAGATAATGTTCCCTAAATCAAAACCAGATTTGTTTTTCTCCAACTGGGTTATTAAATATCTTATAACAAAATATTTTAACACCTTTTAGTGAAAAATGATGAGCATGTTACCAAATGTAGAATCAATTGTATGTCTACCTAATGTAGCACCAAAAAGTATACCTCCTAACATCTGTTGGAGTTATGCAAACGATGGAAAAAGGAAAGAAACAGAAGCATCACTTATTTCATGTTTCTGTGAATTTTGTTATCACTCAGGACCCAAATTTCACTAGTCATTTTTACTTTTGGCTTAATTTGTTCTTTTTCAAGGAGACTATTACCACTTGCAAACTATTTGATATTTTTTATTTTGGCAAATAGGAACTCATTCAAGCTGAGAGAATGTGACTATTCTCAACACTTGCCTTTTTCAGTGACAGACGCAAATATCAGAGGCAACGTAAATATCAGAGGCAGCTCACATTTTTAAAAAGTTCATGATAAAGTATATAATATTGGGAGTTAATAATAAAGGTTAGTAAATGGAAAAACTTTATGAGAGTGTTAACATTTATTACATCCTGTGAAGAAGAACATAAAAATATTTAAATACTATAAAAATAATTTTGTATTTTGAGTTTTTACATACTCTGAAGAGTTTATTAGTTGCACTGTATTGAATTCAAAACAATAGAAATCACACCATTGACTATTTCTCCGTTTTATTAATCCCAAATAACGTGAACTGAACCATGTCAATATGGAAAAAAAGTTTTGGTGTTGTATTTACAAAGTATATGTTTGTATATTTATTAAATTGATATTTCAATGTTTGAAATAAATTGCCTCTTACTCAAGAAAATTACAAATGTGAATGCATGGATTTAGAATGTTCTTACCATGGCTGAATTCTTAATCCACCGACGTTCTGGAATGGGATTTCCAGCCAACAGAGCACAAGGCAAAGTAAGCTGCTGTCCTTCAATGACGCTGGTCACCGAAGGGCTGATTCCAATGAGTGGAGCAACTAAGTCGTAGAGAAACAGGTATTATCACCTCTATCTCACCCAAAAGAAAGGCAAATCTTCTTCTAGGCCGATGACTACTAATTCCACTATTTTAAAAAATGAATTTTCAAGAATAAGATTTTTAAATGTAAATAGGTCTGAACTGGAAGAGAGACATAAAAGACCCTTCAAAGCAGAAGGAATGGCAAAGGGGGTAGGTAGTAACAGAGAAGTAGACACTAAAAGAGAATTCGTCTATGGCATGCAAAGCCAGAAATGTCAAGCCAAGAAATTTGCACTGTTTGATGGACAAATGGAGAGGAACTGAAATCATTTACATATAAAAAACGTGGGATCATCAGAACCATTCTCATACTAATCTGAAAACTGTGACTAACTTATTGGAGAAGGGAAAAATCAGAATGGATAAGATCAATGAGGAGGCTATTATAACAGCTCAAGCAAATAAAATGAGGTGGACTCTCTTAGATGGAGAGATGTTCTTTTGTAGAAATTAATTAATAAATTAAACATAAATCAAAGCAAAATCCCTAGATATTCTATTTGGAAATTTCAAGTATATGTTGATGAATAAAGGGAGATCTAGAAAGAAAATGTTATAAATGCATATTAATGAGAAACAGGCACTGAGAGATTTAAAAATCATATTAAATACTATAATAATATAGACAATGTAGTACCAGTGCATAAATAGAATTCCAAGGAATAGACACAGGAATATAAATTTAGCATGTAACCAAATAGGTATTTTAATCAGTGGAAAGAGAATATTCAATACAAGACTCTGAAATGAAAAAAAAAATTTTTTTAACTACAATGGGGCACCTGGGTGGCTCAGTCGGTTAAAGTCTGATTCTTGATTTCGGCTCAGGTCATGATCCCAGCATGGTAGGATCAAGCCCTGCATCTGGCTCCTTGCTGAGCACTGAGTGTAGACCCTGCTTGAGATTCTCTCATTCTCTCTCTCTCTCCCTCTGCTCCTCTCTCCTGCTTTTGTGCTCTCTCTCTCAAAATAAATTTAAAAAATGAAAACAAAAAAAGATAATGAAACAAATGTCTTACCACTAAACAATATTGCATTCTTACTTCATATTATATCCCCAAATAATTTCATGTGGACTAAAATGAAAAGTGTAAAAAAGTGGTAACCAGAAAAGAATGCCATGGCTCTAATGTGTGTGTGTGTGTGTGTGTGTGTGTGTGTGTGTGTATTTGTATTTAGGCTTAAATCAATTTATTCAAGTTGATTTATTTAAATGAAAGATAAGGAACTTGGAGAGGATGATCTGTAAGGTTATTTCCAGTTCTAACATCCCATGAAATATGAAATAGGGTGGGGGAGAGGAGGCTAATCTAGTAATCAAATATTTACCTGTTGTTTCTTTGTTTAAAGTGGCACAGACAAGAGATGATGTAATAAAAGAAGTCTGATGACTTGGAAGAGCGTGATATCTAAGCACATAATTGATCTTACCAAGTCCTGTCACTGTTACTGTTGTCTGGGACTGGATCTTTCCAAACTGGTTTTCTGCCTCACAAATATAGGTTCCTTTATCATTTGCCCATAAATCTAAAAAAAAAAAAAAAAAAAAGAGAGAGAGATCGTTTACTCATTCAACACCATCTATGAAGCATAATCATGCCAGACACGATGCTCAAATTTGTGGATGGAAAATGTGTATGTACTGTCTTTTGTTACTTCCCATTCTACAGGAGGAGACATACATAAGAACCAACAATCACACCACAGTGTGATAAATGCTGTAATACAAGTTTCAAACAATGAGCTGTGGGAGCACAGAGACACAGAGACATGAGAGACTGATGGCATGCAGAGGAATTAGGGAGGGATGCACGTAGTAGGTAATATACAAGCTGTACTGTAAACAGCAGGTAGAAGAGAGGAAGGGCAGTCTAAGCCCAATGGGCTGTAAAGACAAAAGCATGACTTGAAAAATCAAGGTCTGTGCAAATAATGTAAAGCTGCACCACCAATGGATGCTGCAGCATCACCTTGGGGGTATTTTGAAGGTTTGCAAGGGAGAAAGGGAGTTTTTTGTTTTTTTTTTAGTTGGCCCAATGATTGGGGGAGCATACTGGCATTGGGGCAAGAAGTAGGTAGGCCATGTAGAGGGCAGATTCATGGAAGGAACAATTATCCCAAATCGAGCAAGACTTCTGAAGATCCCACTGGAAATTCATGGGTTTGATGGCTTTGTTTATAATTATATAATAATTACATATATCAGTCTACATTTGAGCTGTCAAATTTATGGTGATGCACATAAACATGTATGCATATTGTGTAGACATTTCTGGAGTATTTATCTATTGAAATGTCTATTATTTCAGTAAAAATTACTTTCCTTTATTTTCCTTTGTACTACATTTTGGATATTAAAAGAGTTTTTATTATGTAGATAGGTCAAAAAGATAGACTTTGTTTCAGGATAATAAGAAGGATATTACAAAATATTTTTTTAATTAAGGAGGGTGTTAAAGGGATCAGGATGAAGACTACTAGGTTACAGGTTGTGTGGATATAGTCAGGGGTCAAGCTAAAGACAGAGTGTGGTGCCTTGTAAAGAGTGTGGTTTGTCTTGTGAGCAACAAGGGAGTCAACAGAAGATTTTAAATAGGGAAATGATTATAATCCTTGCAAATATCTTCACTAAATAAGCACAGTTTAATCTACTGATAAGATTTGGCAGAGAAAAATGTAGCTCTCCATTATGAACAGTTCCATTTATCTCAGATAAAGAGCAGTGACAAAGCTCCTACTTCTTTGTTAACCACAGGCATACAACTTCAGAATTACATCTGGTAAGTTCAGGCAGTATCCACTCTCAACAACAGCAAACATTTATTTGCAAAGGAAAATTCACCAAATCATCTGGTTAATAAGTCACATTGTTTTTACCCAAGATATTTTTCATATTATGAACTCTTGGATTAATTTGTATAGGAATACATAAGACTGCAGAAAATGGTTTCTAATCTCTACTTTCCTTCTAGATAGTTTAAGGTGGACAGTTAGGCAACCACTGGTCAATATGTTGCCCTCTTTCATTCTTCGTTTTTTACATCGCCTCTAACTGATTTGTTTCAGGTCTAATTTGTTACCCAGGCTTTTCTCATCACTATTATTACCCCACATGTATAACCCTGTAAGCCTCCCCCATTTTCATATCTTTCATCCTGCAGAGGGGTTGTCCTGCAGTGAAGCTTGGAGGGCTATTTTCTACCTCATCAAAAGCATTTCTTCACCTGCACATTCCAGGTCCTGCATGATCTGACCCAGTAGGTACTTTTGTGGCCATCCCCCTAGATGGTGGGTTGTAAAATGCCTAAGTGGGGGACTCCATATAAGACTTCTGTCTTAACCACAGAGCCTAGCCCAGAGCTAATTACTTAAGCACTTCTAATTCGTTTAATTCATATTTGGAAGTTTAAGTGGCTAATGTACCTTTAATATTGTTAATAAACATGGAAATCACTTACTGAAGGCTTTCTAAAAAAATAACCCCAAAGATACAATTACCCTTTAAAAATCAGTTACTTGACTAAATGTTTTTATTCCTCTAGTGCCACTATTCAAACATTCTGAATATTATTTGAAAAAGTACAAAGTATTTACAAATATTTGAATGCTTTGTAGCTTATAGGCAAAATTCTTGGATGATAGAGTACTTTTTTAAAAAATCTTACACTCCAGAGGGATATAATTTTTAATCAAGGAGCTTCCATAGAGTATAGAGTCCCTATGGTTATATACTATTGGTCAAAAATAATTCATTAAAGTTAACTAACTACTATTTTAATATTTTACCTTTCTATACAGCAGTTGGTATAAGAGTCAATAAAATGTGATCACTTATTCACCTAGAGGCCCAGGTGACTCTATTTGTAATAAGAAACAGTGAGATATGAAGAAGTCACATTGCTTCACAAGCCTTTATGATATCACATACATTTGAATAAAATATAATTTGTGACAATTCCAAAATATAAGAGTTTAACACCATTTTAAAGTGAAATCCAACAAACACAAAATGTGTTATGATTAATTCACAATTTTACACATAGTAATCCCTGTGTATAAAACATGAATGTATAATAAATGTGCATACTTGTACAAAATATATTTCCTTTAACCTACTTGAAATAAAGAGAGCTCCTGTTCTTAGTTGGCTGATGGAACTCACTGAAAAGGGTCTTGAGAAGATTGGCATGTTGTCTGACCTCCGCCATTTAATCTTTGGTTCTGGATAACCCTGGACATAGCAAGGTAGTGTCACATTTGAGCCAATTTCCACAGACACATCAGCAGGTTCTTGTATGAAAACTGGAGGTGCTGGAAGATATTTAAAACAAACAAAAAAATGTTGTTGGGACAGTGTAAAGGCACATTAAATATAAACTTAATTATTAAAATGTCAACAGATCGAATCTGAATCAGGTATTGTTCACATAATATTATAAATTTACCCTTTACTCCTGTATGCTATTGAAATAGCAGATATTTCTTTTTTGCTTTATAAATGAATAGAGGCACAAAGAAGTTCAACTACTTCCTTAAAGTGACAAATGATAAAGAGAGTGGAATTCAAGAGTGGGGATTTAAATCAAGACTACTTTAAATAAAGAGAACCTTTCATTTTAGAAATTTCTTTTCAATTTTAGTTAATGTCATACTGCTCAAATCTTTGAACTTTCTTATAAATAAATTTGCCTTAGAATGAAATATTTTTGACACTTTCCAAAACTTAACTCCTACTGGTTTAAAGAACTTAATTTATACTAGAGCACATTCTTTAACAGATCACTGTATCTCCAGCTAAAATATTTAATCCTAAATTAAATCTTTGCTCTATATCACATTCTTGCTTCTCAGTATCTTTCACCTTTGGTTTGTTTTTTGTTTTTTTGGTTTTTTTTACATTTTTCAATTAAAGGAATTTAAGCTTGAGAATCAATAATAACAACAGAATATAGTATTTGATAAAAAGAGAATAATGAGAGCTTAATATCTTAGAGTTAAAATCTGATTCAGAAATTATAAAATTATAGATTAAAAGGCTACAGTTATCCACATAATTTAGGTAAACACAGAAGCCAGGAGGAAGAATTAGAAATGTGTTGTTGGCACAACTTGGAAAACATGGGAAGGAAATACAGGAGAAAGCTATCAGCCAGCCCAAATAAGTTCCCCAGAACTTATAAGTAATGATGTATGAGGCATCAGACAAGGAGGTAGAATGCTATTAAAGCATTCATGAAGTAATTCATGAAACCTGCTCATGCTGGATTCTAAGAGGAGGAGCCCAAGAGAGGGATCCTTGGTAACGTCAAGGTTAAATATTGCTTAGGAATTCAACTATCACTTACAAAGCAAGGACTGTTATAGGTGCTTTCCATTAATTTTCTCATTTGATCTTCACAATAACACTGTGGGGTATTACTATTATTCGAATTTTATAGATGAAGAAATTGACACACAGATTTGCTAAGTGTTACATGGAATTGAAGACTGGAGGTAGGATTGAAAACCAGGTTGATACTGGTAACAGCTTTTTGTCATTTTATCAGCCTCCCCTTTTCTATGAGTTCCTACAACTGCTCAAAGTCAAGGTGTTTAGCAAGCTAATAAAAATGGGTGCGGAGATCACTTCTTGCTTTCTCATTGGGAATTTTGAGACTTGGACGCACAGTTGTCTCCTGAGCATGCATTAATGCTTTATTAACCTAGGCTAAAGGATATCCTCTAACTCTGCAGCCTCATCTCCCATTATTCACCTACAGAAATCTTATTCAAGGGACCATCAGAACTCTTTACTCTTCTCTAAATAAGGATTAACCATTTTCATACCAGTACCTGTGTTACAGTCATCCCTCTCAAATGCAATGTTGGTAACTGATCTCTGGCTATTGAAATATTGACAATTCTTTAGTCCAGTTCAAAAGGTCCCTCTTTGAGGCCATCTCTCATCCTCCCAGATGGACATGACTTCCTCCCTCTGTGAGGTACAAAACTCACTCTGTACCACTTCCATGGCAATGGCCTTATCCAGCCTTTTATTAGACTGTGTGTTTGATTTTCCCTAGAGAGTTTATGTTTGCAACCATTTTTTATCTTTTATAGCAGCTAACCTAGTACTTTGTGCATTATACATGGTTGCTCAATATCTGTGAATGAGTGAATCAATATTAAAATGCTTCAATAATAATTTAATATGTGCATTTGTATATGTATGTAAGTGTATGTGGTGTTAACAACCTTGATCTTTTGAAAAAACCATGGCAATTTCAGAAGCCTACTGTTGGTTTATTGAGCCTAAATTAAATTAAATTAAATTAAATTAAATTAAATTAAATCCACAATGTAATATGTTTTTAACAAGAAGGAGAGTAGCTGTGTTTAGATTTCTCTTAATCCACCTATGTGGGAAACTGACATATAAAATTCATAGGCAAAATAAACATATTTTAAAAACAATTCATAAAGTAGCTCATTGTTTTTCTATCCTAGGTGTAAAGGACTAGTTACTTTTCTCTGCATTGACAGTAGTCATTTATCCCAGAGCCAGTTGCTTTTCGGAGAAATAGAGGTTATAAAAGTCTCAGGATGTGTTAGATGCAGAGTATGGGCAGGTAGATTTGGAAATGGGGCAGAAAATCAATTTCAGAAGAACAAAAAGATATGCAGAAGCCTGGGGTTGACCAGACATTTAAGAGGAAACAAAGCTTACTGACACAGCAGAACATAGACATCAGTCAAAATGGAAACAAATCAGAATTTTCAGAAGTAAGAAAGCCAAGAACGAACTGGACTAGAAAAGGATAAGCAGAGCTCAAGTTGTGCACATAAAACTCGGTTAAGACAGGAGAAGTCATCTGTGGTGAAGAAGCTTTGGGAACAGTGTCAGGTACAAGACAAGCAAAAGGTTAGGGAATATACATCCTGGTACCAGAAAACAAGGCAAATGAGAGTACCAGGCACTAGGTAAGGAGCCAAGAGAGCATCAGTGACAAGGAAACCTCAAAAATGAAGCCACTCCTAACTTAAGCCAAGAAGCCTTCTAAATACTTCCTACTCTTGATTGTGGCCAATTCGAACTCCAAGTGAGTTATATTGGGTGGATGGTAAACAGATTAACAGGGCTACGGAAGGGGCAGTGGTGACTGTAGTACAAAACACAGGGTTTGTTCAGAGGAGGCTGTGTTGTGTAGAGATGTTACAGTCCGTTAGGTTGTTTTAAATGGCAGCTCCATTATTTCTTAGTCTGCAAAATTGGAAAATTCTTTTACTTCCCTCAGTCTAAATCTCTCTATGAACAATAAGGAGATAATAACGTTCCTATCTCGTGTTGTTAAAAGACCTGGTCTTTATTAATCATTTAGCATGTAATCACCCAAATATTAACTATCACTAGTTATAAACACTGTTGAATTCATGCATTAAATCTTAGCTCCAGGGGTGCCTGGGTGGCTCAGTCAGTTGAGCGACCGACTTCAGCTCAGGTCATGATCTCACAGTTTTTGAGTTCAAGCCCCGCATGGGGCTCTGGGCTGACAGCTCAGAGCCTGGAGCCTGCTTCGGATTCTGTGTCTCCCTCTCTCTCTGCTGCTCCCCCACTCATGCTCTGTCTCTCTCTGTCTCAGAAATAAATAAACATTAAAAAAATTTTTTTTAAATATTAGCTCCAGAACTTAATAAAACTATTATTAATTTCAATATCAGCTTCTGCATACAGCCTGTCAGGATTATGCTGGATCACTGTGATCCCCTAAGTATTTACGTGCAAACCCCTTGATAACTGTAAAATTAATGCATGGTACAGCTTTGTTGTCGCTCACTGATAGATATGGCTGTGCACATACATCATTTTGAAAACAGAAAGTCACAAACAGATTGACCATGTTGCTCTAAAATCTATTGCATAAAATTATTCTGGTTCCTTTGGTGATAATTAAATGTATACCCACTTGGGCAACTCTAGCATTGCATTAGTCAAAGATTTTCTTTCCTAAAATGGCTGAACACACTGTTTTGGTTCTAGCAAACCACAAAACACAAAACCACAGTCTAGGACTCAAACCCTGAGTGGTGTGGAATGCTGCAAATAAAATCGCTGCCAGGCCAACATTTTGTTTGATGTAGCCAATCTTCTTCTCTTCCAAATGACTTCACAATTCACTACCTCTTTTTAAAAAAGGGATGGAAAGCACTGGTAACTTTCCCTCTTGACCTGAAATGTCCATAACTCAGAGCCCTGATAATGAGAAGCAGGAAAAAGGAGACTCACTACAAGAAGCTATAACTCAACAATAATATTGAACAGCTTTATTACTATTATTTTTTTGATCTACTATTGATGCAAAGTAATAGGCCCACAAAAACAATATGAAAGTCCAACAGCTACATGATAGGGATAAAGGTATGTTTTTCTTTTTAGGTCATAAGCTACTTAAATTTATGCCCGATAGTTTTGGAACTCAAATGAATTTTATGCACTACTACTAATAGTAGTAGTAAAGGCTTGAATTGTCTCAAGCCTTTAAAGAAAATCAATTGGAAACAGTGACTTTCATATTAAAAGCCCAATGCTTAATCTTAAATACTATGCCACTATTATATATGCATTGCTATATTACTTTTTAAGACGCAGAGAATCAGAATGGTAATTCAATTTGTGGAGTTCATTTTTTTGATACATATGCCATTAAGCAGCCTTAGATGAACAGCAGTAACCAATGGACATGCTGAATGCACATGGGTGATGATGCTTCATTTCAAATTTATAACCAACGTATCAGGTAGGTACTCTTAAAAGTCAGGCAGGGGCGCCTGGGTGGCGCAGTCGGTTAAGCGTCCGACTTCAGCCAGGTCACAATCTCGCGGTCCGTGAGTTCGAGCCCCGTGTCAGGCTCTGGGCTGATGGCTCAGAGCCTGGAGCCTGTTTCCGATTCTGTGTCTCCCTCTCTCTCTGCCCCTCCCCCGTTCATGCTCTGTCTCTCTCTGTCCCAAAAATAAATAAACGTTGAAAAAAAAATTAAAAAAAAAAAAGTCAGGCAGAAAACCCAGCCTCTCTCCAAAGCCCATTCTCTTAGCCACTATATACATTCTGAGGAATAGTTTGGTTTTTTGTTTGTTTGCTTCTAAACCTAACAGTGATAACCACAACCATCACTGCAACTGTGATTTGCACAGGCCTTAGCAGTTACACCCTGTGTCTGCTAGGATATGGGACCATAGTTTTATGTGGACAGAAAAGGTCTAACCAAACTTTGTGAGCCACAGTGATCAGAATTCTAATGGTGGGTAAGGAGATAGTTATTAAGGCATAATGGATGCATGTATGGCGATGGTGTTAGAATGAAGTTATCTGGCAACTGTTAATGATCATGGTTACAGTAAGGACACAATTGAGTTCATGTTAATAGCTCCAACAGAACAATTACTGGAATAAAAGTTGAGAAGCCATTGTTTTAGAAAAGGTCATAGTGGGGCGCCTGGGTGGCTCAGTCGGTTAAGCGTCCGACTTCGGCTCAGGTCATGATCTCGTGGTCCGTGAGTTCAAGCCCCTCATCGGGCTCTGTGCTGACTGCTCAGAGCATGGAGCCTGTTTCAGATTCTGTGTCTCCCTCTCTCTCTGACCCTCCCCCGTTCATGCTCTGTCTCTGTCTCAAAAATCAATAAATGTTAAGAAAAATTTAAAAAAAAAAGAAAGAAAAGGTCATAGAGAGTGAAGATCTTGAATATGAGTGAAGATAAAACAAAATTCAGTTCACGGAATGAGGATAAATACAAAATATTGGTTAGGATGTTTCCTAATCCAATGCAAGTCACTCCAGCACAGATAGCCCTAAGGCTACATGGATTTTCACTAGTCAACAGCGAGAACCTGGAAAGTTCAGAAACTAAAAATATCATCAAGAAAGCAGTAAGTAAGCAAGGAAATGTGTATGTTGTTAATATTTTCCATAATCTTGGAGAGGGGTGAGAGTGTCATTCCCCTTTTGCTGGGAACAATTACTCAGGCTAATTCATTCTTCCTTAAAGCCAGACAACTCTAGAAGGATGTTGGGTCAATATAAAATACCTGAGCAGGAAAGAGGAAGAGGCAGAACTAGAAAATGTTGGGAATTTGAAACACGATACTTATATATTTCTTAGAAACAAGAATTCTGCACCAAGTGACCCTCTTCATTTGGGCCTTACATTTCTAAAGGCATTCCTTGTGTTTTAACTTCAGATATCCTCCCCCCGGAGATTCCAATCTTATTTCCAAGGCACTTCTCTCAATAACGTCAGCTTTTAGTCACGGTCAAACACATTTTGCTGTGCCTTAGACAGATTCTACAGTGGTCTTTATGGCCATTTCCAGCTCTGTTGATTCTACCCCAAGAGCATAATCACCAAGAGTACAGAGTGTTCACCAGACAGCCCAGGGGCAAGGGGATCATAAAAGATCCCAGGAGGAAAGAAATTAGTTTATATGAAACAACATATTAAGCTTGGAGGGCCAGGATATTCATTTAGAGAATTAAGATAGAACTGGAATGGTTTGTATTACTTTATCCTAAAAAAAAAAAATCTGCATTTTCTTTATAGTTCCCAACTTTTGTTTAAAAAAAAAACAGCTGATGCATGAAAATCATCATACATAAATGAAAATACAATTTAAGAAAATGTCATATTTTATAAGTTTAACTAATGTCAATGTTTGAATTATTTGTTAGAATTAAGCTGCCAGGTTCCTTTTCATACAAAGCAAGCTCTGTTTTATTTCATGTGTTCCTACACTGTGTATCAATTATTTTTTAAGAAACATGACATAGAGAGACAAAGAAGGAGAAAGAACCAAACTTCTTGAGTAATCTGATGACAGTGGTCATACACATGCTGTATCCTTCACATTGTGACTGACATTTATTTGTTGTTAGTACTTGAGGAGTAATTGCTAGTAAAAATTTTTTTTTAAAATAAAAGCACAATGTGCTACCTTTGCTATCATCAACATCTCCAAATTATGGTCTAGAGCCAAAGTCTAATTTCTGGCCTCCAGATGTTAATACTTAGCAATTTTGTGTCGGAACGGATGACTCCTGTTACGAAAATGTCTGGCAATAGATGATATTCCAGTGAAGCTTATAGTCTCTGATGTCAGATTACCTGGGTTAAAATATCCAGGCTCTGCCCCTCCATAGTTCTGTGATACTGGTCAAGTTACTTAGCTTTGTTACACCTCCTTTTTCTTATCTATATAATGGAGATATTTATAGTATCTTCGTCTTAGGATTGCTATGAGAGTTAAATGAGCTAATGCATATAAAAGTTCTTAGCACAATGCATGGTATATAGAAAGCACTTGGTAAATGTTTACCACCATGATTATGTTAATAATCTGAGACGCTAACTCTCACTTGTCCTTTCTGACAAACATTTCCACCCAAATGTTTCAGAGTTATTAGCATGGAAAAAACCAAATGTGTCTATCAAAGCTGGATGCTTACAGCCAACATCCAGAGTTATCTTGCCAGCTGCTCTTCCAGCATCATTGACAGCTACACACATATAATCACCAGCATCCAGGTCTTGAGTTTCTTGAATCTTCAAAAGTCCCAAGAGAGGGTCAATAATGAGGAATGTTGAGGGCCTCAGCTCAAGATCCCCTAGGTCAAAACAAAGAGAGAACATTAAACCCTAAAGTATTTACATAGTTTACTCTGCTCTTGGTTTGATTTCAAGACTGCTGAAGAAAATCAACCGTCAAGTTTTTACAATACTGTTGTCTGGAACAACGCAGACACTTAAACAATGTTTACGCAAAGAAAGGACAAAGGGTTTGTTGGCACTAAGCTGATTTATTAGTCTGTATGATTCTGTGTGCTAACCAAGAGCCAAAAATCTGGCCCCAGCTATTTCCTACTGTGAATGTACCTAAATAAGAAAGAACTCTTCAAAGCTATACTGGGGAGGACGAGGTTGGGGAGTGGGGTGGGAAAGGATGGCAGCTGTCACTGTGGCTGTGTTAGGTAAGAAGGGAATGGGAAGATGAAGGTTGAAAAAAGGTTTCTACCAGCTTTGTGGCAGGATGAATTTCAGTTATTTAGAAAGTGCTTAGGAGATCCTAAGCTGGTCCACAAAGCTGGTAGAAACCTTTTTTTCAACCTTCATCTTCCCATTCCCTTCTTACCTAACACAGCCACAGTGACAGCTGCCATCCTTTCCCACACCCCACTCCCCAACCTCGTCCTTCCCAGTACAGCTTTGAAGAGTTCATTCTTATTTAGGTCTTAAAAACTGAGAACAAACCGAGGGTTGATGGGTGGGGGGACAGTGGGTGATGAGTATTGAGGAGGGCACCTGTTGGGATGAGCGCTGGGTGTTGTATGGAAACCAATTTGACAATAAATTTCATATTAAAAAATAAAAATAAAATAAAATAGGAGTGTTTAATGCATGTTAATTATAATTATTTGTTCGGTATACATATTGTCAGGTCCAAATAAATCTTTTTTTTTTTTTTTAGTTAAAAAAAAAAAAAAGAAAAGAAAGTGCTTAGGAGACTACAGGTGTTCTTTGTTTGGTCAATGGACCGGGTTTTTGGTTTGCTGAATGCTGTCACAGTTAGTGTCTTGTGAGAGGTATAGGCTGCCGAGGAGGGGCTCAAACTCACGAAACCGTGAGGTCATGACCTGAGCCGAAACCAAGAGTTGGCCGCTTAACTGACAGAGCCACCCAGGCACCCCTGGATGAGAAATTTCTAACAATGGCCAGAAAGAAGTGTTTTATAGAAATTTCCCATAGTACCGCTACTAAATCTGTATTATTCATCAAGTTCTTGAAGTTGGAGTTACAGGTTTCTCGAAGAGGCAGGTAGGGAATAAATGTGTGGAAAATGAAACCATGCATTGAGTTTGACCTCAGTGTGAGGCTAGAATGACAGCAGAAAAATTAGTTATGTCTGAGTTATCTGTGTGTCCCTGATGTTATGTGTCCCTTCAGCCCCTCCAATCCCCTGAGAACCATTTCTCTATGAAGGAAAACAATGCCTTAACTAATCTGTAAGTTAGGTTAGTCTCTCCTTATGTTTCTCCTCCTTCAGGGTGACTCCTCTCCCAAGAATGTAATTACCTGGATGGCCAGCTTCATAAAAAAAAAATACCTACTACTGGATCTTTAAACCTATCTTAGTGTCCACATCCTTTTTGTAAAGAGTAATAGCAAACTTCCTGTGGGGATCCTAAAATCTTCCTGGAGGTTGGAAGGCCATTGTTCTTAGGGGTGCACAGCATGCCCAGATGTCAAGTCTAAAAAACTGCTCTCCAAAAGGTCATGTACTACCCTAGCTATGTGCTTTGAAGACCACCATAGTATCTCACTTAGCTTCTAACAAAAAAAAAAAAAAAAAAAAAGAGAGAGAGAGAGAAACCCAGAACAAGTAATCCTCTAGAATACTATAAAAATCACCAATCAACAGACTCAGGGCAACAAGCAGACAATTATATTTGTTTTTGTTTTTATAATTTTGAGAACAGAAGGGGTCAAAGGAGCCATAAATTTGAAAACAAAAAAATTGCAATAGCGACCATCAGTGCCAAAAATAAAGTATTTTTCAGCATTCCAATATTTAAAACCCAAATCATCCTTTTAAGCTTGCTACTACATACCACACGAGAATAAGAGAAGCAACGAAAGCTGTGTCTATGTGCCTCTGGGAAATTTTCATAAATAAAAGCAGATGATGTTGACATAAACTTTCCTCCCACTAAGGGAGAATGCAATATGACCTAGCTGTTCATCAAGTATTAGAATGTTTGGACTAAAATGCATTTAGAATTTTGGAATTTACTTCTCCCTTATTTCTTTTGTTTATGTCAAAGGATAAAATCAAGACCTTTTAGCTAGTAGGTTTTTTTTTCAAAAAAAAAAGCTAAAAGAATAGCAATAATGAAAATGTAAATTGGGAAACACCAGTTTAGTCAAGTCATCTACTAAATTAGTCATCAAATTATTGGGAAGCCTTTGAGAAATATGGAACTTTGAGATGGTAATGGAATAGGGATTATTTAGTTTTAATATTAGGTAAGATTAGAATTTTTACAGAGTGAAATATACAAACTTTCCTGACAACCCATGCTAGGATTTAACAATCATTACCACTGCAGAGGGTTCTCTTTATGCTGTACTTTAAATTCAATTCTGGTTTCTGTGGATGTAAAGGCTAACAACAGAGAAATCATTATCCCTGGCATAAGATCCTTTCAAATAGTTGATGGGAATTAGTGGTTCTCAAAAATGTTTCCTTCAAACCCCTTTTACACTCTTATAAATTATTGGGGACTTTAATGAGGTTTTTTTTTTGTATAGATTATATTTATTTGTATTTAGTATTTTAGAAATTGAAAAAATTTAAATGTATGTATTTATTCTATAATAAACTCATGACATTGTAACATAGTGAACATATTTTATGAGAAATTAATTATTTTTCCAAAAATAAGATAAATTTAGTGAGAAGAGTGGTGTTTCACATTTTGCAAATTTCTAGAATGTCTAGCTTAATAGAAGACAGCTGAGTGCTCATATTTGCTTCTGCATTCATTCTGTTGGATATCACACTTCATGTACCCTCCAAAAACTCCACTATACACTTGTGAGACAATGAGTATGAAAAAGAAAAATAATATGTTAGTATAATTAGGAAAGTAATTTTAGTCTCGGAGATTCCCTGAAAAAAATGACGGGGAACCCCCAATTACTCTTAAGAACCACCAATCTAAATTGAAAAACCTACTTTCTTTAATGTTTCACCAGAAATATCCTCTATAAAACATTTTGATAGTGTCTCTATTCTTTTTTGAACCCACTATATGTTGCTTATTTCTAAAATGAAAAATCCAAAATTTTTATGGGTATATGTACTTATGCAATTCCTTTTCTCTGATGGCCTGAATAGAATATAATTTATTAATTTATTAATGAATGGTAGGTGCCAGGGGGTTGGGGACAAAGGAAATGAGATATTCTTCAACAGGTATGAAGTTTCAATTATCCAAGAGGAGTAAGTTCTAGAGATCTACTGTGCAACAAAGTGCCCATAGTTAACCATGCTGTATCGCACACTTCAAAATTTGTTAAGAGGACAGATTCCATGTGTTCTTACAATCAATTAATCACTACCTATATTCAATCAGAATTGCTAGAAAAAGGGGTATGAAGAAAAAGTTATTCTTCTGGTTAAGGTAAGGACTCTTCTTCACCCCTTGGTTTCCATAAGGTAGGATTTCCCTAACCTCCCATTGTCTCATCCCTAGCAGAGGTGGAAAAGGAGAGCCCAGCTGCCTCTTCCCCCTTTCTTTCTGGAACCAGCCTGCATCAGAGTTTATCCTCTAATTTTGTTCTTGATGATCCAGACTCTGCATATGCAATAAATGCTTGCCTGGTACAGATAGGACAGTAGGTTGGCCTATTTCTGGGGTTTATGCCTACTGTGCATACTGTTGATGAACACTGGAGGATGTCTTCTAATTTGGTCTGTCAGTGTTTAATGTCCACATTCTATCTCTGTTGTTTCATAACTGAGAGAAATGGAATATATTTAACTGGGCCCATTGAACTCCAACATCTTTGGTTTAGAAAATTAAAAGGCAATCAATTCTAGAATCTTCCATGTGGTCACTGCATGGCTCCCTAACTCCTCCTTACCTTCCAAGCCATTTATGGGACCCAGGTTAACATGAAGACTAAGTTTACTCAGAAAAGTAGCCTCAATTTGGGAAAATAAAAGACTTTCTGTGTGACTCTGCTATCTACAGGCAGAGAAGTCAGCAGGTCACATTGACTTTTAAAAAAGAACTACTGCTTCTATAACACATTTTTTTCTGGATTTATTTAATTATGATGTGACTTTGACATTGATTATCTACCTCATTTGTAATTCAAAGACTTAAGATTTTTAAATAACTAAAATTACAGCTTATGGTAACTGAAATAAACCTAATTAAGAAGCAAATTCAGAAACACTTTCTTATCAGAGAAAACATGAAGACAAAAAATCATTTAACATAGAAAACCATGAAAATAGCATTACCTCCTAGTTTTTCTGTTTTTGATTTGTATTATTTAAATGTGTTTGTTTTCTACATAAAGCCTTTCTTTTTCACCTCATGTTCCCCAAGAGTTTGAACCCGAGGTGAATTCATAATTTTGTGATTATGACATCAACCCGTTGCTATGGGAACGTCTGTGATTTAACAAACAGAATCACAACAATAGTTCTTTGTACTGTTTAGCATTTTTCATCTGAAGATTAAAAAGTATTTTGCAAACAGCATCTCAATAATCCTAGCAACCTCCCTGTTAGAGTGCTTGCAGGAATTTTTCTTTCTCATATATTGGAAGAACTGAGACAGAAACAGAAGCAGGACGTTTTACACAGATATCTACTGTCAGCATCTGAGCCTGGACCAGGACCCAAGAGTATTCTTACTAAGACAAACAACACATTACTGTTATTTTATTATAGAATCACAAAGGTGTAATCTTTATGTTATGAATGTAGGGAGAAAATTTCCATGCTTGATATAAACATCTACTATGCATGATGATGCCCATCACACTGTCTTTCAACTACCTGTAAGCTTTAATGTCTTTTTTTGAGCACTTTATAGAACGTGTCCTTGGGAATCTAGAAAACTTTCTAATAGTGACAGCTATTATCTCTAAGTGAATTGAAATCAGGAAAGCCATTTTAAACGTTAACAGAGTATTCTTGGACAATTTTCTACAGGAAACAATCCTAAACTAACAAAGAGAATGTTCAGCTGGATTAGCAAAGGCGAACTTTTCCTGCTTTGATTTTCACGGTCCTATAATCCACACCAGATGTCAAATCTTGAAATTTAGAGTTCAGAATTTTGAACTATTGTCTCTAGTGAGATCATAAACACATTTTATGGGGCTGCTAAGTCACACACCAAAACAAAATTTTAACAAATCATTTTTTTAAAAGAGAAAACAAAAGCAAGTGAACCAGACATGAACACATTTAAGAAATGTACCTTTGAACCACTTAACTCGAGGTGGAGGAATACCAGAAGTTTTACATTCCATAACTGTTGTATCCCCAAGAGCAACCAAGAGCTCGCTCTGAACTACGATCAACTTCGGGGCTTCTGAAAAAAACAAACATGCAAATCGTCAACATCTGGCCCAGTGCCACGTGGACCTTGTTCATGATTACACTAAATGAACCAATTTAGCAAAATCTACCAGTATTTATGAGCTTGTGGTTATTTCAATGTTTATAAACAGATTGAAACTCTTATAATGCAAGTGTTGATAGATAGATGTGTGTGATGAAAAATTATTTATTAAGGCCAAAAATATATATTAAGCAAAAATAATTCTGATAAAAGAGTACAAAAAATTAGGAAATTAATTGAAAGGTCTTTATGAAAAAAAAGAGATATATAAGGAAAGACAAATCTTAGAAATCTGAACACATCTTATAGAAATAGTAAGTAATACTGAAGGAACAGAGAGAAGAGTAATAGTAATAAAAATATCAAAAGAGCTATGATAAGGCTGACTTGGCTAATTATGAGGATAATATAATTGTAGATGAATTTGTTGTAATATTTTCTATGTGATTTTAAGGATATTCATGTTTCACTACAGAGAGAGGGTTGTAGTCTAACCCTCTATAAAAAGTAGAGCCTCCATTCTCTTTTTGCCTTTGATGCTAAATACATACATTCTCTAAGTTTCTTTGCCTAATTCTTTAGAGTTCACTCATACATTTTTCTCTTAGCTGGGCATGTTAGGACTTTCTAATTTCAACTGAAGTAGTTTAAAAGAAATTGAATTAACTTCTCAAAGATCATGTTATCCCTCTCCTAGAAAGAAAGCTTTCAGTGAATTCATTCCACAATTCTCTAGTTTGGCTTTCAAAAATCATACACTGGTACAGAGCTTTCTCTTGTAACTTACCTTCCATAACACTGTCTTACTCATCACAAGGTGCAGAGCAAAATGGTAGCCCAAAGCACCCCCTACCCTCTCCTATCTTCCTGTTTTTGCAAAGCTGTTTCCTCTGCCTGAAATGCCCTTCGCCACAACTCTTCTAATCCCACTTGTTCCTCCAGACTGAGCTTAAGTCCTGCCTCCTTTGAGAAATCTTTACAAATTCCCAGTCAGAATTAATCTTCCTCTCCACCAGTCCTCTGCTATAGTACTAGTCTGTCTGCTTTCTTCTATATCTCTATGTATAGCCATTCCCATTATGCAGGCTCTCAAAAAGTAAGGACTTCATAACATACATCTTTTATTTCACATTCCACAATTCTAGATACTCTGGGCAATTAATAAGGTGAATAAGTGGGTCAACTATTTTAGCTTCTTTGTGAATGAAATGAAATTTGTGTCTATGATTCAGAATCTATTTCAACCCGCTTTCTACAGTCCCACTGTCTATTTCTTCTCTAATCTTCCAAACTTACCATGTGCCTTCCTCATTTCCATCAATGAAGACCACTTCTTTCTATGCTTTCAGCTTTGATATTTACAACACTTTTGCTACCTCCCTCATCTATACACACCAAATTACAATTCTTAATTTTTATTGTAGCTTTCTTACTCTCCACTGCCAGTTTCACTACCTTACCATAAATGGCAGGGTAGACTGCTAGCCATTAATTATTCACAATTACAAACTAACACTGAACATGTCATGTCCTTGTCCTTTATTTGTTTAAGAAAGACCAAATTAAAAGAAATACTCTATTCTGTTATATATTATTAGAGTATATGATTATATTAAAATATATTAGATTATATATTACATGTTATTATACATTTTATTATGGAATATTTATTATAATTATCACAAAATGCATCCTCAATAAATGCTTGAGTTTGGAGGGGAAAAACTGAAGATGCAAAGTGAAATAACAGCTAGACAGGATAAATGACAGAAATGTTATAAATATGTCATTACTATAGAGATACTATAAAGCTTTAAATATAAGTTAAAAATATAAAATGGAAGTTGAGGTAAACTAGAAAGGATATAGAATTTATTAATATGTAAGCAAAATATTGCAAAGAACAGAAAAGCCATGGAAAGACAGACTTTGTAGACAATCTGGGACTCTACCACAAGACGTAAGCCTCCTAGATTTCTACTGAATAATGAAGCTATCCACTCCCGGAACTTTTAACTTAAATGTTACAATATTTGCTTTAATTAATGTGTGAAATAATCAATTATAAGACTGGTTATAACTGATTCCTAATATTAATTTTCAGAGAAGTACTTTTACATTGCTTGATATGATATGCATCCTATTTTAATTGCTTTTTAAACTGATTATACTTGCCAATATATCTAAGGGTAGAAGTCTGTTTGTCTGTTCCAGCTGCATTACTTGCCAGGCAACCATAAATCCCTGCATCTTTGGGAACTGCATTTTTGATAAATAAGGTACCTTCTGAGGTCATCCTATACCTATGGACAAAAGAAAATAAAATTGAAAATACCCTAGTAACAGTATGAAGAAACTATAGTACCTCCTTACAAATATTTTAGACTTATATTTTTTGATGCTGTTTGCAAAAACTATTAATGTCATCATTTTATAAGAAATATAGTAGATGTAGTAGGAATAATAACAATAATCATAATAGATGCCAGTATTCAGTACTTGCTATGTGCCAGAAAGTGCTCCAGAAGTTTTACATTTATTAATGTTTTAAATCTTCACAATTACCCAGTGAGTTAGATATGATTATTATCTCTGTTTTACAGATGAGTAAAGGGAATATATAACTCACCCAAAGGCAGTTAGTAAATGGAAGAAGTGGAATTTGCAAACAGGCAATCACACTCTGTAAACTGCTATGCTAAATGATTCCTCACAATGAAAACTTGAGAGATACAATGCCTCCTGTCACACAGCAAGTCAGTGATGAGTCTAGAAATAGAATCTGGCTCATACCTAAGCCCTCCTCCTCAGACAAAACCCAGAGTAATGGAAGCTCAATAGCTGGAAGCTTCCTTGTTTCTGTTCCCCATGGTCATTGCATTCTGAGCGTGAGAAGATTCAATGTCTTTAAAAGGCATCCAGCAGATAAAATATATTTCAATGCAGTATGGCAAAAGTGACTAGGAATTACAAAGAATGTCTGCACACATTTTAATTAGAGCTACTGTTCCATCCGTGACATCTCCTTCTCTCCTATTAAATCCCATGATCATATCTTTAATAGATCAGTGGAAACTACATATTGCCCCCTAGAGCATTTATTTTCCCCATTTCAATTATTCAAGGTAAGCCAAGGGTTATGGTGTCATGTTTCCAATGCAAAGTATTGTGAAGCTCTTAGTCCTGGCCATTAAATTCAAGACTGCAGAACATCCAACTCTGTCAAGTCATCATTTATTATTTTATGGACATTTCCTGGCCTATTTAGAAAATCGAATGCTGTGGATTTTGGTCAAAGCTCCCTCAACCATAGGGACTTAGTCACATTAGTTTTGTCCGGCTTTTGATTCATTCTAATTAATATTTCACTCAGTAAAAACAAAGAATGTGATACAAACCCAGTACCTGTGTGAACCCATGATAAACATATCATTAATGGTCCAGGTGATCTTTGGTTTGGGAAAACCTGTTGCAGAACACATGATGGAGACCTCAGATCCTCCTGTGAATGATTGATTCTTGGGCATCACAGTGACTTTGGGTGGTTCTGCAAATAGAAAGAAACATATAGGGTGAAATGGCAACTTATCCTGATGTTAAGAGCTTCCTATCTTAGCAGATTTGTAGGCTTCTTACCACATCTTTATTTTTATTTGCACTTTCAAGAATTCGTTTATAAAAGTAACAACCAAGTTGCAGCAGGGATTTGGGAGATCTTCCCCAAAGTTGACAGGAGTTGCAGACTCTGCAGCCTGGCTCTCTGTGGCCCAGGTTGCATGAGACTGGGGTTCCTGGTCCCTGCAGAGCCCCTCTTCTCCCTGAAAGCCTGATGCTGTGGCTGGGACCCTGGAGCCTGCCACTACTCTGCAGTTCCAGGGTAGAGGGCCTTACTTCTGGCCATTTGTCCTGAGACCTTGCACCTCAGCCCAACCCTGTCAGGCCTACTGCTACTTCCAGATCCCACAGCATGAGAGTAGATGAGGCCTTGCCCTCAGAACTTGGGAAAGGTCCTGCTAACTCTCCTCTGGGGGACTTTAGGGACCTGGATTGGAGGCCAGTGACAGGAAGGGCCTGAATGAAAGCCATGGGAGCTGCAGGAGCAAGATACAGTGATATTTGGCAGCTGGAGCAGGCCAGGGAATTGGGAAGGGTCCCTCTGTCCACTCTCTCGCCAGGTCCTGCCCCCCAGTCCTACTCTGCTCCATGGCCTTGCTTACTGGGCTGGCCTTGCAGTAACTCCATTCTCCTGGAGTGTCTTGAACATGTGGAAGAAGGTGGTCCTCATGGCCTAGGGGCAGATGTGGTCCATTCTCTTGAGGTGTCTTAGGTAAAAGAAAGTAGTCCTCATTGCCTGGGGACATCAGTCATGGTGAGGTCACTGGTGGGGATGGCATCTAATATATCCACCTTGAATGTCCCTGAGATAAAGAGCTTCCTTTTAGGGTGCCTGGGTGGCTCAGTCGGTTAAGCGTCTGACTTCAGCTCAGGTCATGATCTCACGGTTTGTGAGTCTGAGCCCCGTGTCAGGCTCTATGCTATCAGCTCAGAGCCTGGAGCCTGCTTTGGATTCTGTGTCTCCTTCTCTCTCTGCCCCTCCCCAACTTGTGCTCTGTCTCTCTGTCTCTCAAAAATAAATAAATGTAAAAAAAAATTAAGAGCTTCCTTTTGGGGTCACAGAAGGAGGAGAAGGTGGAGTATACCACAGAAATGATGGGCACCTAGACCTGAATTGCCAGGTAAAAGTCATCTTTCTTGAAAGATTGTCCTTCTGCATGTCCTCAGGGTGGATCCACATTCTGAGGTACTCTATGACCATGGGCTGGCCTATGTCAGACATCAGAGTCATGGTTTGTCCTGGAGCACTGCCAGTTGATGAAGATGTCCCCAAGACACATGATCAGGCCTATGGGCCCCATGAAGAGAATGCCTGCTTGGTGATCTACATGCAACACTTGTGGAGAGCCTCCAACAGGCCTATCATGTTCAGGACACTCTGGTGGTTAAAAAATGATGACTCAGAGTTGGCCCACTTCCACCTTCTAGTGGCCCTGTGTCTCAAAGTGAAGGGTTCTATATGTACTTGAAGAGCTGGACAAAGCAACTGATGATATTCATGTTCTCCACCATCTGACTGCTGTGGTGTAATAAGATGACCCTGGCCATACTGGAGACCACGAGGCAGAGCACACAGTACAAGGGGATCTTGGTTTAGAACTTGGCCATGTGGCTCAGCTGTATGAGCAGCAGCAGCAGCAGGAGAATGGTGGTCAGCCACGGCAAGAGCTCCATGACCAGGGCATCACTGGGACCATTCACCTGCAGGAGTGCCCTGTAAACCCAATTGTGCTGGCCTTGAGCCCCCTCCTTGGACTCCAACCCAGAAAGAGCTCTTTATATGACCCCCATCAGGGGTCTAGCCCAATCTGTACAGGGAAGGGACCAAAGGAATTTTAAAGCAGAGGAAGTAAATACTCTTTGAGAGTAAAATGAATTTGGTTCCAATGTCATGTTTCTGTACTCCAGTGTTTACCAGGTGGCCCCTTCCTACTTTGCTCCCACCAGCTGACCACTGGATTCTGTCTGCTAAGTTGGAACTTCAGGATAAACCTATTCTCAGGAAAGGTCTCTACATAGGGCCTTTTGCCTCTTTCCATTTAGTGAACACAGGTTTGGAGCCACCACTTGTCCTGGCTGCTGCTCTTTATTTATTAGATTGTAATTTGTTGAGGTGAAGACCATCTCTTTCATATTATTCCATATTACATTGCTTTCTACAGTATTTAACATCCCTTTCATGCTATACAGTGACTTGTAAATAACAGGCACTTAAAACTGTTGAGGGAATACAGTCCCTTCCTAAATTGTAACTTGGCTCTGAGAATTTTTATGCCTGCCACTGCTCAAGGTCCTGCTATATTGATCATTTATCTCATGCCCATGGATTCACAGGACACAACTAACAGGAAATAGCAATTATTCAAAGTTTCCATTGCATACATTCCACTTCTACGGCAGAAAACAGACTTTTGAAAGCAAAGTAATGAATCAGGAAGTTATTGTCAAAAAGGATACAAAAATTCCCTGGGGTAACTGGAATGTTGATATATCTGGCCTAATCAATTCCACATTTTACATCTATATTACTACAGAATGCGAATTAATCTTCAAAGAAAGTACCATCAAAGAAATAATAATTTTCTTAGTGTAAATATTTCCCACTCAGTAAGATAAATGAAAATAAATTCACTTGCACAGTGTTTGAAATAGAAGTTATAGGTATTAACAAAAATAAATAAATTTAATAACATGTGGTTTTTGCACAATTATTATGTTCCAGGCTCTGTGCTAACCTGTAGGGAGACAATGATGAGCCAAACAGACATGGTGCCAACTTTCCAGTTAACTGCATTTTTAATATAAATGAGATAGAGAAATTCAATTAGTTAGATCTTTATATATTTATGATATATCTTTACTATAAGTTAGCCTGCAAATTGTGGCTTAATTTCACTAAGAAAAATTAGTCTGAGAAATCCTGATACATTTGAAGGAGATACAAGTGGTAACACTAGACCAGTAGGCTACACAACTGGATAAAACTAATTAGTGCCTAATTGCAAGCAGCTTACAATCACCCTCCTTTTTTTCCTGTTTACATTGTGTTCTTCAAATTATGATTGTCTTTGAAGTTAATGTTTAAAGGGTTTTTCCTGCCTGTGGAATTGGTTGATAGTCTTATTATTCCATGGATTCTTCTTGGTGAACATATGGCTACAGAAATACAGGAGGTCAAGGGCAGGCTGCCCATGGCCAGTAAGTTCAAGTTGTGATTCCATCTGGAATCCATCAATTCTGAAATGCCAGAGGACTACACATGCTGTGGGAGTGTTTCAGATAATCTTTAGGGGATGAGGGGAAAAAGGAACACTTCTTTCTCTTTGGAATTTATTGAATACCCACATTTATTCAGTCCCACTTTCTGAAAATAAAATGTTTCTTATGCTTAGCTCATGTTGACCTAGGATTGCTGCAAAGATTCAGCAGCTCTTGGGATTTATGTCTAAACACGGTGCCTCCCGATAAAGTCTAACAGAATTGGCCTGGCATCTCTCCCAGCAAGAATTCCACTGGTAGGCTCTGTAGTTCAGGTATCAAAGTGAAAATAAATGTCAGTTACTCAAACCAGGATGCAGAGGGCTAAGAGGTCATTTCTCAAATAAAGCCTGGACATAGGGTGCTGCTCAGGGTCATGAAATCAGTCTGTGTGCATACATACAGATGGGATGACATCATCTCACAGAAGGTGAGAAATGTGCCATTGTCCTGGAAAGAATATTTCTGCTGACAATAAGAAAATCAGAAAGGAAATGAACAAACATGGAAGCAAAATTAGATTTCTGCCAAATAACAGTTGAATAAAGATGGTCAGAATGATTCAGCCTTCACTTGATTAGGTTAAATAAGGCTGTAATAGACCTCACTATAATTATTTCAACTGTTAGAATTTTTAATTTTCTAGAAAAACAGCTCCTCTTGTTTTAATAAAGTGGTTTTAATGGAGCAGAACAAGCTTAAAAGCCTTAGTTCAACTCTATCAAAGTCTGGAGTCAAATTTTAGGCTTTGGGGGGAAGTAATCCATTCTTAGTTGGTTTTCAATCTTATTTCACCACCACAATAATCACCATTATCATCACCATTATCACCATCATCATCACCACCACCACCATCAACCACCAACATCATCACCATAAATAACAACTTGCTTTTCATTAGCCAAAACAATGGAAACATGGCACTCTATTAGTATTAAGGCATTAATCCATTCTTTATATTTTAGTCATAAAAAAGGCAAAATAGGTGAGTTTTTATAATTTCTCACCAATGATTTAAAGAGATACACATAGATTATGATACTAAAAATAAAAAAATAAATACTGTTTTAAGACTTAGGTGTCTTAGCACTCTCTAAATGGCAAGGCTAGCAAAATGAATTGAAAATAGCTATTGTTCTGCCTGCAAAGGCTGTGAAAGATAAAATCTTGCCTAACTCTTGCAAATCTCCAATGTCAACCTCACACTCTCAAGACATATTTCCTGTTGGTGGTCAGCTGGATCTGACTTGTTGCTGTTTTGCCTCTGATAGGACATTCTCAAAGAAAAGATCTAAAAGACTTTCTCTTCAAGGTGATTTAATTATCACCAATAAATTAATCAGATGATGGAAATGCTCTGAATTATCTAAGCAACAATTTAAAATATTTTCACCACTGGCATGTGTAGTTTACCTGGGCAAATTTCTTTGTGTTTCATCCTTTCACACAACAAACATTTATTGAGTACCCATAATTTAGACACTTTATAACCACACAGAACTCACAGAATACTGGATAAAAATCCAAATTATGTACAATGAGGTACTAAATCTCCTTCTGGTAGTCAGCTCTTCAAATAGGAAGGTTGGCAAAATTATTGAGTGCCTGTTACATGGTAGGTATCTAACTCTAGGCCTATCATTTATTTTCCACAATAACTCTATGAAGTGTCACAGCCATTCTACGGATAAAGCACCTAACAAGCCTCAACATGGTTAAGTAATCCATGTGTCTGGTCTATGCCTCAGTGGGGATAATAAGGCACAGTGTTATTGCAGATTAGTTAAATTAACATACATAAAACACTTAAAGCAATTGCTGGTGCACAGTAGGCACTATGTAATTTTTGCTATTATCAACATTCCATTATACAGTAAAGTATGACGGAGAGTGATCAAATAAGTGACATAGCATTTAAAATAGGTGTGTCTATATATATTATCTAGGCATTTACAAATGAAACTTGATCACAATTCTCATACTTGCATGTTCTATTTAGATCACACATCCCACTAATAAATGATATGAAATATACCTTATTTGATTCTTCTGAAATGTAACAAGCTCTAGATACTCAAAATTTGTTAGAAATTTCAATAAAAATAGATAAATCTAGTTTTTCCACATTTTGCTGATTAAAAAAAACCCACGCTAATACCTATGTCACCTGGCACTTGTTAAAAAGGGGATGTGATGATGTAATGAGCATATGGTTATGATAATATCAATTTCATACTGAGTGAAGTAATTCTGGTCATTAGGGTTTAACTTCATCCATCATCTTGAGAAATACTTCCTTTTTTTACTGCAACATTCTCTCTGGTGACGCGAACTAATTAGTGACAGACATCCACCCTTTCCTGACACCATAGAAAAAAAATTAATACTTCTAATGTTCATACAGACATAACATGGAAAAAAAAAAGGAAGCCTTGTCTGGCCCTTTGACTTCATGTGGCAGCATGTGATTATGGAAGAAACGTCAGCTCTCCATGGAATATACTCAACAATTTAACCAGGACTCCCTTGTTCATTGTCAGCTTTAAAAATCCTCCTCATAAAGGAACAACTAATAAAATCAGTAGACTTATTTCTTGTCCCCAAAGAAACAGGATGATAGTGTGTTTTAAATAAAACTTTAAATTCATACCGTGTAATACATACCACACCATTTATTCTAACTTTCACTCCTCAGCCTGGTCAGTACAAGCATATGGAAATATAGCAGCCACGTCACCTTAAAATTGATAAACTGCTTTAGCCTCTTTCAAAAAATTTTGCCAAACTTACATGATATAATTTTTAATTATGGTAAACTAAACAATACTTAAAAAATCTTTATAAAATTTTCATATGATAACTATCAGACTTTGTTACAAAATAGGTTTTAAATGTAAGCAGTGGTTTGCTGGCATATGCTGCGAGGGGAAAAGAAAGTACTTATGTAATGACATCGAACATTGTCGATGTGACCCAGATAAGCCATTGAAATTCACATGGAAACATGAAAGATAAAGTTAGTGACCCAAATCTTCCCTATAGTCTGTTACTATTACTTTGAGGTCCATTCAGCAATTAAGGAACACACACCTATTGGGTGCAATTGTGTTTTTCTCTTTGTGCAGGGAGCTGTGGTTAAAAGGCGGGGGGGGGGGGGTCAGTAAAAAGGTACCTCAGTACATATAATATGATTGGGGAAAAATGATGGTAATTAAGTACAAAATTGCGTGTCACAAAAAGAAAGAAAGAAAGAGAAAGAAAGCAAAAAGTTCTACAGAAGCCTGACTATTCAGAAAGATGGTTTAGTTGATGGTCATACCACCTGAATCTCCTCTGATCTTAGAAGCTAAGCAGGGTCATGCCTGGTTAGTACTTGGATGGGAGAAAGAAGGTGGTTTATGAAGTTCACATCAAAGGTAGGATTTAGATAGGAAACATTAAAGTCAAAATAGCTCTTTGAGCTAGGTCATAGAATCTGAGTGAGAACCATGTAATCTGGAGGTAGTCGGGATGCTTCTGTGACTCAAGCAATGGGCGTGGAATTGGGCAAATCATGGAAAGATAGAAGTAACAGAGCAGAGGTAGAGCCAAAGCAGCAGAAAACAGGAATCCACTGAAAGTATAATGGACATGGAGCCTGGTAGAGGAAACATTCACTGGCCACCAGAAAATCAGTTCTGGAGACTGAAGATGAAGACAGGTGTAGTACCTAGCCACCCTTTGGAGAAATTCGATACCAAGAAAATTCAAAACTCATACAGACACTACAAACTGTCTGCCTGATACTGCTCTAAGAGATAACATTTAGCAGCATGAGTAATATTTCATGGCAGAAAATAATCTGATAGTTTCTCTACTTTGAATTCATAATTAGAGGTGAAGTTTTAAGAACAAGTTCAAATATTTAGTTACCCATGTTAAAGAAACAGGCATAAAGGAAAAGACATAAGAATATCTGATTCATTTAAAGTGAATAGTATCCTTATATTGAAAGGAAACATTTTTATTTCTTTTTTTTTCTCCATACATTGTTTTAGGAGGATAAAGGTTGAAGATAAAATGTTAAAAGTATTATGGAAGATGGGATGCCTGGGGGAGCTCAGTCATTTAAGCATCCCACTTAGGCTCAGGTCATGACCTAGCTGCTAGTGGGTTTGAGCCCCGCCATCGGGCTCTGTGCTGACAGTTCAGAGCCTGGAGCCTGCTTCAGATTCTGTCTCCCTCTCTCTCTCTGCCCCTCCCCCTCTCGCACTCTGTCTCTCTGTCTGTCTCTCTCTCTCTGTCTCTCTCAAAAATAAACATAAAAAAATTAAAAGTATTATGGAAGAGTCAGTGTGTGGAGAGCTAACGATTGTCAATTTTATTCTGAGGTAATTAGGAAACCACAAAAAGGTTCTGAATGCATGGGCATTTAAGGGAGGGGCGCCTGAGTGGCTCAGTCTGTTGGGCATCCCACCTTACTCAGTTCATGATCTCACAGTTCGTGGGTTCAAGCACCACAGTTCATGGGTTCAAGAACCCTTGAACCCAGTTCCTGGGTTCAAGGTTCTGTGCTAACAGCTGGAAGCCTGGAGCCTGCTTTGAATTCTGTGTGTCCCCCTCTCTCTCTGCCCCTCCCCTGTTCATGCTCTGTCTCTTTCCCTCTCAAAAATAAATAAACATTAAAAAAAATTTTAAAGCAATCTTGGGGAAAATTCACCTGATTACACTATGAATTAAAGTGAGGGAACAAAATTTGAAGGAAGTCCAAGAAAAGAGGATTTTAGTAGTTTAGGTTTGTGACATGCAAAGGGGATGACATGCAAAGTTACCAGGGAAATAAGGAAGGGAGTGATTTGAGAGACACTGACAAACTGAACTAACGTAGGGAACTAGCGTAGGGAAAGTGGGAAGCACCTGGGCCTAAACATATCATTATACCTGGGATAATTCCATCTGAACTCTAAATTTCACATTAGCTCATTCACACTGATCCCTATTAGCATTGCCAAGCATCCACTGATTCCAGCATTGCCCCACAGAAAATATGTCCCAATACATCCATAAATAAAAAGAGAATTGGAAATTCAATTTTAAAAATTGATACACTGTGTTTGTGTGGTCTGAGGAAGGAGCACACAAAGTGAAAGCGAGAAAGAGGAGGGCATGATTCCTTGAAATAGATCCCAAGTGCCCGGACTCCTGGTCTAGTGCTTTCATTACCCCAGGAAGCAGTGAGATTCACAGAATCAGGCAAGAAAGGATTTTTATCTCAGCAACTTTCAGTTTAAGAAGCAGGGTTATAAAATTCTAGAAGCTTTCCTTAGCCTCCTCCAAAAGGATATGTGTCCAAAAGTCACCTAGTGGAGCAACCAATTGTAAATTGCTGTTTAAAAAGGCATCGAATTACATTTTGGTAAAAAAAAAAAATGTATTTTCAGGGCTGTCAATTAATCCCTGTGATGGAAGATTTCCAAGCTTCTAAGTGTTCCTAGTGATAATTTCATGTAATGAGGAATTAAGACTCTGATGAGAAGATACTCCATTAAGTAGTTTTCAGTATTAAGTTTCTGTTTTTTACTTGAGTTCTCACAATAAAATCTAAATAAATATCCTTATTTTGGAGATAGTTAAAAACCTACATTCAGCCTAACCACTTAATTGATTTGTATATTTGAAAACATAATAGAACAGATTTACAACTGCTCCCCAAATACTTTTCTTCATTGTGGATGATACGTTGAATGATCTAACATCAAGCAATGCTAGATGAGAAATTGGAAAATAATTAGTATTTAATTACTGAACATAATTTCTATTGAATTGTACAGACTGTAAAATGTATTTTACAGAGTCTCTGACTCTTCTAAATATCTGTGTTTCCTGTTGAAAAAGCTAACTTCAAAAAGTTACATAATGACTGTCATTGAGCCTGCTGAGAATTGTAATTAGTAGTTATGTCCTATCCCAACAGATGTGTACCTAGTGATTTAGCTCAATCAGTGTATTTAAAACATACTGACATTGTTCGAAAATGCATTACTTCCGCTTCTGATTAGGGAGGTAACTCCAGCTAGTTCTAGTGGTAACCAACTTTTAAGTATGAAGCTTGCACAATGAGTAACAGAATCTCACTAAGAGTGATTTACAATAGACAGATGTGCTTGTTCATTTAAATTTTCCTTAATTTTCAAATGAGTAGAAATGTTAATGGAATACATTTTCACATCTTTTAAGTTTTTCCATGCCTACTAGAAAGTTCCCATAAAAATGGCCAGGGATTCCTTCCAAAGAGCGAGAGCACAGGATGAAAACTAAAAGCCAACGAATCAGCCAAACAAAAACAGAAATCAACTGCCTGAACAAAGAGGCAAAGGCCACTGAAATCCCAAAGATAATGGAATCAAGTGCATATTTCCAAATGATATCTCATCAATGTAAATATGAAGACCTGGCTATAACTTTTCCAAAATGGCAGAATTATTCCTGAATGGCAATAATTCCAATGAATTATGAGAGTCCTTAATATACACAGCAGCTGCAATAAATTTCCTAAGACTTCTGCTCTTGCTATTTCTGCTTTTCTTTTTTCTCTGGAAAATACTACAGTTGTGCTATCCAATTCGGTAGCCACTAGCCAAATGTCTATTTAAATTCACATTTAAATTATCTAAAAGTAGATCAAATTTCAGAACAAGTTCCTTAAGGAGCACTAGCCATATTTCAAGTGCTCAAGTGCCACATACAGTTAGTAGCTACCACACAGAGCATCACAGATATACTTCTATCATTGTAGAAAGTTCTACTAGACAGTGCTGGACTAGAGAGAAGGTCTGTTAAATCTGAGAGGTCATTTATTCATTGATTTACCAGTAGGTGGTGCATTAGCAATAAAACACATAGGCAAGGACTAAATCTTGACAGTTATAGCTGGATTTGCAAAAAATCCCATACCCAAACACCAATATGGTTAGAAAATACAGTTAATAAGAGAAGGGCAATAATTTCAGAGATAGGCAGTGATAAATTTAGGCTAAATTCTATTTAGTGAAAAAATACTAATGGCAAAACACATGAAGATTTATTAAAAATTTACAATTTTTATTTTCCCAATGTAAAATATAAGGATATATATATGTAGCAAATGTTTGCTCCCTTGGTATCTATTTGAATTCCTAGTATAAAATTCCTCATATAAAATTATACTAATTCCTAGTATAAAATAATTTATACATTAACATTGTTTCCATATAATACTATATTTTTTCTTTCCTTAACATTTCAGGAGCTTCTTTGGGTGATTAGTCAAAACAGATTAAGACAATAAATATGACTGATAAGAAGGTTAGAATTTTTAAAGTCTATTCTTTCTTACTTAGAAAATCTTCAATTAAATGACGACCAGCATTGACTATTGCATTACCTTTTCTTTACTGGGCTCTCTTTATAACAATTTTCCAAAATCACAGAATTTCCAAATAGAAGAAAGTCCATTCTCATTTGACTTGGGGAAAAAAGGGTCAATCATAATTAGCATTATTACTTCATAGCATATTAGAAAAATACTATTAAAGCTTTACATATATGTATATGTATCTTCTGATCCAGACACAATTATGGCAAGGATATCTTTTGACTATCAAAAGTTGGCAATGTAATATTATTCAGTGCTAAAAAGAAATGAGCTATCAAGCTATGAAAAAGACATGGAGGAACCTTAAATGCATATTACTAAGTGAAACAAGCCAATCTGAAAAGGATACGTACTGTATGTGTCAAATTGTAAGACATTTTTGAAAAGGCCAAACTATGGAGACAATAAAAAGATAAGTGGTTTTCTAGAGGTTGGGAGGGTGAAAAGGAGAGATGAATAGAGCACAGAGGTTTTTAACATCAGTGCCAATAAACACTCTGCATGGTACTATAATGATGGATAAATACCATTATAAATTGGTCCAGACCCACGGAATGTACAATGTCAAGAGTAAACCCTAATGTAAACTACAGACTCTGGGTGATTATGAAGTGTCAGTGCAAGTTCATCAATTGTAACAAATGTACCACTCTGGTGGGGGATGGCGATAATGGCAGAGGGCAGAGAGTATATGAACCATCTCTGTAACTTCCTCTCCGTTTTGCTGTGAACCTAAAACTACTCTAAAATAATAGGGTTTTTCTTTTTTTTTTTTTTTTTTCAAAAAAAGGGTTATGGTACTCAAAAAAGGATAATTTTATAAAGTATGCAACACTTATAGGATCAAAAGTACATAAAAGTAGATCTACATAGCACTTCTAGCAGGAAAGACTTAAAACTCTGGCAGTTACTTTATGTTGCTAGACAAATTCATTTGTTACCTTAGTTATCTTATCAGGGAAGTGACCCACAATGTGATTGAAAAAACACTTAGCCTTGCAAGTCCAATCTGAGGTTCAGAACCTCCCATCCTTCCAGTTGTCACTTCCTGACTCCCACACTCTCCTTCCCCAACTTCATCATGACCCAAATTCCTCTGACCCTTCTGATTTATTCCAATCTATCAGACCATGCCTTTAACCTTCTCTTCTTTCTTTATCCAGCCTAAACTCCACAGAGCTATAACTGCAACCACTTTTTCTCCCCCGGGTACCTTGTTTTTATTGTTTGCTGAGCCAACATCACAAAGTCACAAACCTGAATGATTTTTCCACTTGTATATGAAAAGGATCCTGAAAACGGCAGGAAAAAGAAAATCACACCATCCTAGGGACAGATCTCCCTCTTCAGCTGGACCCTCTACTCTCAGCATGCCCACATTGCTGTGTCTTCATTCTTCTGTGACTTTACACATGTAACTTTCTCCATCTAGAAAGGCTTTCCTGATTTCCACCTGGGTAATGCTGACTTATATTCCAGTGGATACCTCAGGTACCATCTCCTGTGTGAAGCCTTTCTCAACATCCACTCATCACTAAGAATTAAAGGCTCCTAGGTATAATACCCTGGTGAAATTCTTACCACACTGTGTTATAAATATTCATTTAATTTACTTATTCCCTTTCTTATATTATAAACTTATTGAGGGGAAGGATGCTGTTCTATCTTCATTTATACCCTCAGCACAATATCTGACACTTAAAGTTTTGGTGAATACATGAAGGAAGGAAGGAAGGAAGGAAGGAAGGAAGGAAGGAAGGAATAATGAATATATAAACAAATAAGACACCAGCCCTGATCTTTGGCAGACCTGTGTTTTTAGTCAAGACACTTCATGTGTTTCAGTATTTGTTTTAGTACTATGAAAAAGTATACTGATAACAGTATTATTCAGATAGTGCTGTAGGAAACAGCATAAATGAAGATTCTATCATTATTTATCATTTAAATATCTTTTAAAATGATTATCTATCAGTTTAGCACTATCAATAACCAAATGCTCCTAATGTATACCTTTCTGCAGATCCAGCAATAAGTACTAAGAATTAATTCAACTTTTATTCATAAGAGTCAAATATCATATCCCTTTCCTCATAAATAAAAATAGTAAGTTACGATGTTTTTTCCTGTATTACAAATATCTAATCTGTAGAAACAGAATTTATTTTTAATTGGATAATGAATTTATAAAATAATAAACATTAATCGATGTTCAGGAAGAATATAACTCAAATAATTTTTTAGTACATCTTATGATGGAAATATTTTTCGGACTTGCCTTACCTAAACACTCTACCCTGTTTTTTTTTTAATTCCCCAATTAACATTTATTAACCACTCTCTACATCCCAGGCACTGTACTAAATGAATATACTCTAGCTCATTTTCTTTACTGTCCAATACCATCTAACATTATCCTAACATTTTTCTTCACTGCTGCTCTATGGTCTCTGGGCCCCTGAAAAATTTCTCTTGGACTAAAAGATAAATAAAAATTAAAAAAAAAGGAAATATGAACTCTACTTCTCATTCAGACTTCCCACAGACAGGATGCAACACTATGCACTAAATATTGTGTCAGGACTAAAGACACCAAACTGAAGAAAATTGGATCCTGCCATCATGGAACTTATGGTTTAATTGTCTTACATTTTCTCCGTGTGCTTGTTTTGGAGCATATTTATGGATGTTTCTCTCCCCTGACCTGCTCCTTAGCTACTCTACCAGAACTTGGGTCAAAAGATTTACCAAACTGTTGTGATCTACCTGGCCTACTGTATAAGGCACCAGAGAAGGAAGGAGCAACGGAGGGATAGGGAATTAAAATCAAGCAGTGATTTCTCTAAATCATCGTTACACACAATGCTGGAGATCCAGAGATTCTTAACCTATGCCACAGAAACCTGAGGACATTTGTAACTTTCCTATTGAAAAAAATTTAGGGGGGTACATGGGTAGCTTAGTTGGTTAAGCATCCCACTCTTGATCTCAGCTCAGGTATTGATCTCAGGGTCATGAGTTTAAGCCCCATGTGGGGCTCCACATTGAGCATGGAGCCTACTTTTAAAAAAATTCACTGCTCTCACTTTTCTGTCTATACCCAAGAGCCATTTATTTATATTATCTTTTTACACTTTCCTCTACCTGCCGGAACTTAAGGCCTGCTAATAGCCTGTGTAGGCATTTCTGTATTCAATGCAGAACAATGGAAAGACCCAGTTTAGATCTGGGCTGTGTCACTTGCTGGCTTTGTAACCTAGGGCAAGCCACTAGGGATTACATAACCCCATCCTAAGTCAAGAAAGATGTATAATTTTATTGAGTAGAATTGCATTTTCTTATAAACAGAAGCTTTCCTGAAACCATGGAGTCATTAGAACACATTCGTCAGATAAAGAAAGTAAACATTAAACTTTTCTCTTCATAAAGTTTACAGTCACCATAGAAAGAACCAGGAAAGCAAATATTTCTATGGGAAACTGCGTTTTCCTTGGATGTCAGTGCAGTGAATATCTGAATCAAAACTTCACTAGATTATTTTCCTTCAAATCTAAAGGCCTCCAACTTACTCCTTATTAGATCCATAGTACAGAAGGCAACAAAAGCCAGTATCTTAACAGAGCATGTTATTCATTTGTGCTGATTCATACTGGGACATCAAACAACCAAGGAAATGAATACAATTAACTTTTGACAGCAAGTAATGATTTGAGGTTTTCATTTTAAGTGTGTGGTTTCATCTTATCTAAATGAAATCCACAAAGATGCACTAGTATTTAAAACATACATATACATGTCTCAGATCAACTTCCAAAAACAGAAGGCTTAACTAGCAAGACTTTAGTGTATCAAAATGTCTAAGAAAAGAGAAAAGCAAATAAAAAGCAGTTTTCATTATTCAATCATGGATATCACATTCTATAAATCACAATTATTTTTGTGAAAATCTTGCAAAGGGAAAAATTGAAGAGATTGTCATGGCTCTGTTACTGGGTTATTCAGTATAAGAAAACCTAACTTATCAACTGAAATTCTGCATTTATTCTTTTTGCTTGACCTTACTTTGTTGCAGAAAGGATTTAAAATGCTTATTCTATAATATAGTCCTAAAAAATTCCAGACCCTTAAGCTTTCAAGTATGAATTTTTGTACTGATAAAAGTTCTAATCTGACACTTTTGAGAGGCACTATTTCTTAATTTATTTTCTTAATTATTCCTTATTTTTACACTACCTCTTATTAACTTTCTTAATTATACCTTAATTATTTTAAATATAAAAGTGATAACACAAATTTATGGAATATTTAGCAAAGAAAGAAAACACATTACCCATACATATTTCAATCTCCCAATAAAATTAATATGAGCACTTTCAAAAAAATTTAAAGCCTATTTACACAAAGTTTTTAAATAATGCATTCCTATTAAACACTTTTTTTTAAGTACATAAAAGTATAAATAAGAAGGTCACTTATAGTTCCACTGTCCCCAAACAAGCAATGGTCAATCTCATATTCACATTTTTGTCTATATCAATCTAACTGGGTTTCCCCCTGACCCTTTCCCGTCATAACTGTGGGTGGCTTCAATTTGTTTGTTTATATGTTTGACTAGCCGGACTTCTGAGTCTTATAAGCCCTGCTTGAGGAAATCCCCTTTTGGAAGAATTTCCTGTATCTAATTATACCATTTTCCCCACAGTGAGGAATTCTCATAATGAAGGAAGCATATCAACCTATTCACATTCTCTCATGCTCATTATGTGACTGATTCAAACAACCACAGTTTCTATGATCAGTGTTTCTTCTCAAGGCTCTTCTGGTAGAATGATAATGAGCCTAATGTCACTAAGGGAAATGAGAATGATGGAAAAGAGCCACTAGGACACTTGCTTCTGCCAAGGCTGGACTCAAAATTCCACGATACTGCCAAAACTGAGGTCTTTGAAGTGTCCATGGTCTAAGGAAGAGTTAAAGTCCCACTGGGAACATTGGAATGGCTTATTCTAGGATGGGGAAAAGAATAATCTGATTTTATCTGCTTTTCTGCTTCTCCCTTAGAGAGTAAAGAATATCTCCCCATATGAGAGAACATATTCAGACCCTAAGAACCAAACTATGACAGTCATTGCAATTATTTTCTAGCCTTTAGCACATCTGAGAAGTCTGACACCAGTCTGATTTTATCCCTCCATTTACAACATACTGGGTCAGTCTGAATGTATGCTTGTGGAGTTTTTTCCCTTGTACTAATACTTTCAAATTTCAGCCAGGATGTGTCTAGATGAAATTCTTCATTGACCTCGCTTGATTTGCTTACCCAGGACAATTTTTTGTTCTTCTCTAGGATAATTTTCTTCAATTATATCTTTTTCTATTTCTTTAGTGTCACTTGTCTTTGTTATATAAATATATATGCTATATACCTACATAGCTTTAAGTTCCAAGTTGCAGTCTCTGTTTTTTATTTCTACTTGAAAAACAACAACATATTACTCACTCATAGTTTTTTTCCTCAACATTCTGAAAGAACTTCTCAAGTTTGTGCACCACATCCCTGATTTTATTTTTATGTAGTGTAAATTCTGTTTTTTAGTGCCTCTGATTCAAATTTGCATTATAATATTGCATTTTAACATCAAATCCTTTCTTATTTCTTCCATCACACTTGTTGATCTTTCACATCAGCCACTTCTTCTTCTATCATTATATACTACTGCTCAAAGGAGGATAAGTCTTTTAAAAAGACATTGGTGACACTAAACATTTTTTTCCCAGTCTCTAGAATGAACTGCTTTCAAAAGCATCCATTTCTTTCAAGGCTATCCCCCCTTGTTGCGTTCCTCAGTATTTTTTCCTTAGGTCCAGTGCTTTATTTTTTTTCCTATTTTGTCTTGATAATTTTCTGTTTATTCACACTCAAATCAGGTGACATCAAATCCAGACCCAGTGTCTGTCAACAAAGTGTTTTTTTTGGGGGGGGGGATGTATTGATATTTATTTAGGCATTAAAAATATCATCCTGTACAAAAATCACTTAAAAATCACTTAAAAGACATCAAAATAGGAAGGGAGGGTTGTGTTGCAACTTATCCTAGAAAAATAGCAGAAAATGGTATACATTAAGATATTGAGATCACATTTTATAAGCAATACCAAATACCCCAAAAGTAGTTTCCATACATTTAATGTAAGTGCTAATTTTGGTAGATTATTTTATTACCAAAACACATAACTATTTCTACCTAAGATACACATCAAATACTTAAAAATAGTGTATAACTCTTTTTTACATAGAGGAAAGCTGAAAATAATATTGCCCAGTGATGATGCCTCACATTGCTACAAACTTCTTATTTTTCTGAATAGTGTATCCAAATTATATTAGTAGCAGTATAAAAATAGGTAATTTTTCTTGCCAGATCATACTCTAATTATCTTCTGTAATATATAAATAATATTCTTTGTAAAAGTTAAGGTAATGATTTGCCATTTGTATCAATAAGACAGAAATATAATGACCAAAGTGTCAGAATAGTGTGTACACATTCAGGTATTTCAGTTCCAAAGAGTTTTGGAAAGTGTTTGGATGGACCTAGCTTATTTGGCTACTGTTGTTCTAGTTGAACTGCCTTTGCAGTTCAGACTAACTAACTGAGTTAGTCTGATGTCTAACTAACTAACTGAGTTAGTCTGATGTGCACAGCTCCTTGCCCGATTCTCATCTATGATGCTCTCCTGGCTGAGACTGGGATGCTGCCCTCTGCTACCATCTGTCTCTAAAATCGCTAGTTGACACCCCTATCAATGTTTCTCACTTCCAAATATTTTCATTTGGAGAGAAACATATATCCTAGGTTACAGTTCTCTATGAGAGTCTGGGTTGCTTGTCTACTTCCAGTTCTACTGTTTTCCTTACTGGATGGTTATCGCTATCAATATGTGTGAGGCAACACCATTATGGCTTCCTAAAGAGTAACATTCTCTTTTTCAGAAAGTATGAAACAGAAGGACAAAGATGTATCCACTCAGCTTTCATGTGAACACAAAAAAGATGCACCATTGATTGAGATTTTCATTATACTGACCTTAAAATATAAAGATTACATATGCATACTTATATATACATATGTATATAAATAAAAATCTTTATTACATATATTTATAAATACATATTTATTATAAATAAATCTTTAGTATATATGTGTGTGTATATATATGTCTGTGTGTATAAACACACACACACAGACATATATATAAAATTCCTCCCCAAATTTTTACTACTGTTAATTGCCACTGGGTTTTAGTATTCTCAGTTTTGTCTTTTTGAGGTCCTTATTGATATTTTACTGTTACATGAGAAGAGATTGCAGCAGCCACAGATATGCGATTTTAAACCAGAAAATTTGTGCCTGGGACAATTCTTTATCCATGGAAGTTTGAGAATCACTCGTGTAATCAACTAAATAGGATGCTAATACATTGAAAAGTTAACCCGAGGAAACTAGGAAGGTTCTGATTTTAGTTTACAATCCAATTCTAAGGGACTTCAAGTGAAGAACCAAGATCAAATTTTCCAAAGTCCATTAGCGTTTTGTTCTATCTGAAACAATCAGTTTACTAAAGAACAGTTTCAAAATTCTGGTAACTCAGGTTACCACTTGGATTGACTCAAATGATCTAGGCTGTCTACCATGTGGAAATGCAGTGAACCATCTACAAAAGCAATGTTTCCCTAGAGGTTTCACCAGATCCACTAACAAAAGAGATGTACATTCAGACTGCAGAACAGGTCTTAAATACCAGCGAGAAAACTAGAATCAGATGACCAATTTGCTAATTCTCATAGTAGTTTTACTTTTCTGCTTCTAATAACACTCTAAGCGCTAGCCTTGAGTCTCAGTGGTCATTTTCTTAGATAATCTTGTTAAAAACATCATCTGAGAGTGTTACTTCAGGCATGGCAAAAAGTTGTTTCTGATGTCATAACCAGATAGCCAGACACAATCCTGATGCAATCAGTCTCCCACATCGAGGATTTGAAATGAAATATTCTGTTGAGATGGTAACTAAATCTTTCAGCTTAACAGTGTAAAACTGGCAATAGTAATTTGCTCATTACATTAAGGCTCTCAGCTGGTACAGACGTTTAGAAGCTAAATATGATTCTATTGAAAGAGATTCACTGGAACAGATTCTGACCTTCATTTGATCGTCCTGAATGATATATATATATAGTTGGTAGCCATTAAACCACATTGTTAACACACTGTTTTCAGCTACCTAACATTTCGTCTCTAAAGGCATAATTAAAGATTGGCTTACCCTTAGTTTATTATCTTGTGTGTATAAGATAAATAAGATAAAAACAACTCTGCTAATATTTAATAAAATTTCACCAAGATGAGAAACATCTTAAATCTTACTTTAAAAAGATATAAGCAAATTAGTTACATCAGAAATAATGTAATACTCAACTCGGGAAAGACTTTTAACCAATCATTACAACAATTAGAATTTTTAAGTCCACATGATAGACTTGGGAATTTAAAACTATTAAATCATCCAGAGACAATTTCTATTTACATTTTCTTAAAATAAAGGTCTCCAACTCTAGGACTGGTTGGTTGTGTTTGTCTTAAAACGTCACCTATTTGTTAGTGATGTTTTAGTTTCCAGTTTGGTCAGCTTTAGGCCACCTAAGATCCATAAGGACTCTGTCATTCAAAATAGTAATTGTTTGGGTAGATATTGTTATTGTCATAGCCAACCTAAGGGAATAGAGAAACCAAACTTAAGGGAATAGAGATCAAATGAGGAAGAGAGAAAGGCACTGTAACTCTGAAGTTATCATACACACATACCTTGCACCGTGAGGAAAACCGAAGCAGCTGATGATCCTCCTTCATTGGAGACTACACAATGATACTCCCCAGCATCACTGAACTTCACACTCCTTAGCTCCAATGAGAGGTTGGCCAGGATCCTCATCCTTGCTGGGTCTGCCAGTCTGACATCTCTGTCATTCCTCTGCCAGGTTACATTGTAATCCACTGCGCTGATGACGAGACATGTCAAAACTGCTCTTTCTCCAGGAGTGACTGTGACATTATCAGGCACTTGGATGACTGGAGGGGGCTCTGGGTGAAACGAAAAGATTCAAATCAAGAGACCTAATAGCCAGTTTGCTCCCTTATAGATGTAGTTTAAAAATGTAATGACTGTATATTGAGAACCTGGTAGGGAAGATGCAGAAGACAGCTTATTAATTAGTATATATGTCTTTGACCGCAAGAAAATTATCTAGTTAAAAGATACTTTAAAAAAGTAGTACATGTTCTAAAAAAAAAAAAAACGACCACCTGATTTTTATCACATTTGCCGAACACTGTGGTTTTAGATGTTATGTCTTCAATGGGAAGATTTGAATGTTCTCTAATTGAAAACATCGTAGTGTAAAAGTGAATAATAGCACAGGCACTTGTAGCCTGAAGACACCATGCACAGGATATGCTTTTAGTGCCTTTAATCCTCAATGTAAAAAAAAAAAAAAAAAAAGAAAAAGAAAAGAAAAGAAAAGAAAAGAAAAGAAAAGAAAAGAAAAGTAGTGCTTGTTCACACACACCAAAGCATACCCAAGTTTAAATTTATAAATTATAGATGTGAGAATCAAAAAGACTTGGCAAAAGGATATCACTAGACTAATTTAGGGGTTGGGGAATGAGGCAAATTTTTGGGTTTTGAAGAAGGTAGCATTTATGGATTTTTTTAAATTTAAAAATGCTCATTTGGTGTTTTAGAGAAAAGAGGACACAAAGTATGGTAGATGATAGTATACTAAATATGATAATATTGGTTTCAAAGGGCTACAATCTCATTAAGAAGACAGTGCAACAGCAGAGTATGACTAATGTTCCCCCAAAGGAACAGGGGATGTTTTGACTGCAGGACAAGTTAAGAGTAGGCATAGGCCTTTAATAAAATTGTACACATGAAACTATGCACACAAAAGGTATTCAATAAGTCATGCACATTTCAAATGCCGTCAAAAATAACTTACTAATTAGATATTTAGCCAACATTCTAGAGAGAATCATACTACTCTAGTTAGGTTTGAGAATAAATACAAATGCCCCCCTAAAACATGTTCTGCCCAAATGCTTTAAAACGATCTGCTGTAACAAGCTATTATTCAGCAATAATACAGCAATAAAACTGTAGTGAGCTATTCCAGCTGGAAACCCATGTGCTTGTTTAGTTTAAATATGAAAGAGTATTAGATATTCAAGATCAAATTTTATTCTTATTTATTTAAAACCATATATAAGTGCAGATGAATCATAAGCCTGGAAAAAAAAAAACCCTGGAAATAATATGCCAAAACCATAGTGATAATCTCTGAGGGACAGAAATGTGTATATTTTTCATATTTTCCTTTATATTTATCCTGCTTTCCAAACATTTAGAAGAGTAGATCCTATTTTAAATTATCTTTTAAAAAACAAAATTTTATCATTCTGCTATGTTCTTAAAATCTCTTCAGAAAATGGTTGATGAATCATGTGGAAAGAGGACACGACAAAGTTAGAAAGCTCTGGATTCTGGCTAGGCTCGACAGAATATACGAGAAACTTTGTTAAATTTGAATTTCAGATAAACATCAAATAATATTCTCGTGTACATATGTCTCATGAAATATTTCAGACATACTTACATGAGATTCAAATTTAATTGGGCACTCTATGTTTTTACGTACTGAATCTGTCAACCATAGGCTGCCTAGTTCTCTCTCTAGGTATGTGACCTTAGATAAGTCAATTTATTCACAGGGTTTGCTTCCCTGTCTGAAAAATGAGATAATCAAATTAGGTTATCTTAAAAACCCTTTCTAGTTCTAATGTTCTATGACTCTCATATCCAAGATGGTATAGACCATCAAAGACCTGAAAGTCATCATAAGTACATGTGTTCACATTCTATCGAGATCTTTATGAAGGCCACATGATGTTTGTATGGTTTTCTTTTTTGTTCTTTTGACACAAACTTCCTCAACTAAACTAGGTATTTTTTGAGATTTTTAGAAAATGGATAATTGTACATTAGGCATGTAGGGAATGCTGGGCACATGCCCAGAGTCCTCTTAAGGATATAGGTACTCATTTCCCTGGCTGCTATGCTTCTTGGTTATATACAGCTCATAGCCAAGGGAGCTAACATGCTCAGGGTAAATCCCCCCTTTCCAGGGCACCCATCATTCAGTGACCACTTAATGAGGAAACAAATCGAGGCTCTCTTGCCTTGATTCAGGGCCATGACAGCTCCAGAATTCCCTGTGGGATCCAGTAAGGCCCTAGCAGTGACTATATCACAATTTAAATTCTTCCACTTCTGTTACTCCCTTACCAGTGCATTTTCCTAGAAATAACCTTCTTGTATACAAACCCCACCTCAGAGTCTAATCCCTTTTCAAACATAAATTGAAATATGTAAAATGCTAACTTTCTAATAATATATGGGAACAGATAAGGTTTGAAAGAATGACATACAATATCATTGCTGCCTAAATAACTAGAGATAATAAATAGTGTATATACTTAAATATTTATGCACGCATAAATAAATTTGTGGCGTTGGGGGAAATGATGAGGGAGAATGACAACAGTGTGCAAAGGAGGCCAAGATAATAGACTGTCAGAAATAGCCTGGTCCTAGAAGTTTGAGGGACAGCCCTTCCTAAGTAAAAGAATGACTAAGGCTAGAATTAGGGAACCAGAGATGAAACCTCAGAACCTCATAACTGAGAGAAGAATGACAAGTATAGGCCTAGTGACATTAGGTAAAGATCACTGAACAGGGAGTCAGGAGGCCGGGAACCTTCTTCTCATCCCTGTAATCATAATGGGTCACCGCCTGCTCCAGGCCTAAGTTTCTTTAGCTACAGAATGACAAGGTGGTTCAAGATTATTTCCAAGCCCTTATCCTGTTCTAATACAATATCCTGTAATTATAATTTAAGATTGTCTGTCACTGACATGCCCTGAAAAGTTTTCTGTATTCCCGGTATTTTAGGTAAGCCCAGAATTTTAGTACTCTGTGCGAGTACTCCCTCAGGGGAGGGCATTGTGTTAAGAAAGAAATTCAGTGAAGAAAATTAATGTAACTTTGTAACCGTACTAAATTAGCAATTATTCCTTGAAAAGAGTTTTTCATGTTTCTGCAACTCTACTCGTTTGTTTCTGTATGTTTATATGTAATAAAAGAAGTACAATGCTTTTTATACCCATTTTGCATCTAAAACATTCAATAATGAACATTTTTCATGAACTAAAAATCCTTACATATGTCAGCTAGAAGAAAATCCTGGAATAAAAAATTAGGGTAACATATTGGTAGAACTTTAGCTTTTCTTCAAACTGTGCTTGGGTGTCCTTTGCCTTTACAAAATAAATTCGTGTCCATAGTGACACCAGAACATCACTATCTCAAAATGCCTTGTTTTCCAACACTCCTTTCCAAAATATAAGACCTAACTGTCCTATGAATTTGCACTTGATTCCAGCATGCCTTTAGCTAACTGCTGGGATCTCAGCCCAGGCTACAGGGGATTCAGAAGTGGGTGGAGGTTTGAGGCAACAGTGAGCCTGGCAAGAAATGTCTATTCTTCCAAGTCCAAAGGGGCACTTGCTTGTTATTTCTGCCATTACTGTCACTGCTGTTACCATCAGTGCTTCTGTTCCTTCTTTCATAATTGACTGAGTGGGACATAATTCCTGAACACTGGCTTGGGCACGTTATAATTTCCTAGTGATACCACTGCTTGGCTGGCACAAATTAAACTAATGGGGCATGTGTACAACACACATATGGAAGTTACTGACACTACAGAGTCAAATTCTTAAGAGTCAGTTCACAAATTTTTACTGGCACTTCCTAGTTGTTTATGCAAGATGTCTAAATCAATGCACTCAAACTTCTTTCCCTGTTGTCTTTCTCTCAATTAATATTGTTGGGAAAAAATAGTCAAGTGCTCAAGTGTTTGTTTTCCCAGAAGCTGAGGAACGTTGACACAATTCCAATGCTTTTCATAATTACTGGCGATGAAAAAAAAATGAATAGTTTATGATGCATGTCAACTGAATTGTTTCAGGAGACAAGCTTTATTTTTCTAAGAATAAGAGAATACAAATAAATTCACGCCAAGAAGAACATGCTTGCATGCCTGTTTTAAAGTTCAGCTTGGACTTATTGATAACAAACATAAATCCTAGACTTCTGAACAGTCCTACAGTTATACAGTTGCTTTTGTGTTAAATTGCCTAAAGAAAATGCACATCCACACTAAAAGTAGGTATAGACAATGTTATAAACTCAGCAGCTACATTTAGGTCAGAATGGGGTTACTATTAAACACACAGCAACACTAGTCTATAAGACAGGTAGAAAATAATTCAATCAAAACAAACTTTCTAATAAATTCTAGATATGTTCTGAGTAAGTGGCTTAAATCCTGATCATTGGTTAAAAATGATAATCTTTTTGTGTCCTAAGAATTCTGGGAGATTAAAGGAAAAATGACTTTTTTGCTAAAATGTATTCTACCTTAGAAAGCAATGAGTTTTGGGGTGCCTGGGTGGCTCAGTCGGTTAAGCATCTGACTTCAGCTCAGGTCATGATCTCACAGGTTGTGAGTTCGGGCCCCGTGTCGGGCTCTGTGCTGACAGCTCAGAGCCTGGAGCCTGCTTTGGATTCTGTGTCTCCCTCTCTCTCTCTGCCCCTCCCCAGCTCAGGTTCTCTCTCTCTCTCTCTCAAAAATAAATAAAAAGCAATGAGTTTTGTCTCCCATTTATTTGTAGGAAACATACTATCTACTGTGAAATAATTAGCATTTCTTCCACTCTTCTTAATACCAATACTGTAGCCACTGAGGTCCTGTGTTTCTTGAACATGATCACTTTCACTGTCTTGAATTTAATGTCAGAATGCATTCATAAAAACAGTCTGCTTATTACAAATATGGGAAAGAAAATGGGAAATTTAACCTTGTTATTCCCAGAATAGATCTCTCCCTTTTCTTAAATTTTATCCCTTCCTTTCTTTAAATTTCTTTCAATTTTAATAAAAATGCTAGGTGATCTTTTCAAAAAATATTTATTAAGAGAGCCTACAATAATAATGATAATAGTACAAGAACAATAACAATGATGGCTAGGGTCTATTAAGTGTTTCTATGTGAGGTTTCTATCTCATGTAACCTCACATTTCTCAATGAGATAAGAGACTGTTACTGATAATTATCTTCCTATTATAGTTTGGGGAAACCAAGGCACTGAGTCCTTAAATGCTTGTCCCAAGGAAGGTCACACAGCTAATATGTAGTGAAGCCAGGATTATCAAACATCCCATTTCCATAGCTGCACTAATTTCCAGGCAACTGCAAAGCAATTAGTGACAATTACTTACCTGACACATCAAAAAATGTCTGTGCCCGTCCAGTCCCCGCACTGCTGACAGCGATGCACTCATAGGCACCTTCATCAGACAAAGTAACCTTTTCAATCTCCCAGTTCACACTGGCAGATTCCCTGGGGCAAGAAAATAGAAACCATTTTAGTTACGACAAAAGCAAGACAAAATTGAAAGCAGTGATTTTTTGGAAGTATTCATTCAAAAGAACAATGTAAAAATAAGCAGATGAAACTACAGAGTTCCTCATAGCTTAAAATTATACACCTTTTAATTAGAAAGGCATTGAGGAGGTCACCTATTGGGATGAGCACTGGGTGTTGTATGGAAACCAATTTGACAATAAATTTCATATTAAAAAAAGAAGAAGAAAGTTAAGCTCTCTGAGCAAAAGGCACACCAAAGGCAATAAGATACAGAGTTTGTGAATTTCTTTAGGGAAACATTTTCTGGCTATGTGAAAATATAAGATAAAGATTTAATAGAGAAACACTCCTTAAATCCTCTCTCCTTCCATATTATTTCCAGTTTTGGGTCTTGTTCAGTAGAGGTTCTCAACCAAAGCAATTCAACAAGGTAATTCATGAGTTTGAAGGTAGAAAATTGACTTTTTGATCCCAAAAAGTTCTTTTTAATTTTCTTGTATATAAGCTCCATATAAGGCTATGGAACATATCTGGTTCAATCTACGTATACGTTGACAAAAGAAAAAAATTACCTGTTTTATTATCAAACCTGTCATTTAGGTTTAAAAAACCCATTTGCTATAATATGTATCCATTCATTTAATAAATACTTATTCTTTGGCCTTTAACACTGTTCAAATTGCTTTCTATTTTTTCGAAGTGTTTTAGTAATAGATATTTAATTCTGATAGATATTTCATATCTAATTAGTTAATAGATATTAATAGATACTTTAAAGGATTCCAATAATCTATAAAATAGGCATTATCTTATTTTAAAATAGAATTGAAAATCATAACTATTTTCCTAATTTTCTTCTTACACTCATCCATAGCTATGTTTAACCTTCTTTAACATTCAAGACATAGATGAGATGAAAAGCCCATTGCAGAGGCAAAAGACACCATACACTGAAGTCTGAAAGTGGTATGAGATATAATAGCTCAGTTATAACACCAGATCTCTTGCTGTCCAAAAAAAAAAAACCATACCTGTCATCAAAAAGCCACGAAGAACTTACTGAGCTCTTAATGTGTATTTATCACTAATCTAGACTTTGTAAGAGAGAGTGAAGGCACAGGTTCCTGTTCATCAGAAAAGGGACAAAATAAGCAAGGTCACTCACTGTTCCATATATTTTAGTAACAGAATATTCACTTTAGTTAATGTTTCCTTTTTTTTTTTTAAATTAAAAAAAATTTTTTTTTCAACGTTTATTTATTTTTGGGACAGAGAGAGACAAAGCATGAACGGGGGAGGGGCAGAGAGAGAGGGAGACACAGAATCGGAAACAGGCTCCAGGCTCTGAGCCATCAGCCCAGAGCCTGACGCGGGGCTCGAACTCACGGACCGTGAGATCGTGACCTGGCTGAAGTCGGACGCTTAACGGACTGCGACACCCAGGCGCCCCAATGTTTCCTTTCAACCATGTATGCATGAGGTGTCAGTAGTCCTTACTGCCCCATTCAGAAGAAAAAGGAGTATGAGTGTACTCTAAGCCACAGTCATCACCTAAGCTATATCTTTAATGCCTAAGAGCAGTAAGCTAAGTCCAAGTTTATAACTGTCATCGTCTAAGAGGTACTGGTAAGTTCCAGGGAGGCAGAAGTTTGAAATACATACAGTGTGTCGTGTTTTCTGCAATGCCTAGTTCGGACCCAAGCACACAACATTAGGATTCATCAAAACTTAGACACATGGATATTTTAGAAACAGATAGTGACAATTCTTCTAGTCCCTCATTTTAAAAACAAGTAAATCGAGATTCAGGAAGAAGGATAAGTAATTAGTTCAAAGGCACGTAAACAGGGTGAGATTACGTAAAGAATATTCTTGACAGTGATACTTGCTCCTCTCATTTATGAAATATTACGTGAAAATAATTCTCTTTTTTCATGTAGTCTTCTCAGTTAACATTAAAACTCTAAGAAGTTTTGAAGGCATGACCTTTGGAATAAGGAAAGAACATGTCAAATAGAAATGTGTCCTGCTGCTAATGCAAACTAATTCTCTCTTACATCCCCTAGTGACCATAGCGACTCACATAACAAAGATTAAGTCACATGTCTCAAGTTATTAGGAAATCTAGGGCAGGGACTTGTGAGTGAATCAGGGTTAGAGTATCAATCCATCACCACCCATGCCAAATTCTGTCTTTAGCCTCTTACACACAAAGAGCTTAATATATGTCAGCAAGGCATGTCACATCTCTGGGCCACAGAGCTGGAAAAATGAAAGAATTCTTGTGGCTTACCTCCCAGGAATTGTGTGGAATTAATGAATTAATATTTATAAAGAATCTCAAGTGTCTTTGAAACATGTTACTATTTAAACATGAAACAGAATTATTTGATTTCATCAGGCAGTTATGTAGCTTCATCATTTAATATCCTGGTCAGTTATGTTGCTGGTTATTAAACATGGAGCTTAGGGAATCATTAAGATACACAATATAAAAAAAGTAGCAGGAAGTAATACAGTTCAATCTTCAAATAGTGGAATTTTTTTCTAAAGTTATACTGAATATTCCTGCCATAGTTTTTGCTTAAAATGACCCCCTAAAGAGATTAAATAGGCTAATACGGTCAAATATTTAGCATTTTATGGAAGTTATTTATATTACTATTGAATCAACAGCATAGAAATTTTGTAAAATAATTTCTAGAGTTTTTCTCCAAATGTAGTTTGTTTCATTAGTAAGATTAAAAAAAATTCCAGAAATCATCCTCCAGATTTCAAGGTCTACTCAATTTTCTCATTGATTATTTATATTTATCTAAAAAAGCCATCCATCTTCACAAGGAAGGTCAGTGCTTCCTCACCCACTCCCACTGATTGTTACGTGCAGTAGCCACACATGCTCTCCCTCCACCTGCTGTCCCAGCACACTTCACTTCCCTAACCCCATCCTCTACCCTTCTCCTGGCTCACTGCACTCCAGCCACACTGGCTTCCTTCCTGTCTTTCTTTCCCCCGTGCCCAGTCAGCTCCAGCCTTGTGCATTTGCACTAACTGTTCCTGGCATGCGAATCCTTTTTCCTAGATATCTATCTGCATGATCACCTCTCACCATGTTTAGGTCTTTGCTCAAATGTCCCTTATCCTGAATTTTAAAACTGCAAGTTGGCCAAAACCACATGCACCCCAACTCTCAATTATATTCAGAGATTTGTTTGCCCCAAAGCCAACAAAGCTTAAACTCTTCTCTTTTGCGAGGACCCTTCCAAAGTTTAGTACCTAACTTTATATTCATAATTTTGTATTCTTGGGCTTAACAAGAGACCCTCAAGTTATATAACATCCAGATTCTATAAAACCTGAATCAACCCTTGAAGGAATTCTAGCACTTATTAAATTAACATATTTAACATATTATAAATGAGAAATTAACATATCATAAAACATATATCTGTTTTCTTTCTCCATTACAATAAAATCTCCATAAGGGCACAGACCTGCGCCTGTTTTGTTCACTGCTATATTCCAAGACTATGGAACAAATAAATGAGAATTTCCAATGAAAAAGCACATTAAAATAAGTATCTGTTTGTATTTAGATGTTTAATGCTTTCTATAACTGCTAATAAAACATGTACACACCTTAAATACTGGTCTACTCCAAGTGTAACTCCATTTCTGACAAAGCTCAAGGTAAAGGGTAAAAGACTCTCAACAGAGCAGGAAATGTGGCCTGGCTGCAAGTAGTATCCCGGGGTTTTCATGGGCATTGTAACTTTGGGAGCATCTAGGAAAAATAGAACATGGGCAACAAGGTCACAATAATATTGGGTACTTCCTGTTAATCCATTCAAAATCTTCAAACTTTAATTATTCTAGTAAACTCTGTGCATTCCAATTAATCTAAATCACTAAAAATCACTTTAATTATCTTTCTTTGTTCAAACCCCATTAATTTCTGGATCTCTCCATGGACCCCTTACTAACGTATTCATTAAACCTGAGACTCTATTTTTTAGGACACTATTTTTTGTGCCACCAATATAGAAAAAAAACAAACAAAGGCTACCGAATAAGTTACAATACCTCCTCCACTGTAGAATCTATTGTTATTTTAAAAATGTAAATATATGAAAAGGACCTACATGGCTTAGAATTGAAGTCATACACCTTAGCTAGCAGATGGTAGGGGGAAGCCCTGCCATTAGCAAGTCACCTCACCTGGACCAAAAAAGTCTGGGTACTGAATGTAACTTCCTTGCTGTGCCCCCCAGCACCATCTTGCTACATTGCCCACAGGTTCTACAAAAAGACGAGGCCTCTTGGGGCGCTTGGGTGGTTCAGTGGGTTAAGCATCTGACTTCAGCTCAAGTCATGATCTCACGGTTTGTGAGTTCGAGCCCCATGTCGAGCTCTGTGCTGCCAGCTTGGAGCCTGGAGCCTGGAGCCTGGAGCCTGGACCCTGTTTCAGATTCTATGTCTCCCTTTCTCTCTGCCCCTCCCCTGCTCATGCTCGCTCGCTCTCTCTCTCTCTCTCTCTCTCTCAAAAATAAGTAAACTTAAAAAAAAAAAAGAATTGAAGTCATACAGTAATTGTTTTCCCCAAAATAATGGGAAAAAAACTTGATTTTTAAGAATCCAACAGATTTTGCAGTATTCAATTTAGGGGTAAGACAACTAACTATGAGGAAATACTGAGGTTGGTTCTAATCTCGCCATTCGACAACAATTAAAGAATAGCTGTACAGTTGTTTCTGAATTTCTCAAATTACAACCTTATGTATAAATGATAAATTGTTGTCCCTCCATCCAATAGTACAATATTAGAAATAATCCTTCTACAGATTTGCATATCCACAGTTTTGGCTACAGTGCCAAAGTTGTTTTTTTTTTTTTTTTTTCCGACATTTATTTATTTTTGGGACAGAGAGAGACAGAGCATGAACGGGGGAGGGGCAGAGAGAGAGGGAGACACAGAATCGGAAACAGGCTCCAGGCTCTGAGCCATCATCAGCCCAGAGCCCGACGCGGGGCTCGAACTCCCGGACCGCGAGATCGTGACCTGGCTGAAGTCGGACGCTTAACCAACTGCGCCACCCAGGCGCCCCCAGTGCCAAAGTTTTTATCACAGTTGTCATTAGCCTTGAGAAATAGCAAGAGTAGAGACAAACTGAAATGCTACCTCATGCTTCCAAAGAATCCTTAATCTACGTTCTCATCTCTATACAACAGCAAATATATGAGTAACTAGCTTACTGATTAACTGCCAACTTATCACATAAAGGCAGAATTATCACCAGATGTTTACAATGAATTACTATTCACAAAGTAGGTTTCTGACAATCATTGATAAGCATTTAGCCCATTTGGCCAATTTGGGTAGCTTGATCAAACACTGAGCATGTGTGCCAGGCTTTCGTTTTTTGTTTTTTTTTTTTTTATTTTTATTTTATTTTTTTTAGGGGGAGTAAGAGTACCAGAATTTCCCAGTTGTTACACTGATTGCACCAATCAGAATTTTCAGATCTGCAGTCAGTGAGACTTCACATGAAACTCTGGATGTGCTTTTTATGATTAAGAAAAATTGTGTTATCTAAGTGTAAATGTCCATCAATTTGACAACCCAGTAATAATGTGAAGATATTCTTTATTTTATAGTCCATTCTTTACTATAGGACCACAGTACTCCCTTAAACTATCAATACTCCAGGGTCTTATAAAATGATGTCTCACCTGGGATGATACTAGAGAAGGAAACACTTGAAACCCTCTGGAAGAGATAATCATCCTTATCATAGCCTGTGACTCTGAGAAAGAAGGCTTCATTTGGTGGTATAAAGTCAGAAATATTCCACAAGCCATAAGGTTTTCGGTCAGGGTAATATTTAACAGGGATAGTCTTCAGAGAACTGCCTGAGACACTCAGAAGTTCAAGACGATCTACTCTGGCTGGGATGGAAATTCCAGAAGTATTCAGCAGCACATAAGTAGGAATTCCTAGAGGAGAAAGACTTTATTATTATTATTAATAAGTAATATACAATTGAGTTATTTATCAGATAAATCTTTGAACTATAATAACAGAGAAGTATTATAAATATGAGTACTACAAACTGTCGAACAAATTGTGGCCTAATTATAGAATCTTTTCTACTACGTTAAAGACAGTTATTCATGACCAGAGAAACTTAGGAAATCCTAATTATTTTTATGGTATTTTAATAATATCATACATAGAAAAATCAGAATTGTGAATACTGTATTAATGTTTAATTACATAAATATTTAATTTTTAAGGATTCACTATGTGTATCCTTCCAGTAATTGTAGTAATAAAAGAATGATCAGAAAAAAATAAATTTAAGGAGTCACGGTATGATTAAACATCTTTTTATCTATAAACCTATAATCTTGCATGAATAAAATAAGAACAAGGTTTAAAAAGCAGCAATAATTTTATCTTTGAACATACAATGGCACATAATGTCTTTAATTTTTTAGCCATCTACACACATAAAACCCTCATTTTTCACCTTCACAACAAGGTAATTTATAGATGTTAGTAAAAATCTCAAGACATACGTCAGTAGTTTTCAAAGTTCAGTAAGTTTAGGAATCAACTGGGGTGCTTGATATAGTGCATATTCCTGGGTCCAACCTTATTTGGTTCTAATTCAGGAGATCTGGGGTGAGGCCCAGGAATCTTAATTTTTAACAAGCTGAGTAATTTTAATATCACTGGTCTTACACTTCGAGAAAAAAGTGATGAGGCCAAGAATATAACTCCCAATTATGTTGAATTCCACAGAATTATAAAATCACAGACAATCTGAGCAATGTTTTTGCACTTGGATATCTACTACGTCAACTTTGGTAATATGCGAATACAAACCTTGCACTGGTCTGCTGACTGTTTTTTTGAAATCCAGGGTGGGCTTTCGGGAAAAACCAGCTCTGAAATCAATCGTACTAAGGCCGGTGATGCGAACAGAGTGCCTTCCACTGCTAGAAGTCTGAAAAATGTTTAACGACAAACCCCGTGAGTTGATCCAGGTTGCTGGTCACAATAAACACTACCAGGTATGGGAAACTACAAAGTGTTTAATTAGGACTGATGTCCAATAATTGAGGCTCTGATCTGGGTGTTCTAAACTTAACTATGATTCTACACCTTAAATGCAAGTTTTACAACACATATCCCAAGGGATTGTTCTAAAATAAAATTCAGTAATACACTGGCCCAATGGTATAAGATATAGATGCTGAGTCACTAGTGAATACCCCTGAAGTTAATCTGTAAAAGCTCCATAAGGACATGGATCATTGTGGTTTTACATGGTAGACGTTCAACAAATATCGATGAAATGAATGGATGACTAAATCTTCTCCCCTAAACACTATCCAAGTTTGACTCTGGAAAAGATCTCCTTCTTTGCATCTGGGAAGATACAGCCAGGACGAGCACTGAGAGCTGACCACTATCCAGATTTTGGCCAGCCAGCATCCTCAGCTCAGCAGCATCCTAGCAAAAGCACTGGGTGCTTGAGACACAAATGTGCATAAAACATGGTCCCCATCCTCTAAGTACTCATGCTAATGAGGGAGACAAATGGAGAAATAGAAAGCTTTAATATGATGCAGTATTAGAAATACATAAATGGTATGCAAAAATACATAAAAGCAACATAGACTAGCCTGTAGTTCGGCTAAAACCTCCTAAAGGGGATGATGGCTGGACTAAATATTGAATAGCTCTGCACTGAAATGACTCATATGTGGATAAATAATACATAATTTGGATGAAGGCCACAGGATAAAATAGTAACACTAATGTTTACTGAGTGCTCCCTCTATGTCCAGACTCTTTAAATACATTGGCTAATTTAATTTTCGTTACAATTCTATCAGATATATATCATCATTATCACCACTGCACTGATAAACAGATGGGGCACTAAGTCATTAAGTAGCTTTCTAAGTTCACAAGGCTTCTTAACTGCAGAGGTGGGGTTTTAATGGTAAGGTCAGGCTCCCAGGTCTTCACCAGAGTGCTACATTGTCTCCCAAGAGCAAGGTAAGTCAGAGTTAGCCTCTATGTCAACGTCTTTCAAAATAAGAGCCGAGGAGCACCTTCATCTACAGCTATACAAAATCACTCAGGTTGTTTCTTAAAAATGCAGACTCCAACCCAGATTTACTGAATCAGAATGTATGGTGAGTGGAGTCTAGGAATCGACATTTCAAAAACCCACCTAACATTTATGAATAAGAGTTCACCAGGGGTGCCTTGGTGCCTCAGTCAGTTAAGCTTCTGACTTCGGCTCAGGTCGTGATCTCATGGTTCATGAGTTAGAGCTCCACACTGGGCTCTCTGCTGTCAGAACGGAGCCCGCTTGGGATCCTCTGCGCGTTCTCTCTCTCTTCCCCGCCCCCCAAAATATAAAATAAACATTAAGAAAAGAAAGAAAAAGAGTTCACCATATTTTATTACATTGATCACCAAGATTCTCTCTCAAAGTAAAATGACCACATGATAGCAGCATTGATAGAATGCACTAGAAATATGCGTGCCTATATATATATAATTATATATATATAATAATCTGATAAACAGCCATATTAAGGCAGACCATAATTAAAAACATGCCACTTCCCTGCTAGGAATTTACCCAAGGGATACAGGAGTACTGATGCATAGGGGCACTTGTACCCCAATGCTTATAGCAGCACTCTCAACAATAGCCAAATTATGGAAAGAACCTAAATGTCCATCAACTGATGAATGGATAAGAAAATTGTAGTTTATATACACAATGGAGTACTACGTGGCAATGAGAAGGAATGAAATATGGCCCTTTGTAGCAACGTAGATGGAACTGGAGAGTGTGATGCTAAGTGAAATAAGCCATACAGAGAAAGACAGATACCATATGGTTTCACTCTTATGTGGATCCTGAGAAACTTAACAGAAACCCATGGGGGAGGGGAAGGAAAAAAAAAAAGAGGTTAGAGTGGAAGAGAGCCAAAGCATAAGAGACTGTTAAAAACTGAGAACAAACTGAGGGTTGATGGGGGTGGGAGGGAGGGGAGGGTGGGTGATGGGTATTGAGGAGGGCACCTTTTGGGATGAGCACTGGGTGTTGTATGGAAACCAATTTGACAATAAACTTCATATATTGAAAAAAAAAAACATGCCACTTCCAGAGCTCTGCAAACTACACAGCCTTCCTGAAATCACTGCGATTTAGCAACCAGGAGAGGAAAGAGAAGGAGATATGTCCCTTTTACTACCATATTTTTTTCTCATTGAGCAAAACCTGCAAAAACTAAAAACAACAACAACAACAACAACAACAACAAAAGGAACATGAAGGTGAAAAAAAAAAAAGAAAAAACACATGGCCATAAAAACAGGTTTGTTGTATTTTTAGTGTAAATGCTGCTGCTAATTACTCCAGCTCATTTTCCTAAGGTTTACAAAGGACTGTGTAAGTGTGGGGGTCTCAGTACCACCATTTATTCCATTATTTCTAAAGGAAGATGTGTCATGAATTCCATACAGTAGAGCAAAGAAAAGGGGGGAGTGGTGGTGCATATGGGCTACGATCCAATTTTACATTGGGATTTCCTGGGGGTTATACGAAACCTTGTTAAGTCTATTTCAACTGGTTTAGATCACACAGTGCCTTACTGAAGACACTATTGCCTCCTGATTTCATGTAAGGACAATCAAAAGGGTCAATATTATGATGACTTGATTTATATTTATTCACTGACATGATATATTATCATTAATTGCTACTCAGAAAGTCTCCTATGATTGAGGTTACCAAGGCTACACATGACCCATAATTTGCCAAATGATTGCCATGAGGTGTTAATTATCTTGCATATGTGCTGTGTACAAATCAACTGACAGAGTCCATTTTAAGAGTAGTGCTTAATATCAAAGTGACAAAATTAGAAATTACCTGTGTTTGAAAATATGGCATTTTATTACTAACCAATATATTAAAAATAGAGCAGAGCTAATGAATAAGGAGCTCCTTTTAACCTCTATAAAATTACTGTAAAATAAATTAATTTTGATCCTTAAAATACCACACTAATTAATGAAGTATATGGAAATAAGGATGTAGGTTTCCTGTTCTCTGAGCAATGCCAAAAATATGAAGGGTAACAGGTTAACCAAGTTTTTTAACTTTGTGTTTCTATATCATATTTTAAACAGTCGGTATAGAATTTGAAAGGGTTTGTAAGCAAAAGTATTTCCAAGTGAGTCCGTTTTCATGTAAAACTACATCCAACTCTGTATCAATCAGGGTAATAGGAATGAAGGGCATCACAAATAAACCAAAATTGTGGTTTAAAAATAGAATAAAAATTTTAAAATTAAACTAATTTAGTTTAAAATGACCTCTGACACTCATGCATGCATTTATCATTCTCTAATCATTCTCTGAAAATAATTACAACAATATTTGGATAATATTTGGGGAACACAAAACATCATATTAAAATGTCTTTTTAAGAAACTGCCAATAGTTTATAATTTTTGTCTGTTATCTTAAGGTAAATTATTTTTTTAGTCTGCTTCTTAGCTCCCTTTTTCAAATATTAGTGTTAATAAGAACAAAAAGCGGGGGAGGCCTGGGTGGCTCACTCAGTTAAGCATCCAACTCTTGATTTCAGCTCAGGTCATGATCTCACAGTTTGTGAGACAGCCCCGTGTCGGGTTCTGTGCTGACAGGACAAAGCCTGCTTGGGGTGTTCTCTCTCTCTCTCTCTCTCTCTCTCTCTCTCTTTTTCTCTCTCTCTTTTTCTGTTCCTCCCTGACTCACACTCTCTCTGTGTCAAAAATAAATAAATGAACTTTAGAAAAATAACAAAAGGGTTCTATGTATAATGATGGTAAATAAATCAGTAAATGGTAAAGGAGAAGAAATATTAACATATACAAAATGCAAACTGTACAACAGACTAAATCTTTCATTTTATAAATGATCACTTTTGATCTTTACAAAAGCCCCTTTGTGGGAGTATATTATCCTAATTTCACAGATATATCAGGTGGAAGAGCTGTGGTATACACTCAGTGAAGCTCCAGAAACCAACCTCTATAGCCACCCTATATGTTTCTCATGCTTATCTCACTGAATTTGATTATGCTGGTTTCAAGGAAAATGCTGAACTGATCTACATAGTAGGAGAGTAATGTGAAACTCATGAGACTATTCAGAGGAGAGAAGTAGAGGCATAAGAAGAAGAAAAGAGGAATGGGGCTAAGGAGAGAGCAGAAGGGGATAAGGTGCTTCAAGACATAACCCCAAATCTTCAGTTAAATCTACTAAACTCACAAGTCCTGTTATTAGTGGATTTCCTGTGATATTTTTGATGAGGCTGAGCTTTGTCCTGTATCAAAGTACAGAAGGTGATAATCAATACACAGATAATCAGGAGGCAAGGAGACCTAAGAAAGTAAGCTTTCAGCAAACTCCATAAACGTTGGGAGAAGGCTCTGGATTCTCACATATTATGGACATAGTGGGGTTGGAGGAGAATTAATGATGTGAAGGTCCTAGTGGGACAAAGAATATTCAGCTAGTTCTGTAATTGAGTCAAACAGAGAAAAAGAGAGGCAGTCCAGCTGCATATTCCTTCCTTCTCTTTTCTCCTCCAAATTATTCTAGCAATTTTAATATCATTTTTCTTTATATATAATAATATTAGTAAGACCACATTACTGACTTAATGTTTTTATATTTGGTCTGTTTATCATGTGGGTTATTTGAATTTGGCTCCAAAAAACATCTCTCCACCATAGAATGTCTTGAAGTACCATTTCTGCACAAAGCCACTCTAATCTCATGGCTTCCATAGTTAAGAAGAGGGAAACCTAGCAGCAGCATGATAGCTCCAACAATAACAGGCAAATTTCTAGACACTAGGCACTAAACAGGGTTTGTATGGGCTAGGAACTCTTGAGAATTGTATTTCACACAGTGTATTTATTCATACAATTTTTTAAAGTTCACAACGATCTATTATTAACTTTATTCTGAATTACACTGAATTACTCTCTGAATTCAATGTCATGAACTCAAAATGACTCTGAATTCATTGCAACTCTGAATTACAATGTCATGTTGGTCAAGTTGTGGAAAGGTCTGAGTCAAGAACACACAGGCTGCTGCAGTGTGAGCAGAGCTGAGGCAAAGATAAAGTTATACTAGATACCTACCGACATCCTAAAATTGTAAATAGGTAACCTTGATCCTCAAAGGAGTAACAGAAAAGAAGGAACAGAGTAGACCAAGTCTAGGTTTCTGAATTGAAGTGACTCTGTGAGGAGTGAAGGAGGACAGGCTAAAATACCATGGAGAGCTCCAGGAAAAATTAGTTATCCTCTGATATCTGTGGATGGATCTACTTCTTAGTTTAAACATAAAGGCCTATTAAATACCTCTCTATATTGAAAGTCCCATAGGGTGATAATGGTCTCTTATTTACCATAGGCATTTTGTAAGTGTAGGTTTAAAAAATGATACTAAAGCCCTCCAAATGCCTAACTAATGTTGGTGTTTTTCCTTAGACTCCTTAAGAACCAGCAAATGCCAGATTCATCAAGAATTCGTGAATTTTTCCAGAAGCATTATGCTAAGTTTCTTCATACATTATTTTATGTAATCCTATTGCATCCAAAGATGACTTTATAACACTATAAAGAAACTGATGTTCAAAGAAATGATTGCTTGCCTAGGTTTAGATAGCAAGTTAAATGGCAACTGTTCCAAGTTCAGTGCTTTTTCTATAGTACCCAAGTCAATGCATAGCATTTTAGGATAACATCATCTCTGGGATGATTTGCACACTGTGGCAATAGAAGATAATGATGCCATCTAATTATTCATTTGCCATTCTACATTTCTAAATACACTTCCACTAGGAGAGGCCAAGTTGGTTAGTGGAGAGTTGGTAAACTGCTTTCTGAATAAAAAGCTTTAATTCTGGGCACTTGCCAATTTCTGTGGTGTAAATACTACCACCATGGCTGATTTCAAGCTCCCAACATGACGTTACTGAACACAAAGGTGGGAAGAGAAAGTGCATAATTTCCTCTCCATGAGCCATTATGAGCCAGATCCAGTATACCACTAGGCCATGTAGGGACTAAAGTGTGTCTGTCACTCACAGAGATATCTGTGTCATTCCAGAAGTGACACAAATTCCTTTTTAAAAAATTTTTTTAAAAAAATTCAATGCACATTCTCCAGTCTTTTCTCCCACTGAAATAACTGAAGAGGCTGAATGTTCTAAATTATGGTGGAGCCTCCATCAGCTTGGGTTCGTGAGTGACTGTGTAAAGTAGAACATCTTGTCAACACCCAAAGAACATATAACATTAGTAAGGAATTACCTTTCTTACATTACGCCAGTAAGAATTCTTCCTCCTACTAAATATGAAGCCTGCCCTTTTACACGTTGAATTAAAATGTGATTGATAGAACTGGCTTTAATTCTCTTTCCTAAAGAGTTTCAATGCTTTATGAAAATATATAAGCCCAGGGTACCTGGGTGGCTCAGTCAGTTATGCGTCTGACTCTTGATTTTAGCTCAGGTCATGATCTCACAGTTGTGAGATCGAGCCCCTGAGTCAGGCTCTGTGCTGAGTATGGTGCCTGCTTAACATTCTCTCTCTCTCTCTCTCTCTCTCTCTCCTCCTCCTCCTCCTCCTCCTCCTCCTCCTCCACCTCCTCCTCCTCCTCCCCATTTGTATGCTCTCTCTCTAAAAAAAAAACACACACACACAAAAAAACAAAGCCCAAAGTAAGAAAAAATCATGTGTATCCGCATTAATAGAAATAGTATAGATACAATCTTCAATTTACACATATTCAAGAGTACAACTAATTTTACCATTAATGTGTCAGTAAGTAGGCATTATTTCCCCCATTTTTCTCAGACTTGGGAAATTAGGTAATTTCTTCAAGGTCAAAGAGCTATTAAGTAGTGGATCTTGGGTGAAAATGGGTGCAAACTCTTCTCAAAGTATTTGTTCTTAAGTGACTTACTGTTCTTTAAAAATTAAAGAAATATGGCAGTTTCAAATATTTATTGAAAACCTACTATGGGCTGGGCATTGTGCCAGGCACAAAGATATAATAATGCCAGCTAGATTTAAATACTCTCATTCTATTAGGCATTGTATGTTTAGAGAAATGTGATATAAGGAAAGAAATGTATCCAAAGCATAGAATAAATTATATATATAAATACACATACACACACACACACACATACATACACACACATATATAACACACTACACATAACATACACATAGACATACACATACACATAGACATATAAATGTACAGATTTTTTTTTAAAGGAAACATTCTATTTGGTTGATAATCTGGTATCAGCAGACTAAAAAAACTGGGAAATTTTCCAGAAAATCTCTAGTATAAAGCATTCCATTGACCTAAAACATCTGAATTAATGCTGCACCTAATCCATTTAAATAACACACCTGGTGTCATCTTCAGGCTTTTTCAAAAGAGTCACCAGGTGAGAATAATTGGAAGCCAGTGTAATAATCTTCTTGTGTGGTCCTTCGTTGACTTGAGATTTATTTAATTATGATTCCTAAACAAGCTTATGCCACTTGAGTATGGTTTCCAAAATATTCTTATCTTTAGAAAATCCATTAGTAGTCTCTGGCAACCAGCATAGCTATCTAAAACCAAAACATTTCTACTAGTCTCAGAATCTCAATATAATCATGTGGTTGGGTACACTTCTTTCTCTACTTGGAAGATTATCTAAGGACAGTTTATCCAAATTTACTTAATGGAAATGTGCCCCAAGGTATGTGTTGGATTACATTGATCGCACTGATAATCCTAGACTAATAGAAACAGTTTGTGCCACCTAAACCCGAAGGGTGCTGACAATTATTTAACGTCTTTGTAGGAAGCTTCACTTAAGGAACAAAATTTGGCCTGAGAGTTTTTGTGGTTATGTTCAAACATTCTATATATAGATATAGCTGCCTGAATGGAAAATCCGTATTGCACAGAAACGAGATTCAGGATTTGTAGTTTCTCTACAATGGAAATTTAGGGACATAAAACAACATTATCTTGTGTTTTTAGTAAACCTTTACATTCTTCTTACTCATCCATTTCTAACATGTTTTTACCTGCATCAGAGGCAACCTAAAGCATTTGAGTCATTTATGTGAACTATACAGATGAGTAAACTCATTGTCTATTTGGTAACAGTGTCCTAATAAGTTACAGAAAAGTAATTACCAAGGTTTTAGAGGAAAACCACAGAAGAAAAGAAATTGCCACTCTCACAGTATTTTAAATCATGGACAAATTAAAGAGTTCCATGCCAACACATAACTAAATCAACTCTTCAACTTGCTTCCTTGGATATTATCAAAATAAATGCATTCATTTTTATTCATGAATATTCATGTAGTTCTTTCCCAGACATCTGTGGCATATACCATCAACAAAATCTGGTCCAGAGTAAAATAGGAAGAGAAAACCTGTACAGAAATAAATATAAAATCTGTAGAGAAATCATCAAAAAGGGAGGTGCAGAAAAACTGCAGTAGAAGGCCAGAGGGAAAAGAGAGCCTTTCAATGGAAAAAAGTCAGAAAAGGCTTGATAAAAGTGTTGTCATTTGCCATGAAAATCAGAAGTCAGATGGAAAGGAAGGGCATTCTAGGAGAAGGAACAACTTAAGAGAAAACACAGGTCAAGAGAATGTGGTAGGAGATAGGATGAGAGAGAGTACAAAGTTATATTTGACTAGAGTGTAAAGGAAAGTGACAGACAAGAGTTAGAAGGATTGGTTGAGGCTCAGTTGGGTGGCCCTGGAATACCATGCTAAAGTCAAATAATAGTTTTCCATACTTGGGATAAAAACTGCTATGTGAAATATTCAACAAGCCATTATGAATTCTACTGATAGAGCAGACATTTTCCAGATAGCTGAGTGCATGAGAGATAGCACCAGAGATAATACTATCTAATCTCAGACATTTCTCTTCTTGAGAAAGTGCACATGTAAAACATTATCACTCATTAGCCATCAAAAAGGGAGATCCAAAGTCAGCAGTGATATTTATGTCTCTAGGTTCAGCTCAATTTCCTTTGCATCAGCCTGATATATTATTTTGGTACTTCATATAGGAGCAAAATAAGTTTATTATCTTCAAATTGCATTGTAATGTATATCCTTTGTTTAGCTACCACTAATTGTACTCTATAAATGGTGTGACATCAGAACCAGAGGTTTTTTTGTGAGAACTCTTATCTATTTACTGTGTCTTTTCATTGTTTCCTTAATTATAAGAGTCTGAACCTACAGACTTGTCTAAACAGAGTCCCCCTCACCTCATCCCCTTATCGTCTCCCTCCTCACTCACAAAGTAATCCTCAGTGCTTTTCTGTTCTAATTATCAATTAAAATGTGCTTAGTGCCCATTAAGTATCAGGGAACATGGCCAAGGGCAAAACTCCATAAATGTTTATTGGATGGATGACTGAATGGGTAGATGTGTTAGGCACAAGATAAAGCAACAGCCATGCAATATTTCTCTTCTTCTGGGCAAGAGTTTTACTAGAGGAAATACTATGGGTAGCAATCCAAATCACCTGCAAAAGAGGTTCATATACTTTGCAATAAGTTGCCAATAATACGAAAGAAATGTCATCACTTGTACATATTTCACAATCAGTAACTTGATGCTTATTCAGAAAGCAAGAAGAAATTGCCTCACTGAACTTGCTAGTCAAGACATTGTTGGTTTAGGTCACACTTAAAGTATTTGAGGGAAAAAAAAAGACTCTAAACCTCCTATACTTACTGTGGTCACAGAAGGTCAGACTCAACACTAGTCATACACTGGGGGAGTTGGTTAAAATAACTAACTATACCATCCAATTTGGCTACACTTGTTTAAAATATAGCAGTAAAACATTGCATCGTTACAACTGAATGCCCTCAGTAAATATTGAGCACCTAGTAAGCGCATGGAAGGAGGTGAATAAAACAGGCAGATGGGGCCATTACATTTCACACTGCCTTTTCACCCAAACCCTTATCCCATATTATCCACCTCCCCCCACCCCCCCCCCCCCCCAAAATCCATATGACCGTTTCTACTTTCCCTATAAGGCTGAGAGTTCTGAGAATATTCTAGGGCTTGGATGAAGTTACAATGGAAGCTTTCATTTTTTTAAGCTGGGAAAGTTAATATAGGTATTCTTTTAAAAAGGAAAAAGCAAACAAAAACAAAAACTGGCATGCAAGAAATGGCACCTCAGATGCCTGGGGTATGAACTCTTCCATGCACATGCACAGCAGCTCCAACATTTCAATCATGAGCCCATGAATCTTTTTTTTTTTTTAATGTAGGGAAGCTGAGATAGCAAGAGTAAATAATTCAAGGGGTATCTTCAATTTGAGTTATCCCAGAAGGATTCTAGAGCAAGCTGTTTATTTGGGAGGTACAAAGGATGCTCATAGGAGGAGGGAAGTGATACAGGAAAAGGAATGTAGCCCCAGAAGGGTGTGCTTTCAGTCCTGCTCCCATGTGGACAACTGGAGTTTATTCCTGCCAGAGACTGAAAGCTGCTCCTGAGGGGTTTAATTCTCTGGCAGAACAGCCTTCTTCTGTTCTGGAAAAAAAAAACTCTTAGGCACAGAAATGCAGATACTGGAGTTGGAATTAGGCCAGAGCACATTGAAAAGCCTGAGAAACATGGGCAAGTCCCTCAGAATATCCACGGCAATGAGTCACACACATAATCTACTGCAAGAACTGGATTTCAATTTATGGTATTCTGAATTCAGGGTGTATGTTCTCTCCTCCATATTACCATAATACAATGCTTAGAGTGAATATATACTACTTCGTGTAATTCTAGGATCCAAACACCATATTGGGTTCAAGTAAACAATGAATGTAGATCTATCCAAATAACAAGAGCCAACAGAACCTGAGTGCTTACTTTGTAACAGGAACTATGCTAAGTATTGCATTTGTATCATATTAATTTTATTCTCAGCACAATTCTATGAAGTAAAAGAGTATTATTTTTTTATTCCAACATTAGGAGGAGGAAAGCAAGGCACAGAGAACTCTACAGTCCCAAGAAAATAAAGCTTTTAAGTAGCAGCATTGAGATTCCCACCCAGGCATCCCCGTACTAGAGCCTATGCCCCTAACCATTATTCTCGACTAGCTCCATCTCTGATTGTTTTGGAAAAAGGAGGTGCATAAAAAAGTCAATCTACAGGTTTGATTATTGGAAAACTATCTGAGAATTTAAGTGTATTCTGTGGTGATATCAATGCCGTTCATGGTCATCAAAACTTAACACTACCAAATTCACGTGATCAAGACACCTCTACAAATGCATTATGTATACTGCTTTTTAGTAACAGCATTCTCCGTGATTGTGAGAGAAGATGTAAATATTGTATATACTTTATAAAACATGCCAACATCAAAACAAAATAAACAGACTTTGTAAAATAACCATACCTTCACTGTCCACATTCCAGCCTCTGGCTCTTTAACATTCACCACCTTGGCAGAGTTATGGATATTTAATAGCTCATTCAGGCCAAATCCTTTTTTTATCAGCTTCCCTGAAAGACAGACAGAAAGGTAACAAGCATAAGCTTTCTTTCAGCTATGTGTACTAGCTGTATACATTTCCAGTACAAATTACCTGATGGACATGTGTGCCTATAGCTCAAAACATTATTTATTTCCAAAATATGTTTAATTTTATGGTTTCTGGACATTGAAACTGAAGTATCAGATTCCCATTTGCTATGAGGATTTGGTCTTAAAACAAAAATAACAACTGGCAGACTGCAATCATATTTCCAAAGCCAGCCTAGGTAACAATTATTATGGCTACTGAGAAGTTACGTGCAGTTACTAGAGACATTTAGATTTAACAGATGGCAAGAACAGTAAACCAGAATAAATGTCTTTTTGGAGATCACTCAAGGTATTACTAACATGAGAGCCTTGGGCATATTTGTGCACGAAGCCCAAAACATTAACCTGTATTCCATGAAGCACAGGAGAAAGCTTTTATTGTCACATTTAAAGGAGGCAGTGAAATAAAGTAGCATGATACTATCTCCTATGACCTGAGATTTACCTAAAGTATCTAATAGTTGGGACATAGAGAAGAAGAAAAGCAAATTAGGAATTAAGCCATAGTTTAGTTATTCACTCATGGCTCTCTATAGACTCCTTCTGCAGTTATATAAACAAATCAATTATAAGAATCTATGTTTGCATTGGAAGTTTTACAATTATTGTAAACAACTTTTAAAATATCAATGTCAATGGCTTTTTAAAGTAGTAGAAACATAATACAGTGAATAACATATTTTTAATTATCCAGGTAGTGAAAACCACAAATCTTTCCTGGGGAGCATGGAAGGTTAGAATGGAATGCTACCTCAACAGACAAATTCATGTATTCAGCTAAACCCATAGGAGTCTTGAAAAATAGGTCTTATTTGTTTGGTAAATCTCCACTTTGATTGGTAGCACGAATGTGGTCTTTGGGGACAATTTCCTATGCTGTTTTCTTTTAGGCATTAGTTATTTCTTAAGACTTAAATTGAATAAGTAAGCTAGTTACTCTCTTTCCATTTACAAATACTCACAAATAGGTTTTTAAAAAGCAGCACACTAAAGCCACAATGGAAATGATAATATGTTACAAACATCAATAGGTAGGTAAATAAATAAACAATCAAACAAATAAATAAATAAATTCTAAATGCAAATAACAGGGAAAATGAGGTTTCTATCTTTACTAGATTCCTTTTCAATGTAAGTCTTATTAGAATATTCAACTAGCCAAGGAAGCAGGTCAATTCCTAGGGTTATGACATACAACTGAGGAAGCAAAGTAAATTAAAACATTATTCTATTAAAGAATGTGGTTTTTAACTCTCTTCTGTAAAAGTCAACCCTATCAAGAAGACAATATGGTAAAAAAAAAAAATAGGCAGTTAGTTTTATTTTTTTTTTATTTAAAAAACATTTTTTTTTTCAACGTTTATTTATTTTTGGGACAGAGAGAGACAGAGCAGGAACGGGGGAGGGGCAGAGAGAGAGGGAGACACAGAATCGGAAACAGGCTCCAGGCTCCGAGCCATCAGCCCAGAGCCCGACGCGGGGCTCGAACTCACGGACCGCGAGATCGTGACCTGGCTGAAGTCGGACGCTTAACCGACTGCGCCACCCAGGCGCCCCTAGGCAGTTAGTTTTAAAAGGAGGTTTTTCATGTGATTCATTAAAAATAACACAAAATACCAAATTTTATAGAATATGTTACATGAAATATTTCCTCATACATAAATTAGGAAAATATAATTTCAGGCTCAATTTAAATATTTTTTTTCTTTTGAGTAGTTTAGCTACAATTAAGTTACTAAATCTGATCTATATAAATTATTAGGAGTTTCAGTTTTTTGAATCTCATGTTAATTCAACAATACTTATGACTAAAAAGTTTTATTTTTAAAAAATCCTTCCCAGTCATTTTTGAATTCACTGAATTTATTCGTAAAGTTAGCATTAACTTGACATAAATAAGTGTGCAAAAAACTTTTACCTTTCATGGTTTTCGTATTTTATTATATGATGTATGATATATCTCACCTAAAGGATCGCGAATTTCAATCCCTGGAGAAGGGCCACTCAGAGACACAGTAACCTCTTTTAGGCTGGGATCAAAAGGAATTTTCCAAGTGTTTACAGCTTGTTCCAAATGATCTGTTGATAACAGGTGAACTTTAGAGGACTGCACTGCTTCCTCTACCCATTTTAACACCTATAAAAGAAAAGAAGACGCGTGAGTGATGTCAGAAACATTTACAGTATTATACATCCATGACTTCAGATACAGTATTTTTCTTTGGTTAATCACATGAATTGGCACTTCCTGTACTAGTATGGGGTTTAGTTCCATCACGGTGAAGAGAAACCTTTTCCTACATCCAGTTATTGTAGTAGCTTCAGAATCAAGTAACTAGTGTCATCCATGCTCAGATTTCAAGTTTTCTATTTGGAATAATATATTAAAAATGAGATTATGATGTCTGAAAGCCAGTAAAGTGAAATAGGCAGAGATATTACGGACAGCTTTATATTTTTCAAGAGAAATAAAAAAGAACCTATAAAAAACATGGTATTGCCAATATTGTGAGATCCCATTTCCCTCCGTTCTCTCTTTCTGGATTTCTTTTAAGATACAATTTTTAAAAGATAACTAGCAAATTATCTAATCCAATTTCAATATGTTGGGTCTATGAGTTGTTGGAATATAGTATATGGTAATTATATATAGAATATTGTAATATATATTGCAGTATATCAAATGTTGCAAAATAATTGCAATGCCAGCAAAATATTCATTTTTTATGATAAAATAAGAAAGTACCAAAAATAATGGAAGAAACTAACCACTGTATTTTTTGAAAAATAGAAAAATATTTCAGGTTAGAATGAATGAAAGTAGTGTATTTTGCAAACACTGTCTTGGGGAAAATATTAAGAAATTAGGTTATAAAAAGGTGTTAATGCTTCACTGTAAACAAGAAAGACTTCCAGTTCTCAGAAGTGTTCTGCAACAGCAAATACAAGTTCTCATTAAACAAATAGTGCATGTCTGGGTAGGAACTGCTTATTTGAACTTCCTACAATTGATTCTAAATCATGATAATCTTTAATCTACCTCTGATCTTCCTCTGGTTCATATATCTTTCAAGATTATATCCTATCATGAATAATTTCCCTTGTGATTACGTGTAAAATACTAAACAGAGCTGAATATGAAGCTACAGCCTAAATGTTTGAAATAAATAAAACCTTCTTTTTATTTTATTTTATTTTATTTTATTATAAAATTTATTGTCAAATTGGTTTCCATACAACACCCAGTGCTCATCCCAAAATAAAACCTTCTTTTTAATTACAATAGTGGCAGCCACAAATCAATCCCACAACAAGTACTGTGTAATAACTTCATTCTCTATAAAAACCACCCCTTGATTTTTGTCCACAAGGATGAGGAAAGTAGCTAACACATCACATAAGTAACAATGGTTAGGCAATTATGTTCATCTATAAAACACATGTTTATGGTTCAAGCTACTCTTCCAGGTACTAAGTATTTTAGTCAGTATTCAGCAACCACTCTTCCTCTCTGAACTAGTGTTTACTAAATTTCTCCCACGCTTTATACATTATTTAGTTTTAATGAATCTTCCTGTCTTTTCTCCAGGGTCAAGAACAGCCCACATCTCTTTCATCTTTGTACACCGGAAACCACATGGCATGCTGTACACACGATAGAGGTGGGATATGCACTAATGTCCATGAAGTTGGTCATAATGAGGATAATAATGACTTCTTCTGAAATAAAAAACGTTATGGCGATTTATGAAACAGAGAGCCCTTGCTGAAGTAATGAATGTAAAGTGCCCATCATAATAGTTGCCACATAATAGACGAAGATTTCCTTGCCGCTATATCTCAATTCCCTTCTTTCCCCTCAATGAATATTTCACCAGTGGCTTCATGCGCAAAGTGAAAAAATTCATTCATGAAAGTCAGACAGTATTTCTGTAAATGAGAAAAGAGGGGGCGACGTTATTCCAGGAAGAAGAGAGGACCTGACAAAATACATGAAGACAGAAGTACTCCAGATATGTTGGGAACATGAATGAAACCATGTTGCTATGGTGAAGTGTTCAGAAGAAGAGGACGTAGAAGATGAGGGCGGAAGCATCAGGGGCAAACTATGTATGATCACCCAGTCAGGCTGTGACATTTGGATTTTATCCTAAATATCTCACTGGAAAATTACATGAAAGGCTTTAAGCAGAGGACTAATACAGTACAAGTGTTATTTTACAAAAAACAAAACAAAACAAAACAAACCCCACAAACCTTATAGTGGTGTCATAGACAAATTGAACAGAAAGACCAAATCCATTATAGTTAATTACCCCTAAAAGGAAATTACATATTTCCTCAAGTTTTAACCTTAGAAGGCACCTGGATTTTATATACAAAATGAAGTATATATCAAAACAATGTCTAAAGAAGCAGATGCCATATTTGAAATATGGGTTCTCTCAGTGATCATGCTTGAATAGAAATGTATGTATCATCTGCTCAATAAATCTGTCCATATGGCTATAGAAATCAGACTGGTTGTAACTACTATTGGACTAAGTAAAACACATTTTAATAATCTGAGTGTTGACATTTTTATTTCTTATACAGAGAATATGGCTGTCTAACTAAAGGAAATGGAAATACTGGCTTACTGTCTGAGAAAGCAAATGAGAAATGTAACTGATAACAAATAACTTTGAGGATAATGTCCAGTGAGGAGATGCAAGAAGGCAAAGGACAAGAGAACTAGATAAATGAGAACATTTGTTTTAGTGGCAAGACACATATTGTGGTTGTAAATGATTAGTCGAAAAGAAGAAAAAGAATTAGTAAACAAGAAGTGCATCCCACCTCAAGTTTAACAATGAAATGCAACAGAAATGGAAGAGAAATTTTTTATACATCCCTCTTTAAATGAATATATATCTCTGGATGGCTCCTCAAATATATCTTTCCTTCAAACCCAATGCAGAGGTTATGATATATCACTGGGAATCTATTCATTGTCTATTACGTATGCAGAGAAATCACTAAGTCCTAGGCATTCTTATAAAAATGGGAGAGTTTCTACTTTAGTTGCATTTTCATAAGGCAAGTGTGTTCAAATGGTATGGAATATGAGAGCTTTTGAGTTTACTCAATACTGTTTGCAAATCACCAACATTTATGAAGCTTTCACAAAGGATTACTATGTATCATAATATTACTTGTGAAAGATACAGTTCAGACTTCTTAAAAGTCACTTTTTTATCCATTTATAAAAAAATCAAATCAAAACAGATGCAATCCATTTTGTTAGAAAATATAGATTTTACCAGTGTATGCATTAATGAAGATCACTGCAGGCTACAGAATTACCATTAGTGAGATTTCTGGCCTCCTATGTTACTACATATAAGAAAGAAATCTTTAATTGTCTAACCATGAGAAATGTTCTCATGAGATTGGAAATAATCTTCTGTTTAATGACAAATGGAACAGAATTATAATAATCTGAGAATCTTTGGATTGGTACATTTTTACTAATGTAAAAACTGTTTCAAACCACTAGGTAACCATTAATTATACATTAAAATTTTAATTAAAAATGTTTCTCTAATAATTCGCATCAGTTTATATCTCCAAGGGGCTTTGAGAGCATCTAATACAGCTCCTTTATTTTACAGATAGGAAACTGATATTTCAAAGAGTTCTTGTACCTCTTAAATACCTAACTAGACTTATTCTAGCTCAATAATTGTTTTATATAAGACTCCTGTGTTCTTGAAGATACTTTCTTAGTTTATATATTTTATATCATATGTAATGATCAATATTTAAAAGGTCATATACATATCAGATAAAGGGTTAGAATCCAAAATCTATAAATAACATCAAACTCAACACCCCAAAACAAATAATCCAGTGAAGAAATGGGAAAAAGACATGAATAAGACACTTCTCCAAAGAAGACATCCAGATGGCCCACCGACACATGAAAAAATGCTCAACATCACTCATCATCAGGGAAATACACATCAAAACCACAATGAGATACCACCTCATACCTGTCAGAATGGCTTATATTAACAACTCAGGCAACAACAGATGTTGGGAAGGATGTGGAAAAAGTGGATCTCTTTTGCATTGCTGGTGGGAATGCAAGCTGGTGCAACCACTCTGGAAAACAGTGTGGAGGTTCCTCAAAAAATTAAAAAAATAGCACTACCCTACAACCCAGGAATTGTGCTACTAGGTATTTATCCAAGGGTACAGGGATGCTGTTTCGAAGGGACACACGCACCCCAATGTTTATAGCAGCACTATCAACAACAGCCAAAGTATGGAAAGAGGCCAAATGTCCATCGACGGATGAGTGGATAAAGAAGATGTGGTATATATATATATACAATGGAGTATTACTCGGCACTCAGAAAGAATCCATGCCATTTGCAACTACATGGATGGAACTAGAGGGTATTATGCTAAGCGAAATTAGTCAGAGAAAGACAAATTATCATATGACTTCACTATTATGAGGAATTTAAGACACAAAACAGATTAACGTAAGGCAAGGGAAGCAAAAATAATATAAAAACACGGAAGGGGACAAAACATAAGAGACTCTTAAATATAGAGAACAAGCAGAGGGTTGCTGGAGGGGTTGTGGGAGGGGAATGGGCTAAATGGGTAAGTGACATTAAGGAATCTACTCCTGAAATCATTGTTGCACTATATGCTACCTAACTTGGATGTAAATTTAAAAACATAACAAAATAAAATTAAGGTCATGTGTCTATTTTACATGGGAATGAGATGCAAGTATTATTTCAAAGCACAAAACCAGGATACATTGTTATATATTATGAAATATAATAGTGCTAAGCAGAAATGGAAGCAAAATCATTTTTTTTATACCCTTCAAGAACAAAACATGAAGAAGAGCTTTGTTTAGCTGCTTGGAAGGACATCTTTTTTTTTCCCCTGCACTGAGATATAATTGACATATAAGATTATATGAGTTTTATTCATTATTTGTATACATGGCAAAATAATCACAATAAATCTGGTTAATATCCATCATCATACATAGTTACAATTTTTTTCTCTTATGATGAGAACTTTTAAGATTTACTCTCTTAGCAACTCTCAAACATACACTACAGTATTATTAACTATAGCTGCCATGTGGTACATTACATCCCCAAGACTGACTTATTCTATAACTAAAAGACTGTACCTTTTGATCCCCTTCACCCATTTCTCTAATTCCTCTACCACTCTCCACATCTGACAACCACCAGTCTGTTCTCCGTTATCTATGAGCTCAGTTTTGGTTTGGGTTTTGTTTTTGTTTTAGGTTCCTCATACAAGTGAGATCATGCACTATTTGTCTTTTTCCGTCTGACTTATTCCACTTAGCATAATAAAATTGAGCCCCCAAGGTCCATCCATGTTGTCACAAATGGCAAGATTTCCTTCTTTTTATGGCTGAATAATATTCCTGTGTGCATATATACCACATCTTCTTTATTTATTCATCTGTCAGTAAAAACTCAGGTTGCTTCCATGTCTCGGCTACTGCATATAATACTGCAATGAACATGGGAGTGCATATATCTTTTCAAGTTATTGTTTTCATTTTCTTTGGATAAAAACTCAGAAATGAAATCGATGGATAATAGTTCTATTTTTCCTTTTTTGAGGAACCTCCATACTGTTTTTCCATTGTGGCTGCAACAATTTACATCCCCCCCCCCAATAGTGCACAAGGATTCCTTTTTCTCCACATCTTTGCCAACAATTATTATTTGTCATTTTGGAAACAGCCATTGTAACAGGTGTGAGGTAGTATCTCATAGTTTTGATTTGCATTTTCCTGATGATTAGTGATGTTGAGCATCTTTTTATGTACCTGATGATAATCTGTATGTCTTCTCTGGAAAATGTCTATTTAGATCCTGTGCCCATTTTTGATAAGTTGTTTGGTTTTCTGCAATTGAATTGCATGAATTATTTATATATTTTGGATATTAGCCCCTTATCAGATACATGCTTTGCAACTATCCACTCCCATTCCATAGACTGCCTTGTAATTTTGCTTATGGTTTCCTTTGCTGTGCAGAAGCTTTTTAGTTTGATGTAGTCCCAGCAGTTTATTTTTTGCTTTTGTTGCCTTGGTTTTTGGTGGCAAATACAAAAAATCATCACCAAGGTCAGTGTCAAGGAGCTTACTGCCAATGTTTTCTTCTAGGAGTCTTATGGTTTCAGGTTGCATATCTAAGTTTTTACTGCATTTTGAGTTAGTTTTTGTGTATGGTGTTCAGAGAGTGGTCTAGTTTCATTCTTTTACATCTGACTGTTCAGTTTTCTTAACATCATTATTGAAAAGTTTGTCTTTTCTGTATTGTATATTCTTGGCTCCTTTGCTGTAAATTAATGGACTATACACACATATGGGCTTATTTCTGGGCTCTCTATTCTGTTCCATTGATCTAAGTGTCTGTTTTGTGCCAATACCATATGCTTTGATTATTATAGCTTTGTAATAATAGTTTGAAACCAGGAAGTGTGATGTCTTCAGCTTTGTTCTTCTTTTCTCAAGTTTACTTTGGCTATTTGGGGTCTTTTGTAGTTCTATACAAATCTTAGGACTGTTTATTCTATTTCTGTGTAAAAATACCTTTGGAACTCTCACAGGCATGTTTTGAATCTGCAGATTGCTTTGGGAAGTATGGACATTTTAACAATATTAATTATTCCAATCTACAAGCAGGGAGTAGCTTTCCATTTCTTTGTAATTTCATCAAAGTCTTGTAGTTTTTAGTGTACAGGTCTTTCACCTCCACGGTTAAATTTATTCCTAGGTATTTTATTCTTTTTGATGCAATTTGAAGGACATTTTTAATGCAATTAATTACATCCAAAGAACATCCCCAGAACATCTTTTGTCCATTCATTGGAAGAACAGAAATATGGTATTATACACAATTTTAATTAAATTGTGCATATAGTTGTATTTTTGTTGTTGTTTATCATTTGTCTTCCCTACTAAACTCTGGGTCCCATGACAGAGAGCACAGAGACATATTCACTACTATGTCTCTTGAAGCTAATGTAGTGCATAGGATCTAGTAAATTCCCAATAAATATTTGCAAGAAAAAGGAAAAAGGGGAAAGAGGGAGGTAGAGAGTAAAGGAGAAACTGTATGCCAGATCCTTAGCCTTAGAGTTAAGAGTATGTGAAAAGGTAGCATTTGGGCTCTGTATTCATTTGTGACAAGCCCTCTCTCAGCACCGAATTTTCAATATGGAGCTGAAGAGTGCACAAACTTGCATATGTGGTCTTTAAATTTTTTTTAGTCTTTATTTATTTTTGAGAGAGAGAGAGAGAGAGAGAGAGAGAGAGAGCAAGAGCAGGGGAGGGACAGACAGAGAGGGAGACACAGAATCTGAAGTGGTCTCCAGGCTCTGAGCTGTCAACACAGAGCATGATGCGGGGCTCGAACTCACGGACTGAAAGATCATGACCTGAGCTGAAGTCGGACGCTTAACTGACTGAGCCACTCAGGTGCCCCAAAACTTGCATTTGTGGTCTCAAATGTGAGCACCAGGCTCTGTTTAGTTTTTATTTCTTTATTTGGTTAGTTAGCTTAGGGTTTCAAAATGCAATGGAGAAATCTCTAAAATTAAAGTCAGTAAAATTTTTTTTTAATGCCAAAATGTATGCCTCACAGTAGCCCTGGGTGCAGATTTTCAAGTTCAGTAATGGAAGAATGTCAGAAAATGAACTCAATAAAGCAAGAGCAATGGAAAAGGCAGAGTTAGGTTTAAATGCACCCATCTAATAATCAGAACCTGTTCTGAAAAAGATTTGTGTAATATTAATACTATTAATGGTACGTACTTTTATAGTGCTGTTACATGCTAGGTACCTTTAGAAGCTTTACAACACTCTGCAACAATTCTTTGATACAGTACGATTATCTCCATCTTATGGATGAAGAAACAAAAACAAAAACAAAACTGAGGCCTAGATTGCAAAGTTTGTAAGTCACACAACTAGAAAGAAGCAGGGCTGGCCTTTTGATCCCAGTAACCTTGCACATTTTGTGAAGTATCATAAAGAAAAATGGCAGTTTTCAAGAATAAATCAGAAATAAAGCTAGCGAAAAACAAAAACCAGTGCAGGGGTTTTTAATGAGAAGTGGCATGCAAAACAATGATCTGATTAGCTACATATTTTTATCACTATTGGGCAAAAAATTATCAAGAATTAAATTGTATAAAATATTAAAGCCTTTAAATCTAGATTGTATTTGATGTGAGAAATACCATCTTTTTGTGGTAAACCTTACATAATAGCAGAGGCAGCCTTCACTCTGACTCTCTGGATAACCAGGAGAGCCTTTCCCCCCAGGCTCAAATTCATTTCTACTCTGCATTCCACCATACAGCCCATAATACAGAATATTCTTGGAAGTCACCAAGTAGTAACTGGGCATCTACTGAATATAAAGGATAACATAGGATATTATAAAGAATACCAAAGAAATACAAATATATTTCCTGCCTTATAATATGACAATCTAGATGGAGAAATGGGGTAGACATTAAAAACAAATTAACTAGCTCTTACTTTCAAGTAATAAATAAGCAAGATAAGAATACAAATGCTCAGGGGCACCTGGGGGACTCAGTCAGTTAAGCCTCTCTGACTTCAGCTCAGGTCATGATCTCATGGTTTGTGGGTTCCAGCCCCATGTTGGGCTCTGTGCTGACAGCTCAGAGCCTGCTTTAGATTCTGTGTCTCCCTCTCTCTCTGCCCCTCCCCAACCCACTCCTCTTTGTGTCTCAACAATAAAAATAAAAATTAAAAAGAAGAATACAAATGTTCAGTGTATAGTCCTAAACTGTGATGCACTTTTCTACTCAAAAAATTTTAATGATTCCCAGTCATATCCAGGATAAAGCCCAAGTCAAGAGAATACTAAAGTGCTGGCAATGTCGGCCATCCACCCTGGATGCAGGCAATAAAAAGGTACACTGTCTATGGGAAAATAAAAAATAATAATAAAACTTACTAAAAGTTGGTCTGTTCTTTAATATCTCCATGTGATAGTAATGCTAAACAATGTCAGAGATTCCTCCTTGAAAAAAAAAACATCTTTGTTGTTCTGAAATCTAAACAATTGCTCTTATTATTGTGGAATATTAATAAAACATGTAAGCTTCAAATTAGCACATTTTCATTACTTTCCCTTTAAGAAATGTTGTATTCTACACAGACACTAATTCAGAGAGCTCCCACGTACATCAGATATGTAGTCATGCAAACTACACTGCTCACTTTCATTTCAAGAGTAAGTAGATAGTACTGTGATCCTATGTATTCCTGTGTTTGGACAGATGAGAGTTAAGCCTTGATAGCTCAGGAGTTCCATGTTAGGACATGTGGTAAAAAGATCGCTGCAGCTTCTGTGTTGAAATTAGGCTCTAGGGGGGTGCCAGGGCAGAAGCAAGGAGATCAGATATGAAGCTGTTGCAATAATCTGGGTGGAAGATGACCCAGGGTGACCCAGAAAAGGCCTGTGGCAGTGGGGCAAAGAGAAGTGACCAGTTCTGGAAGTTTGCTAAAGTCAGGCTTGACAAGGTTTCCCGAAGACTGGGGGGGGGGGGGGGGGGGGGGGGGGAGTCGGTCTGAAGATGAAACCTCTGACGCCATTAACTGAGATTGAGAAGACTGTGGGAGGGGTTGATTTAAAGGGGTGGAGGCAAGAGAATGAGAGGGAGGCTCTCAGCTTGGGCATTCTGAATTTAAGATATCTATTTATTAGACATCCAAGTAGAAGTACAAAGGAGATGTTCAGATATATGGGACTGGACCAGTTCAGTTGAGAGATCCAGACAGGAGATACCATGGAATTTAAAGTCATGAAGTTTCCCTTGCAGCTCCTCCCCTCTAAGAACTTACACAAAGGAAGAAATATATCATCCTGTGACAAGAAGCTTAGATGCCCACACATAATGGCTTGAAATGGAGCCTTGGAACAAGTTTTCCCTTGTTCTCATTCCAGGAAACCTTCAGATGACAATCTGCCCACCCTGTATATGTGCCTGCAGGGAGCGAATGCACTAACCATGTCAATACAAGTGTTCTAGACTTATGGCAGTTAGATTTCTCACCACAGATGAATGAGTTGGCATTCTGATTTTATACAACACTGCTATGAGTTTGGTTAATGACAGTCTCTTCCTGAGGATGGGCCCACTCACAGAGTGCTGACAAACCCAACTTCACAGTTAGCAAATTTTAGCAAATCCACCACAGAAATGTCACACTTTGAGATCTCTTGAGAAGGTCTTCTGCTAATAGTATCCATTTATATTATGTTTTGTGTATCTAATATCTGCCTGATTTGGAAAACTGCACGCTGAGCTTTTCCAACAGTGAGTGTTCAAAAACAAGTGTGGTCTGTGATTCATTGTACAAGTCTGTGCAATGCTTGTGTTAAGGGTATGCAAAATAAGAAATAATCTGTGTTATAGGTTATTTTTTTAAAGGCTTTCTGGTGGAACGAACATTTTACCCAAGTCATTCAGAGAACATGGGCTGGGGGAAGGGTTAGAAATGGGGACAGCACTAGGAAATTTGGGTTCAATGGGGAGACTACGGAGGACTGATGACAAAAGTACCCTCAACCTTCAATTCTGTGAACTCCTAAAATGTGTGTAAAATATGTGTACCACACCTTTAACATGATGGGAATTCTCTAATGTGCAACAGCCGAAAAAATAAAAGCACACGTTCAACGTTTTTGAAGGGTAAAATCATTCCTGCTGGCTACTTTAAAGTGTCCAAGTATATTTCATTAATGTATATTCATAAAATTCTTGTGACACAACTTTGATGTGTTACAAATGACTGAGGAAATTTGGCTTGCCAGAAAATACACTTTAAAATAATAAAAATATGAAAGATTGACTTTCATACATAAGATCCACAGACCTTACTCATCTTACAGCTGAAAGTTTGTATCCATTTTCCAACCTCTCCCTATTTCCCCCACTCTTCTACTCTCTATTTCTGGGTTTGACATATTCTTTAGATTCCACATATGAGTGATACCATGCTGATCACACTGTATTAAATTAATGAAATTTATTAAAAGAGTAGGACTTAAATGTTCTCACCAAATGATAATTTTCAAAACAATAAATATGTGAGGTGATGGATGTGATAATTAACTAGATGGGAGGAATCTTTTCACAATGTTTATGTATATCATATCACAACATATACTTTAAATATCTGACAGTTTTATTTCTCAATTATACCCCAATAAGGCTGAGAAAAAAATAAAAGCTTGATTTTTTTCATTTATGTTTCCCATTTGAATCCTTTTATGTTTGCTTAGGTTTTTAGGAGTGTTGATGTGCTTCATTTTTTCCCCTCTAATAATACCTGTCTATTTTAGAATGGAAAAAATCTCAGTGAAGTAAATTCTCTCATTAAAACACTTCCTAGTTATTAAAGGAAATGAAATTGTAAAAACACACAAGAACATAAGTACGTGCCTTCATGTATAGACAGGATACATGTATCTGTACATACATGCATAATTGCATGTATGCCTATACATAAACTAGTTGTGGTCTCACTCCTGGCTATACCAAAGCAGGAAAAGGTCCAAACTTACTGCAAGCTCTTTATGGGTAGCAAAAACACCCCTAGTTATAGAAATACTTAAGTACTATTAAAGTTAGTTTTTTAGTTTTTTTTAATGTTTATTTTTATTTTTGAGAGAGAGAGAGAGAGAGAGAGAGAGAGAGAGAGAGAGAGAGAGAGATGGAGTGTGAGTGGGGGAGGGGCAAAGATAGAAGGAGACACAGAATCTGAAGCACGCCCCAGGCTCCCAGCTGTCAGCACAGAGCCCACCCTGGGGCTTGAACTCACAAACTCCAAGATCATGACCTGGGCGCCACCTAGGCACCCCTAAAGTTAGCCTTTTAGCTGAATAGATATGCAGAGTTATATAAGCATGTGGAAACATACACGAAAGGAGGATTCATAGTTCAGCCAGATTTTCAAAGCGAGATAAGAGAAGGTTGTTTTGTTTTGTTTTAATATAATTTATTGTCAAGTCAGCTAACATACAGTGTATCCATGTGCTCTTGTTTGGGGTACATTCCCATGATTCATCGCTTACATACAACACCCAGTGCTCATCCCAACAAGTGCCCTCCTCAATACCCATCACCCGTTTTCCCCTCTCCCCTGCCGCCCCCATTAACCCTCAGTTTGTTCTCTGTATTTAAGAGTCTCTTATGGTTTACCTCCCTCCCTCTCTGTTGGTAACTATTTTTTTCCCCTTCCCTTCCCTCATGGTCTTCTGTAAAGTTTCTCAAGTCCCACATATGAGTGAAAACATATGATATCTGTCTTTCTCTGGCTGACTTATTTCATTTAGCATAATATCCTCCAGTTCCATCTATGCTGCTGCAAATGGCAGGATTTTATTCTTTCTCATTGCCAAGTAGTATTCCATTGTATATATAAACCACATCTTCTTTATCCATTCATCAGTTGATGTGCATTTAGACTCTTTCCATTATTTGGCTATTGTTGAAAGCGCTGCTATAAACATTGGGGTACATGTGCCCCTATGAATCAGCACTAGGAAGAGTTTTAATGAGAGAATTGACTTCACTGAGATTTTTTCCATTTTTGCCATTCTAAAATAGACAGGTATTTAGTGGAGGGAAAAAAATGAAACACATCATCACTCCCAAGTTTATCCTCTGGATAAATTCCTAATAGTGCTATTGCTAAGTCGTAGAGTAGTTCTATTTTTAATTTTTTTAGGAACCTCCATACTGTTTTCCAGAGTGACTGCACCAGCTTGCATTCCCACCAACAGTTCAAGAGGGTTCCCCTTTCTCTACATCCTCACCAACATCTGTTGCTTCCTGAATTGTTAATTTTAGTTACTCTGATCAGTGTGAGGTGGTATCTCAATGTGGTTTAAAAAAATTTTTTTTAATATTTATTTTTGAGAGAGAGAGCGCAAACAAGGGAGGGGCAGAGAGAGAAGGAGACAGAATCTGAAGTAGGCTCCAGGCTCTGAGCTGTCAGCACAGAGCCTGACATGGGGCTTGAACCCATGAACTGTGAGATCATGACCTGAGCTGAAGTTGGACACTTAACTGACCAAACCACCCAGGCACCCCACAATGTGGTTTTGATTTGTATTTCCCTGATGATGACTGATGTTGAGCATCTTTTCATGTGTCTGTTCACCATCTGGATGTCTTCTTTGGAAAAGCGTGTATTCATATCTTCGGCCCATTTCTTCACTGGATTATTTGTTTTTCATGTGTTGAGTTTGGTAATTTCTTTATAGATTTTGGATACTAACCCTTTATCCGATATGTCATTTGCAAATATTCCCATTCTGCCAGTTGCCTTTTAGTTGTGGACTGTTTCCTTTGCAGTGCAGAAGCTTTTTATCTTGATGAGTTCATTTTTGCTTTTATTTCCCTTGCCTTTGGAGGCATGTGGAGCAAGAAATTGCTGCAGCTGAGGTCAAAGAGGTTTTTCCATTTTCTCCTCTGGAGTTTTGATGGTTTCCTGTCTCACATTTAGGTCCTTTATCCATTTTGAGTTTTGTGTGTGTGTGTGTGTGTGTGTATGGTGTAAGAAAGTGGTCTAGTTTCATTCTTTTGCATGGTGCTGTCCAGTTCTCCCAGCACCATTTGCTAAAGAGACTGTCTTTTTTCCATTGGATATTCTTTCCTGCTTTGTCAGATTAGTTGGTCATACATTTGTGGGTCCAATTCTGGGTTCTCTATTCTATTCCAGTGGTCTATGTGTCTGTTTTTGTGCCAATACCATACTATCTTGATGATTACAGCTTCGTAGTAGAGGCTAAAGTCTGGGATTGTGATGCCTCCTGCTTTGGTTTTCTTTTTCCAGATTACTTTGGCTATTCGGGGTCTTTTATGGTTCCATACAAATTTTAGAATTGTTTTGTTCTAGCTTTGAGAAGAATGCTGGTGCAATTTTGATTGGGATTGCATTGAATATATAGATTGCTTTGGATAGTACTGACATTTTAACAATATTTATTTTTCCAATCCATGAGCATGGAATGTATTTCCATTTCTTTGTGTCTTCTTCAATTTCCTTCATAAGTTTTCTACAGTTTTCAGCACACAGATCTTTTATATCTTTGGTTAAATTTATTCCTAGGTATTTTATGGTTCTTGGTGCAATTGTAAATGGGATCAGTGTCTTCATTTCTCTTTCTGTTGCTTCATTATTGGTGTATAGAAATGCAACCGATTTCTGTACAATGATTTTGTATCCTGAAACTTTGCTGAATTCATGTATCAGTTCTGGCAGCTTAGAGAAGGGTTTTTTAAAACAACTTTACAGAGGCACCTGGGTGGCCCAGTTGGTTAAGTGTCTGACTTCAGTTCAGGCCATGACCTCATGGTTTGTGAGTTTGAGTTCCGCATTGGGCTCTGCACCGGCAGTGCGGTGCCTACTTGGGATTCTCTCTCTCCTTCTCTCTCTCTGCCCCTCTCCAACTGGTGCTCTCTCAAAATAAATAAATAAACTTAAAAAAAACTCCAGAGAGGTACGGTCTCTTCTGTAGAAGAGTCTTTTGCATTACTAAACAAACAAATATTTCGAAGTACGTGAACATCTTACTTAAAAAAGATAAATTAGAGCATGAAATAATTCACAATGCAAAGAAATTCTGCATTTCATAAATGGGCTACAGGATCTTTTCAAGTGTTTTTTTTTAATAGTCATTAAATAACTAAGAGAAGAAGAGACTATGAGCTGAGATGCCTCCAAGTTCTAGAGAACACCTTAATTCATAACAGCTAAGAATAGTATGTACTTATGTGCCCTGATCTACCCCCCATCCCATTTTACTGGAAGAAGCTAAAACACAAGATTGTCTGGTTTCTACTTGACATGTAAAAATCCTATTGGTTCCTTACAACAAACACCTAATGAAAATTAGCAAGATTTCTTCCAAAAGACCCTCAAAATACAGAATTCATTCCCAAGAAGAATTTACTAGGGTCTAAGATCTGGTTCAGGAACCTAATTTCAGCTGAGATTGAATAAAATTAGGGTAGGGAACTTATTTCTTTGGGGCAGACATACATTTGCCAAATGTACATCAATCATATATTTATGAGGACACTTAATGACTACGTGATTTCTCTATTGGCTTCTAGAAGCAGACTTATTCTGGGCTTCAAATTATAACTGTATAATTGTTTTGATGGCTACCATTTTATCTATCTATCTAATGATGGATGCCATTTAAGAAGCACTTACATGCTAAGCCTTGTCCTAAGAACTTCACAAATTTTACTTCATTAAATTTTTTCCATATCCTGTAAATATTTACATTTTATTGTATGTAACACATTGTCAGTAAGGATAAGATATAAGATTCCAAAAAAAGGCAAAGAACCCTAAATCTCATGCTGTTAATCATGGTAAGATTATAATATAGGGTGACGTTCTTTAGGTTCCCATCACTCCTAACATTCCTACCTTTGAAAGAAATCTTAGATTCCAACTGATCCAAGGAAGAAAAGACAGGGGGCAGGAAGAAGTGGGAGAAGAAAGAAGGGAGGGAGGGAAAGAAGGAGAGGAAAGGTGGGAGAAGGGGAGAGAGGAAAACAAATCAGATTTTGAGCTTCTAAGGACCTATGTCCTAATAATTTAGAAATGATTCAATGGGTTTTAAGCATAATTTTGACTCTATGCAACTTTCAAATTATGCCTTAGTTTAAAACGACATCCCTCCACATACACTTAAAACGTAAATACATTGCACTGTCAGGTGTTTGTTGAGTTTGGGAAAAACACAAGAGAGGTGATTTAAATGCATTAAATACTTAACAGCAGTTGGCTGATTAACTTAATACAAGTGCTCTTCTCATTGAGATGGGAAAATCTTATAGCCTATACACTACCATTCTTTTCTTCCTTAATCATAACCATATTGGAACAAATAGATCCTAATACAGCTGATTGAGGATCCCTCAAATTATAAATCTCATGCTATGAACCACTGTAAGAACTTGGGTGGGCACTACAAACATTTCCCTTAATGACTTAACTGTCTCCACGCTGATATGTTGATTTGCACCATTCCAGATTTACACATTATTTAGACATTTTAACATTCAGTCAAGTTATAGGCAAGCTTCATTGACCCCAGGCCATACACCACTAAAAGGAGCCGTTTGTATATATCTGCTCTAACAAGTGTTGATTTTAAAGTAAAGTACTCAAGATTTCATCATATTTTCCATATTTCCAAACAGCCTCCTAAGAATTAATAACAAACTCAAAAACGAAGCTTTAGGAAGTATACATTCAAATGTCATTCAGTACAGCTTTAAGTACATTCAATGAGGAGAGAAACTGGAGGATTTTAAAGGTCCAGTCATTCAAAGGTTCCACAAGGCATAAATGCTAATAACGATGTGCTTTAGGGAGTCAGGAAGAGGAGCCATCAACGTGGACTAAAATTATTGGGAAAAGCTTTATAGAGGTGGTAAAACTTCAACATTATACAGCTTTTAAAACCTGGCACCATACACAAAAACCTCAGTAACACTAACTCTTTCCAGATTCCCTCTAATCTTTAGTAAGGACCCTTCAATTTATATAACAGCCTGGATTTTACTGGTAACATTAGCAATAATAATAATGTTAGCAATAGGTGAATATTCAGCTCTTGCCAAACATCTTCCTTTCAAATTATAGTAAAACTTTATTAGCTCCTACAACTAAATCATCCCTCCAGAGATGGTAGTTGGAAACAACTGTGCAAATCTTAGGAGGTCCCAAGGGTAAAAGGGGAAAGTAAAGCAAGACTCAAATTTGGGAAGGTAATGAAAGTAATGGATTAAGTCAGAGAAAGACCCATCAGCACACCAACATGTACCAACAGGTAATCTAGTCCGAAAAAGAATAGATAATAAAGTAAAAGTGAAACAGAGGCAGGAGAACATATTTCAACCCTGGGGGGCAGGGGGAGGAAATAATGGGAAGAGCCATCCAATCCATAGCCTATTAGGGTCTTTGGGCTAAATAGTATCTCTATTTATGTTAAAACTAATTATCACAGTATTTTAACAGCTGATGGAAGAATAAAACTGATTTATGGTCTGAAAATGGATTTTATATTAAGTCAATAAACATTTAAGCACAGTCATTTTACCAAATAGCAGTTCTATACTAGATACACAAGGGTGAAAAAGTATGTTCCCTGCCTACGATAGTTTAACAAGGCCAGATTTTAAGCAACTAGAGAACCCCTGCATTTGGCATTTGCTACCATAAACTAGGGTTGGGATGTCTGGGTGGCTCAGTTAAGTGTCCAACTCTTGGTTTTGGCTCATGTCGTGATCTCATGGTTCATGAGTTTGAGCCCCCCCGTCAGGCGCCGGGCTGACAGCACAGAGCCTGCTTGGGATCTCTGGCTCCTGTTCTCTCTGCCCCTCCCCCTCTCATGCTCTTTCTCTCTCAAAATAAATCAATAAAATTTAATAAACAAAAAAACTAGGGTAATATATTCTCTCTGTTTCACCACTAATAAATTCATGTTTTGAGCAGGGGAGAAAGTTCTGGGTCTCTGAAAAGCAATGAAAAGCTGCTTCAGCAGACGATAACAGAACGTTGATGTTTCCCCAAACTTCCTGTTTAGAGACAGACTCAAATCTTCTGGGGCCAAAGCTTGTTCAGTTTGGGGGCCCTACTTAAGGAAAAAACATATAAAATCACAACTATAAAAGTTGGAACAAAAATAGTTACCTGTGATAAAAAATCAGATACATACATTTCAAATTATTAAAGCCTGACAAATCTAGAAATTAACAACAATTTTGTTATTGTTAACGAACAAGAGTCTATGATACTTTTTCACTGCATTTTGACTGATATTCTTTGTCTTATTCCCATAATAAAAAATGCATAATATTTTCTATAAAGAGAATAGAAAGATAATTTAGTTTTTCTCTAATACTGTTTATCAAAAACCACTTTTAAATTCTTATCTGGGATGCTTTAACACTTTCAACTTCATATATTGACACATTTGGTGCCTATAGTATTGCTAGAACTTTAGTAGTTTTATGCTACTAAAAAATAGTCAAGACCACCCCAAATTCACTGGACACAAGGGCACATGGGTTGAGGGGGGAAGTTGGAGTTGAAGAAGACAGCAGTCTTAACCAATCACAGTTTAAATGTCTTACTTTGCATATCTGTTCCTCACACCTTTTTAATTCTGTGAACACATTTCAACTCATTTCCCAGAGCCTTGGAAGGGGTTCACACAAAACAAAGTCCCTTAGACTTAAGTTCTGTTACCTTCACTGTAATCTTACCTCCACTCCCATTCTTCAAAGAACCCATTTATTACAATGTCCCTGCCAACTTATCACACAAGTCAAATGGCACCATCAATGTCAGACTTTTTTCTGCTTCTTAAAGACCACTCAATAGTGGGTCTATGCCTGGGTGTGGGGGTAAATATGAGATAAGAGACAGAAGGCTTTTCTCTCTTTTCCCAGTTTTCCCATAAATAATACTATCACAATCCTTATTGAACAACAACTGTGCATTTCTCCCATTTTACAGAATTAACTGAGGAGTAGGTAGGGTGGGTGAATGAGTATTATCCTGAAATCTTCAGCATGTATAAAAAGGAAAAGTGAATACATATACTCTGGAGGAGAGGAAATGAGTTAAATATCAAAATGGGGACCTTATCTTTTAAAAGCCAGGAAGAAAACAGAAGCAGGATCCCATGCTACAGAGAGACACCAAGGGGTAAAGAATGGATATACTCTTGGGTGGGGAGAATTCATAGTCTAGTGGAAAAAACAAACATGTAAATAAACAATGACAGGATGCTAAGAGGTACAATAATAAAAGTGTATATCAGGTATGATGCACAGATTAACTCTGGGTTTATCTGGGAAAGGTAGCCATCCGTACTTGAGATGGGTTTTGAAGGATGAGCAGGAAGCAAATGGAACAAGCAGAAGGGGAGCATTTGGGACAGAAGGAATAGCAAGTTCGAAGGCATGGAGGAAGGATACAACACAGCATATCTGAGAGGTTCAAAAGTGTGTGGTGTGCATACAAAGTGGTAAGAAATAAAAGTGGGGGAGGACTTGGAAGAAAACAAAAGTCCTTCCATGCCATGCTAGATGCCAGACCTTACCCTGAAGATCCGTGGAAGTCATGAAGGAAATTAGAAACACAGTATCACAATTAAGTTTATATATAAGATGGATCATGCTGGAAGAATATACAGGATGAATTGGGAGGGTCAGGGAAAGACTGGAAGTAGAGAGATCAGCAATGTGGCAGTTAAAATAGACCAGGCAAAAGATAATGAAAACCAATAGATAGCAGGAAGGAAGAAGACGAAATAGATGCAAAGATACTTTAGGTCCAACATTACCTAGGTGACAATTTTAAAAAAATTTTTTTTAATGTTCATTTATTATTTTTGAGAGAGAGACAGAGTGCGAGTGGGGGAGGGGAAGAGAGAGAGGGAGACACAGAATCCGAAGCAGGCTCCAGGCTCTGAGCTGTCAGCAAAGAGCCTGACACGGGGCTTGAACTCACGAACTGTGAGATCATGACCTGAGTCGAAGTCGGACGCTTAACCGAATGAGCCACCCAGATGCCCTCCTTAGGTGACAATTTAATGTGAGACATGAAAAAGAAGGAAAGTCTAGAATGACTCAGATTTCTGGCATGAGAAACAAGATTGATGATACTGCTTAACTCTGACCAGAAATGTGAAAGGAAAGTATGGTTCAAGAGGCATCACATTAAAAGGCGAATACTTCAACTACTAAGAGGAAAAAGTAAAACTAAAACAACATGAGAGTATATTTAAAATTTGCTATAAACACAAAATGTTATACCAATTAAAAATGACTACCTTTAATAAAGAATGAGAAAAAAAAAACTCTTAAGTTATAGTGTACCTATCATTTCAAAGACTAGGTAAGCTAATTAGATTTGGATTCCTATACTACAACAGAATGACTATAAAACTGTTCATGACTATTAAACTGATTTATATACTGAAACAATTAGAAGAAATCTGGTTTCTCTTATCAATTGCATAACACTGGGATTCAGTTTGACCAAAAGTTTTGAGGGATCAGTTCTAAAAATCCTGCTTCTACATCTAACATAAATAACTTCATATTACATTCTTGTTTTCAAATTTTATACTGAAACTGTTTCTTATCAAAACAGTAACATATGCTATGTAAAAAAACTGGAAAAGAGACAATTGTATAAGAAGAAAATAAATAACACTATTGTACTACCTGCAAATAATATTTTGGTATTTCTTTCCATATTTGTGCATGTGTGTGCGTACCTGGGCTTATCTGTAGACCTATTTACATAATTAGGATTTTACTCCACATATAGTTTTTTTTTAATATTTATTTTTGAGACAGTGAGACAGACAGAGCACAAGTGGGGGAAGGGCAGAGAGAGAGGGAGACAGAATCTGAAGCAGACTCCAGGCTCTGAGCTGTCAGTACAGAGCCCGATGTGGGGCTTGAACCCATGAAGTGCTAGACTGACTTGAGCCAAAGTCAGAAGTCAGAAGCTTAACTGACTGAACCACCCAGGCGCCCTCCACATACAGTTTTATACACTTCTTATTTATTTCAATACATATTATTCTAAGAACTTACTATATACTCATGAATCTAATAGACAATTAAAATACAAAAGAAATTAGACTTCATGCCTGAAGCAGAATTTTTTTATTATTAAATGAGATTGTAATAAGATACTTAAGGTTGAGGTTAGGAGGCAAAAACTTAAATGCAGCAATTTATAGGTAATGAGCTAATCAGTGTCCAGCCTACCAGGAAAAGAGGCAAATCCTAAGACTAGATATTTGTTACTCAGTGACAATGCAAGAAATGCCTTACAGGTTCTCATTTAGTAAAAGACTCTTAACATGCAATCCATCATGGACTGGTTGAACTGAGAACTTTGAGTTTCCACACCACAAAAAAGAAATACAGTACTTGTAAATTTATCATGGTTTCATAAAACTACTGCATTCATGGGGCGCCTGGGTGGCTCAGTCAGTTGAGCATCTGGCTTCGGCTCAGGTCATGATCTCACAGCTTGTGAGTTCGAGCCCTGCGTCACGATCTGTGCTGACAGCTCAGAGCCTGGAGCCTGTTTCGGATTCTGTGTCTCCCTATCTCTCTCTGCTCCTCCCCAGCTCATGCTCTGTCTCTCTCTCTCTCAAAAATAAAAAACACTAAAAAATAAAAAATTTTAAAAAAACCTACTGCATTGATACCTTGTTTATTTTCTAAGGCCTTAGTTTGTAAATGGAACATTGTGATAGAGGGAGTTCACCTATCTCATTCCTAAGTCATAATTAATTTTTATGGTAATTAGCCACACAACCTGTACAAACCTCTGGAGATAAATATACTGAAGTCAGTATCTTTGATTTTAGTGCAATTAAAAAATATATAGTTTTATGATTCACTAAGAAACCAAATGTCTTGGCCTGAACGTAAATAGGAAAGAATACTGGCAACAAAAATGGCCACAGTGTTTCTCTCAGCAATCATAGGGTAGGGAAATGGAATTATAGGCTAATTATCTAATACTTTAAGCACATAACATACACTGGAACAGATAAAAAATCAGTGATAAATATTAATTCATTAGAAATTTAATGCATAGATTTCAAATCACAGTTTTCATTCACAACATATACTCATAATAAATAATAGTTATAGCATCAGTGGAGCTCAAACATTTTATTTCTAACTTTACGCAATTAATAATGCTGGTATTTTTTTAATTTTTGTGTTTTTAAAAAAAATTTTTAATGTTTATTTATTTTTGAGCGAGAGAGAGACAGAGTGTGAGCACGGGAGGGCAGAGAGTGAGGGAGACACAGAATCCGAAGCAGATTCCACACTCTAAGCTGTTAGCACAGAGCCCGACATGGGGCTTGAACCCATGAACCGTGAAATCAGGACCTGAGCCAAAGTTGGACACTTAACGGACTGAGCCACCCAGACACCCCAATAATCCTGGTCTGATTAGAATCAGACATATTTGTAAACAAAAAAATAACAAATGATATTAATCCAAAGAAGTAATCAACAAAATGCTAATTAAGTTGATCCCAATACCCAGGAATGAGAGTAACTAATTCTTGACTCAGAAGTTAGGAGAACCAAATGAATAATTCTAGAGACTAAATGAAATGTTCAAGAAACTTCCACAAAGACAAAAAGGATTATAGTTAAACATCACCAGAAATATATCACCAGAACAGCCCCAAATGGTGTTTATTAGTCTTACAGACATTGAACTATAGTCAAGTAAATATCCAAAATGAGTAATCTTTATAGCTTCAGTAATTATTTTCATATGAATCCTTATATTTCAACATAAAAGTGCTTATATTCAATAACTGTCTGAATATATTTCTGAAGGAAAATCCAACAGTTTTGCTGGAAGCATTTTTTTTTATTTGTACAAAAAATAATAATAATGCCATACACTTCCACCAGAATGGCTAAAATGAAAAAGACAGAAAACACCAAGTGTTTTCTTACATACTACTACTCTTGGGTGTAAACTGAATCAATTTTGGAAAACAGGTGTCATCTACTGAAGGTGAACCTATATTCTGTGACCAGCCTTCTCACTTTAGATAGTTAACCAAGAGAAATTAATACATATGTACAACAAATGATACACCTAGAATGTTCAGAGCAGTGCCATGTACATTAGATCAAAACTGGACATTATCCAAATACGTATAAACAATGGAAGGGATAGATTGTGGTGTATTCATAAAATGGAATTCAATACATGAATGAGAATGAACGATCTACAACTACAGACAGTGATGTGGCAGAACCTCACGTATACACTGTTGAACAAAAGAAGCCACATGCTAAGTGCACATGCTATCTGACCGCATTTATGTAAAGGACAAAATTTGCCAAACTAATCTATGCTTTTGGAGGACAGGATAAGAGTAACCCTTGTAACTAGAAGGTGAGCTGAAAAAGGGTTTCTAGGGTCCTGGTAATGTTTTCTTTCTTAATCCGGATGTTGGTGACCCAGGGTATGTTGAGTTTGTGAAAATGCACGCTTATGTGCACTTTTCTGCACATAAATAACGCTTCAATGGAAAGTTTAAAATAGAAAAGTTAACAATTATTCATAAAAGCACTTTTATAACCAAGCATATTCATTGTATTTTTAGGCATAATTTAATTGAAATAAAATTTCACTAATTAAATTCAAGAAGCCCAATTATATATCTAGGATTATAGGGTATTCAAAAGACATAAGATGGGAAGAAAGAAACAAAAGGCTTCCATGGTAGCAAAATTTATAATAATGTGGGAAACACACCAGACACAAAGGAAACCACTAGTATCAATAAATAATAATATATACACTAATTTCTTTCAACTCTTAGGATACCATAAATTGTAAGATGCACTATTATTTTATGTGCTAGTTAGGAAAAAAAAAACACTTGTAATGAATCTATGACATTCCACTTATTGCTAAATAAATTCCATTTAAAATATATTATAATGGATAAGAAATGTGCCAAAACAGAAAGTAAGTACTACAGATGGTCAGACCAGGAAAGCATCCATATAGTAGGTACACTCCAGGAAGGATTCATGTATTAGGTGGGATAGAAGAGGGCTCTTCAAAAGGGAAATGACAAGAAGTTAAAAGCTAGAAGGTGAGATTATCTTAAGTTAAAGAAGTTTTAGGAGCATAAATGCTGAGACAGCAAAGTACGCCACACTGTGTGGAGGTGGAGATAGTCTAATTAGAGTGGGGAATGAAGTATTAGGAAATATGTGGAGACATATTTGGATGGCAAGGTGAGACCAGATTATAGAGGGATTCGGATTCCAACAAAAACAATTTGGATACTATCCAATTGGCAGCAAGGGTTGGGTTTTAGAACATGGGCCAGATGTGACTGCAGTGATGTTTTAGGAAGCTTATCTTATTGGACTAGATTGGGGAAAGTAGAAGTAGAGAAAGAAGAAATCATTGAAGTAATACAGGTGTGAGGTGATGAAGACTTGGGCTAGAGTGCTGACATTACAAAGTGCATTAAATAAAAATTTCCACAGTATAACTTTATGATGCATTCCATATGTAAAACTAAATTTGATATTACAGTAAGCATAACTACCTAAAAAGAAACTCCATGCTTTTCTTTATTATGAAACATTTGACTTAAGATTGGAAACTTGACATTGAGACCGATCTATAAACATATTTTGTGCAAGTAATATAGATGAATAAAAAAGCGTTATAATGAGAAATAAATATCCTCAACCTTTTCAAAGTAGATACATTTAAGCTTTACCTTTTTTAAGACCTATTAAAAGTTTCTAAACACCCAACTAAAAAATCTCTTGGGTATTTACCTACTTAACTGTGTATGTTGGATGTTTACTTCATTTAGATCATGAATGATTATAAGGTACGGAGCATGTAACAACTGGGTCAGTCTATCTATCTGTCTATTTTTATATCCCTTTTTCTCTTCTAGCTAGTTTTTTTTTCCCCCAAAAGAACATGCAGAACACAGCACCTCAAGTATTTGCAATCTTTATATTAAGTCCTAGAATGTTTACTAAAGTGCTTTGCTCAATGAAATGGGGCAAGATCTGTGTTATGCAAATGTTTATGTCTTTAGACAGAATCTCAAGTATGCAATAAGCATTTAGGCACTTCTATTTATTTATTTATTTATTTATTTATTTATTTATTTATCTTATTTTTTTTTTTCAACGTTTATTCATTTTTGGCACAGAGAGAGACAGAGCATGAACGGGGGAGGGGCAGAGAGAGAGGGAGACACAGAATCGGAAACAGGCTCCAGGCTCTGAGCCATCAGCCCAGAGCCCGACGCGGGGCTCGAACCCACGGACCGCGAGATCGTGACCTGGCTGAAGTCAGACGCTTAACCGACTGCACCACCCAGGCGCCCCTTTTTTTTTTTTTTAACTCAAGAAGGTAGACTTCCAATTGGTGAATCCTTTCTTGATGACTACACAACTGCAAAGAGACTATTTTTGAATTAAATTTGGTATCGTACACATGACATAGAATCATTCTCTTGAGCCATAAAAGCACAGTATCATTGGCATAGCAAAAGAGAAACTAGAGTCAATTTTTTTCTTGGAAAAATGGATTGCAGGGTAGGAGGCTGGCTGCTGCCCTTCCTGTGCTCAGCGTAGATATAATTAAAGGGGCTAAGGTGCTACTCATTCAAAGTGTTCTGACCCATTTAGTTATAGACATACACTTGTGTTTATAAATCTTAATAACGGAGCAATAGAAGTTAAACCCATAACTTAAGAGACTTAATTTAGAGGACTGAATAGAAGAACAAAGTCCTCTAATGTAGTGACATGTAGTGTAATCATGCAGATAGTTTAGAAAAAAGAAAAACTTTGGTCACAACTTAGAAGTAAAAAGGTGGTTTTTAACACAGCTAACAATGAAAGATTTACCATTTACCTATCGAACATAATAATTTCAGAAAATGATGGAATCAGATCACCCAGTTCTCTGCTTCAATGATGTCGATAACTCAACAGAGATGGTGGTAAATGCTGTTAAACGATTTTCAAAAATTATACAATCATGGTCTTTAGGTCTGCACGTCATCATGTAAGCAAACTATAGTAATTCTTGTTCTTCCCTGTGTAAGTTTGGTATCCTTTCTGTATATTATCTTTATATTTATAAATTCACTTAGTAAGATTTATATTAATATTTATAAATTCACTTAAGAATAAAATGAATATATTTTCTAATATACTGAATTTGTAATCTCCTTAACTAACTTTTGCTCTTCTAGAATTCCTCAAGTTTTTCACAGTTCTTGTGTCAAACAAGGATGACTACCAGACAAATATAAAATAAAGGCTTGTCCAAGGACAGTACTTTTCCATTGATTATTATAAATCATTTCTAATAATATATTAGTATAATATCAGTTCTTAACCATTAATATTCAGCTTTATACCATTTTAAGATTTTAGGGTTTCTGTTATTTATAACTAGCCTATTTTGTCACTTTATACCTAATAATTTGCATTGTCTCCCCCAAGTCAGTACTGTTGAGTCATTTAAAATAACAAATTTTATTCACTGCAGAATGACCATTATATGACATGATACAGTCAAACAGCTCTGATTCTGAGATATCATGCCCTTGGCAGTTTCCTCCATTTGGTCTCCCATGGGTCCTCTATAAAATATTCTCTGCAAAGCACTACCTGCTTTCCCAAACAGACACAATGTTTATTTGATTGGCTTAGTAACCTGTTTCAGACACTTTCATATCAATTTTGCTTCATGAGGGAGTACTGAGATAGGAATTATCCTCCCCAAAACAACTAAAACACTTGGCAATAGAGAAAACAGCTTCTTAAAATATATAATCCAATGATAACAAAGGATTGTGATCCTTAAGAGATTACAAACAAATGAGATGAGCCTAAGATTTCTAGCTGGCGGCAAGTTCCAGCCTGGAAATCAAATTGAGCTGAGGAGACAGATATCTGAATTTGGAGAGGCTGAAGCAACTAGAATATTAAGAAAAGAATTATAGAGAAGAAAGGGCTATGAAGACAAAAAGAGCCAGATATTTCCACAGGAGGCCTCTTTAGTTTTTGTCTGAGTAACAATCTGCCCCACGTATAAGATAAACCCCATGAGGACAAGAGACAACTACTTCCCACAGAAGGAAAAGTACTTGGGATAAATAAGATAAAAATTCCTAGAGATCACACAGGACCAGTGATTGCATGAGTTCTTTCTAGCCAGAGCAGAGAGGCCTTATTGAATTGATGGGGAAATTAGTGGAGACTACAGAAGGGCCATCCTTTATAAGTAAGACTAAATTATCACTGGACTAAATGCATATTTTTATTCACTCTATAAGGGCTTAAAAACCAGCCACAAGGATCAACCAAATCCAGAAGTAACTTAACTCCCTGTCATATATAGTCTCATAATCTTAAAATTTATTCAACAAAATCCAACCCTCAACAGTATAAAGTTAATAATGTCTAGCCTATTATCCAAAATCACTAGACGTACAAAGAAGCAGGAAAACATAAACCATAACTAGTCAACTGAAATAGACAAAGAAATGACAGAAATCATAGAACTAGCAGACAACAATGTTAAAACACCTGCTATAAATATGCTCCACATGCTGAGGGATATAAAGGAAAACATGAACATAATGAGAAGAGAAATTTAAAAACAAACTTCTAAAAACAGAAATACCATATCTAAAATAAAAAATATACTATGTAGCGTTAACAAAAGATTAAACACTGTAGAAGATTAATGATCTGAAGAAATAGCAATAGAAACCATTCAAGATGATGCACAGAGATAAAAATTATTAAATAATATGAACAAAACCTCAATAATCTGTGGGTTAATATCAAATGGTCTAAAATATATGTAATTGATATCCCAAAGGAGAACAAGAACGGAAAAAATATATGAAGATATAATGGCCAAAATATTTTCAAATATGATAAAAGCTATAAATCCAGAGATCCAAAAGGTCAACAAAAACCAAGTAAGATAAACACCAAAAGAAGTCCATAATAAAGCAGAGAAAAACAGGTGACAAAGAGAAAATCTTAGCAATCAAAGAAGAGGCACATTACCCACAAATGAACAAATCTAAGAATAACTGCAGACTTCTCACAAAAACTAAGCAATCAGTGTTAGAAAAAAGAAAAGTCAACTTAGAATTCCATGTACAGCAGAGGCAAAATAACACTTCTTGAGGAAGGAAGGAAGGAAGGGAGGAAGGAAGGAAGGAAGGGAGGGAGGGAGGAAGGAAGGAAAGAAAAAATGAAAAAGAAAAGCTGAAATATTTTGTCACCAGCAAACCTGCATCACAAGAAATATTAAAGGAAGCACCTCAGGCACCAAGAAAAAAAAATACCAAGTTGAAACTCAGACCTTCTCAAAATAATAAAGTAAAAAATGGCATATGTAAGGATAATTATAAAATGCTATTTTAAAAATTTATTTAAAAGACAACTGACCATCTAAAACATTATATGTGAATACAATGCACTGTTTCATAATATATGCAGAAAAAATTAATCATGACAATGCACGAATGGATGAAAGGAGGGAAATGAAAATATACTGTTGTAAAAGTTATTTTTATAATATGAAAGGTTATATTACTGAAGGTACATTGTGATAAGTTAAAATTGATATTAAAGTTTAAATTAAGCACTATAAACATAAAACACTGAGCTATAGTTAATAAATGGAAATTAAAGGAGACACAAAATATGCTCAATTAATGAAAAAGTGAACAGAAAAAAAAAAAAAGAAAAAAGTGTAACAAAGAACACATGGAACAAAAACAGACAGTAAGATGATATATTTAAGCCTATATGCATTGATAATTATATTAAATATCATGGTCTAAATACTCCAATGTTAAAAAAGAGAGTATCATTCAGGATACAAAAAGCAAGATCCAATCATATGCTGTCTACCGGAAACACACTTTAAATATAAAGACACTGATGGATTATGGGCAAAAGAATGACGAAAAAAAGATTTATTATGTAAACATTAAAAATAGGCAAACTGGAATTGTTTTATTAACATAAGAAAAACTAGATTTCAGAAAAAGAAATATTACCAGCAACAAAAAAAGAGAGTTCAAAATGAGAAAGGGTCAATTCAACAAGAACATATAATAATTCTATACGTGTATGTATGCAATAACAGAAACTCAAATACATGAGGCAAGATATAACATAACTAAAAGATAGTAAACACATATACAATTAAATTTTGGCATTTTTTATGGTTAGAACAAGTAGACACCAAATAAGTAAGCATATAAATCTGGAAAATACTACTAGACAATTAGATCTAATTGACATTATAGAACACTTCAGTCAACAAAAGAAAAACACACATTTTCAAGTGCGTGTGGATCTATGCCTCACTGTAAAACAAGCCTTAGCAATTTCAAAATAAAGTCATGCAAAGCATGGTTTTTGACTACAGTGGAATCATATTAGATATCTTTAAGAGAAAGGGATTTGGAAAATTTCCAAATATTTGGAAATGAAATAATATGCTACTAAATAATCCATGGATCAGGGGCACCTGGGTGGCTCAGTCGTTTAAACATCCAACTCTTGATTTCGGCTTAGGTCATGATCTCATGGTAGCGAGATCGAGTCCTGTGCCAGGTTCAATGTAGAGGGCAAAGCTTGCCTGGGATTCTCTTCCTCTCAAAATAAATAAATAAACTTTAAAAATAAATTAATTAACTCATGGATCAAAAAAGAAAGCACAAAAAAATTAGAAAATATTTTAAACTGAATAAAAATAAACACAATAGATTCTAACTCCTGTAGTGCAGCTAAAGCAATGCTTACAGGAAAATTTATAGCATTAAATACTTATACCAAAAAACAAGTCTCAGAACAAAATAATAATCTACACTCCTACCTTCAGAAAATTGAATAGCAAGCTAAACACAAAGTAAGAAAGAACAGAAAACAATAAAACAGACAAAAAAGAAAGATATCAATAAAACTCAAAGCTGTTTCCTTAAAATAAATTTTAAAATTTGATAGCCTTTTGGCCAGACTGATCAGACAAAAAAGAAGACAAACATAACCAATATCAAAAATAAAAGAAGTAGCATCCCTACTGATTCTCCAGACATTAAAAGGATAATATGGAAATATTACAAAAAACTTTGTCAATAAATTTAGTAACTAAGATGAAATGGGCAGTAATGAAAAAACTATAGATCAATCTTATACAAACTCTCTTAGAAAACAGGAGTGGAGGGAAACCTGGCCGGAGTGTGAAACTCTTGATCTCAGGGTTGTAAGTTCAAGCTTCACACTGGGTGTAGCAATTGCTCAAAAATAAAATCTTTAAAAACAACAAAAAAATAGGAGTGGAAGCATTTCTTAAGTCATTTTTCAAAACTCTAATTTCAAAGTCAGCAAAAACATTACAAGAATAATATCCCTTATGAAGTAGAAAACATCCTTAACAAAATTTTAGAAAATCAATAACGAAGGCAGCCTGATAAATTATAGGCAACAAGTTTGAACAGACACTTCACAAAAGAACATATACAAATGGCTAATGATCTCATGAAAAAACATGTTCAACATCATTAGTTCCAAGAGGAATGTAAATTAAAATCACAATGAGATAAAAATAAACAACTATTAACTCTCCCTCTGCCCTCTCCCCTGCTCTCTCTCTCTAAAATAAATAAATTTTAAAAAGATTTTTTTAATGGGGCACTTAGGTGGCTCAGTCAGTTGAGCATCCAACTCTTGATTTTGGCTCAGGTCATAATGTGAGGGTCAAGGGATCAAGGCCCACATCAGCCTCTGTGCTGAGCTTGGAGCCTGCTCAAGATTCTCTCTCTCTCCCTGCCCCTCTCCCCTGCTTAGACTCTCTCTCTCTCTCTCTAAAAAAATAAATTTTTAAAAATAACAACTATTAAGGGGTGCCTGGGTGGCTCAGTCAGTTGAATGTCCGACTTTGGCTCAGGTCATGATTTCACAGTTCGTGAGTTCGAGCTCCGCGTCGGGCTCTGTGCTGACAGTTCGGAGCCTGGAGCCTGCTTAGGATTCTGTGTCTCCCTCTCTCTCTGCCCCTCCCCCACTCATGCTCTGTCTCTCTCTCTCTCTCTCTCAAAAATAAATAAATATTCAAAAAAATTTAAAAAGTAACAAATATTAAAATGGCTAAAATTAAAGAGATTCATATTACCAACTATTAGCAACAATGGGGATCAACTGGCACTCATTCATCACTAGTGTAAATATCAAATGGTACAATCATTTGGAAAACAGCCTGGTAGTTTTTTATAAACTAAAATATGTACTTGCATATGACCTGGTTACTCTTAATCCTTCATCCAAGAGAAACAAAAACATATGTTTGCACAAAGAACCATATTGCAATGTTCAACACAACCCTAACCAAAGAAAACAAACCCTGGAAAACATTCAATTGTCTGACAACTGGGAAATGGTTAAATAAATGGTGGTATATCCATAAAATCAAACGTACTAAACAAAAAAGAATGATACACATAACAACTTGGATGAATTTCAAAAATATCAAGTTGAGTGAAAAAAGCTAAACACAAAAGTTTCCATTTATGTGAATTTTTGGAAAAAATAAACTGATCAAATGACAGAAAGTTGACAGGCTAAACGGCAAGGAAAAGAATTGACTGGAATAAGGCATGAGGGAAGGTCCAAGGGGCATGGAAATGTTCTATATCATGATTATGGAGGTGGTTACACAGGTGTATAAATTCATCAAAATTCATCAAAATGTACTTCATGCAAACTCCACATCAGCAATACTGGTTATAAAGTTATTATGTGAATATATAATATGTATAGAAATACGATTAGTATCATAAGAATACAAAGATATATATGTCATAAGTATGCTTTTTTGTGTTCATACGGGGTAAAGTTGTGAATATATGCATATATATGTATATAAATGTATGCATGTATATACACACACATATATATGTATGTATATATAAAAATATATATATACACATATACACACACTGTGATTCATTCATTCATTCACTGTTCAAAAAGAACAGTAACTGAACATCACAGTAGGATAAGATGCTAAAAGTGTTTCAGATAAAACCCCTGCCCCCAAGAACTCATAGGCAACACCTATAATAGAGATCAGAGAAGCAAGAAGAGTTTCAAGGAAGGAAAGATTAATTCAGGTGGGCCCAAGGATTCAAGCGGCAGCTAAGCAGAAGGAGGACACAACCTTTTGCCATCTTTGTAAATGCTCTCTCACAAGTTAAAAATAGCACATACTTTTTTAGCCCTGACTTTTGCCAAATATGGGCACAGATTTTCTCCTGATAACCTTTGAAGAGTTGACATTATAAATAATTATTTCTTATGGCTGAAGACTCAAGCTGATGCTAGTGTTGGCATCAGAAAAAAAAAATTTCATAAAATAAACTTAGTTAATATTTCAATCCCCAAAACTAAATGTTATTGTTATCATTCTTTATGCTCTAATTTCTGAAGCGGAAAAGTAGTGACTTCCTGACTGGTGGTTTTACATAAATAAATACCAAACAATGTCATTTTTTTGTGGCAATCAACAGCCTACATCGTTAAATAAGTACTAGGGATATAATGTACAGCATGTTGATTGTAGTTAATAATACTATATTATACATTTGAAAGTTTTTAAGAAAGGGGATCTGGAAAGTTCTCATCACACGAAAAGATGTGTGACTACATGAAGTGATAGATGTTAAATAAACTTATTGTGGTGATCATTTTACAATATAGACATCAATTACATCATATACCATAAACTAATACATTAGAGGTCAATTATATCTCAATAAGACCAGAAAAAGAAAACAACCCATATCAATGCTCTTCAAATTTCTTTTTTTTAACTGGACACAGTCGTCAAATCAAATCTTGGGCAGAAATAAACATAGACAACAGGAAGCAGTAGGAGGGGAGTCCACCTCAGAGTCCCCAAGACCTACCCCCAAACAAGCTCCATGAGGCACCGTTTAAAACTACTTAGCTGCATAATCAAAAAATAACATTATAACCAAAACACAACTGATTCCTTTCTTTGATATTGGCACAAGGACAATACATTCATTTGCTTATTGTTCTTTTAGGTAGGGAATGATAAACTGTAAATGTTATTAGAGTTTATTCAATGAAGCTAGGCTCAGAGGGTCTCTCTCCAGATGGGAGTAAACTTTGCTTCCTTCATTCCACAGTTACATAAATCAACATATATTTGGAAAATCTTCTATGGTCAATACAGCTAGCCAAGTAAATTTATGTGACCCTTAAAATAACAGTTAAAAACTAATCTTCTAAAACAAAAATAAGTTTAAACTTGCCCCAAAAAAGTCATGGAGTCTAACAAACCTTTAAATATGTAATAAATGGTTTTCCATTAGGATCCTAGACTTTTCTACATCTGTTTAGGCTAGAAATTTCTAAAAGAACAGTTCTCTTGTGAAATTCTGAATTTAACTTCCAGACCCCAGCTAAAAGAGGAAGTATAAGGAGTGAGTGAAATGAAAAAATACTAAGGGACTTATCCAAATATTTTTGAAGCTGCAAAAATATTCAGGGTAATTTTGGGGAAAAGTACAAATTGGTTTTTATTTTATAAAAACTGGCTATTCCTACTGTGTTTACTTTGGAAACCTCATCTGCAAATAAACTTCATTCTGTTTGATACTGTAGGTTGAATTCACAAATGACATTTGTCTAAATTCATTTATGGAGCATTATGTCCTATTCTCCATTTCTAATAAAAATGGAGAACACTGTAAAACAAACAAAAACAAAAAGTCAAAAATCCAGGAAGCCAGGGTTAGGATACCTATTCATGTGACATTTATATTAGTACAAAATAATTGAAATTCAAAGGAAGTTACTTGTTCCTAAGAAAAATATGAAAGTGAATTAAATTTATTAGCAAATCAAATTGGTCCTATTCATGATTTGCTTACTTAAATATATTCTGTAAGACAGCATTATTTCATAAAAGTGTAAAGTATTAGATATTCCTAATTGATCCACTGACTTCCTCCACCCCAACAGGCTATGTTAATGTAGATATTACTAGAAAAAGTCCATCTTGTTACATATCAATTAACTACATATAAAGTAAATCTGTTTAACAGGTTTCTAATAGTTTTATGATATATCTGCATATTTACTTTTTAAAAACTAGTCTTTAGGAAAATAAAGAATACCAAAACAGAGGAAAAGGATATTCTGTGGCAAAAACAACATGAACAACTAAATCTATGTATGTAAAAAGAAGACAATGTCAGGCAATGAACAGGCTAATTCAAATATGCCCCTTTGCCATAAGGATTATTTTGCCCTGATTATTTTGTGAAACAGCAGACACAAGAGAGGCTCTGAAAACAGAGTGGAAGTTACCTTTTTTAATAAGGGAAATTTACATTTATAAAGGAAATTTCCATTTGTGAGGGTATCTCCCTTCCCTTTTCCAAGAAGAGGATGTCTCTAAGTTACAAGAGACTCTTTTTTTTTTTTTTTTACTTTTTCCATCCAAAATTTTATTTATTTATTTATTTATTTATTTTTCAATATATGAAATTTATTGTCAAATTGGTGTCCATACAACACCCAGTGCTCATCCCAAATGGTGCCCTCCTCAATACCCATCACCCACCCTCCCCTCCCTCCCACCCCCCATTGAGACTCTTTTTAATGTAGAAGGCTCCACTTAAATCTGCATAACGAACTTTACCCTGGGTAACCTTGCTTTTCCTGGTCACCTTTCCAAAACTGGCCTCCCCTACCTCTTTCTTTCTTTTTCTTAAAGTAAAGGTGGCATTTAAGCCTGAGTTTTAAACCATCTTGTAAAGTTACTAATTTTTCCCTGGGTATCCCTCATGTATACATAAGGTATATAAGTTAAAATTTTTCTGCTTGTTTTTCTCTTATTAATCTGCCTGTTGCAAGCTGAGTCTTATAAGGGTAGAAGAAAAAAAATCTTTTTCCCTCCCCACACTTCCAAGATTCCATTAAAGACAGTTCCATGCTCTTGGCAGAAAGAAATAATAGAAGGAACCCTCAACCCTGAGTCAGGGTACCTGAATCTCGGTCATGCTCTGATTTAGAATCAGCATCCCAGCTTACGTGGGACATCAATAAATTCTGATATAGGGCCTCCCTATGCACAGTAAAACTATTAGCAAGACAATTCCTTTCTTCCTCAATTTTCTATGATTATCATAATTAACAAATTGCAGACCTGAGATTTTATGTGAATGTGGAAATCAGTGTGGATTTCTCCTAGTCCAAATCTCAAATTTGTTCTACTTTTCAATTTTCATGTATTCAGTAAACAGATATTAAGTATCTACTAATTTACTATATGCTTGGCACTCTGATAGGCAGCAGAGATATAAAAACAAAAGCAGTTCTTGCTCAGGTGAAGTTTACAGCTTATTGTGGTAGATCCACTGTTACCATAATACAACATGATTATAAGATGAGAGAAGAACAAAGGAGAGGCACAGATTTGAGAATTCAGAGAGGGTCTTGAGGGAAATCAGATCCAACATGATTTTGAAGGATGAGAGGAAATTAGCCAGATAAGTGAAGACGAGGGGGTGGTGGTTGGTTATTGGTGCACAGCCTGGAAAATTTTCTGGGAAGAAGGAACAGCCAATCCAAAGTCTCAGAGGAGAAAACACTATGAACCAGGGGAACTAAGAAAAGTACATTAAAACTGAACTCACCGTGACTCACATCTACATTAAACTCTAGGATGATCCTCCAGGATGAAAGTACCCAAAACTATCAGTCACTTTTTTATACTTTCTTCCAGATTCTGTTCTGTGTTTTCTCTCCATTAACCTAATTCTTTACTGTCTTTCTAACCCAAAGTTCTTCGCTGTGATTTCTAAAAACTCCATTTCATTGTTGGACCCTCTTATTCCCAGTCTTCATGAAAAATTCAAATTCCTATCCTCAAAAAAAAAAAGTCTTTCATCTGAACTAGTCTCTTCTCCAACAGCTCTCTTTAATGAAGGCTGCCCATTCTTCTAACCCCATATATCTTAGAGATGGGACCTGGAACAGCCTTCTCTTTCCTCACTCCTACTTTTCCCACCCTGAGGAAAATCCTGCTCCACTGAGACTTGTGTCATCCATCTTTATTGTTATGTTGCTGCTGTTCCTCATTTACTGAAGACTATGACACCGAGCCCACTGTCTTTCTCTCCATCCCATGTCTCGCTGTCACCTCAGTGCTTTCCACATTCACACAGACAACCGATCCAGTTTGCCAAACCCTGAATACTCTGACCTACTCACCTCCTGTAACCCTGATTATTGTTTCATTTCAGTCACAAACTTCCATGGCCACACTATGGAACTTGTCCTCAATGAGGGCTGTTCTAGACATCTCATTTTCTTACCATAATCTCCAAGTCCTCCAGTCCTTACTCAGTTGCTCCCTCTATAACCCTTCTGCATCATGAAAACATGTATTATATCTATTTTTTGATCAATATTGAATTCTTAAAGCCTAATACATAGTAAGTAGGCCTCAATAATTTTTGTTGGATGCACAAATGGGTAAAGCAACAAATGAAGATATAAATAAATGAGAGAGTGATAGAGAAATAAGTGAAAATGTCATATGGCCAAAGATAAATGAGACATTAGGTGAGGAAAGGATGGGTTGACTGAGAAGGCTAGTATGAAAATAGAATGGAAAATATTTTAATAGCCAACTGAATGTAAACAGCAGAAAAAAAGAAGGTATCAAGGATGACTGACTCAGGTCACTTATGCTGAGGTGACTGTAAGAAAAGTGGTAACATCAAGAGCAAAGGGTAACTCTAATGATGAACATGTCTAATGGGAAGATTCTAACTTAGAATGGGCCATGTGGTAAGGTTAAGAGGACCAAAGAGAGCTGGAATACAGGACGAAAGTTGAGGAGGCAGTCAGGATTGAAGGTTTGGACATTATCTGCACAGAGTAAAAGAAAATTAGTGAGATTCATTCATTCAAACATTTATATAATAACTATTAATTGAGCACATACTATGTGTCAAACACTGTTTTAGGCATAAACAATTGATGGGTAACATAATAGTAGGTAAACAGTAATGTTATCATAAATGAAGGTAATGGGAAGTATAACACAAAATGAGGAGTGTTATTTTAAATAATGCTATCAGGAAGAAGAAACAATGAAGTAGAGGTCTTAGTGAACTGAGAAAAGAAGCCATGCAAAGAAAGGAAGAAAAGACTGAATTATGATATAAAGATAAAGAGGCTGGCCAAGGTTGAGAAACACAAACATTTAGAATAAGAGGAGGAAGAAGTACCAGCAACGTAAGCAGAAAAGGAATGAAGATCTGTTGGGAACAACATCATATCATGGGTCCTTGGGGCAAAAGAGTTTGAAAAAAGTTCAAAATGCTCAACAGTGTCACATTTTACAAAGAATGAGGATGGAGGCAACAGTCATTGGATGACACGAAGAGAACAATTCTAACTGGGTGGAGATAGTAAAAGTTAAAGACTACAGAATAAATAAATATGAGGGGAAAAAAGGAAATAAATGTCACTCAAGAAGATAAGGAAGAAAAGGTCTACTCTTGAGGAAGAAGCAAAACTTAGAAAGAGGAGTTTGGCTCTTCACTTCGCTTTTGCCTAGGAAAGACTTGATCTCTCTCCTCCTAGATTCCAGAATCTGACATCTTCAGACACCAGACCTATGTGTGATTCATCCTAGCATCCCTAGAACACACAACACAGAGCCTTACTTATAAATCTGTTCTGGAAGTATGTGGAGTGTATTTGAAATTTTCTTTTCTTTTTTTTTTTAAGTTTTTATTTAACTTCCAGTGAGTTAACATACAGTGTAACATTACTTTTAGGTGTACAATTCAGTGATTCGGCATTTCCACACAACACCCAGTGCGCATCCCAAGTGCCCTCTTTAAACCCCATCATCCATTTAACCCATCTGCCCACCTATGTCCCCTCTGGTAACCATCAGTTTGTTCTCCATAGTTAAGCATCTGTGTCTTGGTTTGCCTCTCTCTTTTTTCACTTTTGCTCATTTGTTTATAACAGCATATGCTACAACAGCCAAATTACAGAAACAGCCCAAGTGGCCATCGATTCACGAATGGATTAAGAGGATGTGGTGTGTGTGTGTGTGTGTGTGTGTGTGTGTGTGTGTGTATGTGTGATCTATGTGTTTATCATTTCTTGCAATGATAAAATAAAATTGATCTACTCTGTTTAGATCACACACACACACACACACACACACACACACACACACACATACACAATGGAATATTACTCAGCCAAAAAAAATGAATGAAATCTTGCCATTTGCGATGACATGGATGGAGCTAGACAGGATTATGCTAAGATACTGATAAGATTATGCTAAAATAAGTCGGTCAAAAAAAGATAAATACCATATGGTTTCACTCATATATGGAATTTGAGAAACAAATGAAATTTTGTTTTTTTTAAGTGACAATGCCTTCACTCTTTTCCTTTATTTAAAAACATAATATATTCATTATTTTAAAAATAAGGCACATTAAAGAAAAAAATATTAAAATTACCTATAGTTATACTATCCAGTGATTGCCATCAACATTTTGGGTATGGCTTTTCCATTTTATTCTAGAAATATGCATATATATGTAAATAAATATCTTCCCAGACATATAATTTTAACATCATTTTCAATAATAATTTTACTTGCTTTTTATTATTTAAACTTTATTTATCATATTGAGTTAATTTATTAATTTCATAAATATTATTTGAATGAACAATGGCCACATTTTCATAAACAGTTTCACTAATTCCTGGAAACTCTCTTCTTAATCACAGAAACTAATTTTAAAATTTTAAATGGTTTAACCATACCATGTATCTTTTTTCTAAGTTCATAATTTAAAAGTTGATAAAATAACCCAATGATGATACTTTTAAAGTAAATAAATTATTAGCACCTATTTTGAAAGGTTTTTTTTTTTCCCATTTTATTTACTCATTCACTCACACCAAGCTGCTTAAATTATATGGTAAATGACCTTAACGTACTTCCCCCTAACCTCAGGGCCTTTAGCAAGAAGAGAAAAACCATTTATAATTTTTGTCACAAAGCCAAATCATAACCAAAATGTTACAAGGGAGGTCTCAAAAGTAGCTCATACCATCTCTCAAAAGACTTTACATTTATAACCCTATTACAGTTGGTTCATTCTAGGAATGCATAAGGAAACCTGGAAAATATATGAAGCATGGACTCCTATTTCCATTTATTTACCGTAGGCCATAAATTTCTTAAATAAAACTTGCCTTACTTTGACTCTTAACTCTTCCATTTCCTCTTTGCTACTGCAGAATATAAAATAAAAATTAGATTGTCCCTGATGAATGTTTTTATTTATGCTGAGCAAAGTACAAATAAGGATAAATCATGAGATGTATTTAGCATTTACAACCTAATACCTTCAGGGAACTGCTTACCACTTTATTAGATATGCCTACTGTTTTCAAAGTTGCCTATGGATTTGTAGTATACAGAAGTATTTAAAATACAGTCTTTTCTTCATTCTTTGTATGTGAAAACCCTTAAACTGCTTTTCAAAAAACAAATGTATATGTGTTCTCCAAACGTAGTAAGCTACTTTTAATTGATATAATTACTTTGTCAAAGGTATTAACCAAGACTTTTCTTGCAATGGTAAAATAATATTGATCTACTGTGTTTAGTACAAAAGTTATAACTTTTTCTCTCAGGAGAACAGTAATCATAATAGTAGGACTCCTGGATAGTCAACTGAGAAAAGAAAATTAAAAAACTATAAGCTCTTCTATGTCTAGAAATTAAAAACAACCAATTACCTTGAGCCAGATTATTTAATTATCATAATTAAAGGAAAATACTAGCAGTAGGTACCTCTTAATCTGGAGAAAAGATGTAGTAGTCAGACCTTTTTATTTTTCCCCTTCTTTGATAGATAAAGACTGACCTTTGGTCTTCTGGGCACACAAATCTCTTGGTCAGCTAGGCCAACTGGCCTAGATATTCAGGCACCTTTGTGTAAAGGAGAGGCTATGATTCTAAAATTCCTTTTCCCCAAGATTCAAAATTAGGTCCCTTTTAAAATGCTTTCAACAAAAGACCTCACTTGATTTTTACATATATAACAAAGAATTCTTGTTACATATGTCTTTAATAATCCCTGGTTTAGATGACTGAAACATAATTGCTTTCTTAATGATTTAAAATCTTTACAAATACAAACATACAAATACAATATTGTTTTGAAACAACAGGTATATAACCTCTTAACTGTATTAGTTCTCTTATTCTTTCTAAATTCCCATAAGATAATATGTACTCTGGTGTGTGTATGTATGTGTGTGTGTGTGCATGCGTGTGTGCATGCGCACGCATGTGTATGTGTGTGTGTGTGTACAAAGAGAGAAAGGCATACCTTTCACCATAGACACATGCCTCTCTACACAAAAAGTTTCAAAAGAAACCTTTAAAATTTAAATTGATAAAATATAAAAGGAAATATCCAAATTGTTGAGGCTCTGTGAAAATGACCCAATGGAATTTTATTTGCTTTTAACACTACAGATGTATTTCATTCCCTTGTGTTCCTTTGTGGATCCCAACAGGTGAACTCTTCAAGAGACTATAGTCAGTGACTTCAGTGATGATTAAGTTGTTTCAGTTTTGAATATCAAACACTTGGGACATTTTCCTTTCAATTCAAATCTTTAATCTCCACCATAACTCCAATAAAAATAAATCCCAAGACCTCAAAATGGGTAGAATAGATCATTTCTTTCAAGCCAGTTTGGACTGAATAAAATTTTCAATGACTTTGAGATTGACACCATAATGTTTTGATAGTTAAGACTCTTGCAAACCCAGAGTTAGCTATGCAAGTGATTGGCTCCGTTTAAGCTCACATCTTACAGTCGAAATCGACATTTTATTTCAGCTTCTAATCAAAATAGAGTCAACAACTAATGAACGGGAAAGAAGTTGTGGTTTATATATACAATGGAATACTACTTGGCAATAAGAAAGAATTAAATATGGCCTTTTGTAGCAATGTGGATGGAACTGGAGAGTGTTATGCTAAGTGAAATAAATCATAGAGAGAAAGATAGATACCATGTGTTTTTACTCTTATGTGGATCCTGAGAAACTTAACAGAAGACCATAGGGGAGGTGAAGAGGGAAAAAAAGTTACAGAGAGGGAAGGAGGCAAACCATAAGGGACTCTTAAAAACGGAGAATAAACTGAGGGTTGATGGGGATGGGAGGGAGGGGAAAGTGGGTGATGGGCATTGGGGAGGGCACCTGTTGGGATGAGCACTGGGTGTTGTACGGAGACCAATCTGACAATAAATTTCATATTAAAAAAATAGAGTCAACTAAGAAAACAGTTTGTTTCTTTTTCTATTGTTATGGTTCTGTTGAATGCATGTAACCTAATCACTACCATCTGCCCTTAACACATCTTTCTTTTCTTTTCAGAAATATTCTTTCAGAAATTTATATAAGCTTCTCTCTCCATTCTGTTTTCTAAATTTCACGAGTTTTGTTTTATAGATATGACTCCACTGCCTTCATAGAATACACTGCCATAGTTTGTACCTAGTGCTTCAACCAGTTCCCAGAGCCAATATATGAAACCATAAAATGGAAGACGGACATTCTCATTTTTTATAGGCTCATCCTTTTAAACAATGCATTCCCCACTTCCCATTCCCCACTGCTCCACATGACAGGAGGGCTCCACTTGACTCTTGGTATTTTCTGCGTAAGTAAGATTCTACTGAGAAAAGTCATCTTTTTCTTTTCTCCACTTGCAAAGAATATTATGTCCTATGCACAATATCAATGTCATTTTAAAATACCGTTCACATGCTCAGAGCTCTGTAATAAATAATTTTTAAATAATACACTAAGTATGTTATGTTTTATTTTTTCTAAGCAAATAGAAACAAAAAGTACACATGCCTTCGTATAGCCATATCAGTAATTTAATTAATTAATGACTCCTAGGTGCCTTGGAGGGATAAGGTAACAATGTGACAGGAGTATGAGAGGTTCCCCACACACATTCATGAGGATAACATGTCAATCTTAGCATAATAGAAAAAGAAAGTATTCTACTGGAACTAGGATAAATATTCCTTTTTGGTGTATTTTTGGATGTAAAGACTTCATATTATTTTAAAGTATGAGCTCTGAGTTCTCCACTTCATTTTCAACATTTAATTAGGTGAAGTCAAAGAATGAATAAGTGGAAACATTTACGCATTGTTTTCTAACATTTCCTGTAGTTTTCTAGAATGTTATAATTGTCTCTGATACATTTTCAAGTTTCAGAGGAAACACCCGTTTCTACTTATTTTCAAGGTCAGCAGTAAGGTTATGTTTCTGAAATAACGTGTGGAGTGAAACTTAGAATAAGGGAAAATAAAATGGCAGATACCTCACTCCAGAGTATTAACTGTTCAAAACTCTGGGTTTCAGAGTCTCATCATTAAGCTTTATGCAGAAAGCTCTTGGTCTGAATTGTAGTCACAAGGGATCTTTGGCCAAAGTGGCAGGAAGGGGTTTTGCTGAATTCACACTCCAGCAAAGTTAAGTCTTTCTAATATCAGCATGAACCAATGAAAATAAGTATAAAGCTAGCAAGAGAAATGTATCCAGTAATCTCTCATCTATGAGGCTTTTTTGTTGCCAGGATGTTAGGATTTTTCACAGATTAGGCGTAAGACTGTCACTTCACATACTATCATCTGATTCAGTCATTCTCCACTTTGGTATTTATACAAAAGAAATGAAAGCATATGTCCATGCAAACACTTGTACATGAACGTTTATACAGCTTCATTTGGAAATTTTTCCAAAGAAGACATATAGATGGCCAACAGGTACATGAAAAAGTCTCAACATCACAAATCATTAGGGAAATGCAAATCAAAACCACAATGAGTTATCACTCCATAGCAGTCAGAATGGCTAGTACCCAAAAGACAAGAAATAACAAGGGTTGGCAAGGAGAAAAAAGAACCATCATGCACTGTTGGTAGGAATGTAAATTGGTGTAGGCACTGTGGAAAACAATATGGGTGTTCCTCAAAAAGTTAAAAATAGAAACACCATATAGTCCAGTAATCCCACTACTGGACCCAAAGAACATGAAAACACTAACTCAAATAAACTCCTATGTTTATTGAAGCATTATTTATAATAGCCAAGATAAGGAAACAACCCAAGTGTCCATCAATAGATGAATAGATAAAGAAGATTTGACACACATATACATACGTTTGCACGCATGTGCCCGCACACACACACTGGAATACTACTGAGCCATAAAAAAAGAATGATGTTTTGTCATTTGCAACAACATAGATGGACCTTGCGGGTATAATGTTAAGTGAAAGAAGGCATTCGCTTATATGTAAAATCTAAAAAGCAAAACCAATGAACAAACAAGCAAAAACAGACTTACACACAGACAGCAAACTGGTAGTTGCCAAATGGGAGGTGGGTAGGGGAGTAAGTGAAACAGATAAAGGGACTTAAGAAGCAAAAGCTTCCAGTTATAAAATAAATAAGTCACAGAGATTAAAAGTACAACATAGGGAATATAGTCAATAATACTGTAATAATGCTGTATGGTTATAGATGACCACACTTACCGTGGTGAGCAATGAATAATGCATAGAATTTTCCAACCACTATATTATACACCTGAAACTAATATAACATTGTGTGCTAATTTTACTTAAAGAAATGCATCCTCCGATAAAAAAAAAAAAGTGGAAATCACAGGCAGGGACTTATGGTGGTCAAGGGTATCATCTGAGGAGAAAGACTAAGTATGTCCCCTAAGTTCAATTTAACCTTGAGCAAGATGCTCTGCTTCCCTATGCTTCAGTTCCCTCATTTATGCATTGAGGTTTAGGATCATGCTGTCTTCCTTATATGGTAAAGATTAAATGAAATAAAATTAAACTCTTATTGAATGGCCATATCAAGCACTCGATCATCTAAATTGATACTATTATTAATTTCTTAGCCTGAGAAAAGGAAAGAATCACGGGAGCCTTTCATGTCTAATAGAGAATGAGGAAAAGAGTCTGCCCGTTCCAAACAGAGCGGCACAGGAGCCTCTCCCAAAGAAAGCACTAAGTGCTGGAAGGACCGCTGGAATTAATACATCTTATACCAAAGACCTGCATGTTACATGATAAGATAGTCGTTAAGATTTACTGAGAGACTTCCAAATATCATCATTTATGTCCTTCAAAAAATATAAATTAGTTGACAATGATTCCTTTATTTAATAAAACTCCCTTCTGATATAATACAGCCAGCATTACTTTCAAGTAGGGAGTTACACCAATCCATAGGGCCAGGATGTCCAGGTGGAAGGTTTTTTGTAGGAGGATAGGGAGAGACAGGAGGAGAGTGTTTGGAGACGTGAATTGGGAGAGGTAGGGAAAAAGAATGGGGAAATTCAGAACAAGTAAATCATCCAATTAACAATGGATCTTTCGCATTAGCTTCTTTGACGCAAGCATATAACATCTGTGGGTAACTTTGAGATTTCAAACTTGGACGTTTCTTATACCTAAGGAAGCATTAATTAGATCCATTGATAATAACCCAGTTTACAAAGAAATGGACGAGTAAAACTGTTTAGTTCCTTTTTCAACTTCAAAGGTGAATTAAGTACATCCTTGAGATGTGTCTTAACTTGTGTTTCCAAAATGTAATACCGTACAATGATTTATAGACTGATGCTTGGCAAATAATTTCTTCACTTTGGTTTCTTTTATGTTAAATAAAGATGAAAGATACTCTACTTAATTATTATTTTAAAAAAAGAGGAAGAAAGAGGAAACTTCAAGTTATCTCAAGAGAAAGTTGATACAAAAAATATCCCACTAGGTTAGGAAACTGATGAACTAGAGAGGATAAAGCATAATATTTCACAATTTTCATTAGAAATAAGAGATGAAAAATTGCTTTTGAGTAAAATGTAAGGACCAAGCACACGTGTGGCCCTCCTGCAGTTCTCACGTATGTTAAATGTGCAGCTATCACTATATCATCAATTTTTCCCAGAGTTGTTTATGTTTATACAATAGGAGAATTTGGAGCAATGAGAAAAAAATGGCTAAATTATATGCTAAAAATTCTGCAAATCCAATTTTAACTCTGTCACTCGGCTTTTTGTTAACAAAATCTTCTACCTTGGTGGCTTTCTTTAAGGAAAGCATTGGTGTATACAGTTTCCAGTAACCCCTTCACAGTATCTTTCCTCACACAGGAAATAAAAAAAAAAAAAATCTCTCCAGCCTTTTCCCATTTGAGTAAATGTATTTCCTAGCAACAGCTAGCCATCTGGTTTCTAAAAAACATAGGGGCACAATTTCTCCACTTTGAAATCAAAATAACATTGTGAGGATTATAAAAATACTAGTTAACATTTATTGGGCACTTACCCTGTACCAGAACTTGTTTGAAACATTTTACACGCATTATCTTATTTAATCTTATAATAACTTTTGAAAATGGAGAAGTCTATTCTCCCTGTCTTACAAATTACAAATTTACAAATTCTCCCTGTTTAGTGGAGTTTAAAGAGACCATGTCATGAAGGAATATAGAATTCTTTTCATTTGGGATACATTTATCTTTAGGTAACTGAATACTTGCTTCCAATTGGTTTAAGCAAAAGGGTCATTTCCTTAACTCTGGAGGCTTAGCAGTATGATGGGATTGAGTGTTGACTTAACCCACAGGCTTTGGATTTTCTTAGCTTTTTACTCTCCCTTACATTTGTTTAATTCTCAGAATTATATGAAGATGCCTGCATCAGGTCTGGGATTCACATCCATACAGGATAATACCTAGAAGAGAATTTTTTCAAGATGACTCCAGTTAAATTCCTCTTGAGTCTCAAGTGGCCCAAAGTAGATGAGATGATCTTTCTTGAACCAGATGGTGAGGGGGTTGGGATTCCCATGATGGACAGCTAAATTAAGGCTCACCCTGTTTGCTTCAAACTTCAATTTATAAAAATGGACAATTTTAGCAATGCTTCTCTTTAGTCCTATTCTGCCTAAGCTAAATTTCAAGGTCAAAATATCAGCGGGTTAAATTTCTGTTATATATCTGTATCTATAATTTTTGGCAATTTATATCAAGTTTTTATAAATTGTTATTCTTGTAAATTACTTGGTAATTGTCAGAATTGTTAAAAATTATTAGGACTACAAAAATTATGCATCACACCATTTATTTAATAACTAAAGTGTGTATCTTTGTAGGGCTTATTTTTTCCATTTAAGACAACAATATTTTCAATTTTGTGTTAGTCCATTTTCCGTGGGGATGTGGATATAAATGGGAGTTACATTTATGAGAATCACCATGTTATTTTCTAGCTCTGGGACCCAACTCCTAATAAAGTCCTATGGTTCTCCCTAAAAGTTCATCCAATTTGTTTTGGGAAGCTCCAAGTTGTGCCTGACTACTAACAGGTTTGAACAACTGTTCTTTCAAATGCCCGAGGTGCCAGCCATGTCTCTTCTCGCCTATTCTCTTCTCTAGTACTTTCTGCCAGAACCACTATGTCCACTGGGAATGGCATCTTCTGCCCCATTTTTCTGCAGAAGACCACTGTCACTTTTAATCTGGAACTTCACAACACCCAAAGCAGGTGGTGTCCTCACTGATGCAAGAGAAAGCAGTACTCTCCTTACTTATACCCTCTACTTTGTGCTGATGATATTGACTGTACCCCAGAGTGTTATACAATTCCAGATTAAAAACAACTACAAGAGGGCTTTCCTTCATTAAGGTCAAACATAGCCGATGGGATGGGACAAGAAATCCAGGTCCTGGGGGCGCCTGGGTGGCTCAGTTGGTTAAGTGGCCGACTTCGGTTCAGGTCAGGATCTCACAGTTTGTGAGTTGGAGCCCTGGGTCAGGTGGGCTCTGTGCTGACTGCTCTGAGCCTGGAGCCTGCTTCGGATTCTGTGTGTCCCTCTCTCTCTGACCCTTCCCCACTCAAACTCTGTGTGTGTCTCTTTCTCAAAAATAAATAAACATTAAAAATAATTAAAGAAACCCAGGTCCTGTGAAAGACTTGTACTCTTCCCCAATTCTTTTTTTCCTAGGTTCCCAAATTCTCATGCAAATGTTCATACAAATAACTGCTAAAGTATTCCCCTGTAGTTGTCAGACCCTGCCCAGGCATTTCAGAATCTCCATCATGGACACAATATGGACTCAAGCCATAACCTTCTTAAGGCTGTTTCTTCCAACAAAAGACTTTTTATACTAAAATAACCTTCCAAGTTTGTATATCATATGCTGATAAAAATATTTTTGCTAGATATTATTCTAGAAATTTGCAATGTCCTATTATTTCCACCATGATGTAATAAGAATTCTTTAGGTATAAGAAGAATTACTGAACCATTTCATTCAAGACTCAAAGGAATCCGTTATGAAATTAATAGAACTTGTTTGGATAACAGTAACCACATCAATCAGATGTGAATTGTGCCTACATAAAACTTTATCTTAGCACTGGCATGCTCCTAGAAACTTAAATGGAAGATAGATAGATAGATGGATAGATTAATTAATTAATTAATTAATTAATTCTTACCATAGTGAGGCCACAACAAGGTAACAGAAAGGAGAAAGAATTGTGACAGACGTATCTCAAGCGCTTTTTTAGAAAATACCAAGATTTTCTTAGTATGTAAGTTATAGATTTTATTACCATAAAAAATTTTAGTTAACTACATAAGTTACTTACTTATAGTTTTTTTTTACTTTTAATCTTAGAGATTAACATCATTTGAATTTTGCTCAATAACTTTTTCATACTCGACTTCAGTAAACCATCACACCTTATTTTACCAATTATTCAAAAGCTGTGCATCAGAAATACAAACTGACTTTACTAAACAAGATCTACAAAACTTTTCAATTCCTGTTGAATAAATTTTAAATACATTTATGCTTAAATCTAAATAATACATCAGTATAGAATACAATGTATAAACTAATACTATACAAATCTATGCTTCTCCACATTGGTTTAATACTTTTATTGACCTGTGGACTAGGGCAGGGAACAAAAATCTCTTTGCAAACTGTTTTTGAAATCATATCTGTCACAATTAGGTCAGCCTAACTAATTATGGTAATGTAGTTAATAATAAAGCAGACCCACTTGATTAAACTGACCTCATTAACTTGTTTTTTGTCCAGATGGAACACTTGACCAGAACTTGTAGAGGCAATTTCTTCATAGACTTTATATCCAATATGGCCCCTGTCATCACAGTCTCCAGTGAGCACAAATACAACCTATAATTTTTTTAAAAAAAGAAGACAGTTTAAAGGGTTTTCATAAATCAATATGTATTTATTGACTACCTACTATGTGTTAACATATTACTATTAAACTGGAATACATATATATTATATATACATCTTACATATATAATATACATATACATATACATACATATGTCTATAATACCATACGTGTATAATTAATATATAATATATAATATATATATTCCACTCTATATGCATTTTGAAAAAGTGTTTGAAGTCCCTCTTACTTAAGAGGTGGAGCTTAATTTGTCATCTCCAAATCAAAGCGTGGACATGTGATTTGCTTTGGGCAGCAGCCCAAGGCAAAAGGGACATTCTATCAGTTCTGAGCCTACATGCAAGAGGCCTTGTATATTTCCCCTTGGTCTCTGGTGCTTCTGCCTTGGCCATGAAAAGAACATGCCTAAACAAGCCTACTGGTCTCAAAAAAAAAAAAAAAAGTGAGAAACCCATGAGACAGAGCCAAGTCACCCCAAAGATCAGCCTAGATAAGTTAAACCCAAACTATCCCCAGACACACAAGTGAGCAAGCCTTGCCTAGACCAATGGAGCCCTGCAAATATGTTTTAAGCCACTGAGAGTAGAACAGTTTGTTACACAGGAATAGCTAACTGATACAATGAGTAAGTCTGACTCAGACAAGATTCCACATAGGAGGTGATATTTGAGACACAGGCCTTCTTTGTAGGTCTATGCTCTTGTCAATTCTAGGGATAAAATAGAAAGAAGAACTTTCGGGATGCCTGGGTGGCTCAATTGGTTGAGTGTCCAACTTCCGCTCAGGTCATGATCTCACAGTCTGTGGGTTCGAGCCCTGCGTCAGGCTCTGTGCTGACGGCTCAGAGCCTGGAGCCTGCTTGGGATTCTGTGTCTCCCTCTCTCTCTGCCCCTCCCCTACTGGCTCTCTCTCTCTCTCTCTGTCTTTCAAAAGTAAATAAAAACATTAAAAAAAAAAAGAAAGAACTTTCATTAATCCCCCATCATTTCCTCTCTATATTAAAAAACAAGGTATTAATATGCACAAATACTACATATCCACTTATGTTTAAATTAAATGGCACATGTATATTGGAGAACATATATACAGATCAATAGTTGTAATTATTGATTTTTGCCACACAAAGTATAGACAAAGAGGAGAGGCAACCTCTCACGTGCCATACAGGTATATACCTTGTTTTATTGCGCTTTGCTTTATTGTGCTTCACAGATACTGTGTTTTTTTTTTGTTTGTTTATTTGTTTTTTACAAATTGGAGGTTTGTGGCAACCCCGCATTGAGCAAATCTATCAGCACGACTTTTCCAATGGCATTTGCTCGCTTCATGTCTCTGTGTCACATTCTGGTAATTCTCACAGTATTTCAAACTTTTTCATTATTAGTATGTTTGCTATGGTGATTTGTGATCAGTGAGTATGACTTGCTCAGATGATGGTTAGCACTGTCTGGTAATGAAGCATTTTTAAATTAAAGTATATATACTGTTCTTCTAGACATGATAATATTTCACACTTAAGAGAGTAGACTACAATGTAAACAAAACTTTTATGTACACTAGGAAGCTAAAAAATTCATTTGACTTTATTGTGATATCTGCTTTATTGTGGTAGTCAGAACTGAACCCACAATATCTCCAAGGTATGCCTGAATTCCTTCCAGCTGTATTCAGATTGAAAATTCGGGGGGCTGATTCCTACTCACTTGTGACTGTTTCTGTTGGATAAGCTGTAGCACCTCATGAGTGAGCCGATAATCCTTGGACCGTGCATCAGTGAAAACATAGATGAAAGACCCCGGAAGAGAAATTTCCAAGGCAATTTTTATAGCTCCAATACTCATTTCTGGACAATCACCACCACCCTGTTGAGGAGCAGAGAAAAAAAGTGCAATTATTTAACAACAAAAAAGAAAATATTCTAGTTATGATAAGTTGCTCTAGAAGCTCCAGAACTGAACAAGTTCTCTTCACACTTATTTTCTATCAGTTTGACACTGTATTAATTACTTTAGTTGCCAGGAGATGGAAAAGATACAGAGTTATGTAGAGATAGAAAAAAAAAACCTGTATTTATGGATAAATTAAAAACTCACCCAAAATACACAAAATAATAGAAATTGTCATATACTTTTTATCTAATTAAATGTTGACTCACTTTCTCATTCCCTTACATGACTATTTCACGACATGCCTCTTTTCTTATCCCTCATTTGATGACCTTGTTTCTACTGTACTGGGAAAAGATTAGCAATCAGAAGAGAACTTTCATGAACTCCCACCATGGTGTCTATGAACCTACCTGTAATAGCAGCCACCCGCCTTGCCTTCACGGTGAAGGAATCATCTAGACATAGCTAAGGCTAACTACTCACGTGTGCCTAATCAAAGACATAGCTCCTGTGTGCCCCCTCTCTGGCGGTCCCTTCTCTCTACTCCACTGCCAAAAATTCCTCCTTTATTGGATCATTCCCACCAGCAAACAAACATACTGGTATATCTCCCATATACCATATATATATAACCATATATACCATATATATATATACACCATATATAGAACTCCCATTTGAGTTTTTGCTCAAATGTTACCTTTCAGAGTAACCATCCATGTCCACCTTATATAAAATACACCCTTTGTCACCCTTTTCACTCTGCTTCATTTTTCCTACGAACACATGATCTCTTGTTTTATTTTCTACTTGCATAGGCTCCATATATTTTCCTAAACAAAAATAGTCCTCATCCTAAGAAGAATTCTTGTCACATTTATTTCATTCAAGATTATAGGGGTTTATAGATAAAACTAAGTATGCTGTATTTACAGTTTCATATATTTTACATTTATGATTATTATCCTTATGTTCCATGTTATCAATGTTCTTCAAAATCACAGGTTTTGGGGGCACCTGGGTGGCTCAGTTGGTTAAGCATCTAACTTTGGCTCAGCTCATGATCTCACAGTTTATGAGATCGAGCCCTGCATCAGGCTCTGTGCTGAAAGCTCGGAGCCTGGAGTTTGCTTCAGATTCTGTGTCTCCCGCTCGTTCTGCCCCTCACCCGCCCACGATCTGTCTCTCTCTCTCCCAAAATAAACATTAAAAAAAGTTTAAAAAATATCACAGGCTTAAATGATTGCATAATATTCCATTATGTCTACATCCCATAATTTCTTCTACTGTTGAAAATTAATGTTCTTCCAAATTTTCCTATAGTATAAATTTGGAAATACAAATCTATTTTATTTTATGTATATATATAAAATGTCTGATTACTTCCTTAGCATAGATGTCAATAACTACAGGGCCAAGGGAATGGACTTTCAACCGATATGTTTTGAGCAACCAATAAACTGCTTAACACCACTAGGATTTAAACATAGAAAGATGAATAATGAGGTAAAGTATCTTGTCCTTAAGGAACTTGTAGTCTAGAAAGGATAAATAAAAAACAAGACAATTTAGGGTTATAGGGGGGTGCCTTATGGTTCTACAGTCCACCAGAATACAGTAAGAGTTCTTTCTTAAAAAGAAATTAATTACTTGATGAAAGTGATATGGTTTTTTCTTTAAACTCTGGAGATTCTACTTGATTCTCTTATTGGGGCTTTTCCCAGGCTCCAAACAGTCTTAGACTGTGATACAATATCCTGAGAACCATAGTTCTAATCAGGGTCAAAAGAGCCAGGCTTCGAACTATTTACACTGCAGCTTGGACAAACCAGAGAATCTTTTCTTGCTTAGAATCCCACTCAAAACTTACAGACTGTGAGTACCATTATATTAAATGAGTTGGAACAGAGCCCCAACTATTATAAAATGATTCTAAAATTAAAACACTCATCAAATATGTCATAATGGTAGGGGGTTGAAAGCTGTGATAACCTGATCTTAACTTCTGAGAAGTCGGCTATAGACTCCCAGAAATTTTACTCAGTTAATAGTCCTTTCTATTTTTGCAGGACTTATCAGCTGTGCATTATTACTTATGTGCATTTTCATGGCATTTAGTTTAGCAGATAATACTGTTCTTAAAAACTTGTACACTTGTATCTTCAGACTGTACTTATCTCCCAGATTCCAACTTTACATCTTCAACCACTTATTAAACATCTACTCCTAGATGTTCTATGGGTCTTCACATTTCCGTGTGTCTAAAGTAGAACTCATTGTATTTTCCCTAATTATGTCTTCCCTATTTTTGTTAATCAAACCACCTGCCTCCATATTCAGGTTCAAACCTGAGTCATCTGGACTCCTCCCTCTTCCTTCACCTAATCAGTAGTCAAACCATTTTCCTTCTACTTCCATCATGAATTCGTCCCCTCCCTTCCTCTTTACTTCCTACAATTCACTCTTCTTATCATTGATTTTGTTACTCGTATAGCCTCCAATCTAATCTTCTGCTCTGCCTGCCACCAAACTTTATTTTGCCTGCAGTAAAGGGCTATCTTTATCATGTTCCAACTTAGAATCCTTCACTACTTGGGGCGCCTGGATGGCTCACTTGGTTGAGTGACTTCAGCTCAGGTCATGATCTCACAGTTCATGGGTTGCAGCTCCATGTCAGGCTCTGTGCTGACAACTCAGAGCCTAGAGCCTGCTTCGGATTCTGTGTCTCCCTCGCTCTCTGCTCCCCGCCACTAGTGCTCTCTCTCTGTCTCTCAAAAATAAATGAACGTTAAAAAAAAATCCTTCACTACTTGTGTTGGATCAAATTCTCTGTCTGGTTTCCTATCTCTCCTCCTGCCCCTCTTCATAAATCGCTTTCTTTAAGCTAGGACTACTTCCTGTTCTTTAAATATGCCTCTCGCTTCACACTGTAATGCCGTCAGTGCTTTCATTCATCTTTCTGTTGTTCCATCTCCACTATTAACACTCCTCAAATACACTTCTTCACTTTCCAGATGTACTTTGATATGCTTTACATTTCAATGATATAGCATATTTTCCTCTGCATAAGAGGTGGGAGGATTATCATCTGCAATAAATGTCCTTAAATGAGCATTTGTTGCTAGGAAAGTGTGGAATAGCTTCTGGGGACATTAATAACTTTAATATATTGCATAGGAATAATTTTTACTCGAAGCCAACTTTGCAAATCCATAACTGCTGGATGGACTGCTCAAAAAAACTAGATTCATATTGAATTTTCAAAACTTAAACAAAAACATTCCTCAACTGTGCTTGACATCATGCACCTGAGCGTGAATCACAATATAAAAATTACCCATTCCACAAGCATTTGTTGAATGGCCAAGTATGCAATACACTAGCTCTGTGGTAGTATAATTCTAAGGAAAGATTATCTCTTGCTAATTAATATCACCTAATATCAAGGGATTAGAAGAAATCTTCTATGAACCAAAAGTCAGAACAGCTAAGAAATCTCCAGGGATGCATACTAGGGATGACAGAAATGATAAATCTTGTCCAGTCAGTAAAGGACAATCTTTGAGCCACTTGACTTGTATTCAAATTTACTCTAAGAGGACCCAGGGATGCCTTACTTCATCCTACAACATTACCCAGGAGTAGACTCTAGAGATCATTAGAATCCTTGGAAGTTACTCTAAATGAATTCATCTCATTGAGATCTCTCTAGTATGAGATTCATACTAAAACTTGAATGTAGCCCTAAAAAACCACATGTGTTGAGGTGGAACCTCTAAGCCTTTAATTATTGTTTTTTACCCTATAAATTTGAATAGAGGAGTTTAAAACCACATCTTAATAAAACCTATATGGTCAACAACATTTTCTGTATTGGAACACCTTATTCTCCTGAAAAAAAAAAAAGCCCCTCTGTGAAACACTGAACTTCATATATAGTAAGTTTAATATTGGTTAATACCCAAAGGAAAGAGTGTGATGAGTTCACACAACTATAACTCCACAGAGAATTTCACAAATATAATTGCAAATGAAAGGCATTCCTTTTATTTCTTGACTCTTTTATATCACACTCTCAAAACAAAGACTTTGACTTTTATGGACAAACTAATATAAAGTCTCCAAGCAGCCAGAAATTTGAGGAATGTCAAGTCTAGCGGAAACATTTTGACCTACGTATATCAGAAACCCATACTAGATGTACTTAATATCCCTTAGGAGTGATCTGTGTAGCTTAGTGGTTTTCCTGCTGTGGAAATCAGTGTATTATTTACAATAAAAATAATTATGCTGCCCTGAATTTCACGTTTGCAGACACAGATTTTATTATAATCATATTGATTCCATACCGATTAGAAATTGTTCTCAAGAATAAAACTCTTCTCTTACCAAAATAGTACAATATCTTAAAATTATTATCTTTCTGTCTATACTAGATTAGTGGATAACTGAAAATGAAAAATAATTGTTAAATGATAATTTATATCTCAGTGAAACTATTTATCTCATTATGGATGAAGGTTTTTAAAAGGAAAAATAAGTGTTTTTTTCCAAGGGAAAATTTCATATAATTTATATTAAAAACTCCCTATCTGATACCTGAGTTTGATTTTCTAATCATTTTAAATCATAAATAATCACTAAAATTATGCAGTAAAGGAATACTTTAGATATGTGCTGTCCAGTACAATGACCACTAACAAGCCTTGGGAGCTATTGAGCATCTGAAATAATGGCTCGTGAGACTGAGGAATCAAATATTTTATTCTAATTAATTAAAATTTAAATTTAAAAAGTACTAATTTTTCATATCGATGAAAAAATTGGATATACTGAGTTAAATAAATAGATTATAAAAATTAATTTAAACTGTTTTTAAAATTACACATGTGGCTCACATCCTATTTTTGTTGGACAGCACTGCTTTAGAATGATACTTGGTTTTGTTATGCAGGCTTCATTATAAGGTTGTTGCTTTGCACTAAAAGTCTTCCACGAACTTTGCTTTCTGTCAGAAGTTATTAAAAACAAAATTTAAGTAATTTTAATTTACTAAGGCTCAGGAATCAAGTGACAATCTACTCCAAAAATCTATAAATTATTGACTTTGTTTAAGTATACATAAAGTTTATAAACAAAGTTTTTGCACATTGATATATATGAAGCTTATCTACAGGTTTGCTAATAATGTTTCTCAAATCATTATTTGATCTTCTGATTCTTAAATTCAGTTTTGGCAGAACAGGACTAAAGAGAACCATTGTCAAAATGTCCATGTTTATAAATAAACCTCACAACGTCAGATACTTCAGGTTGATCTATATCAAACTCATGTACAGATTTTAGAATCGGGGGCAATGGGATTATTACTGAAACACTAAAAACAAACCATTTTACATTTTAGTTCCACACTTTAAAAAAGTAGTCCTTTAAAAAGTCTTAACATTTTATGTTTTGATATGAATACCGAATGGGAAAAAACAGTAAGATAATATCCCATAAAACATCTATAATGGAGACATTTAGAATTGATGAACTTGAATCTATGAAAAGCCTCATTAATTTAATTGACACTTTTACTGGTAGTAAGATACCTTGTATTGACTCAATGGATATCTACTCTAAGCCAAACACTAAGAGAGTACTGTCACATACACTATGGTATTTACTCTTTATCTCAATTGATGACGTAGGTATCATTTTTAGCACAATATATTGCCAGAGGACTGAATCTTTAAAATCTCTTCCTAAGGTCACATGACTTTTAAGTGAAAGAACAGAGACTGGAATTCAATTCTGCCTGGCCTGAGCTTTCATGCAAACTCCAGTGAGGCATTTTATTACTTTCATCAACCTCTGTGACTGCAAGCAAGTAGCCTGTAAGAGAAAACTATAAAAGCAAAGGGGAAAAGATTCTCATTCTTCCAGATGCCCACAGAATATTGTACGTTCTTCTATTGTGGCATCTGCTGAGTTGGATTGTAATTTTTATGTTTCCTCCCACTATATCTTTATTCCTTGAAGAACTTAGTAAGTGGTCCATTGTGGTTGGATGAATGAAGGGATAAATGAATGAATAGTGAGTATATGAATGAATGAGACTGTGCAAAACAATCTTGACACAATCTAGGCGTGCTGTGTTCAACCTGAGCTTTACTCAAGCCTAGCCCATCTCATTTCAAGTAATATAATTCCAGAGCTAGGTCTCCTGAAGTACAAGTGCTTATATATACATACTCTAAGTGGTATACAAAACTAACTCCTTCAAGCTTTCATATCTCTGTATCTCTCTGTCTCTCTGTCTCTCTCAATCATGGCATGGTGTCAGGTTTAATATTTAACAAAAGAAAACAAACATGGCAATGGAAATGTATCCCCTAAAACCACATAAACCTGCACACATACATGACAATGCAAACTGCTTTTGTTAATTGTGTTTTTATTTGAACTCTGAGATAGACTTATCTGTATCAGTGGGCATATTCTTACTCAGTATTTTGATATTCATTTTATCTTCAGAATTCTACTGATAGCTACAACTTACTAAGTTGCCAAAGACACTTCAGATAGAAAAAAAATGTGTACTGGAAAAACAGAAGCATGTGACCCTTCATAGTAAATGTCGCTCCTGGAATTAAGGAAAAAAACTGTAACCTCAGAGTTACAGTGATAATTATGGTAAAAAATAAATTCCTAGAAAGCAAGATAAAATAGGAACAGAAATCTTATCAGTCAAGGGAGTAATAAAATAGAGATTATCATGCTGTCTTTTCTAAATATAAGACAATGTGGGAGTGGCAATGAACTAAACTGAACCTTTAAACCCTGAGAAGAGTTGGAGAAAAATGAGGTCCCTGTCCAAACCCCAATGGGAAAGTGTTCGTCAAACAAGTGATCAGAGTACTGGAAATCTCAGAGCAGGCCCTCACCCATGCCTTATTATGTCTCTTCTAGTCAACCCAATTCAATTCTATTTTCTTCATCCAGTTTCACTGAAATGGTGCTTATACCAGTTGTTTTCCAGGTATGTCTAACTCTAAGCAATGAAAAAATAAAACTTTTTTGGTAGGCTCATGCCTGAGTCCAAAATAAGTATTATTGGCATTATAGTACTTGCCCTTATTCTAACACAACTACAACCTACTAAGCCTTGTTTCAAAGTCAGACTGTATTTTTCCTTCGCACGGAATACTCACTGCTTGAAATGTCTTATTTCTGTAATTTTCCCTTTACCTATAAAATTCAGGAATGAAACTCAGTCTCAAGCTAAACGAGAGTTTACAACCCTCAGTTCTTCTTAAAACACAGTTATGTGATTCTATGAGCAAGAAACAAAAGGTACATGTGGAAACCATTACATTGCATTGAACCTAACATAAAATTTCATTCAAGCAAGTATAAAATAAATTAGAATGACTACAGAACCCTAATGCATCAGTGACATTTGGTCTTCATCACTTGTAGAAACTATGGCGGGGATGTACTGAAAGATAATTGCAGTATTTCAGAGCCCAAACTTCAAATCTCTATAATCAAAATAAAAGTCCAGGCAGTCCACCATGCTGCCTTGAGTTTAGAGAAGGTGGAATCCAAATCAAGGCATAAAAAAACTGTTGACCTTTCTTTCAGATGCATTAAAAGTTAACAATTACAACCATTTCCTGCCTTTCAGGTTATTACCTGCCAGTAGTAACTCTTCAGCAATTGATCTTTCAGTTTGTTGGAACTACCTTCCTGTTTGGCCTAGGAGGAGATTCAGTTCACTTCAGTTTAAATAAGGATACACTATGTACTGTGCATTCAATATCTTCATTAATAAATCAGAAATTGATACACCTTCATACTACTTAAGAGAATTCCTTCCCGGGGCACCTGGGTGGCTCAGTCAGTTGAGCCTCTGACTTCAGCTCAGGTCATGACCTCATGGCTCATGAATTCCAGCCCCACGTCGTTGGGCTCTGTGCTCACAGCTCAGAGCCTGGAGCCTGCTTCAGATTCTGTGTCTCCCTCTCTCTCTCTGCCCTTCCCCTGCTTGCACCCTGTCTCTCTCTCTCTCTCAAAAATAATAAATAAACATTAAAAATTTTTTTTAAATAAAAAAAGAGAATTCCTTCCCTTGCCCATCAAGGATTCCATACCTTTTTATTTTCTTTTCCCACAAAATTAAGACATTATCCTGATCCCTAGTTGGGATTCCTGATCTCTCCTACTATATGGCCTTGTTTGCCCAGAGAGAATGAGCCAGAAGAGGGCAGAAGGTGGCCCCTGCAGCCAGTCATTATCTGTCTATTCAAGGATTAGGCAGGCTTTCTTTCTCCCTGTTTTCCCTGGGTTATGACCCTTCTCTGTCTTTACTAAGCACTCTTCAGATTCAGCCTGCCCACTAAAATCTCTGTCTTCCTTTCTACTCCAACACTCACATATGGATCTTATATGCTTCCCAGCACATTTGGTATTATCTTGGTTATTGGGTAGTTAATGGAGATTATAATGTGATTGTGTAATGTGTGCTTTATTTTATGCGTAAAAATATATTTATACTGCTTATGTTACTTTAGGTCTTGGCAAAAAGATTATCAACACAATGCATTTTTTACTAATAAAATCATTATAATTTATGAACATTATAATATATAGGGAAGTTTGAGACAGACAAATTGTATGGGCTATTTTAGAGCTAGCAGTCATTAAACAAAACTGGTGAACCAAGATTTAGATCATCTCACAGGAGGAGATTCCATATATATAAACAGACCAGATAAATGAGGACTTTCAAAAATCAACATGAATATAGAACTATGAGACCTGGTTTAAAGTTTATATGAAAAAATCTGAGGGACTGAGCTGGTAACTGCACCTGAATTCAATAATCTGATACCATCGCCAAAGAAATCTTATATTGGCCTCAAACATGAAAGAGCTTCCCAGACATAGCTCCAGAGGAGGACCCCAGGTATCATCTGGTGATGAAGATCAGTGCTATTAAATCTCTAACTGGTGTTAGTTCATTTCTAATGTATTGATAGGTTTCTGGAAGGGATTCAGACATCTGATGGGGTAATTGGACAAATAATAGTCAAAGTGAGTACTCATACCAAGATTCCACAATTCTTCTTGACATTTTTTCAAGGCCTAAGAATAAAGACAGCTTCTTAAGAACTGCTCTTGATCTGAATTGAGAAAAAAACTCTACATTCATTTTGCTCAAAGTGAGGTTGATAGTTTTCTCTAGGAAATCTGGTTAGGTCAAGAAACATTCTCCCCAGGAAAACATTTTGACCTCCATCCTTACCATCACCTAAAAATGGACAAAATCAGATGCAGTACTTATTATGGGGAATAGGGTAATCCTTTGGTTACATAAGTAGCATGTATGGGGTGAATCCAGGCATCATGGGTCAGTGATGCCATTCTGTGACATGTAACTGTAATATTTACTCTGCAATGACTCGTGTATTTACCTTTTGGAACATTCCCATGCATGCACCCTTTGAAAAGAAAATCAAAATTTTATAATCATAATCCATACCTACGTCATTATGTCTATATTCTGCTTTGAAAAAGTAATCCAATAGTCAGAATACTCTTCTATACTCTCTGTCCTTTGAAATGCTCATAAAAGATCATTAAGAAATCATCTTGCTATTTGCTTCTGGATAGGGTACCAAGGTGGATAGTTAGAAAAGAGCCAAGCATTCCCACTCAGTGCCCTCCATTCTCTTCCCTCCCTGAGGATTAAGAATTACTCGTCCCTCAGAGAATTCATATGGTCTAGCAGGGAACTCTAGCAGCACGTGAAAGTTGTAGTAGATGTTTCATTCAAGCCCCAAGAAGTTTCAACTCTAACAATGAAAATAATCAAAACATCACCTACAAATACAACTAGGTTGTGTGGTAGTATGAACACTATCAATCTCTTAAAAGGCATCTTTTCCTCGTGTCTCTCCAATGTGTTTGTGAGGTCATACTTAAATAAGTTTACCACAGTAAGTAGTGAGAACACATACTGAGCAAAAAGAGCAATTTTGTTTATAATTAACTTTGTCATTTGCTGCTCAGTAATTTCGGGTCAGCCAACTACACAAACTGATGAGAGGTAGCAGTGAAAGTCAAAATCTTAAAGGAATGAATTCATTTCATTGAGGACGAGACCAGCCCTAGGCCTACCATCGTCTTTAATTCTCTTCAGCACTATCTTGAAGTAAAATGCAAAACAAATGCTATAAACAAATGTTAACTTGATTGGACTAATAAGGTTACTTAAATCAGTATTTAGAAGGAAAGTAACAGAGTCGTAAAGGACACTGCCTTAAGCATTAAATACCTCCCGTTATGTGACCAGCTTTGCTATTTGCCAGTTTGGTGACCTGATTGTTACCTACTATCTCAAAGCTTGAGTATCCTCCTTTGTAAAAGGCAATATTAATATTTGTGTGGGTCTGAATTGAGAGAAACACTTGCAAAATCACAAGGCACATATTCCACAATTGCTGCTCGTTTACGGTATAAGTGTTTGGTGATTATTTCCCTTAAAAAAACCTTCAGGGTACTGGAGGTAGTAACACAATAGAAGTAATAATAGCTAACATTTATCAAGCCTTCACTTTGGGCCAGACACTGGTTCTATTATTCTTGAAGCTTTTACATGCATTATGAGTTACATGTGTTGGACTCATCTCATCTTACCTAAATTAAACACATGCCATTCTTCCTGTAAAAGTGAATACACACACACACACACACACACACACACACACACACACATTTGTACAAAAGAATACTTAAATAGAAATAAAAGCTGCTGTCTTCAGTTGAATCATGTCCAATACCAAAAATGGAAATCACATCTCCCATAGTCTATATCTACACTGACATAAAATCCCTTCTTGTTATTTTTATCTAGTCATGTCTTTTTTTGCTTTTCTTAATTTCTTTGTCACATATTAGTTTGATTTTTAAAATTCATTAAGAAAACTTTCCTATAAATTGAGAAATAAAGAGCATACTTTTACATAGTAGCATGATTTAGAATATCAGAAATTAGAGGCACCTAGGAGGTTAGGTGTACGACTCTTGATTTTGGCTCAGGTCATGCTCTCAGAGTTCATGAGTTCAGGCCCCATGTTGGGCTCTGTACTGACAGCGCAGAGCCTGCTTGGGATTCTCAGTCTCCCTCTCTCTCAACCCCACCCCATTTGCATTCTTTCTCTCTTTCAAAAAAAAATTAAAAAATATATATATACAATACCAGAAATTAGATAAAGTGTATACCAAATTGTCATCATAAATTTCTCTTCTATACTCAGCACTATCTTGTCTTCTTCTTTTTAATAGTCTTGGCCTATCTAGTGATGATTTTTCATACTCTCCTTTGGCAGTTAATTCTAACATCAATTGTTTTTACATGATAGCAAAACATTTGTCGCCTTAACCTTAGCCTGCTGCATTTTGTCTATTTACCCTTCTATTCCTGTTAAAGAATTATAATAATTGGACCTTAACCTCATCTTCTTCATAACTCCATCCTGTTCCTATGTGACAATGTTGTTCTACATATTTTTACTCTTATTTCTGCTTTTTTGGGGGGGGGTCAATTTTGCTAAAAGACTTCACAAAGGAAAATTAAATTATGTGTGAGGATTTTCAGTTTTAGGGACCAACTATCTATATGAAAAAATTGTAATTCCATTATTGTAAAAATACTTTCCTTCTTTTTTTACATTTCAAGTGTCTGACTAATTGCTTTTTGTTCTTTAGAACATTTGGATAAAAGGCTTGAAAGCATATTACTGCCAACACCATTTTTTGATTTCTAAAAATCAAAAGCTTTCTAGTTTCTTTTTTTTAATGTTTACTTATTTTTCGAGAGAGAGAGAGAGAGAGAGCGCACAAGCAAGGGATAGATACAGAGAGAGAGACAAAGGATCTGAAACTGGCTCCATGCTGATACCAGAGAACCTGAGGTGGGGCTCAAACCTATGACCAGGAGATCATGACCTGAGCCAAAGTCAGATGTTTAACCAACTGAGCCACGTAGGCACCCCAGCTTTCCAGTTTCTTATAAAGACTGTGACCTGAGACAAGACTTTGCACTGCATATTTACAGAGATACTAGGTCTCAAAGCTCTGTGGTTTGAATACCATTTATTATCATTTGTCTTCCGTTCTTTTTCCCAGAGAGAAAGCTCAGATGCTTTCCAAGTTGCTTCCATGTATTCCAGATGAAAGATGATAAAAGAAAATAAAATGAATGTTATAAATGTAATGATTTAAGGTGACTGATTTTTTTCTAAGTTTTTCTTGGAAAATTTGAAACTATGTTCCAAGTTATCCATATCTCTGTAAAAAAATAGCTAAGCTTAGTGTAATCTTAATGAGCAATTATTTAATTTACTTCAAACTAAATTTACTTTTCTTGTTTTCAAAACTATTACAAATGTAAGAAAATTATTAACTTAAAAAATTTGTTTAGGGGCTCCTGGGAGGCTCAGTCAGTTGAGAATCTGGACTTCGGCTCAGGTCATGATCTCATGTTTTGTGGGTTTGAGACCCACATTAGCCTCTGTGCTGACAGTTCAGAGTCTGGAGCCTGCTTCGGATTCTGTGTCTCCCTTTCTCTCTGCCCCTTCCCCGCTCGCGCATTGTCTCTTTCTCTCTCAAAAATAAACAAACATTAAAAAAAAAATTTTTTTTAATTTGTTTAAATCTAAGTAAGCTTTAATAGGACAGCAATTCTTGTTGCTCATGATAACAGTGATTTGCAAGGAGTCACCAAAAATGGTAGAAGGGGAGCAGAAGAGGAGTCTGGAAATTATATACAAAACAAAATTTAGTATTTTATACTAAAATTTTATGAAATATGTGAAATTTAGTTTCTAGGCTGATTTATGAAATAATAAAATATTCTTTAAGCAAACACTGAGGAGAAAGAATATATTCTTTAGATTAGGTGTTAAGTGATGATGTAGCCTACAGCTTTTTCATATTTATGAAATATTTTCATAAATATGAAAGGTTTTTCATATTTATGTTGAATGAAGGGAGAAAGTAAACATTTGATTTCTTATCCAACTGGTTGTTCTACTTAAGCATCCTTTTGGATCCCAAGACAATGCAAAAATAAAACCCGTAAGATGTAGCCAATCCAGAGAAAACCTCCAGAGAAATGTACACCCGCTTTCATTCCAGGAGAAAAGAAAAGAAAGATAGAATATAACCCCACGGACTGCCTGTAACAGTCTCAAGTCCAAAAGGTGATGCAGGAGGGCTCTGGGAAGGGAATCAATGGAATACGAGTCAGGAATTATGATCCTTTGCCCTGGAGACAAATTGAGCACAAAGGATAAGCACACTCCTTGAAGATTCCTCAGAACAAAAGAAAGGGAGAGGCAGGAAATCAGGAAGTGCCAGTGCCAGGTCTCATTGAGAATGTAGGGATTTTCATTCTAGCCAGATATTCAAGAATACAGCTCAGCTGTATTTTTGCAAAGAAAAAAGAAATGAATACAGTAAATCCTTTCTTAACGTTCTATCAGCTAGAAATCTCCATTACTTGGCCCTTCTGAATCTCTGTGTAATGCAAGCTGATAATTAGGTTTTTAAGTTATCTTTTGCCCCATCAAAGCTTAAATTATATTTGATATAGTTTTACTGCTAAATATATATTTTTAAAAGAGGCTACCCTGATATAATCCCTATTTAAATCCACTTTCATGCAGATACTGGTTCATCCCACAGGTGGATCAGAGGCTCAATGAGAGGTACAAGGCCTTGCTCTTAGTAGCTCATGGTAGACTAAGGCAACATAAAAATTTTAACAAACAGGGGAACACAATTTCTAATTCCCATGGTCCATGTACAGGCTAGAAATTTTTATGTAAATATTTTTTTCAAAGGATCTGGACATCCAAAGTGGCAAAGAATTTGCTATATTGAAGAGCAGAAAAGTAAATTCTAAGTAAGTATGAAGATAATGACTGGAAAAGAATGACAGTGTAAGAGAAAGGAAATAAGGGATTTTTAGTGGGAAAGACCATCAGAATAAATTTAGTAAAAGAGAAAACTAGCCAAGGGATAAATATATAAATCCATTTAGGTACTTATGAAATATGATTTATTTTAGCATATGATTAAAAATTATAGAGACAGGTACAATAAAATAATCATGATTGAATACATATTTGGAATGCCAAACTTTGGCTTTTTCACCCTATGCCCCAATTATGCTCATACAATACACAGTTGCAAATCAAATCATTCACCCAACAGTGAAACCAAAGTATTAAAACTCCAAACTCTAATTTGGACTGTGTTGATTTGTACACAATGGTATATTCATTCATTCTTCCTTTCTTTCATCAAAAAGTGAGCATGTTCAATATGCCATACATTTTTCTAAGGTAATGATGAGCTAAATCAGACATGATTCTTCAGTGTGAAATCCCCACTACTTTGTGATGGAGAAAAGCAGTAATATATGGCCAAACCTTAAGGACAGGGAGGATCTCTGAGGAAGTGGTGTTCAAGATTAGACTTGAATCCTGAATACAAGATTTTAAACTAGGTTAAGGGAGCATGGAAGTGAGGGCAGGATGAAGGACAGGAAATTCCTGTGCAAGGAAAAGAGCATGTGTGAAAATGCCACTGGGAGATGAGTGGAGGATAAAGATTTGCAGACAGTCTATGCAAGGCCCCTAAAACAGAGCACAGAGCCCAAAGGAGAGAGCGGTTCTACACAGGGCTGACAGAGAGACAGGTCTCAGGTTACTCAAAATCTTAGGAAGAATTTAATGAGGTGGGGATAGGGGATGACTGCAGAGGGTATTAGGGGAAATGTTCAGAGATGTATTTTGAGATTATTTTGTTTGTAGAATGGAGAATAGTCTGGCAAATAAAAGCAAGAGCAAATGCAGGAAAATCACTTAGAAACTTTTTTTGCATTTGCTTAGACTAAAGATATAGTAATTGGGATTAGGGTAGTACCAATAGAAATAGTGACAAATCAATAGACATAAAAAATATTTAGAAAGTTAAAAACCATGACTTGATGGTTTGGATGTTGGGGGAAAATCATCATATTAAAGATGATTCACAGTTTTTGGTAGTATAACCAGAATATTGTGGTCAACATTCACAAAGACAAAAAATAGAGGACAAAGAACAAGAATTTAGGACCAAGTGTAGAGCAATGGAAAGGGCACATTTGTGAGTTTCATTGTAGAGGCCCATTGTGACATCTAGGGGACTGACATAAGGATCTGTATGTCAGAGGAGAAGTCTTAGGGGCCATTTGTTTGCCTCTGTTTGAAACAGTAAGTGAGGTCACTTGCTCAGGGCAGATCGCTCACTGAAACAACCAGTAGTAAAAGGTGAGGGGATGGAGGTTTAAACAGAGTAGACAAGATCTGTAATTATCATTGGGAAAAATGGGAAATTTAATCAACCAGAAAAACATAGTAAGATCATGGGAGTACTGAGAATCCAGTGTTGTGTATCCACAATGGAATCAACCTGCTCTGTTGTAAGACTTTAACAGCACATCGCCCTGGTGGACAGGCATGAATAATGCAGATAATTGGAGTTATTGAGGAATAAAGTTTTGCCTTTTGAAGAAAAAAGCAATGGACAAGGAAGAAAAAGAGGTGTTTTTGAAATGATAGGACTCTGAGCTCAACTGGAGGAAAGTAAAAAAAGGAGAGATCTGATGGCCTGGGAGACAGGCTAGGGGTTAATGAGGGTGAAGGAGGAGTTGTAAACAGTTGTGCCAACAAGCTTGGTGGACAGATGGTTGCTGCTGGAGGTTAAGATGCTTGAACTAGTGCTTTGAGAGGTAGAAAGGATTATTGATGATAAGGTCCTGAGGGAGTGGAAGACTGAGATGGAGTAAAGAACAGGTTATTGCAGATGACTAGCAGGTCAAGGGACTGAGGGGAGAAGGCTCTGACAGGTCTTTCCCATAAATGCTGAAGTCCCTGGAATGATGGCAGCCCTGAAGGGGAAACGTAGCCAATGATCTAGGTACCAGTAGCTTAGATGAATGGTGGGGAGTGGTCAAAAGGTCTGGAAATGACTACAGCAAAGACCATCCATGGAGAAGAGTATAGTGAAGCAGCCTCAAAGAGCAAGTTTTTTTTGTTTTCATGAATGGATTTAGCAATAATGATCTCAAAGCAGCCCTGAGGGGAAAGTACATACTAACCCTATCTCTAAGTCCTGTTGTCAGAATATCAGCTAAAGCAATGTTATTCTTCTTCTCTAATCACCTAATTATACTTACTGTCAAAAATTTTATACAGTTGACTTAGACCAGAGAACATCAAAATTATTTTTAATTATACCATTTCTGTTGTGGGGGAAGAATTAACTGTTGTTTATGATTCTCAGTGAAGGGACTCACCTAGAGCAGGCTTCAGTAAACTTTGTTGTAGAGGGTCAGGGAGTAAATATCTTAGGGTATGTGGGCCAGTCTGTCAAAGCTACTTAATTCTGCTATTGTTGTATGAAAGCAGCCATAGATAATGTATAAATGAAGGTGAACTCAATCTGCCCCATTTACATATCTATTGTTCAATTCATTCAGAACTCAAGTGAGAAAAGGAAGTGGAATTAAAAACTAATAATTATTTCTGGAACACGTGGGTGGTTCAGTCAGTTAAGCATCGGACTTCAGCTGAGGACATGATCTCATGGTTCATGAGTTCGAGAACCGCATCGGGTTCTCCCCTTCCAGTTAGTAGCCCGCTTCAGATCCTCTGTCTCCCTCTCTCTCTACTTCCTCCCCTGCTCACTCCCTCTCTCTCAAAAATAAATAAACATTAAAAAAAAATTTAACCCAAAATTATTTCTTTCAGGTTTAAAAATAAGGGAAATCAGACAAAAGTTCATGATTTTCCTTTCCCCTGAAACAAATAAAATTGAAAGCAAGCACTTACCTGAACATACAATTCTCTGAGTTCATATTGAAATTTCTTGGGATCTGTGGTAATTGTCACTGGGCCAATTTCTATGAGAATAAAAATGACATAGATAAGTAAATTGTAATCAATAGCATTAAAGAGTTTATCATGTTTGCAAATGTCTTTTCATTGTACACTACATGGTTATTAATTAGTAAGAGATATATAGCCAGCAAAACAACAGACTGTTTCTCAGTTTATAGCTACCAAAGAATAACTTAAAATTTGCTGGAAATTATGTATATTCAGAGTGACTTTTTAGCCTTGGGAAATGCAAAGGAGCAGTCAAAAATGTTGTAAGACCAAGAGCCAGGAGACCCCAGATTCAGTCCCTTTTTACTCCCATCAGTCAATGAATATTTATTGAACACCTACTTCATTGCTGACCTCTAAATTAATTACCCATCCATCCTATAATTCTGTTTTCTCAACTATAAACTGTAAATTTGTTTGCAACTTTTCTGTAAGTCCAAATTAGTTAAAAATAAGAAGTTTAATATTAAACAACAATAAAAATGACCTTCAATGCCACAGAGTTTTCAAGAACTTGCAGAAGCATTGATATGAAAACATTAAAAGTCGAAGAAATAGTCCCCATCACTTCCTTCCCTGGGCTGGGGCTGCTGTCCATCACTATCACCATTTGCCTGAGCCGGCTCTGACCACTTTGTGGTCACTGCCACCCTCACAACTACCCTGATATATTGCACAAACCACTATTCCAAATGGGAACAAGTGGGCCACTGCATTTCTTGGAAAACCAGGACCTAAGGTAGGTGAAAAGAAAGGGCCCAGACACCAGGGGTGGTTAATTTGGCAATATTTTCTTTTTGTAGGATGCAGCATGCCTATAGTAAACATTTTCAACCACAAAGATAATCTTCTTAAAAATAACAATCAACCTTTAAAAGAGAAAGTGGATGGGGCACGTGTGTGGCTCGGTTGAGCATCCTACTCTTGGTTTTGGCTCAGGTCATGATCTCAGGGTTTGTGAGTTTGAGCCCCACATTGGGCTCTGCACTGAGAGTGCAGAGCCTGCTTGGGATTCTCTCTCTCTCCCTCTCTCTCTGCCCCTCCCCGGCTCACTCGCTTGCTCGCTCTCTCTCAAAAAATTTTTAAAAAAATAGACAAAGTGCCTTTACGAGTATCAATTACTTCCTGAAGAAACACCCATAGATTTAGTAATACAGTATTAAAACTCATGAGTATCATGTGCACTGACACTAAATTCCTAGGGTGGATGGAAAGTTTTCCATTTTATCTAATGAAGATACAGGCTGCATTCAAAATGATAATGTGCAACTACAATACCAAATTATAAAAATATTTAACATATAATTTTTAACAAGACATGTTCTAGCTTCAAAGGCACACTGCTAGAAGAAGACTTTATGACTTCAAAGGATAATAATTAATTAGTCAGGCCTTCTATAATGTGCTAAATGTAATACAAAAATAGACTGTAGGATTTTAGAAATAAATGAGGTAAATTGGAAAGGAAGCACAATTTGTCTGCCATAACCCATGTAATTTTTCTTAGAAATGACATGAAAAAAATGCCTCCAACCTTCATCATACAGATCACAGATCAGCCACCTAGCAGTATACAAAAGGAGTGGAGAGGCAATTGGAGAAATTGTGTGAAAATGCAAACATGTGCATTCCATACCAAGCAGAACAGTTATTAGTTATGTAAAAGTCTTGTCCCAAGTGTATGGAAAATCAGAGAAGCCTATTCCCTCAAGACTAAACAAAGGCATACTTTGCAAAGGAATGCACAATAGCAAAGAATATGCCAGGCAGTTACACCCCGACATATAAATTTTCAGTAGCACTGTCAGGCTAAACTTCTATGTTTCTACATGGCATAATACTGAAATAATTCTAGAATTCAAAGCTCAAGAATTAGAAAGAAATACAAAGAATACTGGAAAAAGGCAATTACATAAGAATACAAAGAGAACATTCCCCATAATAATAATATAAAAAATAGTCCTGGATATATGCCTGTTCTTCAACACAGGAGATCAAGAACTGGTATTGAAGTAAGAAGACTGATTAGGCTTCATTTGTATCCATAGACTCAAATATCCATTTGTTTCCAATGAAGATAGGAAATCCCTCCTGAATTTCATTAATAAGCATTTTTGCAAACTATACTGGACAGCTGAGATAAATCTTTTATCAGTTATGAGAAATACTCAGGAGAGGTGAGGGCTTGCTGAGCTGCCATATCCCTCCAGCTGTAAGCATCCTTTCCAACTCTTTTGAATAGAATGATATGACTATTTGGCAAAATCAGCCCTCCTCCCTTTCAGGACCTGCTTCCATTCCACTCTTACTCTTCACTTAATAGAGCCCTGTGCCAGTGTGTTATGAGCAATTTCCTCTTCTCTTCCTTTTGGCTCATGTTAGTTTCATCCCCTGCCAAGGCTTTGATGACATCCAGTAGGTACAACTTTGTCCTCTCTTCCTGCCTGAACACGACCCTCTATTGCATATAGAATTAAATGAGAACTCTCCAAGGCACTCCAGGCCTCTCTTCTATTAATCCAATTTTCTACCTTTGTCAACACCCCTTAGCATGAGGCCACTGTGCTTCCTCACCATCCCATGGCCATCCCCACTGTCTTTCATCTGTCCATATACTGCTCATTCTAAAAAGCCTGACTTAAGTCCTACTCCTTGAATGTTTTGACTTTTCTCCAATTTGCTTTAATGTTGTTTTGATAATATTTGTACAGTAAACACATGGGAATAATGAAGATGCACAGCATTCAAGAGAATGCAAAGATCACCTCCACTTTATTCAGTTAACTTTATCTAGTGATTTACAAATAAAACACACCAAAAATCACTCAATCAATCAACCATCAATCTCCAAACAAAAGCACTGAGCTAGAAGGGACATCAAAGATCATTTCATTCAATCTCTTTATCTATAGAAGAAAACTTGAGGTCCAGCAAAGATGAAATTGAAAATTTGGGTGGTTTAAAAAAAAAAAAGTTAAGATTTCTGAAAATATTTTCTATACAGAGCAACCTGTCTGGCTCACTAATATTTCTTCTTTTCCAAGATCTCCATTCTGTTGATGACTAAAGTACCACTAACTTTCTCCTCCTTTCCTCTGGACCACAGGCAAGACAGGCCATGATCAAGTGCCTAAACTGATGTGTACAACATCCAGGATTCTTAATTGTTGCAGGCCTGGATATTGTCTTTAATAGACCAAAGAACAATAAAGAAAAAAATAAAGGTTAAAGGTCAAGCCCAGGCCTTCAGATCCTTTATTTCTTGCTCATTTCCTTACATCATGGAGACTCTATGCTATAGCTAAAGACCATGAGACATGATCGATAAGATGACAATAAGTCAACTAAGAAAGTTTTCAGTTTTCCCTATTAACTAAATGTTTTGTTTTTTAATCAAGTTACTAATACATAATCAATAGACACAATTTTCCATATACACTTTGTCTTACAAAAGAATCATTACAGCAACATGCATTACAAATATAAGAAATACGCCATGCTTCAGAAGACCACTTTTTATAAAAGAAAAAAAAACAAAACACAACAGTGTCCAAAACTGCAAGGCAATCTCCCCTTTCCATTAATTTTGTTGTATCTCGTTTCCTAGGGACTTATCAGATAGGTTGGATTTATTTCCAGCATCTCAGCCATTGTTCTCTTAATCTGAGTTGCTAG